>NC_091626.1:15590000-16215000 GCF_027580195.1 Bos mutus
CCATCCCAAAGAAAAAGAAAAACAGGACAGCAAAGCAGTTATCTAAGGAGGCTTTACAGATAGCTGAAGAAAGAAGAGAAGCAAAAAGCAGAGGAGAAAGGGAAAGGTACATCCAACTAAACTCAGAGATCCAAAGAAATAGCAAAGAAAGACAAGAAGGCCTTTTTCAATGAATAGTGCATAAAAATAGAAGAAAACAACAGAAGGGGAAAGACTAGGGATCTCTTCAGGAAAATTGGAAGTATCAAGGGGACATTTTGCCCAAAGATGGACACAATGAAAGAGAGAAACGGTAGAGACTTCGTAGATGCAGACGAGATCAAGAAGAGATGGAAAGAATACATAGAAGAACTGTGCGAAAAAGATCTTAACGAATCGGATAACTATGATGGTGTGGTCTGTCATCCAGAGCCAGACATTCTGGAGTGTGAAGCGTTGTGGGCCTTACGAAGGACTGCTGCCAATAAAGCTAGTGGATGCAATGGAATTCCAGTAGAGCTATTCAAAACCCTAAAGGATGATGGTATCAGAGTGTTGGCATTCAATATGTCAGCAAATCTGGAAGACCCAGCAGTGGCCATAGGACTGGAAAAGAGCAGTCCTCATCCCATTTCCCAAGAAGGGTAGTATTAAAGAATGTTCAAACTGTTGGACAATTGTGCTTGTCTCCCATGCTAGTAAGGTCATGCTTAAAATCTTGCATGCTAGGCTTCAGCATTATGTGAACCACCAACTTCCAGATTTACAAGCTGGGTTTAGAAAAGGCAGAAGAACCAAAGATCAGATTGCCAACATTCGATGGATCATAAAGAAAGCAAGGGAATTCCAGAAAAAAGAATCTTCCTCTGTTTCATCGACTATGCTAAAGCCTTTGGCTATGTGGATTATAACAAACTCTGGAAAGCTCTTACAGAGATGAAAATACCAGACCATCTTACCTGTCTTCTGAGAAGCAGCAGGTAGAACCCTGTGTGGAACAACTGATTGGTTCAGGATTAAGAAAGGAGTAGGACAGGGCTGTCTGATGTCACCATGTTTATTTAACCTGAATACTGAGCACATCATGAGAAATGCTGGGTTGGATGAGTTACAAGCTATAATCAAGATGGGAAACATCAACAATGTCAGATGTTCTAGTGCTCTAATGGCAGAAAGCAAAGAGGAACTAAAGAGCCTCTTGATGAGGGTGAAAAAAGAGAGCGAAAAAACTGGCTTAAAACTCAGTATTAAAAAAACTAAGATCATGGCATCAGGTCTCATCACTTCATGGCAAATAGAAGGGGAAAAGGAGGAAGAAGTGACAGATTCCTCTCTTGGGCTCTAAAATCATTGTGGATGGTGACTGCAGCCATGAAATCAGAAGACGATTACTTCTTGGCAGGAAAGCTGTGACAAACCTACACAAGTTGTTGAAAACCAGAGACTTTACTTTGCCGAAAAAGGTCCGTATAGTCAAGGCTATGGTCTTCCCAGTGGTCACGTACAGTTGTGAGAGCTGGACTGTAAAGAAGGCAGAGTGCCAAAGATTGATGTCTTCGAACTGTGATGCTGGAGAAGACTCTTGAGATCCCTCGGACAGCAAGGAGATCAAACCAGTAATGGTAATGAAACACCAAAAATCTATAATAGACACACACACACACACACACACAAAGAAAAGAATCCAGATATAATCCAAAGAATTTATCTTTGTTCAATTTAGTATTCATTATATTGCCAGAAGCCCTGAAAGTGAAAGTGGATCAGGCTGTCCAACTTTGCAAGCTCATGGACTATACAGTCCATGTTTTCTCTAGGCCAGGATACTGGAATGGGTAGCTGTTCCCTTCCCCAGGGGGTCTTCCCAACTCAGGGATCGAACCCAGGTCTCCCACATTGCAGGGGTATTCTGTACCAGCTGAGTCATTCAGTTCAGTCGCTCAGTTGTGTCTGACTCTTTGCAACCCCATGAACTGCAGCACGCCAGGCCTCCCTGTCCATCACCAACTCCCGGAGTTTACCCAAACTCAGGTCCATTGAGTCGGTGATGGCCATCTAACCATTTCATCCTTTGTCGTCCCCTTCTCCTCCTGCCTTCAATCTTTCCCAGCATCAGGGTCTTTTCAAATGAGTCAGCTCTTCGCATCAGGTGGCTAAAGTACTGGAGTTTCAGCTTTAGCATCATTCCTTCCAAAGAACACCCAGGACTGATCTCCTTTAGAATGGACTGGTTGGATCTCCTTGCAGTCCAGGGGACTCTCAAGAGTCTTCTCCAACACCACAGTTCAGAAGCATCAATTCTTCGGTGCTCAGCCATCTTTATAGTCCAACTCTCACATCCGTACTACTGGAAAAACCATAGCTTTTTAATACTGCTGTCTAGGTTTGTCATAGCTTTCCTTCCAAGGAGCAAGCATCTTTTAATTTCATGGCTGCAGTCAGCATCTGCAATGATTTTGGAGCCCAAGAAAATAAAGTCTGTCACTCTTTACACTGCTTCCCCATCTATTTGCCATGAAGTGATGGGACTGGATGCCATCCCTGGTCTTTGGTTTTTGAATGTTGAGTTTTAATTTAAACCAGCTTTTTCACAATCCTCTTTCACCTTCATCAAGAAGCTCTTTAGTTCCTCTTCACTTTCTGCTGTAAGAGTGGTGTCATCTGCATATCTGAGGTTGTTAATATTTCTCCCGCAATCTTGATTCCAGCATGTGCTTCATCCAGCCTGTCATTTCGCATGATGTGCTCCGCATCTAAGTTAAATAAGCAGGGTGACAATATACAGCCTTGATGTACTCCTTTCCCAATTTGGAACCAGTCAGTCGTTCCATGTCCATTTCTGTTGCTTCTTGACCTGCGTATAGGTTTCTCAGGAGGCAGGTAAGGTGGTATGGTGCTCTTTTTATACTTACTGAATTTTTCTTTTTGGTCAAGAGTGTATTGTAAAAAGTTTTTTTTGTTTTTTTTTTTTAAATTTTGAAGTAATTATAGCTTCATAGGAACTTCCAAAATTAGTATAGAGAGGTCCTACGTATCTTTTATCCAATTGCCCTCAATGGTAACATTTTAAATAACTGTAATACAATATCAAAACCAGGAAATTGACATTAGTACAATCTACAGATCTTACTCCTGTTTGACCAGTTTTGCATATTTTCATTTGCATATATGATTCTTTGCAATTTTATCAAGTATGCATACATTTTCAGTTGCTTCAGTTATTCTCATGCTTTGCAACCACGTGGACTGTAGCCTGCCAGGCTCCTCTGTCCGTGGGATTCTCCAGGCAAGAATACTGGAGTGGGTTGCCATGCCCTCCTCCAGGGGATCTTCCCGACTCAGGGATTGAACCCACATCTCCTGCAGCTCCTGCATTGCAGGTGGGTTCTTACTGCTGAGCCACGGGGGAAGCCCCTTTATTAAGTGTAGCTCTGAATAATCACCATCACAATTGAGATACAGTACTATTCCATCACCAAAAAGATCCTCTAACCTCTGCCAACCACTTATCTGTCTCCATTACTGTTTTGTCATTTCCAGATGTTATATGAGTGAAATCATACAGTATGTAACCTTGGAGATTGGCATTTTAAAAATTCAGCATAGTTCCCTTGAAATCCATCCAAATTTTTACATGTGGTGTAATCCTTGGTGTTCTGTCTCTCTGTACTCACTTTGTACTTCTCTGGTACTGTATTCTGTTAACTCTAGTTGCCTTTGTCTTTCAGACTTTCAGCTCCATTTAAACTCAGAGTGTGTTGTGCTCTGCCTCAGTTCTCCCTTCCTGCACCATGGGTTGGAAACTCTCAAGGCTGGAAGGGGAACATAAGGCTAATAATAGGGCTTATCTTTAATTGTTTCTCATTTTGGGGATCACTGCCCTGCATTGCCTGATAGCCAATGTCTTGAAACTGTTCAATATATTTTCTTTTTCTATTTTCACACTAGAGAGTAAATTCAGTCCTTGTTTCTCTGTTTTGGTTAGAAATTAAGATTTTAGTTTTGTTTTTATTTTTTATTTTATTTTTTTACTGTGTCAGTACATCTTGACAAGCCAATGAGCTTAGCCCACTTGAACTGAAAATGTCTGGCACATATATGTTATTTACTAGTTGACTTATCGTACATTGTCCTGGATTAAATAAAACAGTAGTGTAAAGCTGCAGTCTTTCTAAATAATGACACATTTTGTCTTGTTGTCATTGTTCAGTCGCTAAATTGTGTCCGACTGTTTATTACCCAGTAAACTGCAAACACACCAGGTTACCCTGTCCTTCACTGTCTCCCGGTGTTTGCTCAAATTCATGTCCATTGAGTTGATGATGCTATCTAGCCATTTCATCCTCTGCTAACACCTTCTCCTTTTGCCTTCATTCTTTCCCAACATCAGGGTCTTTTCCAGCCAGTCGGTTGTTCGCATCAGGTGGCCAAAATATTGGAGCTTCAACTTCAGTATCAGTCCTTCCAATGAATATTCAGGACTGATTTCCTTTAGGATCGACTGGTTTGATCTCCTTGTCATTCAAGGGACTCTCAGGAGTCTTCTCCAACACCATAGTTCACAAGCATCAATTCTTCGCCATTCAGCTTTCTTTATGGTCCAACTCTCACATCCATACATGACTACTGGAAAACCATAGCTTTGACTATATAGACCTTTGTTGGCAAAATGATGTCTCTGCTTTTTAATACGCTTTCTAGATTTGTCATAGTTTTTCTTCTAAGGTCCCTGGTAGCTCAGCTGGTAAAGAATCCGCCTGCAGTGCAAGAGACCCCAGTTCGACACCTGGGTCAAGAAGATTCCCTGGAGAAGGGATAGGCTACCCAGTCCAGTATTCTTGGGCTTCCCTGGTGGCTCAGATGGTAAAGAATCCGCCTGCAATGTTGAAGACCTGGGTTTGATCCCTGGGTTGGGAAAATTCCCCTGGAGAAGGGAACAGCTACCCACTCCAGTATTCTTGCCTGAAGAATTTCATGGACAGAGGAGCCTGACAGGCTACAGCCCATGGGGTTGCAAAGAATCAGACACGACTGAGCAACTTTGACACTTTATTCTAAGGAGCAAGCATCTTTTAATTTCATGGCTGCAGTCACCTTCTGCAGTGATTTTGGAGCCCAGGAAAATAAAGTCTGTCACTGTTTCCAGTGTTTCTCCATCTGTTTCCCATGAAGTGATGGGACCGATGCCCTGATCTTTGTTCTTTGAATGTTGAGTTTATATCAGCTTTTTCACTCCTCTCTGACCCTCATCAAGAGGCTCTTTAGTTCCTCTTCACTTTCTGTCAGTAGAGTGGTATCTGATATTGTTCATATTTCTCCTAGCAGTCTTAATTCCAGCTTGTGCTTCATCCGGCTCGGCATTTCGCGTGATATACTGTGCATATAAGTTAAATAGGCAGGGTGACAATATACTGCCTTGACATACTCCTTTCCCAACCTTGAACCAGTCCATTGTTCCATGTCCAGTTGTAACTGTTGCTTCTTGACCTGCATACAGGTTCTCAGGAGACAAATAAGGTGGTCTGGTATTCCCCTCTGTTTAAGAATTTTCCACAGTATGTTGTGATTCACAGAGTCAAAGGCTTTAGCATAATCAATGAATCAGAAGTAGATGTTTTTCTGGAATTCAGTTGCTTTCTCCATGATCTAACCAGTGTTGGCAATTTGATCTCTGGTTCCTCTGCTTTGCTAAACCCAGCTTATATTAAATATGTATATGCTTCTCTTAAGAATGGAAATGTTATCATTTATTAGTGATAATAGCCAAAATATATATAAAAAAAAAAGACTAGAAAGAAAAATAAGAGAAAAAAATTTCGTCATTTAAGGGAAAGAACAGATTTTTTTTTCAAAATTAATTTTTAGAATGTGGAAGTATTTGTGTGAATACTAAGTATATAATATTTAAATAACCACACAACATCTGTGTGCAATTAGAGTATTTACATTTTGCCTGCTATAACCTCACTTGCTTTTTGCAGTGTTAATCTTATTATCAGTTTACTGGAATATATTTGTAGAACACAAAAACCAACTGTATTTCCTGCCTCCAAGACCAGCCACTGTTTACTGTTGGGTTTGTTTTCTTCTGTTGTTTTTCCTATGCACTGTTTTTTTATCTGTGCCTTTAAACATACAAACAAAAGGTATTATTATGCATGTATAATTTTTAAATTTTGCTCTTTTACCAACATTCATGAACATTTTTCCATATGATAAAACATTTTTGAAAGCAAGGTTTTTTTGATGTTTGTCCAGTGTTCCATTGTTTATAGTAAATAAACCAGTTTCCCTGTTGTTAAATGAGCAATCTCACCAGTGACCAAGGGCTGAAAATAAAACATAACTGTGCCTCCATGAGAGGCATTCAAGTAAAGTGAACGATTGTAACTTCTTTCTTCTCTCTTGGTGCTGTATGCTCTCTGTCTTTGCTTCTTTTTGCATGCCTATCCCTTTCTTTTTTCTGCATTGTAGGTCCCTCTGTATCCTTATATTATCTGTTACCTCATAACTTTGGGTTGTACATGGTTTGACTTGCCATGGCACTAACTCCAGCTCTCAATATGTTTCCTCTTACTTCCAAGGTCACTATATTTAACTTAGTCACTGTCTTTGTGTCATTTTCCAAATTACAGGGAGAGAGACTATAGCTTATTTAGTTCAGGTGAACCAGGTGACTTGGCACATAGGGTTCTACCATCCAGGGGCTGGGTATGGTGGGTTCTCTAATACGCGAGTATGGTCTTGGAGGCAATTATTGGTATATTGGCTGCAGTCTTGAGCTGCATATAGAGCTGACTATATGCTCCTTGAGGGTAGATTCAGTACCTTGCACTTAATAAGACCTCTATAAAAAGATTTAGGAGAAGGAAATGGCAGCCCACTCCAGTGTTCTTGCCTGGAGAATCCCAGGGATGGGGGAGCCTGGTGGGCTGCCCCACCAGGGGTCGCACAGAGTCGGACACGACTGAAGTGACTTAGCAGCAGCAGCAGCAAAAAGATTTAAGGGGGCATTTTTGCTTTGTATCTG
This sequence comes from Bos mutus, assembly GCF_027580195.1. Classification (NCBI taxonomy): domain Eukaryota; kingdom Metazoa; phylum Chordata; class Mammalia; order Artiodactyla; family Bovidae; genus Bos; species Bos mutus. The sequence goes on from NC_091626.1 coordinate 15,597,010, forward strand.
GTGGTGTAGGAATTTTGCACAGTACTTTATTAACATGGGACTTTAATTAACATGGGACTTTAAATGTGTAAGAAGTCAGTCTTCAAACTTGATTATTAAGTTTGTTTCATATAGGTATCTGTGGAAGTTGTGACAGGTGTATCAGTTACTGCTGTTAGGGCCATATAGTTCTGCTTGCTGTTGCGACTCTTGGTGTCTGTGTCAAACAGGGTTCAACCAGAGAAGCGGAACCACTAGGAGATATATTTAAGTACATGGTAGATTAATACGTGTGTGGAGTATGTGTAGTAGATATACCAGATCGTGTGTGTGCGTGTGTGTGGTGCATGGTGTATGTATTGTATATGCTTATTTTATAAGTTTTTGTGTCAGAGATATATGTACTAGGTATCATTTTATGTTGTGGACGCCTATGGCACTTTATATTCCTCTTACTGCATGCTGTAGACTGATTGTGTCTCCCCAAATTTTGTATGTTCAAACCTAATTCCCAGTGTGAGGATATTTGGAGATGGGTGTTTGGGGGGGTGGTAATTAGGTCATGAGGGCAGAACCCTAATGAATGGGATTAGTGTCCTTACAGAAGAGACCCCTGAGAGATCCCTCAGCCTTTTCTGTCATGTGAGGACGTGGCAAAAAGATCATCAGTGAACCAGGATGAAGGTCCTCACGAGACATGGAATCTGCTGGTGCCTTAATCTTGGTCTTCCCACCTTCCTGAACTGTGAGAAATAAGTATTTGTTGTTTAAGCTACCCAGTCTGTGGTGGTATGTTATAGCAACCTGAAAAGACTAAGGCACTGCATTTAACATATGATTTGTATTTTAAGACATATGAAACCATTCATTCCTCTGTTTAAACTTCATTATGACAGGGACTATGAATTATTAATATAAAAAATTCTTCCATTTCCTTAGATACATTTAGAAATTTGTTAGGTGAATATTCAAAGATTATTTTGTTGGGTTATTAGAATCCTTTGTATTTAAATCAAAACAAAACAAACAAAAAAACCCTTTATTTTCCCTTTGAGAAAACAAAACAAAACAAAAAAGCAAAAATAAACAAATAGGACCTAATTAAACTTAAAAGCTTCTGCACAACAAAGGAAACTATAAGCAAGGTGAAAAGACAGCCTTCAGAATGGGAGAAAATAATAGCAAATGAAGCAACTGACAAACAACTAATCTCAAAAATATACAAGCAACTCCTACAGCTCAATTCCAGAAAAATAAATGACCCAATCAAAAAATGGGTCAAAGAACTAAATAGACATTTCTCCAAAGAAGACATACAGATGGCTAACAAACACATGAAAAGATGCTCAACATCACTCATTATCAGAGAAATGCAAATCAAAACCACAATGAGGTACCATTTCATGCCAGTCAGAATGGCTGCGATCCAAAAGTCTACAAGCAGTAAATGCTGGAGAGTGTGTGGAGAAAAGGGAACCCTCTCACACTGTTGGTGGGAATGCAAACTAGTACACCACTATGGAGAACAGTGTGGAGATTCCTTAAAAAACTGGAAATAGAACTGCCTTATGACCCAGCAATCCCACTGCTGGGCGTACACACTGAGGAAACCAGAATTGAAAGAGACACGTGTACCCCAATGTTCATCGAAGCACTGTTTATAATAGCCAGGACATGGAAGCAACCTAGATGTCCATCAGCAGATGAATGGATAAGAAAGCAGTGGTACATATACACAATGGAGTATTACTCAGCCATTAAAAAGAATACATTTGAATCAGTTCTAATGAGGTGGATGAAACTGGAGCCTATTATACAGAGTGAGGTAAGCCAGAAAGAAAAACACCAATACAATATACTAACGCTGCTGCTGCTTCTGCTTAGTCTCTTCAGTCGTGTCCGACTCTTAGCGACCCCATGGATTGCAGCCTACCAGGCTCCTCTGTCCATGGGATTTTCCAGGCAAGAGTACTGGAGTGGGATGCCATTGCCTTCTCCATATACTAACACATATATATGGAATTTAGAAAGATGGTAACAATAACCCTGTATACGAGACAGCAAAAGAGACACTGATGTATAGACTCTGTGGGAGAGGGGGGGGATGGGATGATTTGGGAGAATGGCATTGAAACGTATAATATCATATATGAAACGAGTCGCCAGTCCAGGTTCGATGCACGATACTGGATGCTTGGGGCTGGTGCACTGGGACGACCCAGAGGGATGGTACGGGGAGGGAGGAGGGAGGAAGGTTCAGGATGGGGAACACGTGTATACCTGTGGCGGATTCATGTTGATATATGGCAAAACCAATACAATTAAAAAAAAAACAAAACCCTTTATTTTCCCTTTGAGAAAACCTAAGGCTTATAATCTATTTTGTAAAGTTTTTTTTTAAAGGTAAAATGCAAACTTAAGGGAACTTATATGAACTTTCATTTTGCTTTTATTTCTACTATTAAAATGCTTTGAATGTATTTTACTAACGATTTAGTGTTCTCAGTCCAAACTACCTTCCTGGGATCAAATGTTTTGTTAAAGAAAAATGTCAAGCCAGGGTCAGGTAATAATTATCTTTCTTTTTCTAAACAGAATTAATACCTGTGATGCCATAATACTGACAAAATATCTATGTTGTAGTCTGAAAAATATGTTATTGATGTTGAACTATGATTTTAAATGATAAGATTGCATATTCTAGAATTTAATATTTTAGAAACATGGCAAATACAATGCGCCATTCTTAAGTGGAGCGTTATAGTTAGCCATCTCATCAGTCATGGGGTTGTGAAGAATTATAAAATTTAAATTGTAGTGAAATGTGTTCTGGAGTCATTCATTAGATTTTTTAAAAGTACTAATTCAGTCAATATCACTTAGAAAATAATAGGAAGTACAACTTTAAAATGGTTTCCTTAAAAAGTTTGCTTGCAACTGCTTTCTTAGTAGACTTCTTTGAGAATATTTTAAACATTGCAGCCCAAAAGGAAACTTTACGTATTATTTTAAGATGTTCACAGATTTCCCAAAATCCTTTACTTGAACCCCAAGCTAAGCACTCACATTGTAAGTTTTAGGTATATAAATTGTTTATGAATAAAATCTGCTAAATCAGTCACTGTCTCTGTTCTCAGCCCTCAGTATTGCCATAAACAAAGCAGAATAGTTTGTTTTGTAGCACTTGTTTCTATTTGACATTCATCCTTTTCGTGCCTGACTTACATATTCATTTCTACAAATATTTTGAGACTCTACTGAGAATAGACTACTGTGCTAGATAGATGGAGTCCTTGGATGTACATTTAGGTTTATGGGGAGATAATAAAGATATATAAACAATCCTGAACAAAGAACAGAACTTGGCAAGTTCCAAAAGGGCAGAACATATTTATTGCTTTGAGAGCTCAGGGTGATCAAAGATTAGAAAAGAGAGATCAGAAAAATCTTCATGGAAACAACATTAGTATAGTTATTAGTTGAACTAGCTCTAGTTCTAATCCTACATAAGCCAGCTACTAACTAGATGTATTTAAAATAAAGTTGAGAGAGAGATTTTCATTGGCCCATTTCTATATAATCTTGATATTGTGGATAATTTGATATCATCTTTGAAGGAGGGAAATGGTTTCATTTATTTAGCAAATGTTTTATGACCACTTTATGCCAAGCACACTGTAGGCTGTGGAAACACATCAGTGATGATAAAAAAAGATAACATGCTACCATTACTAGCATGTTAAATGATAAGTAACAAAGAGGGAAAATAAAACAGGGAAAGTGGAGTTGAGTATTGGAGTGGTTGCACTTCAAAGTATTGCTAGGAAAATTCACTGCCGAAGGTTATATTTAAATAATGACATGAAGGCAGTCTGTGAATGAGGTATGCAGACAAATATAAAGATGTAGATCCAGGAAAATAGCAAAGGCCAAGTCCTTGAGGCTGGAGCATGCCTGAGGTATTTAATTCTGAGAGCCTGTTCACAGTGGAGTAAAGGGGTAAATGGAGGATGAAGTGAGAGGGCGGTGGAGGTGGGCAGATGATGGTTAAATCAATCCAGGTCTTATAAGTTATTTTAAAGACCTACACTTTTAGTCTAAGTGGTATGTGATATAGAAGGACTTTGGATGAATTTGAACATAATAGTGATGTGATAAGATTTTCCTTTTAAAGAACTATTCTGCCTACTCTCTTGAGAACAGACTGAACAGACACAAAAGTAGTAAAACCACTTAGGAGGCTGTTGCAATAATCTAGGTGAGAGATGGTGGCCTAGACCAAAGTGGTAGCAGTGGAGATGGTAAGTAATTGGTATTTTGAAGGTAGAGTCAACAAGAGTTGTTGCTGGGGAAGAAAGAGGGAGATAGAGTGAAGGAAGGAAGGAGTGATAAATCTCTGTCAGATGCTCCTGATAGTTCAAATAATATGAGGAACTGAGAACTGATTGTTGAATTTGGCAATGTGGAATTTACTAGTGGTTCTGACAATAGCAGACTTGGTAGAATGGTGGGAGAAAGTCTGATTGGAATGGATTCTTGAGAAAAGGAAGTGAGAAATTGTAGACAGGCAGAAAGAATGCTTCTTCTGAGGAATTTGCTAATGAAGGATAAAAGAAATATAGTAGTAGCTTGAGATGTTCAGAAGAAATTTTTGTTTTTAGATGAGAAAATTCACATGTTTATAGGGGTCTGGGAAAGATGCAGTAGAGAGGGCAAATTTGAGTAGGTAAGGAGAGCGATGATGGTGGTGGTTAGTGGAGATCTAGTGCACAGGTACAAAGGTCAGGATCAGAGATAGTCCACAATGGTAATGAAAGAGAAATGAAAATATGTGAGCACAAATGCAGTTAGGTGGGTAGATATAGTTGTGAGAGGTTGTGGAAGTTCTTTTCTTATTTCTTCTATTTTTTCAATGAAATAGTGAACAAGGTCATCAAATGAGTGAGAATGAGAGGGAAGGTAATGGAAGTTTAAGTAGAGAAAAGTAAATTAGTCATGTAGGAGGACAGTGGCAGAATGAATGAGTCACAAAAATAAAATGAAATTGCTAGGCAGCATTAATGTCTCATTTGAGGTTCCTGATCATGAGTTTAAAGGGAAACCAATTATCATACATCGTGTGTGTGTGTTTGTGTGTCCTTATTACCACATTCAGCTATGTGGGTTCTAATGTGGAATATGCAGAAAATTGGATTGGTACCAGTTTTAGCCACGGAAGTATGCAAAGAAAGAGAAAGGACAAGTATTACAGGGTGTATACAAGGGAGGGGACTAATTAAATGATTGAATGTGTATTGAACTTGGGTAAGAAAGGCATTGAGGACTTGGGGAGGTGCACAGAAGTGAAAAGATAAGGATTAATGCACTGAATATCTCTTGGGATTGTTGGAGTTAGGCTATTAGGGGTAGTGAGCTGGTAGTTGGGGTGTAATGCTTGAAAGTGATACTTTATAGGGGTTACACTCATTAATACTAAGTAGGTCTAAGGTATGACCTTGGGAGTGAGCATTTGAAGTGGGATTGGGAATGTGTTTGTTGGAGAAGAGGATGTAGAGGAATTAATGAGCAAGAATTTGGGAAGGATTGTGTGTGTGATACCAAGGGAACATTTCATGCAAAGATGGGCTCGATAAAGGACAGAAATGGTATGGACCTAACAGAAGCAGAAGATATTAAGAAGAGATGGCAAGAATACACAGAAGAACTGTACAAAAAAGATCTTCACAACCCAGATAATCACGATGGTGTGATCACTGACCTAGAGCCAGACATCCTGGAATGTGAAATCAAGTGGGCCTTAGAAAGCATCACTACGAACAAAGCTAGTGGAGGTGATGGAATTCCAGTTGAGCTCTTTCAAATCCTGAATGATGATGCTGTGAAAGTGCTGCACTCAAGATGCCAGCAAATTTGGAAAACTCAGCAGTGGCCACAGGACTGGAAAAGGTCAGTTTTCATTCCAATCCCAAAGAAAGGCAATGCCAAAGAATGCTCAAACTACCACACAATTGCACTCATCTCACACGCTAGTAAAGTAATGCTCAAAATTCTGCAAGCCAGGCTTCAGCAATATGTGAACCGTGAACTTCCAGATGTTCAAGCTGGTTTTAGAAAAGGCAGAACCAGAGATCAAATTGCCAACATCCACTGGATCATGGAAGAAGCAAGAGAGTTCCAGAAAAACATCTATTTCTGCTTTATTGACTATGCCAAAGCCTTTGACTGTGTGGATCACAATCAACTGTGGAAAATTCTGAAAGAGATGGGAATACCAGACCACCTGATCTGCCTCTTGAGAAATCTGTATGCAGGTCAGGAAGCAACAGTTCGAACTGGACATGGAACAACAGACTGGTTCCAAATAGGTAAAGGAGTACGTCAAGGCTGTATATTGTCACCCTGTTTATTTAACTTATATGCAGAGTACATCATGAGAAACGCTGGACTGGAAGAAACACAAGCTGGAATCAAGATTGCCGGGAGAAATATCAATAACCTCAGATATGCAGATGACACCACCCTTATGGCAGAAAATGAAGAGAAACTCAAAAGCCTCTTGATGAAAGTGAAAGAGGAGAGTGAAAAAGTTGGCTTAAAGCTCAACATGATCAAACGAAGATCATGGTATCCGGTCCCATCACTTCATGGGAAATAGATGGGGAAACAGTGGAAACAGTGTCAGACTTTATTTTTCTGGGCTCCAAAATCACTGCAGATGGTGACTGCAGCCATGAAATTAAAAGACGCTTACTCCTTGGAAGGAAAGTTATGACCAACCTAGATAGCATATTCAAAAGCAGAGACATTACTTTGCCAACAAAGGTCTGTCTAGTCAAGGCTATGGTTTTTTCAGTGGTCATGTATGGATGTGAGAGTTGGACTGTGAAGAAGGCTGAGCGCCGAAGAATTGATGCTTTTGAACTGTGGTGTTGGAGAAGCCTCTTGAGAGTCCCTTGGACTACAAGGAGATCCAACCAGTCCATTCTGAAGGAGATCAGCCCTGGGATTTCTTTGGAAGGACTGATGCTAAAGCTGAAATTCCAGTACTTTGGCCACCTCATGCGAAGAACTGACTCATTGGAAAAGACTCTGATGCTGGGAGGGATTGGGGGCAGGAGGAGAAGGGGACGACAGAGGATGAGATGGCTGGATGGAATCACCAACTCGATGGACGTGAGTCTGGGTGAACTCCGGGAGTTGGTGATGGACAGGGAGGCCTGGCGTGCTGCGATTCATGGGGTCGCAAAGAGTCGGACACAACTGAGCGACTGAACTGAATTGAACTGTGTGTGTGGAAATTGAGATTCCTAAGCATTATGACAGTAATAACTTTAGAGAGGGTGTAGTGAGCAAGTATCTAAAATTTTCAAGAAATGAAGTTTAGGGCTTGGTACATAACTGCAGTAAGGAGAGGCAGTAAATTGTTATAGTCTGATAATAAGAGATTCCAAGGTAGATGTCTTTAGGGAAGAGTGAGGTAGAATAGTTTGGAGTGGGGCAGTGAGTGGGAAGGATACCTACCTCACCTCCAAGCCCAGTCTTGTGAAGAACTGGGAGAGAAAACGCAGCCTTTGAGAAAGCTTCTGGAGAAGCAGTAGTTAGGGAGAGCCCAGCTGGTAGTTAGAGCAAGAATGACTGTAACCAGTTGAGCTGGTGAAGAATAGTAAATAGAGGCGTAGAAGGTTCTAATGTGGAAACAGCAAAGCTTAAAGTGCAGATTTGGAATTTAAGTTTTATCTCTGTTTAATGTCTTTGTAGCTGTATCCCTTTTCCTAGTACTTCGGATTTACAAGCATTCTCTGTATTTTAGCATCCAGAAAATTTCAGCCCCAAGACTGAAATCAGTAGGGCCTTGGCTTAATATTTCCTGGGACTCATATTGAACCGTTAATAACAAGTCGTAGCTCTGGGTATGCAGTTCAGAATAATGACATCTCCCTCGTGAACCCTGCATCCCTCCCAAGTTTTTCAGGACTCCAAATCAAGAGAAAAATTATAATTGTAAAAAATAAGCATAGAGGTGTTCTATTTCTTTTCCAGGTCTATAATTTGTTTTATTTATTTTATGTTACTAAATCTAAATTAGCTACTTATAACAGTGTTTTTAAAATCTTTAAAAATTCAAGAGCTCATCTTAGTTCTTAGGCACCTTTTGTAGTCTATCAGTTGTTGTTCAGTGTCCCAGTCGTCTCCAACTCTTTGCAAGCCCATGGACTGCGGCATGCCAGCTTCCCTGTCCTTCACCATCTCCTGGAGCTTGCTCAAACACGTGTCCGCTCAGTCAGTGATGCCATCCAACCATCTCATCCTCTGTCATCCCCTTCTCCTCCTGCCTTCAATCTTTCCCAGCATCAGGGTCTTTTCCAATGATTCAGCTTTTCACATCAGGTGGCCAAAGTTTCAGCTTCAGCATCAGTCCTTCCAATGAATATTCAGGATTGATTTCCTTTAGGATAGACTGGTTTGATCTCCTTGCCGTCCAAGGGACTCTCAAGAGTCTTTTCCAACACCACAGTTCAGAATCATCAATTCTTTGACACTCAGCTTTCTTTATGGTCCAAATCTCACCTCCATACATGACTAATGGAAAAGCCATAGCTTTGACTATATGGATCTTTGTCGGCAAAGTAATGTCTCTGCTTTTTAATATGCTGTCTAGGTTTGTCATAGTTTTTCTTCCAAGGAGAAGCATCTTTTAATTTTATGGCTGCAGTCACCATCTGCAGTGATTTGGGAACCCAAGAAAAAAAAGTCTTGTCACTGTTTCTATTGTTCTCCATCTATTTGCCAGGAAGTGATGGGACTGGATGCCATGATCTTAGTTTTTTAAATGTTGAGTTTTAAGCCAGTTTTCTTTCATCAAGAGGCTCTTTAGTTCCTCTTTGCTTTCTGCCAAAAGAGTGGTGCCATCTGTATATCTGAGGTTATTGATATTTCTCTCTGCAGTCTTGATTGCAGCTTGTGCTTCATCCAGCCCAGCATTTCGCATGATGTACTCTGCATCTAAGTTAAATAAGCAGGGTAACAATATACAGCCTTGATGTACTCCTTTCAATTTGGAACCAGTCTGTTGTTCCATGTCTGGTTCTAACAGTTGCTCCTTGACCTGCATACAGATTTCTCAGGAGGCAGGTCAGGTGGTCTGGTATTCCCATCTCTTTCAGAATTTTCCACAGATTGTTGTGATCCATACATTTGAAAGGCTTAGTGTAGTGATTGAAGCAGAAGTAGATGTTTTTTTTGAACTCTCTTGCTTTTTTGGTGATCCTTCGGATGTTGGCAATTTGATCTCTGATACCTCTGCCTTTTCTAAATCCAGCTTGAACATCTGGAAGTTCTTGGTTTACATACTGTTAAAGCCTAGCTTGAAGAAGTTTGAGCATTACTTTGCTAGCATGTTCAAAATTACTTTGCTAGAATGTGGGCTTCCCTGGTGGCTCAGATGGTAAAGTGTCTGCCTGCAATGCCGGAGACCTATGTTCGATCCCTGGGTTGGGAAGATCCCCTGGAGAAGGAAATGGCAACCCACTCCACTATCCTTGCTTGGAAAATTCCATGGACGGAGGAGCCTGGTAGGCTACAGTCCATGGGGTTCCAAAGAGTCGGACACAACTGAGCGACTTAATTTTGCTAGCATGTTAAATGAGTGCAATTGTGATGTAGTTTGAACATTCTTATCAACGAGGTGTATTAATCTCAGTGTCTGTTTTAGTTAGGTTTCTTTCATCTCTAAGTATCAGAAAGCCCAGTTCAAACAGCCTCACCCAATAAGGAGATGTATAACATAACTGGAAGTCCAGAAGCACAGTAGGTTTCAGAATTAGTCGGTTTTTAATGAAGACACCAAGGATTTAGATTCTTTCCATTGTTGCACTCTGTTCTCCATAATGCTGGCTTTGTACCAAACAGGATTCTCTTTGTAGTTGTCTGATGGGTTGCCAGGAAGGAACCATATGTTCTACAAATAAGAAACAATCTGGCTTCCTCTTATCAGAAAGGACAAACTTAACCAGAAGCTGCCATAAAACTTCTTTTCATATTTCATTGGCACAATTTCTCTTCACTTCTGAATCAGTTTCTGGCAGTGGGACAGGCCTACTTTTGAGCTGAAGTCAGTTCCCCAGGTCACTGCCACTGAGAGTTGAATGGCATTGAAGTAGATAGTGAAGCAGTCACAGTATCTACTTTAGTTGTGTCCTAGTGCTCTGAGGTTTTTTAATTAGTCCTTTTTCCTTTATATTTCTATAATGAGTCAAAATATGCTTAGTCATATATACTGGTATAGTTGCCCATGTTCAGAGCTTTCTATCATATAAAGCAGTACAGCAATTATTAAGCATTTCTGTCTATAAAAAGAGAAAAACAAGAATAGTGAAAAGACTGAAGATAGTTGGCGAATTTGAATCTCTGTCTCATTGATACCCATAATGTTTAACCTTTTTCACCTTCAGGTAATTGCCTCATTTACCATTTACATGGAGACTTTAGTGATTCGATTTGTATCTCCTTTCTCTCTTAAAAACTTGCCTGGAGCATTGTGCTAAAATAGAAAGTGAACTGGATTATGATTAAGGTTCTGTTTAATCCTAACTTCACTACTTTCTAGTTTTGTGTTTATGGACAGATCACTTCATCTCTCAGACCTTCAACTGTCTTCTCTATAAGCTGAGATAATAGTACCTGTCTTCTCACCCAATTGTTCTTATAGGAGTTAAATGATGTGATTTTCAGTTCAAGAGATTGAGTACAGAGTAGCATACAGTTTTAAATTGTTTTAATTATTACATTAAAAAGAGTTAAAGGGAGGGAAACCTAAATAAAAAATGAATAATTGATCTTAGACACTAAGTATTCACGATGTATCAGTAGATGATAAGGGATGTGTGTGCTGTGCTCAGTTGTTCAGCTGTGACTGACTCTTTTGTTTTTGTTATTCAGTTGCTCAGTGTCCAACTCTTTGTGATCCCATGGGCTGCAGCATGCCAGGCTCCCACGTCCTTCACCATCTCCTGGAGTTTACTCAAACTCATGTCCATTGAGTTGGTGATGCCATCCAATCATCTCATTCTCTGTCGTCCCTTTCTCCTCCTGCCTTCAGTCTTTCCCAGCATCAGGGTCTTTTCCAGTGAGTCAGCTCTTCGTGTCACCAGGCTCCTTTGTCCATGGAATTTTCCAGGCAAGAATAGTGGAGTGGGTTGCCCTTTCCTACTCCAGGGAGTCTTCCTGACTCAGGCATCCAACCCATGTCTCTTGTGTCTCCTGCATTGGCAGGCAGATTTTTTTTTACTGCTGGCCTACCTGGGAATCCCAGGGGATGGGTATAACTGTTTTCAAATTAGATGCTTAATGGATAAAATAGGTATTATCATAGAATAGCTATTTGAATACTTGATTCTACCTAGTGTATCCTACCACTACTTTTCAAGTAAGTATTCCCCAGAATTTTTTTACTTCAAATTTTTGCTATGGTTTTTTGAGTCAAAGATGTTTTTGAAGATACCAACTATGGAGTACAATTGTAAACTAAAGTGCTTTATGTGACTTGGAGGGTATGAAGGATATATTTATTTACTCCAGTTATTGACCGTTTTCTCATATGAACTTTGTTGTCTTCCTTTCTTGATAAAAACTCTGAGGTTTCACACAGAAATGTGGGTGGAACTCTGTTGTTATTACTAAAGGAGATGTCACATATCATTACTGAGAACTTTAAAAATCAAAACTTTGTATTTGGAGTTGAATGCAGTTAAGATGATCCTAAGGAATTTAACTTTTAAAATAACTAATATATTTATCATGTCTTAGTTAATATACATATTGAACTTGAATATGTTAATAAATTGTAGAGTATTAAATATAGTTTCTCTTTTTATCTTATTACTCTTGGTGAAACAAAGCATTTGTGCTTCTTCAATTGATATCATTCACCTTTTGTTTTGAGGTAGTTGCCTTTAAAAATAAGAAAGAAAATGAACATTTATCCACAAATTTGCTCATTTAAGTGCTCTTCATTCCTTTGTATAGAGTCACATTTTTGTCTACTATCATTTTTCTTATGCAAAAATTCTTCCTCAGCATTTTTTATTGTCCATGTCTGCTGGTGACAAATTCTTTCATCTTTTCTTTGTCTGAAAAAGTATTTCATCAACACTGCAGAAAGATGTTTTAGCTAGGTACTTAATTTTAGTGTGTCAGGAGTCTCCAGGACTGCCTTCAGTGTGGTGGTTCACCAGGAGGATTCTCAGGACCGAACATGTAGTTGTACTCAGGATTTATTATAGTGAAAAGATGTAAAGCCAGATTCAGTTCAGTTCAGTCGCTCAGTCGTGTCCGACTCTTTGCGACCCCATGGATCGCAGCACTCCAGGCCTCCCTGTCCATCACCAACTCCAGGAGTTCACTCAGACTCACATCCATCGAGTCAGTGATGCCATCCAGCCATCTCATCCTCTGTCGTCCCCTTCTCCTCCTGCCCCCAATCCCTCCCAGCATCAGAGTCTTTTCCAATGAGTCAACTCTTCGCATGAGGTGGCCAAACTACTGGAGTTTCAGCTTTAGCATCATTCCTTCCAAAGAACACCCAGGACTGATCTCCTTTAGAATGGACTGGTTGGATCTCCTTGCAGTCCAAGGGACTCCCAAGAGTCTTCTCCAACACCACAGTTCAAAAGCATCAATTCTTCGGCGCTCAAAAGTCCATGGATAAAGTCTGGAGAAAACAAAACACAAGATTCCAGGATTGTTCTCCCAGTAGAGTCACGTAGAACATTTTGTTGTCTTCTGGTTTTGTAGACCTTTTGAGGAGAAATCTGTGATGATTCTTATCTTTATTGTATGTGAATTCCTTGAACTCTTGGAAATGTGTTTGTGGTTTTCACAAGTTGACATTTTCTCTGCCATTATTTTTTCCAGAGCTGCCCTACCTCTTTTGTCTTCATGCTTCAGTTAAACGTGTTAGATTGCTCACTGTCCCATAAGTTACTGCGACTGTTCCTTTGGGGGAAAGGGCTGTCTTTTTTTCCCCTTTATCTACTTTTTGTGAGTAGTTTTTTTCCTGTATCTTTTAGTTTGCTAATCTTTTGTGGGCTTCCCTGGTGGCTAAGATGATAAAGAATCTGCCTGCAATGCAGGAAACCTAGATTGGGAAGATCCCCTGGAGAAGGATATGGCAACACACACCAGTATTGCCTGGAGAATTCCATGGAAAGAGGAGCCTGGTGGGCTACGGTCCATGGCTTCTCAGGTGGCGCTAGTGGTAAAGAGCCCACTTTCAGGCAGAAAGCTGAAGGACTCTCTCATTTACTGCCCTTTTAGCGCAGTAGTCTGAGATTGCAGTATGCCTTTGTTCAGCATCAGAAAATAATTGTTTTCAATATTTTTTATTATTTCTAGTTGTTTACCCAGAAGGGTAATTTCAGATCCTTTTTTCATATCCAAAATGGAAATCTCCCTGTAAGCACTAAACTTTTACGTTTTCACTATAAGCTTTTCCTTTTTCTAAGGCAACTTTATTTCAGAATATACGCAAAAATGTCAAGCCTCTCCTATTCTTTTCTTACTGTGCTCAGAAGATAACCATGATGAATGTGATCAGGATCTCAGACTTCAAATTCTGCTCAGGTTCTTGCTGTAATCACAATATCTGCTATGCCTTTGATGATTATATGTATCTCTCATAGTGGATCGGGGCTCTAAATAGAGTGAGGCAAGTGGGGCATTTAGGGTACAAAATGTATGGAGGCATTCACACTCAGGTGCCAGCCCTACACTTGAACAGCCTTTGGAATCAGTGCCACCTTAAATTTTGTGCCCCTGCATACTGTGCTTTCTTCACTTTATTTTAGGCTTTACAGGGCATATTCCAGACAAAGATCATTTTCATTACCTAGGACCTTGGTTCAAAATCACTATTAAGTCTAGATCATGTATTTCCTTTAGTGTAGGTTTCAGGTTTTTTTTTTTTATCTTCATAATTATTTTAACTTCTCTCCAGCCACTTATTTTCTTGAAGGAACTGTAATAAAGTCTAATGTAACATGTCAGTTCCTCAGGATTGGCTGAGAAATGGGAGAAAGAAAAGAGTATCTGAGGTGGCAAATACTGTTCCATAGAGCCAACCATGTATACTGAAGGATTGCATGTTTTTAGGCTAGTCTGTCCTGGCCCTTGAAATGGATGGCTCTCCCCACCTGGGCCAGATTCTGTTAGTTCCATGTGTGCCGTTACCCACTGGGCTTGCAACCTTATTTGCAGTTTGAGAGTTCCAAGTCAGCCTGTCTTGGCTTCAGAAATGAGTCTTGTTTAGTAGGAGAATTTTAATCAGGGCCAGAGACACAGTTACGCTCTGATGATGAGAAAAATAAAGCTTTTGATCTCACATGGAATGTACTCTTTTTGCGTTCTTTTGACTCTTGACCCATTGTTGGATTGCTTTATGGTACAGCTGAAATGTAAAAGGAATTCCTTTTTCTTCGTCTTGGAATATTAGAGAAGACCAGAAAGAAATACAGGTGAAATGAGTCATGGGGCCGTTTGTTTATCTGAAACTGAGCTCAGCCTTGGAAAGAAGGCAAAAAACATTCATTCTTATGTTTTTCAGTCCAGATTTCTAGGGTTAGTCAGATATGAATCTAGTGTGAGTTATAGTGATAGTAAGTGATTTTACCTGAAATGGCCTCTGTTAAATGGCTTCCTGTCTGGTGCAGTGGTCTTAGGTATCTATTTGATGGTTCAGAGATTCTCAAACATTGAACTTGTATGCACAGAATAAACAGAATCATGTTACTACTGCTTTGGACCCTAAATTTTATTATTTAGGATTATTATTGATTTCTTGTTTTTTTTTTTTTTCCTTTTTTTCTCTTCAAGAATGTTAGTACATTTGTACCATCTTCAAAGCACTTTTATAATAGATTGGAATGTAAAAATCCCCAATCTTGAAGGAAGATGCTTTTACAGTCAAGTCTTTATAGACTTACGCAGTGGTACCTTTCTTTAATTATTGAGTGACATAATGCATCATTATGATAGAAAACAGTGGACTTAGATTTGAAAGAACTGAGTTTAGTCAAGGTTGAGCCACTTATAGCTTTGTGACCTTGAGCAAGTCAGTTAATCTCTTTGAGACTCAAAATTTTTTCCATCTGTAAAAAGTGTAAGTATGTGGGAGAAGTTGTGATAATATCTGTCTGCTTATTATACTTGTCAGTATGAAGATCATAAATAAAGATGTGAAAGCATTTTGGAAAATGTGTAAAACACTACAAATAAAAATGTAAAACTATATTTATAAAATTTCTGTATCTCAGTTCAATTAAGTCCTGTTCTTTGGGAAACTATGTGAATATAGTTTCATCTAAATAGTTTATTTTTTTAATCACCTATAGTTTATATAAAGGAAAATGAAGAAGATATAGGTTAGGAAATGGATGGAAAACATATGATGATGTCTTAGGTAAAGGTTATAAGTTACCTATAGGACTTCCCAGGTGGCTCAGAGGTAAAGAATCTGCCTGCCAATGCAGGAGGTATGGTTTTGATCCCTGGGTTGGGAAGAAACCCTGGAGAATGAGATGGCAACTCACTGCAGTATTCTTGCCTGGAGAATCCCAAAGATAGAGGAACCTGGTGAGCTACAATCCCTGGGGTTGGAAAAGAGTTGTTCACAATTTAGCGACTAAACAACAACAATAAGTTACTGGTGAGAAAATTTATAAAATCTCCCTAAAAAAATTTTTTTTCTACTAATACAATTTGATTGAAAGTTTTACTTACCCTCTTTTCTACTCCTACATTTTGTAAATTCTTTTTTTTTTTTTTTTTTTAAACAAAAAGTTAAAAACAGCAAACCAGTTACATTCTATGGTTTTTCCACTTTGGATTATCTATGGGAAGTTATTTTTAAAATCAATCTAATTGTTCCTTTTGTCTAGCATGATTCTGGACTACTCTTCCCCTCCTTATTAGTATTGCCTTCTCCAAATTAGTATGTGGTATGGGCAACTCAAACTAATTTAATATAAGCCCAATATGACTGTAATTAGGGAGTTATATCTGCCACAATGAAATCACACTGATTGAAATATGAACATAATATTTTGGTACCTTTGAAGTTACTCAAATTACTCCCCTGTATTAGAATGGATCAGTGAGCAAATCTCCTTGGTTTCTTTAGTCTCTCATTAAACAAATATGTATACAGTGCATACTATGGCCAGGTACTGTTCCACAACACTCAGTTCAGTTCAGTTGCACAGTCATGTCCGACTCTGCAACTCCGTGCACTGCATCACGCCAGGCTTCCCTGTCCATCACCAAAGCCTGGAGCCCGTTCAAACTCATGTCCATCAAGTCAGTGATGTCATCCAACCATCTCATCCTCTGTCGTCCCCTTCTCTTCTTGCCTTCAATCTTTCCTAGCATCAGGGTCTTTCCTAATGAGTCAGTTCTTTGCATCAGGTGGCCAAAGTATTGGAGCTTCAGCTTCAGTATCAGTCCTTCCAATGAATATTCAGGACTTATTTCCTTTAGGATGGACTGGTTGGATCTCCTTGAAGTCCAAGGGACTCTCAGGAGTCTTCTCCAACACCACAATTCAAAAGCATCAATTCTTCAGTGCTCAGCTTTCTCTATGATCCAACTCTCACATCCATACAAAACTACTGGAAAACCATAGCTTGAATAGATGGACCTTTGTTGGCAAAGTAATGTCTCTGCTTTTTAATATGCTGTCTAAGTTGGTCAGAACTTTTCTTCCAAGGAGCAAGTGTCTTTTAATTTCATGGCTGCAGTCACCATCTGCAGTGATTTTGGAGCCCAAGAAAATAAAATCTGTCACTGTTTCCACTGTTTCCCTGTCTATTTGCCATGAAGTGATAGGACTGGATGCCATGATCTTAGTTTTCTGAATGTTGAGTTTTAAGCTGACTTTTTTACCTTCCTCTTTGACCTTCATCAAGACGCTGTTTTAGTAAAGTAAGTTCCCCTTCACTTTTGCCATAAGGGTGATGTCATCTGCATATCTGAGGTTATTGATATTTCTCTCTGCAATCTTGATTGCAGCTTGTGCTTCATCCAGCCTGACATTTCTCATGATGTACTCTGCATCTAAGTTAAATAAGCAGGGTGACAATATACAGCCTTGATGTACTCCTTTCCTAATTTGGAACTTGATGTACTCCTTTCCCAATTTTCCATTGTTCCATGTCTGGTTCTAACAGTTGCTTCTTGATCTGCTTACAGATTTCTCAGGAGGCAGGTAAAGTGGTCTGGTATTCCCATCTCTTGAAGAACTTTTCACACTTTGTTGTGATCCACACAATCAAAGGCTTTGGCATAGTCAGTAAAGCAAAAGTAGATATTTTTCTGGAATTCTCTTGGCTTTTTTCTGTGATCCAGTGGCTGTTGGCAATTTGATCTCTGGTTCCTCTGCCTTCTCTAAATCCAGTTTGAACACATGGAAGTTCTTAGTTCATATACTGTTGAAGCCTGGCTTGGAGAATTTTGAACATTACTTTGCTAGCATATGAGATGAGTGCAATTGTGCAGTAGTTTGAACATTCTTTAGCATTGCCTTCCTTTGGGATTGAAATGAAAACTGACCTTTTCCAATCCTGTGGCCACTGCTGAGTTTTCCAAAATGGCTGGCATATTGAGTGTAGCACTTTCACAGCATCATCTTTTAGGACTTGAAATAGCTCAGATAGAATTCCATCACTTCTACTAGCTTTGTTCGTAGTGATGCTTTCTAAGGCCCACTTGAGTTTGGACTCCAGGATGTCTGGCTCTAGGTGAGTGATCACACCATCGTGGTTATCTGGGTCATTAAGATCTTTTTTGTATGTTTCTGTGTATTCTTGCCACCTCTTCTTAATATCTTCTACCTAATATCTGTTAGGTCCATACTGTTTCTGTTCTTTGGTGTGCCCATCTTTGCATGAAATGTTCCTTTGGTATCTCTAATTTTCTTGAAGAAATCTCTAGTCTTTCCCATTCTGTTGTTTTCCTCTGTTTCTTTGCATTGATCACTAAGGAAGGCTTTCTTATATATCCTTGATTTTCTTTGGAACTCTGCATTCAAATGGGTGTATTTTTCCTTTCCTCCTTTGCCCTTAGCTTGTCTTTTTCCCCCAGCTATTTGTAAGGCCTTCTTAGACAACCATTTTTACTTTTTCCATTTCCTTTTCTTGGTGATGGTCTTGATCACTGCCGCCTGTACAGTGTCACAAACCTCCATCCATAGTTCTTCAGGCACTCTGTCTATCAGATCTAATCCCTTAAATCTATTTCTCACTTCTACTGTATAATCATAATGGATTTGATTTAGGTCATACCTGAGTTGTCTAGTGGTTTTCCCTACTTTCCTCAGTTTAAGTCTGAATTTGTCAATAAGGCGTTCATGATCTGAGCCACAGTCAGCTTCTGGTCTTGTTTTTGCTGACTTCTTTGGCTGCAAACAGCTTCTCCATCTTTGGCTGCAAAGAATATAATCAATCTGATTTCAGTATTGACCATCTGGTGATGTCAGTGCCATGAGCAGTGCATTATTTTGACAAAACTCTGTTATCCACAACACTCTCCAACATTAAACAAAATAGACATAACTTTGACTTCAAAACTCTGACTTCAGTGGAACTTTGTGAAGATTTTACCTTTTAATTTGAAAAGGGAAACCATTGGAGTCTTTTGAGCAGAGTGGTCACATGGCCTGTCTTATGTTTTTTAAGGATTACCATTGGTGGGCAAATTGAGGGATAAGGCGGAAATAGATCATTTAGGAGACTAAAAGTGAACTTGCTAGCAGTGGAGATGGTAATAAATGCTTGATTAAAAGTAAAGCCAAGAGGTTTTGCTGATAGATAAGAGATAAGAAGTAGAAGGAGAGAGAAGCTAGGGCTTACACTTGATTTTTGGTCTGAGCTAGAGTAACCTGCACCAAGCTCCTCCGTCCATGGGATTTTCAAGGCAAGAGTACTGGAGTGGGTTGCCATTTCCTTCTCCAACTAGAAGCTTAGCGTTTTCATTTACTAAGGTGGGAAAGATTGTGGAAGAGGAGCAAGTTTGTGAGTGGGGTTGTGGTGAGATTAATTGGAAGTTTGGTTTTGAACATGTTAAAGAAATGTCCAAGTGAAAAATGTTGAGTAGGTAGTTGGTTGTACTAGAGTAAGTTATGGAGAGAGGAACAGACTATTTATCTATCTATAAATAATTTTGAGAATCATCAGTTTGTAGGTGGTAATAAAGACCTCAGACTGGAGGAGCCCATGAAGGGAGTGAGTACAGATGGAAGTATTCTGCACTCAGTTTCATACTGTAGATTTTCCCCCACACCAAGCAATTCTTGGATACCAGCTGGGGTCTTCCAGTTCAGCTCAAGATTGACTATCTTGAGACAGCATCATATTCTGCAGGTTAAGAGCTTAGTTCTACAGGACTACTCCTGTCCCCACTTCAGATGTCAGTTACAAGCCCAAGTTGTCACCTGTGTTTCTGACCAACCAGCTATAGATTATGGGTTCCAACACTCTCATCTTTGGTTAATTTCCTAGACTGGCTCGTAGAATTAAGTAAAATAAGAACTTTATTTACTAGATTTCTGGTTTATTACAAAAGGATAGAACTCAGGAACAGTCAGATGGAAGCAATACACAGGGCAAGTACGGGGAAAGGGCATGGAGTAAGGGCATAGTGTATCCATGTCCCTTCAGAGTATGCCACTTTCCCCAAATCTCCACGTGTTCACCAACCTGGAAGGTCTCTGAAATTCTCCTGTTGGATTTTTATGCAGGATTCATTGCTGCTGCTACTGCTAAGTCACTTCAGTCGTGTCCGACTCTGTGCGACCCCATAGACGGCAGCCCACCAGGCTCTGCCGTCCCTGGGATTCTCCAGGCAAAAACACTGGAGTGGGTTGCCACTGTCTTCTCCATTGTGTGAAAGTGAAAAGTGAAAGTGAAGTCGCTCAGTCGCGTCCGACTCGTAGCGGCCCCATGGACTGCAGCCTACCAGGGGGCACAGTTGATTAAATTATTGACAGTTGGAGACTGATCCAATGTCCAGTCTCTCTACCCTCCCTGGAGGTCAGGGGATAGGACTGAAAATTCCAGCCCTCTAATCACATAGTCCCAACTAGCCCCCATCTATAGATGTTTTCCTAGTCACCTTACTTCATTAACATAACAAAAATATCTTATATAGCTGTCATCTCATAGGAAATTCCAAAATTCCAAGAGTTTTAGAAGCTTTATGTCAGAAACAGGGACCAATACTAAGTAAGTATATATATATATATTATATATAGTATTTCTTATTCTAAGTCACAGTATCATAGAAGGGACAGGAGGTCCAAGGACAGAGATCTAGAACATTTCTATATTTAGAGGGTAGAGAAATGAGGAATCAGCAAAAGAGAGTAAATGAGAATGTGGTGTTTTGGAGCCATGTATTTTAAGGAAGAAGTTGTTTGTTTTACCTGCTGGTCGTAGGTAAGTAAGAGGAAGACTGAGAATTGGTCATTGTATTTAGCAATATGGAGTCATTGGTGACTTTCATAAGGGCAAGTTTGGCACATCCACATAAGTTGATGTGGATACAAGAGAAAATGAGATATGGTGATGATGAGTATTGATAACACTTTTCAGTTTTATTATAAATAGGGAGCTGTACTCACATAGCATGTAGAGTTAAGGGAGGGGCTTTTACTTTTGTTTTAAAATGTGGAATGAGAATGATTGAGGTTCAGTTCAGTCGCTCAGTCGTGTCCGACTCTTTGTGACCCCATGAACCGCAGCACACCAGGCCTCCCTGTCCATCACCAACTCCCGGAGTACACCCAAACCCATGTCCATTGAGGTGGTGATGCCATCCAACCATCTCATCCTCTGTTGTCCCCTTCTTCTCCTGCCCTCAATCTTTCCCAGCCTCAGGGTCTTTTCAAATGAGTTAGCTCTTCACATCAGGTGGCCAAAGTATTGGAGTTTCAGCTTCAACATCAGTCCTTCCAATGAACACTCAGGACTGATCTCCTTTAGGATGGACTGGTTGGATCTCCTTGCAGTCTGAGAGAGAATATTTGACAGTGCAGCAGAGAGAAGAGAGAATTGCTAAGCAATTTCCTTGAGAGAAAATTGGGGTCTAATGGGAGGAAATTAGGATCTAGTGGGAGAGAATTGGGATTTAGCATACTGGAGAAGGCAATGGCAACCCACTCCAGTACTCTTGCCTGGAAAATCCCATGGACAGAGGAGCCTGGTAGGCTGCAGTCCATGGGGTCGCTAAGTTGGGCACGACTGAGCGACTTCACTTTCACATTTCACTTTTATGCACTGGCAAAGGAAATGGTAACCCACTCCAGTATTCTTTCCTGGAGAATCCCAGGGACAGAGTAGCCTGGTGGGCTGCCGTCTATGGGGTCACACAGTCGGACCGACTGAAGTGACTTAGCAGCAGCAGCAGCAGCATACAGTAGAAGGGTTGGCCACATCCTGTCTTGGAACATGGACCAGTTTATTCATAATTAGTGCTAGAATTCCATAATAAAATGATGATATGTAGTCTAGTGTAGCTTGAGTCTACTGCACTAACGTAACTAAAATTATACTGTATGCAATGCTAGAGACCTCTTTGACTCTTATGCTACCTGTCAATGTTTGTACAATTTTGAAGTTGGGAGATGAATAATCATCTCTTTCCCCTATGTTCCAGTCTTACTGGATGACCTATAGTTTCCTAAACTGACCATTATATTAGTATTTCCTACTTTTATGCTTAGAACTCACACTTCTCCCTTTTAAAAAACTTTAATGCCTGTTTACTTCTGACACAAAACCTTTTTTATGTCTGCACCATACCCTCCATATGTGCAGTTCTGTCAAAAGAGCCTAAAATACATTATTGCATTTATTTACATGTCTCTCAGCCATTACTAGATTGTTAATACCTTGAACCTATACATTATGCAGCTCTTGGTTTCTTCAGTATAGTGTTTTTATTCATTGCTACATAACCTATCTTAGTTACCTATTGCTGCATAATAAATTACATCAAAACTGAGCACAAAATGACATCTATTATCTCACAGTGGGCCAGGAATGCAGAAATGGCCTAGGTGAGTCTCTTGTGCATGCTGTCTGTCCGACTCTTTGCAACTCTACAGACTGTAGCCCACCAGGCTTCTCTGTCCCTGGAATTTTCCAGGCAAGAATACTGGAGTAGGTTGCCATTTCCTTCTCCAGGGGATCTTCCCAACCTAGAGATCAAACCCAAGTCTCCTGCGTTAGCAGACAGATTCTTTACCACTGAGCTTCCCAGGTGAAGCTTTATAAGACAGAAATCAATGTGTTGACTCGGTTTGCATTACTCTACAAGCTTGCCGTGGAAGGATCCACTTCCTAGCTCACTCACATGGTTGTTGGCAGAATTCATTTCCCTATTGGGCTGCTGGCCAGAGGCTTCCTTACACATGGACCTCTCTTTAGAGCATCTCCCTTCAAACAAGCACATGAGAGGGCAAAAACAGTGCCAGTAAAGAAGAACGCTAGCAAGAAGGGCATCACAGTTTTATAACGCAATCACAGACAGATGACATCCCATTACTTTTGCCATATTTTATTCTTGAGAAGGAAATCTCAAAACCCATCCCACACTCAAAGGAGTAGGGGCTTACACAAGCATGTGAATACCAGGAAGCAGGGATCATTGGAGGTGCATCTAGGAAGTCTGTCAGCCAGGCCTCAGATCTGGTACTGTAGAATGCTCCTCGTGTTGAGTGGATTAACCTTTTCCCAAGCATACATAACAGGTAGCACACATTTGTAAGAGCACTGGCCAATGGTGAGAATTCAGTTTGAGACTATCAAATGGTAACTTGCTACAAAGGGATTCTTTTATCCCATGTTCCTGGTGTCATTAATGATGTGCTTTTATGAAGTAACTTAATATTTAGTGAAAAGGTAAAATCATTTTATATTTATGAAACCAGGAATGCTATTTAAGAAAATCGGAATATGTATAGTATATAATTTGATGAGAATTCCAGAAATAGTCTAATAGCAAGCTATATTTTGAGATAATTTAGGCTTCCCAGTCATTGCCAACACATGTCATTTTATGACCTGGATAGATACAGCAATATATCAAACTCTGTGGAATTAAAGTATAGCTAAATTTGAAACTTACTGTAAAATAATCTTTCCTTACAAAAATAAGCCCGTAATAGTTAGACTAAATATCAGATCATGGATTCAGTTTTTTTTTGCATAGTTTCAGTGTCAAGGCAATTTAATTTTTAGAGGAGAACTAAGGAATCTCATCCTAGATTTGTAATATGCCAGATATTAGGAATGATTTTTCCAACCATAACTTTCTACAGATGAGGAAATGGCTATCCAGTAATGTGCCCGAGCTTGCTGGTAGCAGAGCCAGAGCCAGATCCCAGGCCTACTGATTCCATTAAGTGCATTGCACCATGCCACATTGCTAATAATAAACCATTTTGGAACCATTTAGGGGATCCTTAAAAATACTTATGCGTATGCCTGTCCCATCCTCAGACATTTTGAGTTAATTGCTATCCAGTGGAACTTGATCATTGGGATTTTTAAAAGCACCGAGTTTGGGAACTGTTCCATAAGGAATTAGTGTGCTTAAGGACTTGGAACCAGAGTGAAATCAATAGTATAGACTTCTGTCCATTCTGATTCCTTAATCATGTGTTTGGCTAGGTTTTATCTAGGCAGTAAGAGATGTCTTTACATTGAGAAATAGCCAAGAATTCTGCTGAACAAAGGCTTTCAATAAAGTTGTTTTCTTCACTTACTAGTGTATGTTTTGTAAATGAGATAGCCTGTGACAAAATTCTTCTTAATCGTGAAATAGGAGAACAGTTTTTTGACATTGATCAGACAGGGAGAAAGTCTTGTGCCATCTGTATTGTAGCATACTCTGCTGTTGTTTTAACTAGATAAAATTCTAATTACTGTTAAACAGATTGTTTATGACGTTGTTTTTAATACTTTTAGTGCAAGTATATAAATATCAGGAGGCAAAGAAATGGTTCCAGATTTAAAACCAAAAGACTTTTCTTTTGAAAGTTAGTCAGAATTTGACACACTTGTTGGTTTAATAACACATTTCTGTGTATATCTTTCATATTGCGTGTTGTAAGGAACGTGAAATTTGCAGTATGGTTATAATCATTCTGTGGTGCTGTCATGTACTTTTTGGTAACAATGCTGACGAAGCATTGTAACTAGAAAATACTAATTCATGCTGGGTAAGTAACATTTGTTTCAAGATATCTCTTTTTTTAAAGAAAAATAGAGCTTTCCTTCATAATGACAGATATGAGACTGGAGTAGAAGAGTCAAGAATAGGAGATTGTGATCAGATTGAAGCTTTTAAGAATTTTAGATCTTTTATTGAAGTTGTTTCAGGGTGATAGCGAGAGGCTGTATTTGAGTTGCTAGAGCCGAGGTTAAAGGGGATATATTAGTTTTCTATTCCTACCGTAGCAAATCACTACAGATTTAGTGGCTTAAACAACAGAAATGTGTTATCTGACAGTTCTGTAGGTCAGTAGGATAATATCAGGATCCCACTAGACTAAACTCAAGGATTCATCAGGATGATATTCCTTTCTAGAGGCTGTAGGGCAGGTATCTTTTCCTTGCAGTGGGGGGATTTACATCCCAGTTGCCATGCTGGTGTCAGATGAGAGCCCTTCCCAGCTCCTGGAGACCACTTTCATTCCTTGCCTTCTGGCCTTTCCCCGCTTTCAACACCAGCAACAGCAGGTCAGGTCTCTTTCATGCTTCCCCTGTCTCCTCTTTATCTCTGTCTCCTCAGTCTATCTGTCTGACCCACTGTCTGTCTTTCTCTTCAGCTTCAAAGGACTCCTGTGATTAGATTAGACCTAGTTGAATAATCCTAGATAATCTCCCCATCTTGGTGTCCTTAACCTCAATTATAACAGGAAGTCTTTTTTGCCAGGTAAAGAAAGCTTGGCTGGGGATAGGAGGGGAAAGGACAAAGACACCTTTGTAGGGCCATTATTCTGCTTATCAGAAGGGGCTAGGTCACTGAAGGAAGCCAAGTAACAGTATTGACATAACTGTTGAAAGTCTTCATTTAGCCAGAAAGTAATTTTTGAATTATTTGTGCTAGGCATTGCAGTAAGCAGTAAGCAACTGGGCTTATCGTGGTAAACAGACAAGACATGACCCAGTCCCTACCCTTGTATATAGCCATATACCTACAAAAACAAGCAGTGCTTTATAAAGGATTCTTCACATATTTCATAGTTACATGAATTCTCTGAAAGCAGAAAGGAGTTTTGAGTTCAGCAATCCAGACTCAGATGATAATGTAAGATTTAATCAGATACCTACTGAAAATATTTTTTAAAGGCATTCAGGCTTCAGCAATACATGAACCGTGAACTTCCAGATATTCAAGCTGGTTTTAGAAAAGGCAAAGGAACCAGAGATCAAATTGCCGACATCCGCTGGATCATCGAAAAAGTAAGAGAGTTCCAGAAAAACATCTATTTCTGCTTTATTGACTAAGCCAAAGCCTTTGACTGTGTGGATCACAATAAACTGTGGAAAATTCTTCAAGAGATGGGAATACCAGACCACCTGACCTGCCTCTTGAGAAACCTATATGCAGGTCAGGAAGCAACAGTTAGAACTGGACATGGAACAACAGACTGGTTCCAAATAGGAAAAGGAGTACGTCAAGGCTGTATATTGTCACCCTGCTTATTTAACTTCTATGCAGAGTACATAATGAGAAACCCTGGACTGGAAGAAGCACAAGCTGGAATCAAGATTGCCGGGAAAAATATCAATAACCTCAGATATGCAGATGACACCACCCTTATGGCAGAAAGTGAAGAAGAACTAAAAAGCCTCTTGATGACAGTGAAAGTGGAGAGTGAAAAAGTTGGCTTAAAGCTCAACATTCAGAAAATGAAGATCATGGCATCTGGTCCCATCACTTCATGGGAAATAGATGGGGAAACAGTGGAAACAGTGTCAGACTTTATTTTTCCGGGCTCCAAAATCACTGCAGATGGTGACTGCAGCCATGAAATTCAAAGACGCTTACTCCTTGGAAGGAAAGTTATGACCAACCTAGATAGCATATTCAAAAGCAGAGACATTACTTTGCCAACAAAGGTCTGTCTAGTCAAGGCTATGGTTTTTCCAGTGGTCATGTATGGATGTGAGAGTTGGATTGTGAAGAAAGCTGAGCGTGGAAGAATTGATGCTTTTGAACTGTGGTGTTGGAGAAGACTCTTGAGAGTCCCTTGGCCTGCAAGGAGATCCAACCAGTCCATTCTGAAGGAGATCAGCCCTGGGATTTCTTTGGAAGGAATGATGCTAAAGCTGAAGCTCCAGTACTTTGGCCACCTCATGCGAAGAACTGACTCATTGGAAAAGACTCTGAAGCTGGGAGGGATTGGGGGCAGGAGGAGAAGGGGACGACAGAGGATGAGATGGCTGGATGGCATCACTGACTCAATGGACGTGAGTCTGAGTGAACTCCTGGAGTTGGTGATGGACAGGGAGGCCTGGTGTGCTGCGATTCATGGGGTCGCAAAGAGTCAGACACAACTGAGTGACCAAACTGAACTGAACTGAAAAATTATTGTATTCCATTTTTCTTTTCTCAGTAAAATCACTGAAGTGCTAAAGGCAGTTACAAATGTTGTCTTTGTTTTAAGTGGCAAACTTTTGGTTTCTTCTTCCTGGATTCAATAGCCAGAAAGTAATTATTTACCCAGTTAAAAAAAAATTGGCAGTTGCTTTAAACCAGTATTCCTCAATAGACAGTGAGGAATTGAGAACCAAGAAGCACATTAAAGTAAGCTTTCAATATAGTTTTTATGTGGCTGAGTAGACGTTTAAAATAACAAAAAGATGTTCTATTTGTAAACACTACTCTTGGAGCTGTCTTCCTCATATACAGTTCCTATTGTGTTCCCACTGTGTGCTGGGTATCAGCTTACTGTTTATGGAAAACCACAGCATTCTTTTTTTTGTAATCAAAATTTATTGAGCATCAACTATGTGCCCAACACTGGAAATACAACAGTGAACAAGATGGACTCTTTATCTGCCCTCATGAGCTTACAGTCTAGCAGCCAGCCAGCCAATTACATCCATAATTTAAACATTGCTATTGTAATAAGTGCTCTTAAATAGGCCTGGTGCTAAGAGATTTAACAGAGTCTTGACCTACGTCGAGAAATCAGACAAGGTCTCCATGAGGAAGAAGCCCTTAGGATTGGCAAGGTGGGAAATGGAAGAATGTTGCAAGCAGAGAGAACAGCCTGTGTGCTGGCTCTGAGGCAGGAAGACGTTTAGTGAACAGAAAGCCAGCCAAAATGACTGGAACATAGGGAATGAAGAGGGGGTGATGCCAAGCAGAGGCTGATTTATGCAAGGTCTTTGGTTTTAAGACTTTATTCCAAAAGCAACTGGAAGCCACTGAAGAATCTGCAGGAGGAAAGTTAGATGCCTAAGTTTGTTTTTCAGGGCTCACTCTGGTGTGTATGGAGGTTGTTGTTTGTCAGTAAGTTGTGTCCAACTCTTTATAGAGACCCCATGGACTGTAGCCTACTAGGATCCTTTGTCCATGGGATTTTCCAGGTAAGAATACTGGACTGGGTTGTCATTTACTTCTCCAAAACCACAGGATTCTGATAAGTCGTTTAAAGACTTGTAAAGACAGTTATTTTTAATTTTTTCAGTGATGATCAGGGTTACAATTGGATATTATGTAGTTTCCAGAAGCAGCAGAGAGGGAACTTTAATAATAACAATGGGTTGGAGTAAGTGTAGGTATGTAAGATTTATAGATAATATTGTTGTCGTTGTTAGTCTCTAAGTTGTGTCCAATTCTTTTGTGACCTCATGGACTGTAGCCCTCCAGGTTCCTCTGTCCTTGGGATTTGCCATTTCTTCCTCCAGGGAATCTTCCTGATGCACATATCAAACCCTCCTCTCCGCCATCAGCAGGTGGATTCTTTACCACTGAGCCACCAGGGAAGCCCCGTAGATAATATATGATCAGTGTCTCAGACAACGTACCCAGACATTAATTTCAGAGGTGACCATCACAGAACTTTGTATCAGAACTGTTGGTGAGGGACTGTAACAAGTAAATATACTTGTTACATTGTTTGAGCTACAAAGTGTAAATATCACATGGAGTCTTAATTGCAATTAATACCAAGCTTTATATCCAGAATTCCTTCGTGATTCTTTGGCAGTTTAACATTATTTATGGATAATGTCCTATCAACATGACTCTCCAAATAGCCTAAATATATTTATACAAGATTTCATTTCTGATCAAATTTTGTAGTGGATGGAAAATTTATTTGATTTGCCTGTATAAAGGGGATTTTGTCATATTGTGTTTGGGTGATATTAACTTGGGAAGATGATAGCTAATTCTATTTTGTTGAGGTGGTTTAATGTACTGTAACCTTTAAAAGTTTAAGGCATCAGGAAGATCTCCTGGAGAAGGGCATGGCAACTCACTCCAGTATTGTTGCCTGGAGAATGAATCCCATGGACAGAGGAACCTGGAGGGTTACAGTCCATATGGTCGCAGACAGTCAGACACAACTGAAGTGACTGAGCACACACACACAATGTTTAAAAGTTTAATGTACTAGACAATGTTGATTTCTGCAGACTTTTTTTTTTTGATGCTTCATTATCTTAGGAACATCTGTGCTATTGGATTTAGTTCATATGCAAAGATTCTTATTAAATGGAAACATTTGAAGAAAGCTGGAAGTATAACAGTGAATCCTTCAATAATAAAAATGACTAAGGTTCGCTTGATTTTTTTTTACAAAGAGGGGGGAAAAAATCCTCCATGGTTTTTGACATTAAAATATCAGAATAACTTAAATGTATGCAGTGACGTGGGAGACAGATGAAATTTACTGACTTAACTGAAAGCTTTTGACAGGTCCATTGCATCTTTAGAAGTCAGATTTGAATTATTAAAGTAGCCTTTGTTTAGTACATTGAACATCTACTGAGAAGATTACATGGAGGAATAAGCATACAGATTTACAGTAGGCATTGTTTTAATGGATTATCAAAATTTAGCTGGCCTTACTGAACCATCACAGTAACTGCACACAAATGGCTTCAGTTCTTAGAAAGGGTGTGGTTCCATGTGTAAGTCATATATTTTTCCAAATGCGTTTCTGGGGAAAATAAAGCTGAATTCTTAAAACAAGCCATTTTACTTCTAGTTGAATGTAGTATTAGAAAAACAAAGGCCTTTAGGCAAAAACTGTTCCTCATAGAAGTTTTTGTTTTCCATTTGAAATTAGTGTGATTGCAGACTGGCTTAAAAAAAATCTGATTCTTTTCAATAATATACAGCAATGTGAAATTGTTGCTAAATTTACTAGCACAACTGAGAACAATTGTATCCTTAAAAAATAACTAATCATTATTTTATTTAAATATAAGTAGTGACTAAATATGATTTTTAAAAAATAAAACCTAAGATGGTTCAGGATGGGGAACACATGTATACTTGTGGCGGATTCATTTTGATATATGGCAAAACCAATACAATATTGTAAAGTTAAAAAATAAAATTAAAAAAAAAACTACAATAAAAAAATAAATAAATAATATGATAAAGATGTTTAAGAAGGTAGTACCTTTGCACTTAGATTTTTAAAAATTTCTATAGTTGTGGATTTGAATGTTTTGTGCTGTGTATGCATAATATAATGGAAGCTTATAGTACTACTATATTAGTTGATATAAGACAAACTCTTGCAGAAGAGTAGAATTAATTCTGAAATGTTATCTGGTTTACATTCTTGTTTTACTCTGTCCTAATTATTCAAATAAAACAATTTTTTCCCTGATAATAAGGGTAGAAACAAATGATTGACCTTTTCATTTTTAGAATGCTCTCTATGCAACTGAGGAAGAACTAATCACATTTTTTCACTCCCTGGAATTCTTTGACTATAAACCAGTATTTTTAAAGAAGAAGAAAAACTTTAATGAAAGTTTTTTATGATGCCATTAAGTAGATGCCAGGATTCACCCTTCAGTTAGGTGGGGTTACGATTGTTAGCAGATGAGACTCTTCTGCAGGTGATGCACTGCCTAAAGCAACTGATGATTAGGCTATGACTCCTCCAGTGATTCTACATGTCAGGACTAAGCTGAGACATTTGTCTCTTGCTATCTTAAAAGTCACCAGAATAAACAAGAGGATTTTTACAGACTATAAAAATCCAAGCTAAACCTCCTGGAAAAATTTTGATGACTTAAAGTTTATTTAAGTATCAGAATTTTAAAAAATAAAACATGCAGTAAAATTGACCATTTCTGTGTACAGTTGATGAATTTTAACATTTGTATAGGTTCATGTAACCATCATGAATACACAGTCAGTATCCAGACACTTCCATTAGTTCATAAAACTGCTTTGTGCTATTACTTTGTAGCTGTACCACCCCACCCATTACTCTTGGCACACCCTGCTATTTTAGTTTTGTCTTATGAAAAATGGTCATTGAATGGAATCATATAGAATGTAGCCATTTGATACTATTATGCCTGCATACACTCAGCATAATGCCTTACGATTTTTCTGCATTGTTTTGTGTATCAGTATTTCTTTCCCTTGTATTGCTGAGTGGTATTCAGTTGGGTGGATGTACCACAGTTTGTTTATCTATTCATTTGTCAAAGGACTTCGAGTTGTTTCAAGTTTTCAGCTATTTTGAGTAGAGATGTAATAAACATTGGTGTAAGGCTTCTGTGTGAATGTGAGTTTTCATTTCTCTTTGGTAAATACATAGTAGTGGGGCTGCTGGATCATATGGTAAGAATATAATTTAAGTTTATAAGAAATTGACAAACTGTTTTCTAAGGTGGCTTTCAGTCAGTCTGCTCAGTCTCTCAGTAGTGTCTGACTCTTTGCAACCCCATGGACTTCAGCACACCTGGCTTCCCTGTCCATCACCAACTCCGGGGGCTTGTTCAAACTCACATCGATCGTGTTGGTGATGCCATTCAACCATCTCATCCTCTGCCATCTCCTTCTCCTCCTGCCTTCAGTCTTTCCGAGCACCAGGGTCTTTTGCAGTGAGTCAGTTCTTTGCATCAGATGGCCAAAGTATTGGAGCTTCAGCATCAGTCCTTCCAGTGAATATTCAGGACTGATTTCCTTTAGGATTGACTGGTTGAATCTCCTTGCAGTCCAAAGGACTCTCAAGAGTCTTCTCCAACACCACAATTCAAAAGCATCAATTCTTCCGCGCTCAGCTTTCTTTATGGTCCAGCTCTCACATCCACACAAGATTACTGGAAAAACCACAGCTTTGGCTAGACAGACCTTTGTTGGCAAAGTAATGTCTCTGCTTTTTAATACACTGTCTAGGTTGGTCATAGCTTTTCTTCCAAGGAGCAAGAAATTTCTTTTAATTTCTCAGCTGCAGTCAGCATCTGCAGTGATTTTGGAGCCCAAGAAAATAAAGTCTGACACTGTTTCCTTTATTTCCCCATCTATTTGCTATCAAGTGATGGGACCGGATGCCATGATCTTAGTTTTTTGAATGCTGAATTTTAAGCCAGCTTTTTCACTCTCCTCTTTCACTGTCATCAAGAGGGTTTTTAGTTCTTCACTTTCTGCCATAAGGGTGGTGTCATCTGTATATCTGTGGTTATTGATATTTCTCTCTGCAATCTTGATTGCAGCTTGTGCTTCATCCAGCCTGGCATTTCATATGATGTACTCTGCATCTAAGTTAAATAAGCAGAGTGACAATATACAGCCTTGACATCTCCTTTCCCCATTTGGAACCAGTTCGTTGTTCTATGTCTGGTTCTAACAGTTGCTTCTTGACCTGCATACTGGTATTCCCATCTCTTTAAGAATTTTCCACAGTTTGTTGTGATCCACAAAGTCGAAGGCTTTGGTGTAATCAGTAAAACAGAAGTAGATGTTTTTCTGGAATTCTCTTGCTTTTTCTATGATCCAGCAGCTGTTGGCAATTTGATCTCTGGTTCCTCTGCCCTTTCTAAATCCAGCTTGAACATCTAGAGCTTCTTGATTCACATACTGTTGAAGCCTGGCTTGGAGAATTTTGAGCATTACTTTGGTAGCGTGTGAGATGAGTGCAGTTGTGCAGTAGTTTGAACATTCTTTGGCATTGCCTTTCTTTGGGATTGGAATGAAAATTGACCTTTTCCAGTCCTGTGGCCACTGCTGAGTTTGCCAAATTGGCTGGCATACTGAGTGCAGCACTTTTGCAGCATCATCTTTTAGGACTTGAAATAGCTCTACTGGAACTCCATCACCTCCACTAGCATTGTTTGTAGTGATACTTTCTAAGGGCCACTTGACCCACACTCCAGGATGTCTGGCTCTAGTCCAGTGGCCACACCATTATGGTTATCTGGGTCATTAAAATCTTTTTTGTATAGTTCTTCTGTGTATTCTTGCCACCTTTTCTTATTCTCACAGTGCCTTTTCTTTTCCAAAGTTAGTTAAGTCAGGTCTTTTCTTCCATATCTCCTTCTGTCTGCTATGTCATTAATTTGTAATGCAGTTAGATTCATTTGTTACAGTTTACATTCCGTCTTTGGTTCTGTGACACCCTGGTTTGGTTTTTTTAATGTATATCAAGTAAAGTTTACTCTTTATGTTACGCAGTTTTCTGGGTTTTGAGAAACGTATAGATCATGTATCTACCAACAACAGTTAATCACTTCACAAATCCCTTTGTTGTCAACTTTTTTCCCATTCCAAATCCTGACAACCTCTAATGTGTTTCCTGTGCCTTCAGTTAGCCTTTTCTAGAATTTCATATAAATGGAATCATATAAAATAGTTTCTTAGGACTGGCTCCCCCCCCCCACTTAAAATGCATTTAATATTAATCCATCTGTTGCATAAATCATTGGTTTGTTTTTTTTTTATTGCCAAGTGGCATTCTTTTGTATTGCCACAATTTGTTTATCCATTTACCTTTTGAGGGACATATGGGTTGGTTTCAGCTTTGGGCACAGTTATGAATAAAAGTACTATTTTACATTTATGCAAGTGTTTATATTTACATAAAAATTTTTGTGTCTATAATATTTTTGGGTGTTTTTCACTTGTGTAAATACCTTGGGATGGCTTTACGGACCTCATCATTTTAAATATGTTTTTAACTTTATAAGAAACTGCCGATCTTTTTTTTCAGGTAGTTATACAGTTTTGCAGGCTTTCCTGGTGCCTCAGGCGGACTGACCAGTGCATGAAACTTCCTACTCCTCTGCATCCTTGTCATCACTTCAGTATTGTCAGTTTGTTTCTGTCTGTTCTAATATACATTGTGGTATCTTGTGGTTTGAATTTGTATTTCCCCAGTGACTAATGATGTTGCTCTACCATCCGTTATTTTTGTGGATGGGCAGCTGGTCTCTTTTCATTTCTCTTGATTTTCTCCTTTTATGATCAACTGGGTAAATAGTATCTTTTTCAGTATATTTTTTATTGTTACTAGTTGCCATCACCTCTGAATATTTGGCTTTATTTCATCTGTGGCTATAAAGACTTGCAGGGCAAGGTAAAATATAATAAACTCTGCTAATGCTAATGGTTGACTTTGGATTAACAAATGTCATTTTAGAGAAAGAAATGTTAAGGGTCTTAGGTGAGATCTTTTCCCCTTTTGACTATCAAATCATCAAACAAACCTGATATTTTCTTGAAATATGTGTCAATAGATGAAACTTTTGCTATATTCTCAAAACTAATCAATTAGTGTTAAGTGAAAGAGATTAGAAATGGATGTTTTTAAACTTGGCCCACTTTATATAAACATTTACATCGCCTGACCATTTAAAAATACATTTATATATATTGCTTCATTGAGCTGAATTAATAAAAAGGTGTGGAATGCTCATCACCTGCTTTCTGTCATTTCAAAGACTACTGCTAAAAAACCTGTAATTCAGTAACTGAGTTCCTAGCTTACATTTACCCTTTATCAGAATGGAATAAAATCATATCAAATTTCAATTTTTATACTTGAGTGACTTTTTTAGCTTTAGTGAGTGATTTTTACCCTATTTGACCTTTGTATTTATTCTTTTGGTTTTGTAAAGACCTGTATACTTAATCTATTAGAATATATGCATGGACATCATGTTATTTAAATAGATTTTTCTGTTTGTTTGCTGTTAAAACTCCTCTTAAGAACTTAATATATTGCATAAATACATGCTTAAATTGGGAAAATGCTGTATGCCTCAAAGGATAGCATTTCTGTTGCATTGTTTGGGTAATTATGATTGATTCTCTTGAAACAGATTCTGGTTAACTAAGTTACCCCTTATTTCAGTAGGAGAAAGCCAGCCTAAACAGTATTTTACTTATTACACAGTCAGATTCTGAAAATGATGTTTGGGTTAGAAATTTTACAAATGAGAGGATGACTTTCTTATCTTCTTTAGAAATAAGCACATCTCTTTAAGTATCATATTTGGTAGTATGATTATGACACTGATATATCTAGTGGCTAAATCCAGGGTGGTCGTTACGATGATGACAGTCTGAATTTAAACCTGCAAGTTTTAAATTGAAGAATGCAGATCTTTCTATAGTGGCTGCTTTGATCACTGTACATATCTTACATTATTGTACCCTCGCAGGCTCTCTTTGTAAATAAGATATAAAGACAAACAGTGTTTTCCTAGCCTTGTGAAAGAGGAAAAAAGGTACTATTGTGATTTATAGGAAAAATTTCTCACCACAGTTTCTAGTTCACAGCTCCCAAAGCCCTTGGAATTTCCTGAGCAGTAAGAGCAATGGGATAATATTTGGTCTCTTGTCTTTAGTTCCTGAAAATGCTTCAGGGAAGGTGACTTTTGTTCCCTACTCAAGGATGGAGACTTGTAGCCAATAGGACCAGCCATGTAATTAGAGGGTTGGAACTTTAATTTCACCCCTGAGTCCTGGGAGAGTCCTGGGGTTAAATCAGTCACCAGTGACCAATGATTTAATCAGGCATGCACATGTAGTGAAGCCTCCACGCAAACCCAAAAGGAGAGAGTTCAGAGAGCTTCCGTGTTGGTGACCATGTGGTGATTTGGAGGGAATGGCGAGCTCAGAGAGCATGAAGGCTCTACTCCCTTTTCCCATACCTTGTCCTATACATCCTTTCCATCTGAATGTTATCTGTATCTTTCATCATATCCTTTTATAATAAACTGGCAATCCAGTAAGTGAAGTGTTTCTTTGAGGCAGTAAACCATTCTAGCAAATAAATCAAACTTGAAGAAGGGTTGTGGAAACCTCTTATTTATAGCCAGTTAGTCAGAAGTACAGGTAACAACCAGGACTTGTGATTGGCCTCTGAAGTAGATGGCCATTTTGTGGGGCTGAGCCCACCTATGGAATCTGATTCTGTCTCCAGGTAGATGGTCAGAATTGAGTTGAATTCTTGGATGCCTTGCTGGTGTCCTGGGACTTGCCTGGTTGTATGTAGGGCAACCCCCTCCCCCACATATACACACAGGCACTGGAATTGGTCTCAGAACACCAGAAGAGGTTATAAATATATAGGTATGTATAATATTTTTTATTTCCATCTTCCCTTTTCCTGAATAGAAAAAAAAAAGGGGGGGGAGAGTATAGGATTTTGTTTTTTAAGGTCTTGATGGCAGCCTACTTACTTATTTATAGAAGGTTAGGAAGGTGAACTTTGTGACTTGGGTTAAGTATACTTTAGCTTCTGAGACTATTAAGTAGCAACTAGAAGTAGCTGTGCTTATGTGTTAGTTGACAATACCATTTTTACCTTTCAGTGTTGAAGTCATTATTCCGAAATTGGAGGATTGAGGAAGGATGGACTTTAACTTCTTTTGAGCAGCTATTCTTTCATTGACTGCAAGTCAGGCACTTTCTTTTCCATATTATTTAATCCTCACAGTTAGCCTACATAGTATGTCCACATTTCACAAATAGGGAAAATTTATCCAAGGTGAGTGGCACAGTTAGAATTTGAAATTTTATTTTCTGTCCTGAAAGTCTACATGCTTGTCCGTTATGCATACTGCTTCTTCTAATATTAGAAAAGTATTGTGAATTATTAGGAAATCTATCTAAACTTTTAAGCCGCTAGGAGGGAAAATAATAATTATATAAAATTGAGACTATCTCAATCTTATGTAGTGTTTACTACTTTAACCTTAAGGGGCTTCACTTTTGGAAAATCTATTTTACGTGTTCTATTCTAACCATATGACTAATTCTCCAATTGATGTCTCAGGAAGGATTCTCTAATATTAATGATAATAGCTTTCTTGAAAGTAAAAATCATTATGAATCAGAAGTAGTACATGCCTGCATTGGTGTTAGCAGTAAAAATATTCATCTCAAAAAGTCAAGACACTTGTAGTAACTTTTTATTATTCTAATTAAACTCAGAAAAAAGATTTTTAGTATAACATTTGCAAAGTGTTGTATAACTGCAAATAAAGCTTTAAACTATAAATAAGCTCATTTTATGGTAGAACAATAAATCCTATTTGCACAATAATTAAGCCATCTTTATCTTAATGGTTTTTTACCCTGTAGCAGTGTTATATAGTCAAAATTAATGACCATATATAGAATTGTTAGGAGTTTTTCTTAGCACTTTTGTTATGTTAGTGGTCTTATTGTATACTTAACATAAATTTGTATATAGGCCAGTTGCTAGTTATTTAGTATTCACTTCTAGCATATTAAAACCTCAATAAATATAGAAAATATATTAAATATGATAAAATCATATGCAAAATTGTTTCAATACCTATAAGCGATCAAACCACGGACTTTTTGTTTTGAAAGTGCTAAATTCTAGTTAGTATTTGGTAAGGAAAAAGTCCAGAATGCAGTATTTCTTTTGTTAGACTTCTAGGGCAGAGTATCTTACAATGTTACATTAGTTCAGTTCAGCTTCTCAGTCATGTCCGACTCTACGACTCCATGGACTGCAGCACTTCTGGCTTACCTGTCTATCACCAATTCCTGGAGCTTGCTCAAACTCATGTCCATCAAGTCAGTGATGCCTTTCAACCATCTCATCCTCTGTCCTCCCCTTCTCCTCCTGCCCCTAATCCCTTCCAGCATCAGGGTCTTTTCCAATGAGTAAACTCTTCGCATGAGGTGGCCAAAGTATTGGAGTTTCAGCTTCAGCATCAGTCCTTCCAGTGAACACCCAGGACTGATCAATTCTTCGGCATTCAGCTTTCTTCACAGTCCAACTCTCACATTCATACATGACCACTGGAAAAACCATAGTCTTGACTAGACGGACCTTTGTTGGCAAAGTAATGTCTCTGCTTTTGAATATGCTGTCTAAGTTGGTCATAACTTTCCTTCCAAGGAGTAAGCGTCTTTTAATTTCATGGCTGCAGTCACCATCTACAGTGATTTTGGAGCCTAAAAAAATAAAGTCTGACACTGTTTCCACTGTTTCTCCATCTATTTCCCATGAAGTGATGGGACCAGATGCCATGATCTTCATTTTCTGAATGTTGAGCTTTAAGCCAACTTTTTCACTCTCCTCTTTCACTTTCATCAAGAGGCTTTTGAGTTCCTCTTCACTTTCTGCCATAAAGGTGGTGTCATCTGCATATCTGAGGTTATTGATATTTCTCCCAGCAATCTTGATTCCAGCTTACTAAGCCTGATTTGGGCTTCCTTAGTGGCTCAGTGGTAAAGAACCTGCCTGCCAATGCAGGAGACATAAGAGACGTGGGTTCAGTCCCTGTTTTGGGAAGATCCCCTGGAGTGGAGGATGGCAACCCACTCCAGTATTCTTGCCTGGAGAATCCCATGGTCTGAGAACCCTGGTGGTCTACATTCCATAGGGTCATAAAGAGTCAGACACCACTGGAGCAACTGAGCATGCATGCAAACCTAACATAAAAGGTGTAGTGGTCTGCTTTTCTTTTCTGGTTCTTAGCTAATAAGTAGTGGTTTTTGTTTTGTCTTTTATCTTTAGAATGGGCAGCCCAGTACAACTATGCTGGTGAAATTTTGTGCTTAAAGTACTGCAAATACCTATAGTAGCACACCATATGTAAAAAGTGTGGTGGTGGTGGTTTAGTCACTCAGTTGTGTCCGAGTTTTGCGACCCCATGGAGTGACTAACCCCAGGCTTCTCTGTCCATGGGGTTCTCCAGGCAAGAAGACTGAAGTGAGTTGCCATTTCCTTCTCCATGGGATCTTCCTGACCCAGGGATTGAACCTGGGTCTCCTGTACTGCAGGCAGTTTCTTTACTGACTGAGCTGCCAGGGAAGCCCCAACAGACTACAATATTAGCCAAATATTTTTTAAACATTATTTTTTAAAGTTTTTTAAAACTTTTATTTTTAAACTTTATTTTGCTATTGTTCTTTTTTGTATGAAGGTAGGGAAAGGTTAGATTCTTTGGTCCTTTCTAGAACTTTTCATGGGCTTTCTTGGTGGCTTCATGGTAAAGAATCCACCTGCCATTACAGGAGATATGGATTTGATCCCTGGGTCAGGAAGATCACCTGGAAAAGGAAATGGCAACCCACTCCAGTATTCTTGCCTGGGAGATCACATGGACAGAGGAGCCCGTCAGGCTACAGTCCATGGAGTCGCAAAGTGTCAGATAGGACTTAGCGACTACGCGACAATAAGAAAAGACTTGGCATGATGCAGAGTAAGCCCTTACTTTTGGGGATGCCTGTAGTACACTAGGCATCCTTTCATCAGTTCTCATGGAATTTCCTGTCTTAGTCAGGATTTATGTTCTTTACCACAAAATTTAGAACTTAATTATATATGGTCTTATATTCTAAACTGTTTATTAGAGAAGCGAAAAGCAAAGGAGAAAAGGAAAGATATAAACATCTGAATGCAGAGTTCCAAAGAATAGCAAGAAGAGATAAGAAAGCCTTTTTCAGCGATCAATGCAAAGAAATAGAGGAAAACAACAGAATGGGAAAGACTAGAGATCTCTTCAAGAAAATCAGAGATACCAAAGGAACATTTCATGCAAAGATGGGCTCGATAAAGGACAGAAATGGTATGGACCTAACAGAAGCAGAAGATATTAAGAAGAGGTGGCAAGAATACACAGAAAAACTGTACAAAAAAGATCTTAATGACCCAGATAATCACGATGGTGTGATCACTGACCTAGAGCCAGACATCCTGGAATGTGAAGTCAAGTGGGCCTTAGAAAGCATCACTACGAACAAAGCTAGTGGAGGTGATAGAATTCCAGTTGAGCTATTCCAAATCCTGAAAGATGATGCTGTGAAAGTGCTGCACTCAGTATGCCAGCAAATTTGGAAAACTCAGCAGTGGCCACAGGACTGGAAAAGGTCAGTTTTCATTCCAATCCCCAAGAAAGGCGATGCCAAAGAATGCTCAAACTACTGCACAATTGCACTCATCTCACACGCTAGTAAAGTAATGCTCAAAATTCTCCAAGCCAGGCTTCAGCAATACGTGAACTGTGAACTTCCTGATGTTCAAGCTGGTTTTAGAAAAGGCAGAGGAACCAGAGATCAAATTGCCAACATCCACTGGATCATCGAAAAAGCAAGAGAGTTCCAAAAAAACATCTATTTCTGCTTTATTGACTATGCCACAGCCTTTGACTGTGTGGATCACAATAAACTGTGGAAAATTCTGAAAGAGATGGGAATACCAGACCACCTGATCTGCCTCTTGAGAAGTCTGTATGCAGGTCAGGAAGCAATAGTTCGAACTGGACATGGAACAACAGACTGGTTCCAAATAGGTAAAGGAGTACGTCAAGGCTGTATATTGTCACCCTGCTTATTTAGCTTACATGCAGAGTACATCATGAGAAACGCTGGACTGGAAGAAACACAAGCTGGAATCAAGATTGCCGGGAGAAATATCAATAACCTCAGATATGCAGATGACACCACCCTTATGGCAGAAAGTGAAGAGAAACTCAAAAGCCTCTTGATGAAAGTGAAAGTGGAGAGTGAAAAAGTTGGCTTAAAGCTCAACATTCAGAAAACGAAGATCATGGCATCCGGTCCCATCACTTCATGGGAAATAGATGGGGAAACAGTGGAAACAGTATCAGACTTTATTTTTCTGGGCTCCAAAATCACTGCAGATGGTGACTGCAGCCATGAAATTAAAAGACGCTTACTCCTTGGAAGGAAAGTTATGACCAACCTAGATAGCATATTCAAAAGCAGAGACATTACTTTGCCAACAAAGGTCTGTCTAGTCAAGGCTATGGTTTTTCCAGTGGTCATGTATGGATGTGAGAGTTGGACTGTGAAGAAGGCTGAGCACTGAAGAATTGATGCTTTTGAACTGTGGTGTTGGAGAAGACTTTTGAGAGTCCCTTAGACTGCAAGGAGATCCAACCAGTCCATTCTGAAGGAGATCAGCCCTGGGATTTCTTTGGAAGGAATGATGCTAAAGCTGAAACTCCAGTACTTTGACCACCTCATGCGAAGAGTTGACTCATTGGAAAAGACTCTGAAGCTGGGAGGGATTGGGGGCAGGAGGAAAAGGGGACGACAGAGGATGAGATGGCTGGATGGCATCACTGATTCGATGGACGTGAGTCTGAGTGAACTCCAGGAGCTGGTGATGGACAGGGAGGCCTGGCGTGTTGTGATTCATGGGGTCGCAAAGAGTTGGACACGACTGAGCGACTGATCTGATCTGATCTGATCTGATTGATTATAAGGTTTTAAGGGGCAGGTTTAAGGTTTTACGGTTTAAACCTTACGTCTCTTGTTTTTACATCCCAGTGCCTAAAAAGTGTTCAATAAATACTTATTGATTGGGTCATCATATAAAGCATAATATTATTTCATGAAGTAGTGAAGGTTTTCAAACTTGGATAGAATTAGGTTGAAAGTGTGTACAGCTTCCTGTAAACTATGTATAAATTTTAAATTTTGATTTACTTTTTTAATTATTAAAACTGTCTCACTTTTTAAAAATTTGGTGTGATTATTTTCTATGTGCCTGGCATTGATTTAAACACTATATACATTAACTCATTTAATCCTACCCTATGAACTAGTTATTCTTTAAACCCATATGGTATATGAGGAAACTGTGGTATAAGCAAGTTAAAAACTTTCTTAGAGAAACAGAGTTAATAAGTGATAGAGCCAAGATTCAAACCCAGAAGCAACAGTTAAATGCCTGCATTCTTTACTATGCTATACAGCTTCTTGGTCTTACACATGTGAAGTTTACACACTTACACACATGTATTTCAGTTCTTTGTTATTAGATATAGTAATTGGACTTCCCAGTTAGCTTCTAGTGGTAAAGAATCCACCTGCCAATGCAGGAGACATAAGAGATGTGGGTTCCATCCCTGGGTTGGGAAGACCCCCTGGAGGAGGGCATGGTAACCCACTCCAGTATTCTTGCCTGGAGAATTCCATGGACAGAGGAGCCTGACGGACTATGGTCCACAGGGTTGTATACAACTGAAGTGACTTAGTGCACACACACACACACACACACACAGATATAGTAATTAGACTGTCTTGTGATCATGGCCTTTTTTTTTTTTTAATTTATTTTAATTGGAGGCTAATTACTTTACAATATTGTATTGGTTTTGCCATACATCAACATAATTCCGCCACAGGTGTACACGTGTTCCACATCCTGAACCCCCCTCCCACCTCCCTACCCGTACCATCCCTCTGGGTCATCCCAGTGCACCAGCCCCAAGCATCCTGTATCCTGCATCGCATTTTTTATCACTAAAGTGCTTATCTTTAGGTGAGTTGGATAAGAATAGGTCTTTGACATAATGTCATTTGTGTTCCAAACTGTTGACATGTTAGAAGTAGTAAATAAGATTTTTGCAAAGTTCCAAACACTGCTGTTGTTGGAAATGTCATGATAGATGGAATTCTGAGTACTATATTAAGGTAGACATTGCAAATAGAGTATTTTTGTAAGTATCTCATAAACTTCTGGTTTGTATAAGCCTTGTCCATCTCCATTATACAGATGCAGAAGATAGGAAAATCTGCAACAATAATATAGCCAATCCATCACCTTAAAAAACATTTTTTTTACATTATTTATGTGTTTATTTGGGTTGTTTTAGGTCTTGCTGCACACGGGCTTTCTCTAGTTGTGGCGAGTTGGGACTACTCTGTCATGGTGCATGGGCTTCTCATTGTAGTGGTTTCTCTTGTTGGGGAGCACAGGCTCTAGGTGCATAGTCTTTAGTAGTAGTAGCATGCAGACTTAGTAGTGTGTCGTGC
This sequence comes from Bos mutus, assembly GCF_027580195.1. Classification (NCBI taxonomy): domain Eukaryota; kingdom Metazoa; phylum Chordata; class Mammalia; order Artiodactyla; family Bovidae; genus Bos; species Bos mutus. Next base: position 15,639,307 of record NC_091626.1, read on the forward strand.
AGGCTCAGAATTTGTGGCACACAGAATTAGTTGCTCCAAGGCATGTGGAATCTTCCAGGACCAAGGATCCAACCCGTGTCCCCTGCATTGGTAGGCAAATTCTTATCCACTGTACCATTGGGGAAGTCCTCAGTCACCTTTTAAATGAGCATTTTTACTCATTTAAGATGAGGTAAGAGGATTTTAACGGAGAAGGCAATGGCACCCCACTCCAGTACTCTTGCCTGGAAAATCCCATGGACAGAGGAGCCTGGTAGGCTGCAGTCCATGGGGTCGCTAAGAGTTGGGCATGACTGAGCGACTTCACTTTCACTTTTCACTTTCATGCATTGGAGAAGGAAATGGCAACCCACTCCGGTGTTCTTGCCTGGAGAATCCCAGGGACGGGGAAGCCTGGTGGGCTGCCGTCTATGGGGTCGCACAGAGTCGGACATGACTGAAGCGACTTAGCAGCAGCAGCAAGAGGATTTTAAAAATAACTTTATGCCAGAAGAGTTAAAAATTTAGATGAAATGGACAGATTCCTAGGAAAAAAGTTTGCTAAAATTATAGGAAATTAATAACTTGGGTAGTTCCATATATATTAGTGAAATTGAGTCTGTAATTTGAAACTTTTCCACAAAGAAATCTTTAGGCCCAGGTGGTTTCACAAATAAATTCTTCCAAGAAATCTTCAGAAGAAATAACATCAATATTACTAAAATGCTTTCAGAGAATAAAAAGAAAATATTTCCCAGTCTGTTTTGAGGCTTGCATAACCTTAATACCAAAACCTGATAAAGATATCATAAGAAAGGAGAATTTCAAATCCATTGCTCTTGTGAACATGGGTGAACACATTCTAAAAATATTAGCAAATCAATTCTAGATAGATCAATAAAGAAATAGATGTCATGACCAAGTTGAATTTACTATAGCAGCATAAGTTTGTTATTCAGAATTCAGTGCATGTAAATGACTAAAATTAACAGAAAAAGAGAGAATACATCATGTCATTGGTTTATCAAATAGTATTTGATAAAATTTACCCACTTAGGATTTTTTAAAATGCTTGTAGCAAACTATTCCTTCTTCAACCTGATAGGGTGTGTTAGTTGCTTCCCCTGCAAATCTAAAGCAAGTATCATGTATAGTGGCAAAATACTGGAGGTGTTTATTTATCTTTCGATCAGGATTAAAACAAGATCCCTGCTGTAAAGTCGTGTATCACCATTATATTGAAGATCCTAGATCTGAGCTGTCTGATACCATATTTGTCAATTTAGATTCTAATTAGTTAAAATTATAGATTATCAGTCACACTGGCCACGTGGCAGGTGCTCAAAAGGCATATGTGACTAGTGGCTACTATATACCACAAATATAGAACACTTCAGTTATCACAGAAAGTTCTATTGACAAGGTTGGCCTAGACGTGCAGTAAGTAAGGATGCATAATGATTAGAAAGAGGGAAATTAAACTGCAATTATTTATAGATGACCTGATTGTTACAGAGAAAGTTTGAAAGAATCTATAAACTGATAGAACTAAAAAGTTAATTTTTGTATTGCAAGGTTGCCAGATACAATGTTGGTAAACAAAATCAATCTTAGGCCCATATACTAGCAACAAACAAAAAGTAAAACTTTAAAAATAATGCCATATTAGTATATTGAAAACATCAAATATACAAAATTAATTAAAAAAACCTCTTCACTAAAAAATTTAAGACATTATTAGGAAAAATTAAGACAAAAGAAAAAGATATCAGTTATGGATTAAGAGAGTCAGTGGTCTGTGATTTCAATTTTCCCCACATAGATTCAGGGTAGTCTCAAGCAATATCCCTAAAGATTTGTTTGTTAGGTTTTGAAATTGACAAGCTGATCCTTAAATTATAAAAATGCAAAGGACCGAGAATAGCTAAGATAGTCTTGAATAACAAAACTGGAGGATTTTTACTATAGGATATCAAGACTTATTATAAAGCAACAGTAGTAAAGACAAGAGAAGACAAATAGTGAATGAAGCAAAATGGAGCCAACAGATGCACACGTTATATTGACCCCTGATTTATATCCAAGATAACATTACAGTGCAGAGAGGAAGGAACATTCTTTTCAATAAATTGTACTAGGTCAATTAGATAGATACCCATGTGGGGGAAAAGAAGATGAATCTTGACGTCAAATCATATAAAGAAATCAAAAGATAAATTATAGATATGAAAAGTAAAACAATAAAGCTTCTGGAAGAAAACATTATCTTTGTGACCCTGGAAGAGGCAAAGATTCTTAAATACATGTGGCTTTAACAATAAAAAGAAAAAATGATACATTGTACTACATTAAAATTAAGAAAATCTGTTCATTAAGACACCATTAAGAATGAAAAGGCAAGCCACAGAGTGGAAAAGGGTATTTGCAATTTGTATTACATATACCTTATTAAAAGATGAGTTTACCAGTTGTTTGTGAGATTACATTGTATCTGCAACATATTTTCCACACTTCGTGGGAATATAAATTGCTTTAACCACTCTGGTTAATACCTTTAAACATTTTTTATTACTAAAGCTTAACTTACTCATACTCACACCACATGACCTTACAATTTCACTCTTAGTTATATACCCAGCAGAAATGCTAGAAGGCAGGTGGAGAAGGGGACGACAGAGGATGAGATGGTTGGATGGCATCACTGACTTGATGGACATGAGTTTGAGCAAGCTCCAGGAGTTGGTGATGGACAGGGAAGCCTGGTGTGCTGCAGTCCATGGGGTCGCAAAGAGTCAAGACACGGCTGAGCGACTGAACTGAACTGAAAACACATGTATAACAGTGTTCATAGAGCAATATTCACATACCCAAAAACTGTAAACAATCTAAATATTCAACAACAAACTGGATAACTAAATAGTGATGTATTTGTACAATGGAATACTGTACAACATGAAATGAAGTATTGCAGTACACAACTATGTGGATGAATCTCAGGAACATAATGTTCAGGGGAAAAAGTCAGTCACAAAAGAGTATACATTTTATATCATTCCAGCTATATGAAGTTTAAAAATAGGGGGGGGGGGAAGCAATTTATTGTGTTAGAAGACAGGAGAGTTGTTACTTTGGGGAGAAGGGTTTTGACAAGAAAATAGTACAAGATGATCTTCTGTGTAGCCGGTTAAGGAAGTTCTGTTCTACTGATAGTTTGCTGTAAGCATTTAATAAAATCACGACTGAGTAAATCTTATTAAATACTTATATTTGATAAAATCTGTTGCGGCAATATGGTTTTTCTCTTTTTTCTTTTTTCCTATTTTGAGTTCTGAGTGTTAAACCAAATTTGTGTTCTTGTAGTATATATCTTGGCCTGGGTATGGTTACATGGGTGCATTTACTTTATGAAAATTAATCAAGCTGTACACTATGTGTGCTAGATTGTGATTAAAAGTTTACTTTAAAAGTTTAATATTAAAAAAATAAAATATTTGGAGTGATAGCCAAAATTTACATCTTTATGGTACAAGAAAAGACAAAGAATTTATATTTACATGGAAGATTATTCTTTTCAGTCATGCTTGAGTTAGAATGTACTCTATAGCAGAACAATATTTCATGAGGTGGTTTTGTAATTAATGCTTACCCTTGTTGTAATTAACACTTGCCCCTGTGAAGTCAGCTACAAATGAAGTGAAGCTTTTTAAGTGGCAGCAAAACAATGGCATAGTAATTAAATGAAGCGTATTGGTGTTAAGGTGCTTCCCTTGTAGCTCAGTTGGTAAAGAAAATGAAAGTAAAAGTTGCTTAGTCATGTCCCATGCTTTGCGACCCCATAGGTTATACAGTCCATGGCATTCTCCAGGCCAGAAGACTAGAATGGGTAGCCTTTTCCTTCTCCAGGGGATCTTCCCAGTCCAGGGATCTAACCCAGGTCTCCCACATTGCAGGTGGATTCTTTACCAACTGAGCTATCAGAGAATCCCAGTACAGGAGACCTGGTTCAATTCCTGGATCAGGAAGATCCCCTGGAGAAGGAAATGGCAGCTCACTCCAGTATTCTTGTTTGGAGAATCCCATGGACAGAGGTGCATGGACGGCTACAGTCAGAGTGGAAAGACTTCCTGATAGACAGGCATTGGGTAAAGTCTTAAGGGTATTGCCCTAGACTAGAATCTACTCTGGCACCCCTTAACAAGGGTTAAAATTAAGCCTTGAAATGATCAAACCATTTCCAAGTTATTTAACTACAGACAGGACAAAACTCAGAAACACTTAATGCAAAAAAAGAAAAAAAATCCATACTGTGAGGTGCAGCAATCCCATTTCTAGGTATTTATCCAAAATCATTGAAATCAGGATCTTGAAGAGTTATTTACACTTATATGTTAATTGAAACATTATTCAATAACCAAGAGGTGAAAGCAACCCAAATGTCCATTGGTAGATGAATGAATAAAGAAAATGGTGGTATAGATGTATATGTACGGTGGGATATTAGTCAGCCTTCAAGTGGTGGAACTCTGTCATGCAGCAACACGCGTGAACCTTGAGGATGTTATGCTAAGTGAAATAAATAAGTCAAGGAAAGACAAATACTGCATGATTCTACTTACATGTGATATCTAAGGTAATCAAACTCATAGAAGCAGAAAGTAGAATAGTAATTGCCAGGGACAGGAGGGAAGAGGGAATGGGGAGTTGTTGTTCAATGAGTATAAATTTCATTATGAAAGATGAAAAAGTATTAGAGATCACCTGTGCAACATTGAGCTTAGCAAGAGTACTGGAGTAGGGTGCCATTGCCTTCTCCCATAGTTAACAATACTGTATACTTAAAAATTTATTGAGGGTAGTCACTTCCCTGGCAGTCTGGTGTTTAAGATTCTGCCTTCCAGTGAAGGGGGCACAGGTTCAAGCCCTATTCAGGGAACCAAGGTCCCATATGTCACAGTGTGCACCCAAAAATTAGAAAAGTTGTTGAGGGTGAATAAATAGATAAATTACACAGATTCATTTGTTCATTGATTCATGTTATAAAGACCATTTTTTGCTTTTTAAAAATATGCTACATATCCATACAGTGAAGCAAAAAATAAATATATCCAAAACAAATCTGAAATAAAAATCCAGTACCAAACAATGTAAAATAATGTCTTGTGTCCTAAAAAAAATTACCAGACATGCAAAGAAGCAGGAAAGTATGACCCATAACTGGGACAAAATCAACCAATAAGAAGAGAGAAAGAAATGACATCTAAGATTGAATTAGTAGACGAGGATGTGAAAGCAGCAATTGTAAGTATACTCCATATGTTCAGGAAGGTAGAGGGAAACATGAACATGCCAAGAAGAGACATAGAAGTTATTTTTAAAAAGAAAAACCCAAATAGAACTTCTAGAGATGAAAAACACAGTATCTGAAATGAAAAATACAGCAGATTGCAGGAGAAAAGAATTAGTTAAAATCTGAAAACATAGCAGTAGCAATTATCTAAAATGAAACACCAAGAGCAAAAAAGAGCTTGGGAGAAAAAGAAGAAAAAGACAGCGCCAGTAAGCTATGGGGCAATATCAAGCAGTTTAACGTAAGTGTAACACGTTTTAGAAGGAGATGGGGAGACAGACTATTTCAAGAAATAATGGACAAACATTTACCAAGTTTGATTTAAAAAACTGTAAAGCTAACGATTGCAGGAGTTTGCAAATCTCTAAACAGAAGAACCAGGCACAAAAATTGCTGAAACCAATGACAAAAATCTTGAAAATATCTTAAAAACAGCAAAGGTGGGGTAGGGGGTGGGAATCATCTTAAATGACAGACAAGCAAATATATAAAACTTATTGCAGACTGCTTGTCAGAAATTAAACATGCCAGAAGTGGCATCTGAAAGTACTGGAATTAAAAAATTTAAAAACAAACAAAAAACTGCCCCGCTCAATCTAGAACTCCGTACCTGGCAAAAAAGATCTCCTGAAAATGAAGGCAAAATAAAGACTTTTGGGAATAAACAAAGCTTAGAGAATTTGTCACCAACATAACCTGCAATGTCAGAAATGTTGAAAATAGTTCTTTAGGTATGAAGAAAATGTTATCAGATGGAAATTTACAACTTTGAAAAGAAATGAGCAGCACTATGAAAAGTAAACATGTAGGTGGATATAAAAGCCTTTTCTCCCTCATTTAAGAATTTTTTTCTTAAAGATAATTGTTTAAATCAAGAAGAATAATATATTGTACTTTCAACATAAGTAGAAGAAAAAAGAGGTATAGCTGATAAGTCAGTGGTAGAGGAAATAGAATCATTAAAAAAAAAAATTCTCAGAAAATGGCAGGTGAAAAAGAAAAAGAGAAGAAAGAAAAGGTTAGAGAAATAAATATCAAGATAGAGATTTAAATCCAACCATATAATCACATTAAATGTAAATGGTCTAAATGTTCCAATTAAAAGTGATAGTATGATTATATTTAAAACAAAGAAGACTCAATTACATACTGCTTATAAGAAACCCAGTTTAAATATAAAGATACAAGTTAAACAGATGAGAAAATATACACTATGTATACACCAATCAAAAGAAAACTGCATAGCACCCAGCAAAATGGCAGAGTAAGAAGACCCCAAGCTCACCTCCTCTCATTGACACATCCAAACTGCAACTATTTACAGAGCAACTACTGATAAGAAAGACTGAAATCTACTAGAAAAAATCTACAACTAAAGGTGAGAAGGAACTACAATGAGACAGACAGGAGGTATGAAATTGCAGTACAGTTAAGACTCATACTCCTAGTTGGGTGACTGAGAAATAGAATAATTGCAATTGAAGAAGTTCTCCCCAAGGAAGGAGTGATCTGAGCCCCATGTTGGACTCCCCAGGCCTACAGTCCTAGACCAGGAAGATAAACCCACAGAACATTTGACTTTGAAGGCCAGTGGGGCTTACTTTCAGGAGACCCAGAGGGCTGTGGAAAATAGAGACTCCACTCTTGAATTTTGTACACAAAAATTTCATACTCTCCCAGACCCAGGGCAGAAATAATTTGAAAGAAGCTTGAGTCAAACCTGCATGCTGATCTTAGAGTGCTTCCCACAGAGGCTGGAGGCAGCTGGAGCTCACCCTAGGGACATAGACACTGGTGACTGCCATTTTTGGAAGCTTGTTCTACCACAGGGACACCAGTGTGCTGCTGCTGCTGCTGCTAAGTCACTTCAGTTGTGTCCGACTCTGTGCGACCCCATAGATGGCAGCCCACCAGGCTCCCCTGTCCCTGGGATTCTCCAGGCAAGAACACTGGAGTGGGTTGCCATTTCCTTCTCCAATGCATGAAAGTGAAAAGTGAAAGTGCTAGTGATCACCATTTTGGAATCCTCTCTTTAGCTTATCAGGCCCAGGACCTAGCCCTATCCCTGCTCACCAGCCTGTAGGTACCAGTATGGGAATGCCTCCCAGGGAAACGGCCAGAGAACATATTTTAAGACTTAATAACTGAAAATTTCTCTAACCTGGGAAAGAAATAGACATCCAGATCTAGGAAGCACAGAACTAATCCAAAGAGGACCATGCCAAGACATAATTTAAATGATTAAAAATTAAAGAGAATATTGAAAGCAGCAATGAAAAAGCAAGTTACATACAAGGGAACTCCTATAAGGCTATCAGCTGATTTTTCTGCAGAAACTCTGCAGACCAGGAGTGACACGATGTATTTGAAGTGATGAAAGGAGAAAACCCTACAGTCAAGAATACTCTACCTAGAAAGACTTGCATTCGGATTTGACAAAGAACTCAAAAGTTTTACAGAAAAAGCAAAAACTAAAGGAGTCTAGCACAGCCAAACCAGCTTCACAATATTAAAGAGGTTCTCTGAGCAAAAAAGAAAAGGCCACAACTAGAAAGTTGAAAGGAAAAAGCTCATCAGTAAAGGCAAATACATGGTGAAAGTAGTAAGTCAACCACATAGAAAGCTAGGAGGAACATTAAAAGACAAAAGGAGTAAATGTATCTCTATAATTTTAGGGGGAGGGGAGTAAAGATGCAGAGTTGTCCAGATGCATTTGATTTTAAGAAGTCAGGAACTTAATCATAGATAACTATAAATAAAGAGCCTCTTGAAGGTGAAAGAGGAAAGTGAAAAAGCTGGCTTAAAACTCAACATTCAAAAAACAAACAATGGCATCCAGTCCCATCACTTCATGGCAAATCGATGGGGAAAAAATGGAAACAGTGACAGATTTTCTTGGGCTCCAAAATCACTGCAGTTGTGACTGAAGCCATGAAATTTAAAGACACTTGCTCCTTGGAAGAGAAGCTATGACAAACCTAGACAGTGTATTAAAAAGCAGAGACGTCACTTGCCGACAAATTCTGGCTAGTCGAGGCTATGGTTTTACCAGTAGTCATGTACCGATGTGAGAATTGGACCATGAAGAAAGCTGAGCACCAAAGAAAGAATTGATGCTGTTGAACTGTGGTGTTGGGGAACTCTTGAGAGTCCAATCAAAAAACATAGACTGGCTGAATGCATTCAAAAACAAGGTCCAACTATATGCTGCCTCTAGGAGACTCATCTCAGCTCTAAATACAAACATAGGCTCACGGGGATGGAAGATGATACTCTAAATGGCAGGTAAAAGAAAGTGAACATAGGCATGGTCATATCAGACACAGTAGACTTCAGGCCCTAAAAGGTAACAGGAGACAAAGATGGGCATAATATAATGATAAAGGGAACAATCCATCAAGAAGACATCTAACATAGGAGCACAAAATTATGTAAAGCAATTATTAACAGACTTAAAGGGAGAAATTGACAGTAACACATTAGTAGGGGACTTTTAACACCCCACTTACATCAATAGATAAATCATCCAGACAGAACATCAATAAGGAAATACGGGCCTAAATGACACATTAACAAAATAGAGGACAAAAATCATATGATTATTTCGTAGATGCAGAGAAAAGCATTTGACAGGATTCAATACCCTTTTTTGAAATGTATCTTTATATATGCTTGTTAGCATTACCCATTTAGGATATATATGTGTTTCATTTTCTCATATAAACCTTTGGATGGAGTAAAACAGGTTATTGTCTGAGTGGTCAGAGTTTTCTTTTATTTGCTATAAAATAACCTATTTCTAATTATTTAAGCTAGAGGAAAACTTTCTTTATGCAGATAGTATATTGATGAAAGTGAAAGTATTAGTTGCTCAGTCGTGTCCAACCCTTTGATCCCATTTGATCCAATGGACTGTAGCCCATCAAGCTCCTCTGTCCATGGAATTCTCCAGGCAAGAATACTGGAGTGGTTGCCATTTCCTTCTCCAGGGGATCTTCCCAACCCAGGGATTAACCTGGGTCTCCTGCATTGCAGGCGGATTCTTTACTGTCTGAGCCACCAGGAAAGCCCAATATGTTTACTGGTCAAGACAATAATATCAGTCAGGTAGAATATGGTTGAATATAGTCATTAGCAGCTATAGACTAATCCAGATGTAATATTATAGCCTAAATAACCAGTGTGATATTTCTAGGCAACAGCACCTTGAATGAAATACATAATATTGTGTTATGTTTTCCCGGGAAAACAGATCTTGACTTGTCACTTGGTATAATGGGGTTTGTGTAGCTACATGAATCCTCTATGTGTGTGTGTGCGTGTGTGTATATGTGTACACTCACGTGCCCATTTTCCTTCCTCCTAGATTTATTTATAGTGAAAACAAATTTCTGATCATCTTATTCTGCCAGTTGTCTTAAAGATGTCAGATACTTTTTTTAAAAAATTGAATCATCGCTGTCTAAATGTTTTTCATTGTTGCAGAGTTTGGGATACTTTACACTTCCCAAACTAGCTACTTCTCAGAGGGAAAAAAAATAACTCCATGTTTAGGCTGGCAAAGTAGAATTTGAGGTGGGAATCATGTTCGTAGAAATTTATTCAAGTGTATTCCAAGAATAGTTAGACTGTTATATGGAAAGAAAAAAAAAAGTGCCAATATTGTACTAGGCACTTTGGAAGGGGAAAAAATCCATTCACATATGGTTTCTCTCCTTAAGGAGTTATTTTCTGATATAAATGCAACAATGAGGGCATATAGGACATTCATCCTGAGAGAGTTATGCACTTTAGATTAGTCTAAAATCATAGACTGTTTGAGAGAGTTTCTGTTTGAGTGGAGGATGTATTAATACTATTTGGGGAGGATTGGAGAAGGAAATGGCAACCCACTCCAGTGTTCTTGCCTGGAGAATCCCAGGGATGGGGGAGCCTGGTGGGCTGCCATCTATGGGGTCGCACAGAGTTGGACACGACTGAAGTGACTTAGCAGCAGCAGCAGCAGCAGCAGAAGTAAAGAGTCAGACACGACTGAGCGACTGAACTGACTGACTGACTGACTGACTGAGCAGAAGTAAGGAATGAGGCAGAGAATATACAAATGAGTAACAATTTCCTAATAATGTAAAGAAATCATTAATTTGGCATTATTAAAGATTGTAGAATATCCATATTTAGGTATTTTAGGGTAATTTTCCTTCTAAGGCTGCAGGAAGGTATACTGACTTAGAATTTGATGAGTGATCTTAAGGAGTTGCTTACAGAAAAATGTTCAAGTTGGGCATATTTAACTTTAGGGTGCTCTATAACCTCTACGAGTTTTAGTTTCTAAAATACATGAAAAACATGTTTAAAAAAAAAACAAAACTCATTATGACCCCTCAGAATCTTGAAATGAACAAATTCCTATGACCTCTTTAGTTACTTCTTGTGATAAAGTACAGAATGAGAAATGAAAGTTTCATGGACTTTATGTTTATTTTTAGCTTATAAATAAAGTCCCTTTATTTGATTTTTGCATTCAAGCTGTAAATTTACACCAAGAAAGTGCTAGAAGACTTTAGTTTCCAGTCAAGAAATAGCCATCAGTAATTTGCTTGAGCCCCCTCCCCTTCCCCAGGCAATATCAAAGAGGTGGAAAACATTGGTGCCGTGTCTTCAAATTTAGTGTGTAATATTAAGCTTCTTTTAAATTCACTCCGCTTCTAGAGACAGAGTTTTAGCACTAGCAAAAAAGAATGATCTCTATTATTACAAATGTGCATCATAGAGAAGAGCTCAGTTTATAATGCAGATTCCTATTGGATTTGTTTGGAGGCTTTGTTTTGGCTTTAGAGAAAAAAGAAGATTTGTATATCATCTTAATTTCTTATTCTTTAGTCAATATTTGCTGCATTTTTGAAACCTGAAGTTTATAAGATGTGGAATAATACTTTAAATTCTGTTTTGAAGGAGCAGTTTTTTAAAAAAACGTGTGTCTGGGCATATGATGGGGCTTGTTGCAGGGACAAAGTATGTGTATATGTGTGTGTGTATATATACATATATATGAAATATACATGATACATACATATGTGCAGGGCAAGATTTTGATTTGGGAAGAAAAACAAGATATATGTTTGCCAAATGTTTGTAATTCAAGTTTCACCTTTGTAAATAATTCCAGTGCTGAGACTGTTTATTTAAATGTCACTGAAAACTTCATTTTGACACTTAGAAAATGTACAGAAATGTATTTCTATACATTAAGAAATACTATTTTGGGATACATTTTATTTCTACTTCAGTCACCTTACTTATTTAGGTAAGTGGAATTTCTGTGTAATTTACATTCATCTCAAACTTTAAACCTACAAAATATCTATACCCTTTGCTTAGCACGCAGAAAGGTCTTAAGTACGAGTTAAATGAAAGTTCCTACAGTGTTGAAATTAATTTGGTAACCTTCCTATTTGTTTAGAAAATTGTACATCTTGGAAATCTTAGCTTAAATCTTATTTAATTCACATTTATTGCTGATAAAATTTATGTTCCTTACCAGTGTATCATTCAGTGGAAAAGCAGATTGTGTTTTTTTCTTGATTGCTGTTCTTATCAACTTTTCTGAGATAAAATTGCAGAAGCTTAGAAAAATGTGTTCATTTCAGGGGACTTATGGGCTTCTGTCTGTTTTGAGATTGCTCATTTGGGAAAATGTTAATAGATATTTAACTAATACATGTTGACTGAATGACTGATGAAGAGAGATGAAAGTTACTTTTTACTGACTTTAAAAAAGAGGCACCACTTCACACGCAGACACTTTACTTTGCCTACTGTGTGGTAGGAACCAAATTGTTAGATTAATCTTAAAACTACTTTATAAAATAGGAGGTATTATTTCAGCTTTACAGATGAGAAAATTGAGATTTGGAAAGCTTACCTAACTTGTCCAACATTACCTATTTTTCCAGTATTCAATTTTAAGTCTAAGAGACTCAAAATCTCAGAATTTTTTTAAAATAAACTATCTCTTTTTGCTTATTTGACCTATTTTATTAGTTTCTTTGGTCTTTTCGTAACATTTATTACCCCCAAAAAACCAGTGGCAATGTGTATTCTTGATTAATTTTATATATTGTTTGAAGAGTCAGATTTGTTGAAGTATAATTTACATACAGTAAAATGCACCCTTTTTGAAGTGTACAGTTAGATGAGTTTTGACAGATGTCAGTTCACTCACTCACTTGTGCCTAACTCTTTGTGACCCCATGGACTGTAGCACACCAGGCTTCCCTGTCCATCACCAACTCCCTAGCTTGCTCAAACTCATGTCCATTGAATCAGTGATGACATCCAACCATCTCATCCTCTGTCATCCCCTTCTCCTCCTGCCTTCAATCTTTCCTAACATCACCTTTGTTGGCAAAGTGATGTCTCTGCTTTTAAATACACTGTCTAGGTTTGTCATAGTTTTCCTTCCAAGGAGCAAGTATCTTTTAATTTCATGTATACAGTCACCATACACAGTGATTTTGGAGTCCAACAAAAGAAAATCTGTCACTGCTTCCACTGTTTCCCCTTTTATTGCCATGAAGTGATGGGACCAGATTCCACGATACTAATTTTCTGAATGCTGAGTTCTTTCACTCTCCTCTCACCTTTATCAAGAGGCTCTTTAGTTCCTTTTCATTTCCTGCCGTTAGAGTGGTGTCATCTGTGTATCTGAGGTTATTGATATTTCTCTTGGCAATCTTGATTCCAGCTTGTGATTCATCCAGCCTGGCATTTCACATGATGTACTCTGGATAGAAGCTAAATAAACAAGGTGACAATATGCAGCCTTGACATACTGCTTTCCCAATTTGGAACCAGTCCATTTTTCCATGTTCAGTTCTAACTGTTGCTTCTTGACCTGCTTACAGGTTTCTCTGGAGGCAGGTAAGGTGCTCTGGTATTCTCAATTTCTTGAAGAATTTTCCACAGTTTATTGTGATCCACACAGTCAAAGGCTTTGGCATAGTCAATAAAGCAGAAATAGATGTTTTTCTGGAACTCTCTTGCTTTTTCCATGATCCAGCGGATGTTGGCAATTTGATCTCTGGTTCGTCTGCCTTTTCTAAATACAGCTTGTACATCTGAAGTTCTCGGTTCACCTACTGCTGAAGCCTAGCATGAAAGATTTTTAGCATAACCTTACTAGCATGCAAAATGAGCCTAATTGTATGATAGTTTGAACATTCTTTGATATTGCCTTTGGGTCTGGAATGAAAACTGACCTTTTCAGTCCTGTGGCCACTGGTGAGTTTTCCAAATTTGCTGACATTGGGTGCAGCTCTTTCACAGCATCATCTTTTAGGATTTGAAATAGCTCAGCTGGCATTCCATCACCTCCACTAACTTTGTTCGTAGTGATGCTTCATAAGGCCCACTTGACTTCACATTCCAGGATGTCTGGCTCTAGGTGAGCAACCACACCATCATGGTAATCCAGGTTATTGTGATCTTTTTTACATAGTTCTTCTGTGTATTCTTGCCACCTCTTAATCTCTTCTGCTTCTGTTAGGTCGCTGCTGTTTCTTTTCTTTATCATGCCCATCCTTGCATGAAATGTTCTCTTGATATCTCCGATATTTTTGAAGAGATCTTTAGTCTTTCCCATTCTGTTGTTTTCCTCTTATTTCTTTGCATTGTTCATTAAAATGGCCTTATCTCTCCTTGGACTTCCTTGGTAGCTCAGCTGGTAACGAATTCGCCTGCAATGTGGGAGACCTGGGTTCAACGCCTGGGTTGGGAAGATCCTCTGGAGAAGGGAACAGCTACCCACTCCAGTATTCTGGCCTGGAGAATTCCATGGACTGTATAGTCCATGGGGTCGTAAAGAGTCAAACACGACTGAGCAATTTACACTTTTCATCTCTCCTTGCTATTCTCTAGAACTCTGCATTCAGCTGGGTATATCTTTCCCTTTCTCCCTTGCCTTTTGCTTGCGTTCTGTTTGTAAAGCCTCCTCAGACAACCACTTTGCCTTCTTGGATCACAGCCTTGTCATGGTGAAGGGGGTTGCATTACTTGATATTATGCACATTTAGATTGTAAACCCTCTCCAATCCACTATAATGTAAGTTCCACAAGGGTTGAGATTTTGTTCCTCTTGCTGCTGCTGCTGCTGCTAAGTCACTTCAGTCGTGTCCTATCCTGTGCGACCCCATAGACGGCAGCCCACCAGGATCCCCAGTCCCTGGGATTCTCCAGGCAAGAACACTGGAGTGGGTTGCCATTTCCTTCTCCAATGCATGAAAGTGAAAAGTGAAAGTGAAGTCGCTCGGTCATTGCTAAATCCCCAGTGCCTTGAAATGTGCATAGTTTAAGCAGGTATTCAATAAATATTTATTGAATGAATACTGTTAAGCATACAATTTTTAAAAATAACAGACATCTGAAATAGACAGTTTTGCTTTTTTTCCCCCTCCATTTTTTGGTATTCTGAAATCATAATCCAAATAAAAATGAACATAACTGATACAATGGAATATGAATTGTGATGCTGAATACTGGTGAACTCTGTTTAAAAATGGATTTATAGTTTAATTACTGCTGTTAGTAATGTTCCATCTGTTTACTGCTTGAGAGACCAAGATTTAAATTACACAGACAAATGTTTAAGTATTCTGTGATAGCTCTAATTCAAAGGAGAACTGCTTAATACTTTTGATTGTCAGGACTCTTCCAATAATGCAGACACACAGTATTCCCTGGCAACTACTCAAAATAAAGGACAATTTGAAACAGTAATTCTGCTAGTCCATTAAAAAAAATAGCAAAGTTAAAATAATCTTTGATACAAGTGGCTCACAGTGCTTCAAGTAAGATTATATTCCTAGACAAACATCTCAAAGAAATTGAGCAGGGAGTTTATACTATATTATACTATTAACATTTTACAGATGAAGAGACTAAGGTGTATTAGCCCATAAGAGGTTCACTAAAACAGGACAGGGACAAAGCCAACATAAATGAGAATTTTAAGATGAAAAATTATATTTCTACTTTCAGTTCAGTTCAGTCATTCAGTCGTGTCCAACTCTTTGTGACCCCATGAACTGCAGCACGTTAGGCCTCCCTATCCATCACCAACTCCCGGAGTTTATCCAGACTCACGTCCATCGAGTCAGTGAT
This sequence comes from Bos mutus, assembly GCF_027580195.1. NCBI lineage: Eukaryota > Metazoa > Chordata > Mammalia > Artiodactyla > Bovidae > Bos > Bos mutus. The sequence goes on from NC_091626.1 coordinate 15,654,791, forward strand.
GCCATCCAATCATCTCATCCTCTGTCGGCCCCTTCTCCTCCTGCCCTCAATCTTCCCCAGCATCAGGGTCTTTTCCAGTGAGTCAGCTCTTTGCATCAGGTGGCCAAAGTATTGGAGTTTCAGCTTCAACATCAGTCCTTCCAATGAACACCCAGGACTGATCTCCTTTAGGATGGACTGGTTGGATCTCCTTATAGTCCAAGGGACTCTCAAGAGTCTTCTCCAACATCATAGTTCAAAAGCATCAATTCTTCAGCGCTCAGCTTTCTTTATAGTCCAACTCTCACATCCATACATGACCACTGGAAAAACCATAGCCTTGACTAGATGGACATTTGTTGACAAAGTAATGTCTCTGCTGAGGAAGGCTTTCTTATCTCTCCTTGCTATTCTTTGGAACTCTGCATTCAAATGGGTATATCTTTCCTTTTCTCCTTTGCTTTTTGCTTCTCTTCTTTTCTCCGCTATTTGTAAGGCCTCCTCAGACAGCCATTTTGCTTTTTAGCATTTCTTTTTCTTGGGGATGGTCTTGATCCCTGTCTCCTGTACAATGTCATGAACCTCCGTCCATAGTTCATCAGGCAGTCTGTCTGTCAGATCTAGTCCCTTAAATCAATTTCTCACTTCCACTGTATAGTCATATGGGATTTGATTTAGGTCATACCTGAATGGTCTAGTGGTTTTCCCCACTTTCTTCAATTTAAGTCTGAATTTGGCAATAAGGAGTTCATGATCTGAGCTACAGTCAGCTCCCGTTCTTGTTTTTGCTCACTATATAGAGCTTCTCTATCTTTGGGTGCAAAGAATATAATCAGTCTGATTTTGGTGTTGGCCATCTGGTGATGTCCATGTGTAGAGTCTTCTTTTGTGTTGTTGAAAGAGGATGTTTGCTATGACCAGTGCATTCTCTTGGCAAAACTCTATTAGCCTTTGCCCTGCTTCATTCTGTGCTCCACGGCCAAATTTGCCTGTTACAGCCTCTCCAGTGTTCTTGCCTGGAGAATCCCAGGGACGGGGGAGCCTGGTGGGCTGCTGTCTATGGGGTCGCACAGAGTCAGACATAACTGACACGACTTAGCAGCAGCAGCAACCAGGTGTTCCCTAACTTCCTACTTTTGCATTCCAGTCCCCTGTAGTGAAAAGGAAAAAGGACAACTTTTTAGAACTAAAAGGTCTTGTAGGTCTTCATAGAACCGTTCAGCTTCAGCTTCTTCAGTGTTACTGGTCGGGGCATAGGCTTGGATTACCGTGGTATTGAATGGTTTGCCTTGGAAACGAACAGAGATCGTTCTATTGTTCTTGAGATTGCATCCAAGTACTGCATTTCAGACTCTCTTGTTGACCATGATGGTTACTCCATTTCTTCTAAGAGATTCCTGCCCACAGTAGTAGATACAATGGTCATCTGAGTTAAATTCACCCATCCAGTTCATTTTAGTTCACTGATTCCTAGAATGTCAACCTTCACTTTTGCCGTCTCCTGTTTGACCAGTTCCAATTTGCCTTGATTCATGGACCTAACATTCCAGGTTCCTATGCAGTATTGCTTTTTACAGCATCAGACCTTGTTTCTGTCACCAGTCACATCCACAACTGGGTATTGTTTTTGCTTTGGCTCCATCCCTTCATTCTTTCTGGAGTTATTTCTCCACTGATCTCCAGTAGCGTATTGAGCACCTACTGACCCGGGGAGTTCCTCTTTCAGTATCCTATCATTTTGCCTTTCCATACTGTTCATGGGGTTCTCAAGGCAAGAATATTGAAGTGGTTTGCCATTCCCTTCTCCAGTGGACCACATTCTGTCAGACCTGTCTACCATGTCCCAACCGTCTTGGGTTGCCCCACGGGCATGGCTTAGTTTCATTGAGTTAGACAAGGCTGTGGTCCATGTGATCAGATTGGCTAGTTCTCTGTGATTTGGTTTCAGTGTGTCTGCCCTCTCATGCCCTCTCTCAGCGCCTACCATCTTATTTGTGTTTCTCTTACCTTGGACGTGAGGTATCTCTTCACAGCTGCTCCAGCAAATGCTATGCTATGCTAAGTCACTTCAGTTGTGTCCGACTCTGTGTGACCCCATAGACGGCAGCCCACCAAGCTCCCCCGTCCCTGGGATTCTCCAGGCAAGAACACTGGAGTGGGTTGCCATTTCCTTCTCCAGCAAAGTGCAGGGCCTTAAAAAGGAGGGAAAACTGACATATGTACCTGTATGAAACATGGGTTCATTGTGCTAAGTGAAATAGGCCAGTCACAAAAAGACAAATACTATATTATTCCACTTACATGAAATATTTAGAGTAGTCAAAATCATAGACACAGAAAGTGTGGTTGCCAGAGGCTAGTGAGGAGAGAGGAATAGGAAGTTATTGTTCAATAGGTATGAGTTTCAGTTTTACAAGATGAAAAGAGTAATGGTGATGAATGGTAGTGATGGTAGCCCAACATTGCAAATATATTTAATACCACGTAACTATACACTTAAAAATAGTTAAGATAGTGACTTTTTTATTATTTGCATTTTATCTCCCAAAGGAAAAAAATTGTAAAAAAATGTGCAGTTCCAAAGAATTTTAATTGAAATATTGGTTTATGTTGTATTAATTTCTGTTGTATATGTGGTTCTTCTTTATCCCTATAGTTTGAAGGTTTCATTTTTGTTTTGTTTTTACCTTTCATGAGAATGGAAATGCTTGTAAGAGACTAAAACACAGAAGTATTGGTTTATGTTGCTTCAAAACAGATTTGTGTTGAGTAACCAACCTAGCAGATAAATTTGAGCTTTAATGTTACGGGTAATTTTCATCCCAAGAGTAATTACAAATAATTTATGTCCAAGAGTATATGTTCTTACTGGAAATTAAGTAGAAAAAAATTTTTTTTCTATTCTGGGTTTTTCTTTGTTTCTCTTTTCTTAGCAATCTCCCTCCCCCTCCCCCTCCCCCATGGCTAATAAGAAGACAATTGTGGAATAAAATTTTTTTATCTGAAGATTTCTGATTTTTTACTCCCAAACTCCTTACACTAATGCTAGTTACTCTTCTTACAAATACTGCTGCTGTGGAGGTTTTAGGACACCAGTACATTATTTTTCAATGCCTCAAATTATGATGAAACTGTTGTTAAGCTCCATTTTTATCTCTGGAGAAAGGTTTTGCTTCAGCAAGCTATCTCAGAATATCATAATAATTATTAGCTGAAATGAAGCATGGTAGTGCATTTGTAAGGTGTTGCTAGATATGGGAATCATATTTTCAAGAGCTTAATTGTCCTAATCCACCTGCAGACCAGGTAGCCTTACTGTGCTACCTGTGTGCAGTATGCATGTACATGTGTGCTCAGTTGCTCAGTCATGTCCGATTCTTTGCAACCTCATATGCTGTTTTCTACTCCAGGGGATCCTCCAGATCCAAGGATGGAACCCATGTCTCTTGTGTCTCCTGCATTGGCAGGTGATTATTTACCACTTATGCCACCTGGGAAACCTACATAAATATTCATAATTATGACTTTGTATTCTTTTCTAATAGTAACATGGCATGTAATTATACTGCTGGATTTGAAGAAAATTCAAAAGTTACAAGTAACTTCATTCAGAAATGCTAATATATTTTTAAAATAACTGGGTAACTTTTCCTAAAATTGTACTTTACCTACATTAACTATTGATCAGGGACATAATTCAGCTTTATTTAGAATAAGATCTGTTAATGTCTAAGCTCAATTCACAGTCTGGTAACCTGTTATAATATTTCCTGGGAAAGGGTACTATTCAGTTTCTGAAATAAAATATATGTCTGCTCAAAGATGCCCTGTGAATATCACAGCACAGTTTGGAGTTCAGATCTCAAGTGAACCATCAAATAATCACATGACCTAGGTGAATTACTTAATATCATAAAGCCTCAGTTTTATCATATGTAAAGACCTATCATATGTATGAAGAACTACAAGACCTTTTAGAACTAACACCCAAGAAAGATGTCCTTTTCATTATAGAGGACTGGAATGCAGAAGTAGGAAGCCAAGAAACACCTGGAGTAACAGGCAAATTTGGCCTTGGAATACAGAATGAAGCAGGGCAAAGGCTAATAGAGTTTTGCCAAGAAAATGCACTGGTCATAGCAAACACCCTCTTCCAACAACACGAGAGAAGACTCTACACATGGACATCACCACGTGGCCAACACCAAAATCAGATTAATTATATTCTTTGCAGCCAAAGATGGAGAAGCTCTATACAGTGAGCAAAAACAAGAACGGGAGCTGACTGTAGCTCAGATCATGAACTCCTTATTGCCACATTCAGACTTAAATTGAAGAAAGTGGGGAAAACCACTAGACCATTCAGGTATGACCTAAATCAAATCCCATATGACTATACAGTGGAAGTGAGAAATTGATTTAAGGGACTAGATCTGACAGACAGACTGCCTGATGAACTATGGACGGAGGTTCATGACATTGTACAGGAGACAGGGATCAAGACCATCCCCAAGAAAAAGAAATGCTAAAAAGCAAAATGGCTGTCTGAGGAGGCCTTACAAATAGCAGAGAAAAGAAGAGAAGTGAAAAGCAAAGGAGAAAGGAAAGATATACCCGTTTGAATGCAGAGTTCCAAAGAATAGCAAGGAGAGATAAGAAAGCCTTGCTCACCAATCAATGCAAAGAAATAGAGGTAAACAATAGATTGGGAAAGACTAGAGATCTCTTCAAGAAAATTAGAGATACCAAGGGAACATTTCATGCAAAGATGGGCTCAATAAAGGACAGAAATGGCACGGACCTAACAGAAGCAGAAGATATTAAGAAGAGGTGGCAAGAATACACAGAAGAACTGTACAAAAAAGATCTTCACGACCCAGATAATCATGACGGTGTGATCACTCACACTCACCTACAGCCAGACATCCTGGAATGTGAAGTCAAGTGGGCCTTAGAAAGCATCACTATGAACAAAGCTAGTGGAGGTGATGGAATTCCAGTTGAGCTATTTCAAATCCTGAAAGATGATGCTGTTAAAGTGCTGCACTCAATATGTCAGCAAATTTGGAAAACTCAGCAGTGGCCACAGGACTGGAAATGGACAGTTTTCATTCCAATCCCAAACAAAGGCAATGCCAAAGAATGCTCAGACTACCACACAATTGCACTCATTTCACACACTAGTAAAGTAATGGTCAAAATTCTCCAAGCCAGGCTTCAGCAATACGTGAACCATGAACTTCCAGATGTTCAATCTGGTTTTAGAAAAGACAGAGGAACCAGAAATCAAATTGCCAACATCTGCTGGATCATCGAAAAAGCAAGAGAGTTCCAGAAGAACATCTATTTCTGCTTTATTGACTATGCCAAAGCCTTTGACTGTGTGGATCACAATAAACTGTGGAAAATTCTTCAAGAGATGGGGATACCAGACCACCTGACTTGCCTCTGGAGAAATTTGTATGTAGGTCAGGAAGCAACAATTTGAACTGGACATGGAACAATAGACTGGTTCCAAATAGGAAAAGGAGTACGTCAAGGCTGTATATTGTCACCCTGCTTATTTAACTTAAATGTAGAGTACATCATGAAAAACACTTTGCTAGAGGAAGCACAAGCTGGAATCAAGATTGCCGGGAGAAATATCAATAACTCAGATATGCAGATGACACCACCCTTATGGCAGAAAGTGAAGAGGAACTCAAAAGCCTCTTTATGAAAGTGAAAGAGGAGCGTGAAAAAGCTCAACACTCAGAAAACTAAGATCATGGCATCCGGTCCCATCACCTCATGGCAAGTAGATGGGAAACAATGGAAACAGTGGCTGACTTTATTTTTGGGGGCTCCAAAATCACTGCAGATGGTGATTGCAGCCATGAAATTAAAAGACGCTTACTTCTTGGAAGGAAAGTTAAGACCAACCTAGACAGCATATTAAAAAGCAGAGACATTTGTCAGTCTAGTCAAGGCTATGGTTTTTCCAGTAGTCATGTATGGATATGAGAGTTGGACTATAAAGAAAGCTGAGCGCCTAAGAATTGATGCTTTTGAACTGTGGTGTTGGAGAAGACTCCTGAGAGCCCCTTGGACTGCAAGGAGATCCAACTAGTCCATCCTAAAGGAGGTCAGTCCCGGGTGTTCATTGGAAGGACTGATGCTGAAGCTGAAACTTTAATACTTTGGCCACCTGATGCGAAGAGCTGACACACTGGAAAAGACCCTGATGCTGGGAAAGATTGAGGGCAGGAGGAGAAGGGGCTGACAGAGGATGAGATGGTTGGATGGCATCACCGACTCAATGGACGTGAATTTGGGTAAACTCTGAGAGTTGGTGATGGACAGGGAGGCCTGGCGTGCTGCGATTTGTGGGGTCGCAAAGAGTTGGACACTACTGAGTGAGTGAACTGAACTGATTCATTTCAATCTACTGTCTTATGAATTCATTTTCTTTATGTTAATGCAAAGACAATTTTTACCATTTGTAAGCAGAAAAAGTGGTTTGTAAAACTTCCTTGTTATTGTAGGAAACTTAATGTCAAGAAAATGATTTTGTCTTGTGCTGAGTCCTAGCTTCTTCTCTTTTAGTAGTTGCAGAGTACTAACTCAGATTCTATCCCTGGGCATTTCCTGTAAACCAGTAGCTGATTCTACAGCTTGACAAAAATAGGGTTTGATTTTTCAGCAAGAATACTTGGGTAGAGGTGTGAACTTTCATCATAAAATGTCTGATAATCTCTTTTTTTTCTGTAAGGTTAATCTGTGTGTTCAGTCGTTGTCAGCCTGATCCAGTTATCATAAAGTTTTGCATTAACAATCCATCAAATAGCTTTAGCAAGCACTGAAAGCAATTCTTTCATTATGGGCTGCAAAATGGTGATATTCTATTAACCTTTCCTAGCGTAGTACCTGAAATATTTCTGTTAAAGAAAATCTTGCCCTTCCCAACAACTTGGTTATCCCTATAGAGTTCGTACAGGAGAGGCAGAACTAATGCTTGAATCTCTCCTTTTATTTACCAATCTTCAAAATAATAAATTGAGTCCCTAATGACCTCCAAAAATAAATGAGTTTTTTTAAAGTAACGTCTGAATTCATTAATTTTAAACTATTCAGTGTGCTTCAGTTCACCACAGCGACTACTTTTTGATGCTCAAAATACCCTATCTTTGTTGCTGTTGTTTAGTTGCTCAGTTGTGTGTGACTCTTTTGTGACCTTATGGACTGTAGCCTACCAGGCTCCTATGTCCATGGGATTTCCCAGGCAAGAATACTGGAGTGGGCTGCCATTTTCATCTCCAGGGGATCTTCCTGACCCAGGGATCCATCCCATGTCTCTGGCAGTGGCAGGCAGATTCTTTACTGTTGAGCCACCAGGGGAGCCCATCCCATCTTTAGCCAGTGCAGATCTCTCCAGGTTGACTCCAAAGTCCTTTTGACATAACCCAAGTAGTTTCTGTTTTCATTACAATCCCAAAGAAAGGCAGTGCCAAAGAATGTTCAAACTACTACACAGCTGCACTCATTTCACATGCTGGCAAGGTAATGCTCAAAATCCTTCAAGCTAGGTTGCAACAGTATGTGAACTGAGAACTTACAGATGTAGAAGCTAGATTTATAAAAGGCAGAGGAACCAGAGATCAAACTGCCAGCATGCATTGGATCATAGAAAAAGCAAGAGAATCCCCCCCAAAACATCTGCTTCATTGACTATGCTAAAGTCTTTGACTGTGTGGATCACAACTAGTTGTGGAAAATTCTTCAAGAGATGAGAATACCGGACCACCTTACCTGCCTCTTGAGAAACCTGTATGCAGGTCAAGAAGCAACAATAAGAACCAGACATGGAACAACAGACTGTTTCAGAATTGGGAAAGGAATATGTCAAGGCTGTGTATTGTCACCCTGCTTATTTAACTTATATGCAGAGTACATCATGTGAAATGCCGGGCTGGATGAATCACAAAATGGAATCAAGATTGCCAGGAGAAATATCAATAATCTCAGATATGCAGATGGCACCACTCTAACGGCAGAAAATAAAAAGGAACTAAAGAGCCTCTTGATGAAGGTGAAAGAGGAGAGTGGTAATGCTGGCTTAAAACTCAACATCAAAAAATTAGTATCATGGCATCCGTCCCATCACTTGATGGCAAACAGATGGGCAAACAGTGGAAACAGTGACAGACTATTTTCTTGGGCTCCAAAATCACTGTGCATAGTGACTGCAGCCATGAAATTAAAACACTTGCTCCTTGGAAGGAAAGCTATGACAAATCTAGACAGCATATTAAAAAGCAGAGACATCACTTTGCCAACAAAGGCCCATATAGTCAAAGCCATGGTTTTGCCAGTAGTCATGTATAGATGTGAGATTTGGACCATAAAGAAGGCTGAATGGTGAAGAATTGATGTTTTCAAATTGTGGTACTGGAGAAGACATCTTGAGAGTCCCTTGGACAGCAGGGAGATCAAACCAGTCAATCCTAAAGGAAGTCAATTCATTGGAAGGACTGATGCTGAAGCTCAAACACTTTGGGCACCTGATGTGAAAAGCTAACTCATTGAAAAGACCCTGATGCTAGGAAACAGTGAGGCAAGAGGAGAAGGGGGCAACAGAGTATGAGATGGTTGGATGGCATCAGCAACTCAATGGACATGAGTTTGAGCAAACTCAGAGAGACAGTGAAGGACAGGAAAGTCTGGCATGCTGTAGTATGTAGGATCACAAAGAATTGGATGTGGCTAAGTGACTGAACAACAAAATAGTTTTGAGAGCTGTCTTGCTTTCTTCTATGACAAGGTATCCCAGGGTCATCATGTACACTTCCTACCAAAGATCCAAACAACCATTCTTCAAAGAGTTCTAGTTGCTTTCAGTGGGAATATCTAGGTTATTTCTAATAGAAATTTCTTGACATTTCTGTATCTCAGGTATATGAATGTGCCTTTTCCATGTTTAAATGCTGGTATACTATTTTAAGGTATTTCAGTGGTCACCTGAGATGAGTCAGATGCCTATATCCAGACTGATATCTAAATCAGTATGGATTAGGTTCTGCTGCTAGTAACAGACACCAGAAATATAAACCCTTATACATTCCACCTCTTGGTATTTTCCACTCATGTAAAAGAGAATGATAATTAGGCAGTCTAGAGCTAATATACAGCTACATGATCAAGGACTGAGGTACTTTATATCTTTCTACATCATCCTGTGGCCCAGAGAGTTTAGTTGCTGAAGCTTCAGCCATCTTGTCTGTGTTGTAGTCCAGAAAGAAGGAAAAATGACAGAAGGGCAAAGGAACACGTCTCTCAGTGGGATGTCTTATCCATATTCACTGTAGTAGATACTTCAAAAATAAGATGGAATATGCCTTATTCAGTCACACTGAAGGTCTGTATCAGGTCACTGTTTATGGTCACCTGCATTTTCAAAAACCTTACGGCAGTCTAGTCTTCCCATAGTCCAGAGTTTGTGCTGAAAATGATTATCAGCACTATTGAGGAGGTCAGCCCTGCTACATTCATCTATCTCAAACCTTCAGGAGACATATTTAGATTAACAACAACAAATCACATTTGAGTGATAAAGGAAGTTGTTCTTTTTTGAGGGTATAGGGGAAAGATTACAGGGAAAGGAAATATTTAAAGAGTAGATTTACCTAGTGGCTCAGATGATAAAAAATCTGCCTGCAATGTGGGAGACCTGGGTTCGATCCCTGGGTTGGGAAGATCTCCTGGAGGAAGAAATGGCAACCCACTCCAGTATTCTTGTCTGGAGAATCCCCATGGACAGAGGGGCCTGGTGGGCTACAGTCCATGGGGTTGCAAAGAACTGGATACGACTGAGCGACTAAGCACATACAGGTACTGTACATACTTTCAGTTACTGAAATCAAACTCTATAAAGAAGTTCTTGTTACCACTAGCAGTAGTTAAAAACAGTAGTTTTTAACTCTGCAGAAGAAAAACTGTCAGCAAGCACATAATGGGATTTAAATCTAGATTTATCTGGCTTCTAAGCATAGGTTCTTTATATCAGACCATAACAGTATATTATCTGACTCCAAATCACTATTTTCTCACCAACTAGATAAGAGCAGAATTAGTTGCCCTTGGTTTGTGCAGACATTTTAAACTGCTGGCTTTATGCAGCAGCTTCTGAAACCAAAATTTGTTTCTGAAAAGAGCTTCTAAATGTACTCAGCTTAATTCTCTCTAGCAGTAATATAAAGAATTCTGAAAGCAGTAATTTAAAGAACTAGGATAGGAATGTTTTTTAAAGAGCAAAGAGCAGCTTTGTATCTGGAAAAGCTCAACAGCTATAGTGTAGCTATAATATTGTTTGAAATACTGTACAGTACTTAACTAAAAAAGCTCTCTGCACCTTCTAAGCAAGTGTCAAATGAAGCATATGCTGAGAAAATAAATCAGTTCAAAAAGGAATACCAGGCTTCTCCAGCTGTATAAGATTTCTACCCTCATTAGGAAAGCCAAGAGAAAGAAAACCTAATGATGTGTTTACTCTGCATGGTTCATTCACAGAACGACTTTACAGGACAAATCAGTAGAACTATCCTAAGAAGTTCTACAGAATAGAGTTGCAGATAATAAGTTTTTATCAAGTTTGGTGTAATCCTGCAAAACAAATGTCAGAAGGGGAAAGATTCATCAACTTGCTTACTTATAGTAATTTTGAACAACCATAAGGCAGAAGATAGAGTCTTGGCCATGAAGAAGAAGCTGTATGTGGAAGAAATTAGCAACCAAGCTGATTTTCAAATGTGAGTAATTATTGGGTTGACTGTGACACAGAAGTAGTAGAATGCAGTTTTGAGTTACTGAACGAAGCAATGCAATAAGAATCACATTGGAAAAAATGGTTGAGAGAATGTACTAACAGGAATCATGTGAGAACTAGCTGTCAGGTTGTGAGACTATACTGTGGAATTCGATCAAATATTTGCTAGGCAACTTAGTGTTTTTCTAATGTTTATGATAAAAAGATAAATAAATGTTCCAGCCCTTTGCCAGTGTATAATCTTTTGCAATTAAAAAATAAATATGGTAAGGTTAGCCCCCATGTTTTAGATTTCTCTTAAGAGATAGCAGAATAGGTAGACAGGAGACAAGGAAAGAGGGACTTTTATAAATAAAAAGGGAAGGAGTCATGCACAAATAACAAAGCCCTACTGTGTAGCACAGGGCTTCCCTGATAGCTTAGTGGTAAAGAATTCGCCTGCCAGTGCAGGAGATTTGGATTCAATCCCTGGGTTGGGAAGATCCCCTGAAGAAGAAATGGCAACCCACTCCAGTATTCTTGCCTGGGAAATTCTATGGACAGAGGAGCCTGGTGGGCTGCAGCCCATGGGATTGCAAGAGTCAGACACAACTTAGTGACTAAACAACAACTGTGTAGCAGAGGTAACTATATTCAGTGTCCTGTAATAAACCATAAAGAAAAAAATAATATACATGTATATATAACGGAATCACCATGCTGTACACCAGAAACACAACACTGTAAATCAACTATACTTCAATCTAAAGTTGGGGGTTGGGGGAGGAAGCAAGAGACAAGCAGTTTTGAGTCTTATTAATGGAATCACAGTTAAGAGTATTATCTCAATTTTCCAGAAAAAGCTGATATGGAGTCAGTTGTTGACTCAACCATTGCCCATTGCTTCACTTCTGTGAATCTTGGTTAACACTCACCAGTAAAATAGGACTAGTACTATTTAGCTCATAGGTACCTCATAGGGTGGTCTTTAGGACTAAATGAGATATGAATATACTTAAAAATGTGGAAATATTACTTCTATCTTCCTTCATGCAGAGAATGTTACTAATTTGTTCAAAGTCACAATGTGTCTGAAGTCTAATAAAAGATAGAGTTGGAAATAAAACCAGATTAAATGACTAGAACTCAATTTCTAAATTCTTAGTCCAGTGGTTGCCATTATACATTTTCTATATACTCCACTATGTATTCTTTATCTTTTTACTACTACAGCATGATAAATTAAATAAAAAAAGTATGTCCAAAATGTCATATAGTAAGTACCCTCCAAATTATCATTGAAAACAGTCAATAAGTTTCTTCATCTCTAATTTCTAATAGGGGGTTCATATTTTAGATTATTGAAGAAGGCTGAGCGCTGAAGAATTGATGCTTTTGAACTGTGGTGTTGGAGAAGACTCTTGAGAGTCCCTTGGACTGCAAGGAGATCCAACCAGTCCATTCTGAAGGAGATCAGCCCTGGGATTTCTTTGGAAGGACTGATGCTAAAGCTGAAACTCCAGTACTTTGGCCACCTCACACAAAGAGTTGACTCATTGGAAAAGACTCTGATGCTGGGAGGGATTGGGGGCAGGAGGAGAAGGGGACGACAGAGGATGAGATGGCTGAATGGCATCACTGACTCGATGGACGTGAGTCTGAGTGAACTCTAGGAGTTGGTGATGGACAGGGAGGCCTGGCGTGCTGCGATTCATGGGGTCGCAAAGAGTCGGACACGACTGAGCGACTGATCTGACCTGAAGACTAAGGAATCCATCAATTAATCACTCAACAGAATGCCAGGTACTCAAGATAATGCCATATTAACCCAAATATTCTAAAACTAAACAGGTTATAAACATGAATGTTTATAGCAGTTTATTCATAATAATCCCAAACTGAAAATAAACTAAATGCTTATCAACTGGTGACTGGGTAAATAACTGTGGTTCATCTATACAATGGAATACAACTCGGCAATAAACTGATGCCTGATATCACCAACAACATGGATGAACCTTAAAAGCATTTTGCTAAGAGCAAGAAGCCAGACACAAAAGGCCACTTAATATGATTTCATTTATATGACATCCTGGAAAAAGAAAAATTTTAGGGATAAAAGAGCAGTAGTGGCAGAAAAGGATGACTATAAAGGGGCATGAGGGACTTTTTCGGGGTAAAGGAAGTGTTTTAGATTCTGATTGTTATATATACATGAAGATTGCCAGGAGGAATATCAATAACCTCAGATATGCAGATGACACCACCCTTATGACAGAAAGTGAAGAGGAACTAAAGAACCTGTTGATAAAAGTAAAAGAGGAGAGTGAAAAAGCTGGATTAAAACTCAACATTCAAAAACCTAAGATCATGGCATCCAGTCACTCACTTCATGGCAAATAGATGGGGAAACAGTTTCCCATGGAAACTGCTGCTGCTGCTGCTGCTGCTAAGTCACTTCAGTCGTGTCCGACTCTTTGCGACCCCATAGACGGCAGCCCACCAGGCTCCTCCGTCCATGGGATTTTCCAGGCAAGAGTACTGGAGTGGGATGCCATTGCCTTCTCCCATGGAAACTGAGAGACTTAATTTTATCAGGCTCCAAAGTCACTGCAGATGGTGACTGTAGCCATGAAATTAAAAAAACACTTGCTCCTTGGAAGAAAAGTTATGGTAAACCTAGACAGCATATTAAAAAGCAGAGACGTTACTTTGCCAACAAAGGTCTGTCTAGTCAAAGCTATGGTTTTTCCAGTAGTCATGTATGATATGAGAGTTGGACCATAAAGAAAGCTGAGTGCCAAAGAATTGATGCTTTTCAACTGTGGTGTTGGAGAAGACTCTGAGAGTCCCTTGGACTTCAAGAAGATCAAACCAGTCAGTCCTAAAGAAAATCCACCCTAAATATTCATTGAAAAGCTCCAATACTTTGGCCACCTGATACAAAGATCCGACTCATTTGAAAAGACCCTGATGCTGGCAAAGATTTAGGGCAGGAAGAGAAGGGGGTGACAGAGGATGAGATGGTTGGATAGCATCACCAGTTCAGTGGATATGAATCTGAACAACTCTGGGATATAGTGAAGGACAGGGGAGCCTGGCATGCTGCAGTCTATGGGGTTGTGAAGAGTCAGACATGACTTAGTGACTGAACAACAACAGCAACAAAAATATCAAGTAATGATAAATTCTATGAATAAAAATCAAGAACCTAGAGAAGATGGGGTGAGAACTCCTACTTAGGATAAGGTGGTCAGAAAGTCTCTCTAATAAAGTAACTCTTAAGCAGTGACCTGAAGAAGTAAGGGAGCAAGCCAGGTGAATATCTGGGGAAACACCTGATTCCGAGCATGCTGGACTGCCAGTGTACTCACTTTCCTTCATACTTAGAATGTTAGTGTTTCATAGCATATTCTATATAACTTTTCTTTTTTACAGCTGGTGTGTTGTTGCATTATTGTGTTTATGCCTGTGTTTCCCACCAACCTGGCCTTTAGGGACAGGAATTGTGCCTTACCTGCCGCATTAGCTGCTGAATAGGTACTGATTGAACCAGTTTGATCACCTATTGAGCAACTGCTGTTCCTTCTGTTTACTTGGTACCAAAGGATTCAAAATGTTGAAAGTGTTAGTCACTCAGTTGTGTCCAACTCTTTTGTGACCCTATGGACTGTAGCCCGTCAGGTTCATCGGTCCATAGAATTCTCCAGGCAAGAATACTGGAGTGGGTTGCCATTTCCTTCTGCAGGGAATCTTCCTGACCCAGGGATCGAACCTGGATCTCCTGCATTGCAGGCAGATTCTTCACTGAGCCACCAGGGAAGCCCAAAGGATTATAAGAATATCAGTTGTTAGATATATAAATAAATAAATAAGAAAATAATGGGCAGGCAAGCTTTGGTCTACATTATTCAGAGGAAAGAAAAAGCCAATAATTTCTATCACTGAACTCCTTTACAAATTTATTTAAAGGTTGTTCTTAACTGAAATATGACCTTCACAGTTTAAAAACTCATGGTGATATGCAGTTTTCATGTTTACTAAATTACTCTAATGGTTACTTGAAATATTCAATTAGGAAAATGAATTTGAAAAGTAAAGTATCAGGAAAATTTCTTTGAATTGCAAATCATTTTGGAAGAGAACTGTTTGCTCTCCCAGAGGGAAGCTAAGTTATATTTTTCTTTACTTAATTTTTAACGGTTTCAGCAAATAAGTTACTACAGTTTCTTTTTGATGTTTACTGAATGTTATTTCCTATTTTAGATCTCTAAAGTTGATAAACTAAATTTTATTGTATTATGTCTCTAATGAAATATTTAAGGTCAGCAGTACATAAGCTTTCGTGGTTTTTGAATTTATTTATTTACTTTTTTCCCCTTTAACTTGAAAGGTTAATCTAATTCGTGGATGTAGCGAAGGCTTTAAAATGAGTAGGAAGCTTATCACTACTCAGCAGAAAACCCTGGTTTTAGCTTTTAAAGTTACTATCACTTATACTTAGCAAAATGTCAATGCAGTCTACTTTTCAAAATGTAAAAGTTTTCTGTAATCTGAGAAACATAATAAAATATTGCACTTACCTTTAGATAAGCCTAAAGGAGAAGGCAATGGCACCCCACCCCAGTACTCTTGCCTGGAGAATCCCATGGGTAGAGGAGCCTGGTAGGCTGCAGTCCATGGGGTCTCGAAGAGTCGGACACGACTGAGTGACTTCACTTTCACTTTTCACTTTCATGCATTGGAGAAGGAAATGGCAATCCACTCCAGTGTTCTTGCCTGGAGAATCCCAGGGACAGAGGAGCCTTTTGGGCTGCCATCTATGGGGTTGCATAGAGTCGGACACGACTGAAGCAACTTAGCAGCAGCAGTAGCAGTTAGATAAGCCTATTTGGTAGTTAGCACTGCATGTCAATACTCAGAGTTTTCTTTCTCTCCATCCTCCCCTCCAAAAAATTTCAGTGTCTGTTTTGAAAACAAAATATTTTAACTCAAAATTTACATTTAATATTTTAACAAAAGTGACTTTGACCTTCTTAATTTTCTATTATATGGTTTTAAAAAACAGTAAATATATTCATGGAAAATTAGAAAATCATACTATATGTGCTATTTTGTAACCTCATTATTTCAGTGTTAACCTCCATATATCCTTCCATCTTTTCTTCTTATCAAGGCCATAGTCAAATTTCCCAGCTTCAGACCAAGTTTCACATCTGGTTGTTACAGTCCTTAAGTCTATTTTTTTTTTTTAATCTAACCCAATTTCCTTTTTATTTTCATACCATTAATTTATTGAGGGGATGGAGCCAATTCTCCTGCAGGGTGTTTCATTTTCTAGATGTATTGGTTGCATCTGCATTTAACTTGTTCCTCTGTCCCTTGTATTTTCTGTTAACTCAAAGTTAAATCGTAGGGCCTAAGAGATCCAAGTTAAACATTTTTGTCTGGGATATGCAATAGGCTATGTATTTTTTTATTTTAACTTATCAAGAGGCACAATATCTGGATGGGTCATCATTAATGCGACTGAATTTGACTACTGATTTAGGGTGATAACTGATCCCTTCATTGTAGAGTTTCACCTTTTTCTCCTTGTGACTGGGAAATAATGTACTTGGTGTTACTTTGCACACAGTATGAATCATTAAGTCCCTATCAAACATATGCCTGGGTATAATACTTGCCTAAACTAATAATTGCATGAGGAATCACATATGCTAATTTTCTGATTTTTATTTTTTTCTTCCACATTATTAACCACATGTTTTCTGTAAATTAGAATTTTTTATCATCTGGGACTATTGGTTTGTTCTCCTGCAAAGACTAGATAAATAAATTCTTTCACTTAGTTACATATTTTTATCACAAAATGACATAAGTATCTTTTCTGGCTTTCTCCTTTTCTGAATGTTATTATAGACTCATGGATTTTTATTGATTCACCATTTCAGTCAATGTCAGTCATAATTCTCACAACTTTGACTTAAAGGGGGACCTTTCAGAATGATTTCTCTGAGAAGCCTTGATTGTTTTTATTTTTTTTCCTGATTGCTTAAAAATCTGGACGTAAAGGTTATTGAAAGTTTTTAATGGGTTTTTCTTTATTTTTCCATCATATATGGAAAAATATATGCCTCATATGCCTCATCATAATGGTAGTCTGCTAGTTCTATAAGCAGGTCTTTTGGGTCGTTGAGGAAGGGTGCATCTCAAAGAAGAACAAAAGCTTTATATTTCTGTTTAAACTGGTCTAAATGTTAGATATAGCTGACAGATAATTCAAAAGTTGCCACATAAATGTTTTTAATGGAGGGCTCTTTTTTTTTTTTTATGAAACATCACTTATTATTATCAGTTTGCCCATGCTGCTATATAAGGAAATCCTCAATTTATAAATACATGACTTATGAAGATTTTCTTGTTCCACACTTTTTTTTGCATTCAACATGTTTCTCATAGTAAATGCAGATGATAAAATATATTATTGGATTCCAGCTCTTAGAATCTGTGTACAATTTCCAAGTTGGATCAAGCCCATATCTTTGCCTCCCTTTCCTCCTGTTGCCCCACTGAAATAAAATATATAGAAATAAGAAAGGAAGTCAATAACAAGAAATGGGAAGATTACCACAGAATGATAATTGAACGTATTTCTGGATTTTTTTTTTGAGTACTAGAAGGCACAGCTCTACCCTCCTCCTTACCTCTCTCATCCCTGCACTTGAACTGCAGATAGCTGGCATGTATGCATGCTAAGTTGCTTCAGTCATGTCCTACTCTTTGTGACCCTGTGGACCATAGCCCACCAGAGTCCTCTGTCCATGAGATTCTCCAGGCAAGAATACTGGAATGCATTGCCATACCCTCCTCTGGGAGATCTTCCCAACCCAGGGATCGAACCCACGTCTTGCCAGGCTTTCTTTAGAGAAACTGGGAAAAGCTAAGGCTTCTAGAGTAGAAGTTATGTCCCCAGAACAAAATAAAAAGTCATCTTCATTCTGGCATCTAGAGGGCCTGCTGGGTCCCCACCCACACACCCTAAAGGAACAGTACCGCTCAGCCTGTACCTAGCCCACACAGAGCTCCTCTCTGGAGAGAAGTCTAGCTAGAAATCAGACCATCTTCACAATAACAGAGAAAATCTGTGTTGGCTAATGAGTCATTCAAGCCTAAAGATGAATGAGTAACCAAAGATCACAAGCGTGTCAGGAAAGCTAATACTGTGAAAGAGACCAAAATAACCAGGAAAATTGCCACTAAAGAAAATAGACATATCGGAGAGAAACTTACAAGAACAGAACTCTAACATACCCAGAGTTACAAAACGATACTACATCTGTTGAATAAGAATAAGAGGACACAAGGTTTCAGATTGAAAGAGTACACCACGTGCTGAAATAGTGAATTAAATATCATACTGTAACACATTCTTGTAAAACTGAAGAATTCCTAGGGTAAACACAAGATCCAGAGGGAAGTTATGCACAAAATGACATGTATCAGACTGAAATCAGACCTCTCATCAGTAGCTGGTAATGCTTTAAGAAAGTAAAATATTGCCTTCAGCATTTAGAAAGAAAATCATATGTAGCCCAAGGATTCTATATCCTGCCAAACTACTAATCAAAGGTGAGAGCAGAATAAAGTTGCTTTCAGATATGCAAGGGCTCAGGGTTTACATCCTCTTGGAATTAAAAGAAATGAGTGAATTACACATTCATCATCAGCTTTCCTGAAAAACAGAAAATCATTATGCAGTTTTTCATTAAACCTTTTCTTTTAACAGTTTGATTTTTTTAAAAATCTCATTGCTGCCAGAAGGGTTTATTGAGAGGAAAAGGGGAAAGAAAGATGACAACCATAAAATGAGTAGTTGTGGATTTACACCATGAAATAAATTAGAGCTACTGTAGCAAATAGCAATAAGCCTAGTCTCTTTACTTTCAGTGTACTGAGATATTCGATATGTTGCACATACAACTAACCTATAGTTTTCCATGTTTCCCAATGACCCCAGCAACAAGCAAGCCAGGACTACTATATACAGTCACAACTGGTTGGTATACCACAAGACTGGTAGGGGCGAGAGCATCATTTTCTTCTCCCGTCGTGACTGGAATAACATGATCTGGCTTATATTTAAATGCATCGTTCTGAGTGCTATGTCAAGAGTAGACTTTGGGGTAGAATAGTAGATCAAGGGTAAAAAGCAGGGAGAGCAGTTTAGACATCATTACAGTGTGCTCAGTCACTTGGCTGTGTCCAACTCTCTGTGACCCCATGGACTGTAGTTTTCCAGGCTCTGCTGTCCATGGAGTTTTCCAGGCAAGAATACTGGAGTGGGTTGCCATTTCTTACTCCAGGAGATCTTCCTGACCCAGGAATCAAACCCGTGTCTCCTGCATTGGCAGGTGGATTCTTAACCACTGCAACAGCTGGGAAGCCCCCATGATTGCAGTATTCTAAGTGAAAGATGGCAGTGACTCTGGTATGGTGTTAACAGTGGAGTTGGTGAGAATGATTAGAATCTGGATATAATTTAAAGGTGGGGCCAACAGGATTTCCTGACTGGCTGGGTTTGGGGTGAACAAGAAAGGACTCAGTATTTCTGGTCTGACCAGTAAAACAACAGGTTGAAGGGAAAGCTTAGGGAATAAATTTTGAATGTTATGTTTCAGAAATCCATTTGACTTCCAAATAAAGATGTCAGTTACTTGGATTGGCACATACACATGTATGCCTGAAGTTCTGAAGAAAGATCTGGCCTGGAGATAGAAGTTGGGGAAAAGTCAGCATATAAATTGTATGTAACACCATGTGATTCATGAGTGAGATCACCTGGGAGTGAGTAGAGATAAAGAAGAGGTCTGAGGACTTGGACCCTAAGACATTTCAACATTAAGATTCAGGGAGATGAGAAGGAATGATCGAAGATGACTAGGAGGAGCATCTAGTGGGGTATAAGGAGAACCAAGAAAGAATGGTGCCCTGGAAGTCAGGAAATAAAGTGTTTCAGAAAGGAAAGAGCCATTTACTATTTTATGCTCCTGAGACGTAACACAGAATGAGCATTGTTGGATTTGGCACCATGGATGTCAGTGTTTACCTTGACAAGACCTGTTATATTTTTTCAAACAGCTACTCAGTTGTTAGGACAAAAGCATGTATTAAGTTGTTAGAGCCACCTATTTCATAAATGGAAGGTATTTGTTTTGACATAGGGGCTTGGAGGCACAAACAGAGAGAGTTTGGGAATCTTTGCTTTAGAGGATCGTGCTAACTGAGCATCTTAAGAGGGGGGAAGCATCTCTTCCTTTTCTTTGTCTCTGCTGAAAAGTTTGAGTTAGTAATTTTAAGTGTGATCAGATTACATGCAGTTAATAAAACTGCCCTGGTTCAGTATAAAAAAGTAAGCCTTATCCTGTGAAATGTCAGTAGTACATCTTTGTGTGAATTTTTCTTCTTGCCTCCATAGGTATGGTCTGAATATGCGTTGCTTGGCAGCTCGGGTCAACTATAAGACTCTGATTATCATCTGTGCACTCTTCACTTTGGTCACAGTACTTTTGTGGAATAAGTGTTCCAGTGACAAAGCGATCCAGGTTCCACGGCACTTGAGTAGTGGCTTCAGAGTGGATGCCTTAGAAAAAAAAGCAGCAGCGTCTGAGAGCAACAACTATGTGAACCACATGGCCAAGCAGTCTGAGGAGGCCTTCCCTCAGGAACAGCAGAAAGCGCCCCCTGTTGTTGGGGGCTTCAATAACAATGGGGGAGGCAGGGTGTTAGGGCTCAAATATGAAGAAATTGACTGCCTCATAAATGATGAACACACAATTAAAGGGAGACGAGAGGGGAATGAAGTCTTTCTTCCATTCACCTGGGTAGAGAAATATTTTGACGTTTACGGAAAGGTGGTTCAGTACGATGGCTATGATCGGTTTGAATTCTCTCATAGCTATTCCAAAGTCTATGCACAGAGAGCCCCTTATCACCCTGATGGTGTGTTTATGTCCTTTGAAGGCTACAATGTGGAAGTCCGAGACAGAGTCAAGTGCATAAGTGGGGTTGAAGGTTGGTATCTGTCTACTCCACTGCATTTTCCTATCCGGATTGTGTTGAGAAATAAGTGACTGTAAGCGTTAATTACATAGCAAGTACTTACACAGCTTATTAAGAGACCTATCACCACTCCAACTTAGCATGGAGGAACAGGTTAAACCTGAACCTTCAGCCTTCTAGATGGTGATTTAAGGGCTCCAATAAGATCATACCTGATTAAATAGGATTATGCCATTAACCTGCCCTGGAAACTAAAATTATCAAAGTCAAGGCAGCATCTCCAGAAATTTTGCATTAAAATATACAGTGATTATCCTATGAGAGGAGATGGGAAAGGGAGACAGACCATCCAGCGAACCCATCAATGTACCAGTGCCCTCTTGTTATCAGATTAGCCAGGTATCACCTCTGGTTGAAGGGTTAAAGTTCTCAGAACAAGATAATACGTAGTACCATTTTCTCTGAACCTATATTGGAACTCCTACAGTCTGCTGTCTATATTGTCTTTCCTTGTCTTTAAAATTTGGAGCACTGAGGGTTCCTCATGGATGTTTTGGAATTTATATTTCAAACCTAGAATTGATCAGAAAGCCAAACTGAATTTGACTTTAAAGTATATAATTTAATCAAAGGAAAGAACGTAATGTATTTTAAGATTGCTTGGTTTGAGTTTTATTTCATTTTTCTCATTTTGTTATAAAAAGTAATTTTCATATCTTAATATTTTAATTTTTGTAATATCTTTACAGAATGTTTAGTAGAAGGAAGGGGTCAAATTCGTATAGATTCTTACCATTCAAGATAATGATTACCATTTTTGTATATTCTCAGAAGGTCTTTATACCTAGGTATATGTTTTAACATAGTTGTAATGATATTTATCGTACAGTGTTCAAGAGGGTAATAGTTTGTTAGAAACTTGAAAGTTATCCATTGCCAAACCTTTTTCCCCCAGTAGCTTTTTAAAAATGTGTAAGCTTATTAGGTGCCTTAGGTGCTAAAGAAAAAGTGAAAAGCATCTATAACCACTGTTAATATTTTGATGTTTTTCCCAATCTTTTTGTTGTTGTTGTATATATACATTTTTTTAAACAGTTTAGAATCACTCTCTGTAGTAGATTTTGTATTTTTTTCCCCTCAACAGGATTATTTCCTCTTGTTATTGAATATTTATTGAGCATTTTAAGCACTAATACTCATAATCAGGACATTCTGTAAAAATGTATGGAATAATCTCACTCCTGCCATCATGAAACATTGTTTTTTAATCTGTCATTTACAAAGGGATCTCATAATTTGCTTTCTGTAGCAATTAGTGAGGTCAGGTATCTTTTTCATATCCTTTTAACTGTTATAGAATGGCCTTGATTTTCTTTCCCCTCTTTTTTCATTGTGATTAGTGTTGTTTTTTGGAAAAATATATTGTGAGACCTTTTATATATATATAGCAAGGGTAGTAAAACCTTGTCACATTTGCTAAAGATATTTTCTTTAATTTGACTGTCTTTTCATTTTACTTGTGGTTTGTTAGTTTTAGAAAATTTTAGTTCTATTTACTAAGGAATTTTTAAAAAATTACTACTTTTATGCTTAGAAAATCGCTATTAATCTTTATTTTCTCTAATAGTTTTATGGTTTTGTATTTTTACATTTAATATTTTAGTCCCTCTAAGCTGATTTATATTTTGGCAAATGGTACAAAGCCAAGGTCTAATTTTAGATGTTTTCCCCCCTAACATTTATTGAATCTTCTTTCCCCTGCTGATCAATGATACAATCTTTATCATTATACTAAAATATTTTAAAACTAGAGTATGTTTCTGGCCTACTGTTCTGTTCCATTGATCGGTCTATCACTTCTTAGGCCAATTGCACATTATCATAGTTATTACCCATATAATAAGATAGTATAAACCTTCCTTTTACTCAGTGAAAATCTTTTGAAAAAAGAAATCTACCCTTGGAGAAAGAATATTGAATTTAAAAAGCTTATCTGCGGCCTAGTTTCTTAAACCCAATTCCTTAAACTATTTTGAAACTACACCAAAACGCATATGGTTTTATAAGTTCCTGGTTTCTGCTGTACCCATCTGTTGCTTGTTAACATATTTTAGGACTCCAAATAGGAGTTATCTCTCAACACATACACCATGATGCAATAATAAAATGTTCTGTACAGTGGTATTACTGTATTTCCCATGTAAGCAATTACTAAAGTAAATACTCATACCAAACATTTGAAAGTTTTACTTAGAACTTTACAAGAAGTAATCCATTAATGAATTTATCAAAAATCTATGGTTAAGGGACTTCCTTTGTGGTCCAGTGGTTAAAACTCTGTACTCCCAATGCAGGGGGCCTGGGTTCAATCCCTGGTAGGGGAACTAGATTCCACATGCTGCAGCTAAGACCTTAGACAGCCAAATAAATAAAAATAAATGTATTTTTTAAAAAAATCCACGGTTAAATATACAACCGTAATTTTTTTTTTTTTTTAAAGTACTCCTTATTCTCAGGAATTACATTTTGACATGAGGGATATGAGAAAGAATTGCAAATTGTTTATACTTTAAGTTGCCTATCATAGCTGGCTTCTTAAGCAAGTACTTTAACCATCTGATGATATAGTTGCTAGACCAAATCTTGACATTGGAGGGAAAGATAATTAACTTGACTGTTAAGTACAGATGTTAAGAAAATTTCAGGTTTAATACTCTAGAATAAAACAGGTAATTGTTAACTATCAATATATGTGTTTAAATTGTATAGAACTTGAATGATGAAATAGAATTATGAAAAATGACACCTATAGCTATGAGCAAGAGTAGCACTCATTAAAAATCAGTCCTTAAAAGATAATTTACAATTTACAACAATGCATTGTCATCTGTCAACAAATAATGAGTGAGAATGAATAAACATTTAATTTTGGTTTTCATTTCTGGTTAATTTGGTACTATTTTTAGTAATTATGAAAACAGTGTAATAAGGAAGCTTTAAAGTTACTGGATAACCCTGTGAAGTAAAACAGTGAAAAGTGGTATTCAGAATAGGATTATGAATGTCTGGAGATAGTTATTTATTCTGTTTTTCTATTTTATAGGTGTACCTTTATCTACACAGTGGGGACCTCAAGGCTATTTCTACCCAATCCAGATTGCACAGTATGGGTTAAGTCACTACAGCAAGAATCTAACTGAAAAACCCCCTCATATAGAGGTATATGAAACAGCAGAAGACAGGGACAAAAACAGCAAGCCCAATGACTGGACTGTGCCCAAGGGCTGCTTTATGGCTAGTGTGGCTGATAAGTCAAGATTCACCAATGTTAAACAGTTCATTGCTCCAGGTAAGTCCTGCTTTATGTGTGTTTGCTAATTTTATGTTGATTTATGGCACCTGATACTCCCTTAAAATGGTTTTTATGGTTGTAAAAATCACATTAGTAGATGCCTTGATATTACATAGATAAAGACACAAATAGTGTCACCCAAATGAAATCTAAAAAAGGATCAGCTAAAAAGTTCAAGGTTATATAAGGAATATTTACTGTGTGAAGAGCCAGGCCACAAGAACCAGGTTACTGCATGAGGGCTTTCTCCTTCCAGAGCTCTATATCCCATAGGAATGAAGTTCCTCAGTTTAATATTTAAGCATAGTATTCATCTTTTAATTTTCAAACTATTTTGCATTAAAGTAGAAATTTTTCTTTCTAGAGAGAGCCATCCTTTCCTTTGCCTATTTTTTACCAGTAGCTTTTTATTTTTTCAAGTTAATATAGCATCACCAACCAGGCCTGCTTCCTATGTGGAATTTTGTTAATGTGCTAGATTGTTTCAAACTTCATATAAAGCCATTTCATTAATAAAATCTTTTATAAAATCAAATTAACTTTATGCAACATTTCCCCTTTTACTAAGACAGTCTCATTAATTGGGATGTAATGTATTTCTCTCCACTAATCAATATCCATGAGAATTAATGAGTTCATTAGTTAAAAAGACAATGGAATAATTTTAGTTAGCACCTCAGGCTTAGTTTTCTGTGGAGAAATGTTGTCAAGAGCAGAACTCATCCTTCCTCCCACCAGCCTTGCCAGTTGGTAAATAAAAAGAGAGAAAAGGTTAGAAGACCTTTTCTGTATTCTCTCCTTGTCCTTTATTGATGGCTGTGTAATTCACAGACCTTGAAAGCCACAATACAAATCTACTCCTTCTAGATGGCCTTAAGTAACGGATTTATGAGTGTTTAATGCAGTGCAAATAATGAGTGACCTTTAGTTTTGTATTCTGTGACTAAAACTTCTTTTATCCTGTGGCATTCTGTGATATTCTAGTACACAGAGCATCTTTGCCTATTGTAAAACAACAAGCTTGGCTGGGTGAGAAAGTACATGGAGATGTTTAAGAATATTTAGCTTATGGCTTGTAGCAGGAAATGCTTAGACTAAAAAGGACTTTTGATTTTGGGTTCTTCTAGAGGGCTTATTTTTACACTGATGAATAGTGTAGTCTGGATTAGGGTGGAAAACAGCAGCCCTCATCTTGATCTCCTCAAGGGCTGAGAAGCTTTTTAGAACCATCCCTTGAATTCTGTTCTATTTAGAGCAGTAAAAGAAACTGAGCATATTATAAGCAAACAGTAGCAGCAACAGGAAGAAGAAACATTTTGTTGTTCGATTTCTTCTTCCTTCTTCTTCCTGCTGCTGCTACTGTTTGGTTTTAATATGCTCAGTTTCTTTTATTCGTAGAAGTCAACTTTCCGAGAGTCAGCTGTCTTCATACTATAGATATGCAAGAGAAATTTCCTGTTTGACTATTTGCCAAATAGAACAGCTCTTACTATTTTTTCAGTCTCTGAACCCTTTGGCTTCAGAATTATCAACATCGTTTTTTACTATGTTTCAATCCACTATCCTTTTTCTTTTTAATCCTCACAGTTTCCTTGCAAAGTAATATTATCTCTACTTAACACATGAAGAAACCAAGGCTAAAAGATATATCTTGTTGAACATCTCAAAGCTAGTAAGTGTTGGAGTTAATAATTCAAACTAGGTTTGTTTAACTCCAAAACCTATGCGTTCCCCTCCATCTCCCCCAGTATTCCTCACTTTGTTGACTATAGGAGCCCATTGCTTAATTTCCAGAAGTTTTATTCACAATTCCAGTGAATGTTTGAA
This sequence comes from Bos mutus, assembly GCF_027580195.1. Classification (NCBI taxonomy): domain Eukaryota; kingdom Metazoa; phylum Chordata; class Mammalia; order Artiodactyla; family Bovidae; genus Bos; species Bos mutus. The sequence continues at coordinate 15,680,791 of NC_091626.1, forward strand.
AACAAACCTATCATCTCCAACGATGGGTGATTAAGAGCATGTACTTTATAGAGCCAGACTAAACAACCTGGGTTCAACTCTTTGTACCTTAGGCAAGATACTTTTCTGTCTCTGTTCATCATCCATAAAGAGTAATAATGGCACTACTCTTGTAATTGTTATAATAGCCAAATGAATTAATGTGTAAAGCACTTAGAACACAGTAAATACTTACCAAATATTAATTAAATAAAAAATTTGGGGGGAATTCCCTGGCAGTCCAGTATTTAGGACTCCATGCTTCTACTGTGAGGGGCTGGGTTCAGTTGCTGATGGGGGAACTACGATCCCACAAGCATGCAGCATAGCCAAAAAAAAAAAAAATTTTGAAATTGGTTTTCAAAAACTCACTCAAAACATCATTTGATGTTTAAGATGTTCTCATTCTTCATACAACTTCCATAATTGTCTGATCCATCAATTCATATCTAACCGTTCTTCTCTTCTAGCCTCTTTCTTGTAATACTATGTGTGGAACCAGCTTTTGGCTATTTTTTTTTCTTTTTGTAGAATAGGTATATTAGCCAGCCATTGATTATTGATCAACCAGTTTTGATCTAGAAAAGGCAGTTTGACCACAGTGTATATGCTAAGGCCATTAACCCTGCTGATGTAAACTAGACAGGCCAAAAGGTAAAAGAGCTTTGGTCTGATGCTCACAAGCCATCATGGGCTCAACAGTTCTGTCATTTGTTTGTGGTTAACTTAGTAAAAATACAAATTAAAAAAATAATAATCCAACATATAAAATATTGATGTATTAATTTTGTATGGTCAGTGGTTATCAAGGATGAATTGCAAGTAACTTTTAAATACAGAGAGAAACCTTCTATTCTAACCAGTATTTTTTGGTATATTTTTTCCCCTACAGAAACCAGTGAAGGTGTATCCTTGCAACTGGGGAACACAAAAGATTTTATTATTTCATTTGACCTCAAGTTCTTAACAAATGGAAGTGTGTCTGTGGTTCTGGAGACGACAGAAAAGAATCAGCTCTTCACTGTACATTATGTCTCAAATACCCAGCTAATTGCTTTTAAAGAAAGAGACATATACTATGGCATCGGGCCCAGAACATCATGGAGCACAGTTACCCGGGACCTGGTCACTGACCTCAGGAAAGGAGTGGGTCTTTCCAACACAAAAGCTGTCAAGCCAACAAGAATAATGCCCAAGAAGGTGGTTAGGTTGATTGCGAAAGGGAAGGGCTTCCTTGACAACATTACCATCTCTACCACAGCCCACATGGCTGCCTTCTTCGCTGCCAGTGACTGGCTGGTGAGGAACCAGGATGAGAAAGGCGGCTGGCCGATTATGGTGACCCGTAAGTTAGGGGAAGGCTTCAAGTCTTTAGAGCCAGGGTGGTACTCCGCCATGGCCCAAGGGCAAGCCATTTCTACATTAGTCAGGGCCTATCTCTTAACAAAAGACCATATATTCCTCAATTCAGCTTTAAGGGCAACAGCCCCTTACAAGTTTCTGTCAGAGCAGCATGGAGTCAAGGCTGTGTTTATGAATAAACATGACTGGTATGAAGAATATCCAACTACACCTAGCTCTTTTGTTTTAAATGGCTTTATGTATTCTTTAATTGGGCTGTATGACTTAAAAGAAACTGCAGGGGAAAAACTCGGGAAAGAAGCGAGGTCCTTGTATGAGCGTGGCATGGAATCCCTTAAAGCCATGCTCCCCTTGTACGACACTGGCTCAGGAACCATCTACGACCTCCGGCACTTCATGCTTGGCATTGCCCCCAACCTGGCCCGCTGGGACTATCACACCACCCACATCAATCAACTGCAGCTGCTTAGCACCATTGATGAGTCCCCAATCTTCAAAGAATTTGTCAAGAGGTGGAAGAGCTACCTTAAAGGCAGCCGGGCAAAGCACAACTAGAGCTCAGAACCAAAATCCTACGTCAGCCTCTGCTGTACACAGAAACTAGAGGCTCTGTGTCAGCAGAGCATAGGCACATTTTAAAAGGTTGTATACTAGGTTTTTGTGGATTACATCAAAGTGATAAATGATCCTTAAAACCAGTCTTCTGAGATAATTGCATTCCATGGGTTTAGTGTTTAGAATGTCGATGGCATTTATAGCAGAAAAGTGTTTAGTCAGTGGGCTGAATGAAGATGTTTAACTTGGCCTCGCTTATCACCCTGTTCAGTTCCACAGGTAGTCCAGTTCTCTCGATTTGGGAAAGACAATGGTAAGTAGCTCTTGATGGCCAGCTGTCCAGCACTTGTCTGAAAACTTAGTATGGGGCTCTTTTAAAATGTGGTTATTTATGTTTATGTTGAAAGCAGACTTTAAAAAATAATGTGCTAAAATACAGTAAATATGTACTTGTAGCCTGAATAGTGGACTGTGTGCAACTTTAAAAATGATTTTTCTTTTCTATAAATTAATTTCTTAGGGGTGGATGAGCATTTGTTGTATTTGTTCAAGTTGTTATATATGGAGAATATTTTGAATTTATGGTTTGCTTGAAGTGTATAAATTAAAAACACAACCAGTGTTCAGGCTTCACAGTTATATAATGTAAGCACAACTAAAATGAAACTTGTTGACTGCACAAGAAATTACAAAACAGAACAAAAATGTTATCTGTTTTATGAAACTATCTACAATCAGTAAAGATTTGATAATCAGTATACCCCTCCTGTACCCCCATTGTGGTGGTTTCTTTTTGCCACTATCTCAAATTTTGTATTTCATTTCAGACTACACTCGAGAGTTTTGTCTATTTTGGGGGGACATTTTGGGGACATTTGGGAAATTTTACTATAAACCTAGATTTGATGAGGAGGTAGTAAGTTTAATAAGCCCACTACCACTGCCTTTTCTAGATTCTTTTCCCCTTTAAGGAAAAATATTAGGTCAGATATTATAAGGATTGTAGCAGATTTTTTTCCTACTTAGATCATTCTTGGTCTACAGCTTTCCAAACTATTGATGTACACAAAATACATAGTTTTTGTGTAAGCTTTCCAAACTTTTCTGGTGTTTTTTCTTTGCAGTTTTTAATTTTAAATTATTTCAGCTCTTGGATAAAAGTGATGCTACTATATTAGCTGTACATGTGTAATCAGACCTTTATTTTGGTTTTATATCCCACATACCTCACATAAATAGGCATCATAGCCCTCACACCCTGGGCAGTGTCTGCTCTAGGACTTAGGCAGTAGGTCAGAACTGAGGGAGGTTGATTTTGCTGTCTCTGTTTTAGTGTATGACAATACAGTAAATCAATACAATAACTTATACAGATTGGAAATACGAGATCCGGTACTTTCAGAGGACTGAGTCTGACACACGCAGTGCAGTGTGTGTGACCTATATGAAATGCACATCAAGAGCGAGGTGGGCACCTGCCTGCCACTGCATCTTGCCTGGACTTAGTCTACCAACACCACTCAGAAATGGCAAAATGCATACATGCCTTTGTGCAACATATATGTTGTATCAGCAGCCGGAACGAAGACCTACAACTGACATGAAACTGTTAATCACTAAGTCGTGTCCAACTCTTTGTGACCTCATAGACTGTAGCCCGCCAGGCTTCTTTGTCCATGGAATTCTCGAGGCAAGAACACTAGAGTGAGTAGCCATTCCCTGGCTCCAGGGGAACTTCCCAACCCAGGGACTGAACCTGGGTCTCCTACATTGCAGGCAGAGTCTTCACCATCTGAGCCACCAGGGAAGCCCATGGAAACTGGCCATGGAAAAATAAGTTGAAACTCCCAGTTTAACTGACCACACGTCAATTTTGCCACAACAGTTCCCCCTAGCTGTTGACCTTTGTAGTCTTCATACATTAGATGTCTCAATAAGAATATCTAGACTCCTTTTTTTATTTTATTTTCACCGCTCAAAAATAAAGTTTCTCCAGTCTGGAAATCCTTTTTACGCCATTGTACTTGTTATTATTTAGAGCAGTCCAGACTTCTGCCTTCTGTTTGCATACTGCTACTTCAGATTGAGGGGATCAGTGAAAACAGTGTGGTACTGCTTCTGTGACAAATCCCAGTGCCTTAACAATGTGGCTGTCTTTTCTCACTGAAAATAGAAAGACATTTTGATCTAGAAATGGCATTGCAATTTCTTTGCTGTTGGTCTCATACTGCCTTCCATGTTGCAACAGCAACTCGATTTTTCCTGTGATCCCAGGATTTTCAAAGAGGGTGAGTTGAACCTGTAGCATCCCTGGCAGTACAAACCAGTGGTTCTCAAACTTTAGAATGCCTCAGAATCACCTGGGAGCTTACTAAAATACAGATTCCAGATATCCAGTAAATCTGCCAGTGAAGCATGGTAGTCTGAATTTTTAAAATACGCATTCAGGTAATTCTGAGGCAAATGATCTGAGGGACATATGTGGGGAAACACTGCCCAAGACCATCTGTCATTTTTGTTCCTAAACACATGGAGTTTTCTAGGGTTTTAAATCATGCAAAATGTTTAGTCTGAGATTAGAGAAAATGGGGAAGGTATTTTGCCTTTTTTTTTTTTTTTAATTCTTTAAATTTTTCCTTGTTCCAAGATTATGGGTATTAGTTGTTTACACTTATCTTGAGTTAGCTTTGATGTTTAATTAAATCTATTGCCACTTCAGTTATAAAACCAGCCAAAAGTTTCCAGATAAAGGTCAAGTTTGACCCTTTCAGAGTTACTGTACATAAAGGCTTCATCCAAAAACCATCCAGTGTACGTGAGCAAATACAAGAAATGACACACAAGCACAACTCTTCCGATGTGGCAGTCCTTTTTCTTTATAGGTGTGCAAAAGTTTCACTGAAAGCTGCTATTTTCATCCTCCTTGTGATTGTTTTTCTTGTTTCTCCATTGTACATGTGGGTTATAGACCATATGTTAAATATGCAATAACGTGTTTACTGGATGCCCTTCTGAAGGGTAGTCCTTTGTAAAGCTGTACAGACTTTGCAGTTTAAGCACAATGTGCACATGTTAGTTTTATACACAGCAAAACTTGATTTTTTGCAGATGGAAAGGTATTTTGTTTCTATACAAAGTAAATGGATTGTTTGTGCTTAACGTAAAGCTGCTTTATATAATTGTAAAATAAAGTTTTTATCTTAAAAGGACTATACCTGGATGTTTCTCTTCTCTGTTTATTCTAAGATTACTTGAGCCCGGCAAGCAGATTTCTGACCGTTTTCGGTTCAGCTGGTGGCAACTAGTCACACAATAAATGTTCGTGAAAGGTGTATGAGACCCTTTAAGACAAATTGGGGAATATCATAAGGGCCTTCACCCTAAGGAGGTTTAGTCCTGGGTGGGGTGGTGGAGAACACAGTGTCCACAAACAGTTTCAGAAAAATAAAATGCCAAATGATATGGTCAGTCAGGGAGGGTGTTACAGAGGAGATGGAGCTAAGCAGGGGCTTTAGGCCTGGGTGCCAGCTGGGAGAAGAAGAGGTAATGTGAGCGAAAGCAGGGTGCCATGACAGTGGTGAGGACGCCTTTTCCCATGCTAATGCAGGCTGGTAACCGTTTTTGACTCATTCTGATTTAATTGAAAATTTATTCTTGTATTTTCCATGTTACCCTCTTCTCTAGAACAAAAAACGTTACTTAATCTTTTCCCCTCTTCCTTTCAGAGAGTAATGATTTAGGCTCCCAAGTATGTATGAAATCAGAGACCAGTCTGGCTTTCTGTTATGTTTCATTGTACATTATTTTTTAGGTTATAAATATTCCATACCATTTGTATGTTGGAGTTCCAGTTGATCACCAGTCAACTTTTTCTAGCTAATGAGTGCGTATCCTTTGACAGGCTGCTAATCAGCATTGTTGGCATTTCTTCCTTCTCTCTCATCCTCAGTTGGGAAACAGCCATCAGGATACAAGCAGTTCTTGGTCTGAATGAGGTCTCAGGCTGCTCTTGCCTTAATTTTGCTATTTGTAGCCAAACTGTTAATACATCAACCGTTCCACTTCAGCACACTGAGCGTCACATATTAGCCTCCCTATAGCCCTTGAGGTGGGTCAGACCCTCCATGCTACAGAGAGCCTATTTCATGGTCTGGTGAGCTCTGCTTTCCTGAGAATGCTTTCTCTGTCTCCAGAGGGCTCTGATGGCCACTGTGTGCCCTGTGACTGCCTCCTCCGGCATGACTGTAGACAGGGTTAGTCCCTCACTCAATCTGGGCCAGTCAGTCTCTTCCCAGGAACTGGAAATTGGGATGAATTAAGAAAGAAAAAACAAAACTGAAGCAGATACACAATGAAAAGCAGAGATGAGAACAGAATCTTGGCAGTGCTCCAGGCCCTAGATCCAGTGCATTTCTGAGGCCTGCTGCATTCTGCTGTGGTTCCGTAAGCTACCACTGTATCCTTAAGATAAATGAATCCTGCTTAACAACATAGTGTTTCTATTACAAACAAAAACATAATGTGAGTTCTGCATTTTCCTTTGGTCTGGACCACTGTATTTGCTCGGGCTGCCATTTTTTAAAATGCCATAGAAATGTGTGGCTTAAATAGTGGGAATTTATTTCTTTGCAGTTCTGGAGGCTATAAGTCCAAAATCCAGATGTCATCAGGGGTAGTTTCTTCTGAGGCCCCTTCCCTTGGCATGCAGATGGCCACCTTCTTGCTGTGTCCTCACGTGGTATTGCCTGTGTTCTAACCTGTCATACTAAATCGGGGCCCATTAATTCACAAACCTCATTTTACCTTAGCTACCTCTATAAGAGGCTTCCCTCAAAGTTCAGTTGGTAAAGAATCTGCCTGCAATGAGGGAGACCTGGGTTCGATCCCTGGGTCAGGAAGATCTGCTGGAGAAGGAAATGGCAACCCATTCCAATATTCTTGCCTGGAGAATCCCATGAACAGAAGAGCCTGGCACGCTACACTCCATGGGGTCACAAGAGTCGGACATGACTTTGCAACAAAACAACCACCACCTCTTGAAAGGTCCTCTCTCCAAATACAGTCACAATCTGAGGTCCTAGTGGTTAGGACTTCACCATGGAATTGGGACACAATTCAGCCCATTAGCAACCACTCTTTACTCTGTAAGTGCACTGAAACCGAACTAGCCAGAGTTGCCATTTAATTTGTTGACCCCCAAGCTTAAGGCCAAAACTCAGAGATCTTTAGGGCATGTTCAATGAGCTGAAATCTAGACCTGGGACTCAGAAAACCGGGCTCTCTGGCTCTGCTGTTATCGCGTCAGGAACTTACTCCACCCCTGGGCATCAGCTGCTTCCTAATATAGTCCAGTAAGAGAGAACTGGTTGATCTTAAAGTTTTTAAAATAAACTACCAAAAAGTAATCACTAAACTTAAGCAGTGGTGCTAGAAAAATATATGGACACCATCATCAGCTGCTAGTTTTTATCCTTCCTGCCATGTGCTATTTCTATTAGCCCATTCTGAATATAGAACTCCAAAGTATTGCAAAAAGTATATTCAGATGCAGAATATATCAAAATTGTAGGTTATGGTGAGATTTTTTTTTCATGACAATTTAAAAAATATCAAGTCTGCATTATTGTAGCTATTATAAATAGTGAACAATATAGGGACAAAATACTGTCTTTCATTATACCAGCTCATTAAGGATGTCAAATCAAAACTGGATGTGAATTTAAATGCTGTACTAGTGATGAGTTTCAGTGTTTGCTGCTCACTTTCTGGTGGAAAAGATACAGTTACCATCTGGTAAGTATGATTGGTAACTTGTGTGTGGATGCTGCATTTCCTGAATGTTAAGTAGCAGCAACACTGTGTAATTTTGCTAATCCTTTTTCAGGAGTAGGATTTTGTGAAATGACAGGACTGCAAAGTAAACCATCAAAGAGGAGCTGTAGCCAAGAAAACAGCAAAAGAAGAAAAAAGTCCTGTGAAGGGTCAGAAATAGAGCAACCCACAAACTGGTGGTAAACACACAGTTCAGGTAGAGTATTATCAGGCAACCCCACACTGCCTCTAAGCTGAGCACCTGGAAGAGCCAGTGCCTTCCTGGGATTTTGCTCTGTTCTCATCGGCACCCGGAGGTAAGAATGACTGCTCCATTTCAGCTTAGAAAATCTAGTAGTGTTAACTAGTGTGCGTAGTTGCTTAGTTGTATCCGACCGACTCTTTGCAACTCCACGGGCTATAGCCCACCAAGCTCCTCTGTCCATGGAATTCTCCAGGCAAGAATACCAGAGTGGGTTGCCATTTCCTCCTCTAGAGGATCTTCCCGACCCAAGGATCGAACCTAGGTCTCTTGTGTCTCTTGCATTGCAGGTGGATTCTTTACCCGAAGTCCCTGAGATCCGGTGGGGGTAGAAGGGTCTTTGGCAAAAGTGCATGATCTTAATTTAATACCTGTTATTCTGCCTTTGCTTTTTTAATACGGGTGAAATGAAATCTCTGCAATTCAATGGAATATAGGGTGGGAGGCCCCAAACTAATTCTCAAATTCCATCGATGGTGTGGCAAGGTAATCAGGAGAAGAGTGCATCATCTCCACTCCTATGGGCAACAAAAAGAGATGCTGCCTCCATCTGGAAACACCCACCAGAAGGAGTCACCCAGGTAGCTTATCAGCTAGAGCTCTGAGCTTATCGGCTAGAGCTCTGAGCGTCAGGGTACAGCAAACTATGGTTCTGGATTGGTGTTTCTAGATCATTTTTGCTTGGGAAGAAGTACCACTGTTATCCCCCAAACTCGACCTCATGTACAGCTCAGCCTAACTCGGGTGGTAGATGAGAAAACAAAACACTGTTTAAGTAACTCTCTCAAGGTCATGCAACTCTTTTCACGTGTTCCCTGTCTCAGGACAGCAGAGGTAAGATGCTGTGCCTGCCCTGAGCCACAGCCAGAAGTGCTCTTCCTCTGATGGGCTTTGCGTAGCCTCCCCTTCCCCAAATCAGAGCCAAGCAGTAGTGGGCTCAGGCAAAAGGACTCCATGTACTCGCCTTTTAATTCTTTTGTCAGTCTCAGGAGGAAGTACTATGTGAACTTCACAGATAAAAAAGGAACTTGCAGAAGTCAAACAATTTGCCAGAAGTCACTCAGTAATTTGACAGTGTGGTATGTCTGCCCCCAGATTCCATGTTCCAAACCATCATCCCCAAGCAATAGCCACGATCCACTATCTCCTGACTCCACCCCAGGGGGCTCGACTAGGGATGCAGGTCACAGCCCCAGTCTTGGCCCAAGATGGGTAAATGAGCCCATTTCATCTGGGGATGCTATCAGAACTGCTGAAATGGATACTTGCTCCACTGAATGATTAGAAGAGCCCAGAAAAAGGAGGTTTCTTCAGCGATCAGGTCTCCTTGATATGTGCCCTGCTTATTCTGCATCCCCGGACTATTTACATTAGATTTTGGATGACAGCATCGCAGCCCTTCCAAGCCCCTCTAACACCCTCCTGCTGTTTACTGTCTTCCATAATGGACTTTCAAAACTCTATATGCCACAGAATAAGATCTAAGGAGAGTGTGTCTGTGTGTGCATGTGCACACACACACATGAAAAGGCACAGGAACCATCTGACAGGAGTCATAGCAGCCAGTTACCAGCACTGCCAGCTGCTGGGGAGACACTGATGACTGAGAATGGGTCCCTGCCCTCTCTAATCAGTGAGGTAATAGATTCAGGAGGCACACGTATTGTCTGCTATGAAAACAAAATATTTTAAAATATTACAAATTCCAAATCAGAATTCGCAGTAATGAAATTCTAAAGAAACTTGCTACATTAAACTTCTTAGCATCTTTCCATTCGTCTAGTTTATCCTTAGGGTGGTCCTAGGGGACCAGTGAAGTGGGCATCCCCTTTAACGGCTGAATGCAGGCCTCCCTGCGGCTTCTCATTTACTCCATCCCCCCCAAACAAACCAGTTCCCCAGAGTCCTCAGCACTGAACTCTCTGGGAGATGGGTCAGGGTCACAGTGAGCCCCAGACCCATGTGTGTGAGCGTGTACACACAAACGCACACACGCAGTGCAGCCTGCCCACCCCCTTGGGAAATTCAGAACTCAGCCCAGGCCTGGTGGGCCCAGCAGATCCTGAGGGCAAAAGCTACAGAGAAGTAAGGTTAACAGAAAACCCAAAGAAGTCAGGGAAACCACACACAGCTGCTGTCTTTTCAGTGGGAAGGAGACTCTCCCCACACTGGAACCACCCAGAAGAAATGCCCCAGCTGTCTTGTGGTTTAAAGAATAATTCCAATTCTCAGTTTAGGAAAAGGAGTTTAAAGCCAGGACCCTGCCCGTTCCCCTAAGCCCCGCCTCGCAGACCCCTCCCCAAAGTTATCTCCCACCCTTCTCTCACCCTGAGCAAGTTACCCTTGAAATCAGAGACTCTTGGGCTAAACTGTGATTCCTGTCAAAATGTGAACTAAATTGTAAGCTGTTAGTTATGTCAGGTATACCTTGGTATAAATGGAGTGACTGCATCCTTTTTAAGAGTGTTTTGCTGGAGACTTCTCTGGTGGTCCTGTGGTTGGGAACCCACCTGCCAATGCAAGGGACATGAGTTCAATTCCTGGGACCAGGAAGATTCCACATGCCTCAGGCGACTAAGCCTGTGTGCCACAACTACCGAAGGCCGTGCACCCTAGAGTCCACACTCCACAACAAGAGAAGCCCACACGCCACAACCAGAGAATAAACACCCCCTTGCTGCAACTAGAGGAAGCCCACATGCAGCAACAAAGACCCAGCACAGCCCAAAAATAATTTAAAAAAAAAAAGAAAAAAAACCCTTAATTTTTTACTAGGTGAACCAAACAGAACACATTTTTAAACTAGATTTAACTCATGGGTGACCGAAAGTATTGGGCTTCCCTGGTAGCTCAGTGGTAAAGAATCCTCCTGCCCATACAGGAGACACTGGTTTGATCCCTGGGTGGGGAAGATCACCTGGAGAAGAAAATGACAACCCACTCCAGTATTCTTGCCTGGGAAATCCCTGGTGGGCTACAGTCCATGGGGGTCACAAAGAGTTAGACACGAGTTAGCAACAATAACAACAAACCTGGCATTATCTTAGGATTTCCTAGGTATTTATACAGGCCCTTACCCCCAGTTGATAATGAGATCTACCCATTATCTAACCCCCATTGTTCCTACTGGAGTATTAGCATTTCTTGATTTTACATGATAAGAGTTATCTCAGTTCTTCTCTGTGCTGTGACAGTTCTTCCAAGGCTCTGCTCAGCTCCAAGATCCAAATTAAAGCCGCACTTCAGCCATAAAGCATCTCTGACAGCCTGAACTGCAGCCCTCTCCCCTCCAGCTCCTGTGGGCATTCTGAAGGAACCCATGATGAGCTATATTGTAATGCCTGAGCCCTTTGACTCAGTTGTCAACACCCATTCTCTAAACCAGTGGTTCTCATTAGGGCAATGTCTGCCACCTAGGGGACATTTAGCATTGTCTGGAGATATTTGGGGCTTCCCAGGTGGCGCTAGTAGTAAAGAACCTGCCTGCCAATGCGGGAGACATAAGAGATGCCAGTTTGATTCCTGGGTTGGGAAGATCCCCTGGAGGAGAGCATAGCAATCCACTCCAGTATTCTTGCCTGGAGAATCCCATCGACCAAGGAACCTGGCAGTAGATATTTTCATGGCCAAGTTTGGGCAGTAGATATTTTCATGGCCAAAGTTTGGGGGCCAAAGATATTTTCATGGCCAAAGTTTGAGGCACCTAGTGGGTAGAGGCTAGGAGTTTACTGAACATCCTACAACACATGGGATGGCCTCCCACAACAAAGAATTATCCAGCACAGATGTCAGTAGTCCTGAGGTTGAGAAAAACTGCCCTCAGCTGACCCTGAATAAGCCACTTGAGGTCAGGTCTGTGTCTTGTTTAATGCTGTGCCTGAAGGTCTATGCCCCGGGGGCTGGCAGGCAGGAGGTACTCAAGTACTCAAGGGGGTCTAAAGAGAAAGAGCCAGTCTCAGCCCAGGAACACACAGCTGAGTCAGGGAAGGGACCACGTGCATACCGGCTTTCCTCCACACTGACAGTTCGGCTGGGGCGGGACAACCATGACATGGATTGCTGAGAGGGGCTTCGTGAGTGTGGGGAGAGGGCCTTAGAATTGTTTAGTTGGGCTCTTAAGATTGCAAGAACAGAAATCCAGGGAGAGAGATGAGACATTCACTGTGGAGATAAGTGAATGGAAACCAAGCCTTGAGAAAAACGGAGCAGCTGTAAGAAGGCTGGGCTAGGAGATGTCACACTGGCAACTTCCATCTCCTACATCCAGGTTCATCCAGACTTTCCTGCTTACCCTTGACCAGGGCCCCTACCACAGCCAGCTTATCCAGTAGCCACAGTGCCTAGGGCACACAGTGCTTTTTAGGAACCCACACAAGTGCTTTAATGTTAATTTCTTCTAATATCAGAAGAAAAAATGAATGGAATAATAGTGAATATAAAGCAATGAATCCAGTCTGGATTATATTTGTCTTAATACCAGTGCAGTACATTCTTATGGAGAAAGGGCTCTGCCCACACTCTCCAAGTCCCTCTACACCTACGCTGTGATCTCTCAAGTGCAACCTCCGTGGGCCACCTGTTCTAGTCTCTAAATGAAAATTCCACAGAGAATCCACTGGAGACATTTTAAATACAAAGATGTAGCTAGGAAGTACACTGACTTTGATGAATTTTCCTTGGGAAAGGGCTTTCCGGAAAGGACTCCATTAAGTCAATTTAATTCCTTGATCAATTTTCTATAAAGCCCAGTTAAGCCATTTCCAATTTTTTCGCTTTTTTCATTTCGAGTTGACTGAAACTATTTTCATGGGGACTAATTCTTTTTCACATAAGTTTCATGTCAGAAATTCGGTTCATTGATCACAATTTGGTCAGTACTAGATTTCACTGATGATAGATTCTGTCATGGCAAGTTCACTTCTGTGACCTTATTTCTACCAAGTCCACTTTCCAGGGTCAAATTTTGTTCTAAATTTGATCAGGAATATTTGGTTCTTTCATGTAGAAGATAACAACCTGTCTAATTTAGCCATCTCAGTTTTTCTCTGTGTTAGATAAAAGACTTACAAGTCTCTAACGACTTCTTAGCTTATGCCATGAGACTACATTTATGAGATGGAGAGTTAGGGTGGGGCCAGAGAGGAGGCAGAGTAGAGAGAATTAGCAGCTCTCCTGAGTTGCTGAGTGCACACAGGATGTCCTGGGGAGGGGAGAGAACTGATGGGAGAATGGAAATATTCTCTGATCCGGCTCATCTTCATCTACTCTTAAGTTGTAGGTCACCTGAACACCCTTGGATCAATTGGGCATAAGAGGAAGCCTGTGGTATAAAATACCATGGCCTGCATCTTTCACTGAGCCAACTGCTGGGACAAGCCAGTCCACAGGAAGGAGGTAAGGCATGAAAGCCGTGCTCTTGGGCAAGAGTTTCCACCTGGAGAATTGTCTCCGTGTCAAGAAGCACTTCCACATATAATTATGTCCCGTGATTTCTAAAGAGCACTGTGAGGCAGGCCGTGTTGCTGCTGATTCATGAACCAGGAATGAAAATAAGTCCAGTAAGGTGGGTCCTCTGGTTCTGCACTCAGGAGTTCCCAGTTATGCCTTACAGCCTCTCTGAAGAAGGATCTTCAGGAGGTCTCCTAACCTTTCTGGGGCCTGGAACAAGAGTGCAAATGGAGGCCCACCTATCACATGACTAAATATTTGAAAGTCTTCAATCAGGCGCACACGTTCTTTAAAGAAAATTGTTTTCAATTCCTACCTTAACAAATATACCTTAATAATGACAAAATTGAAAAATAGTGTTTTTCATGGGACTGAAAACTGGTTGTTTATTTCTTAACTTTTTATTTTATATTGGAGTATAGTTGATTAACTATTGTACTGGGAAACCTGGTTTTCATATGGCTGAAAGTTAGTAAAATATCAAAGGTGACTGAATTTAATCATTATCATGTACATCTGGGGCTTCCCTGGTGGCTCAGTGGTAAAAAAAAACCTGCCTGCAATGCAAAAGATGTAAGAGACGCTGATTTGGTCCCTGGGTTGGGAAGATCCCCTGGAGAAGGAAATGGCAACCTACCCCAGTATTCTGCCTGGAGAATCTTATGGACAGGGAGCCTGGCAGGCTACGGTCCAGAGGGTCACAAAGAGTCAGACACAAGTAAAGCAACTTAGCACACATGTACATCTGAGTGTTCTGTTAATGGGCTAATAATATTTGAAAGACTGTTGAGGGCAGGAGGAGAAGAGGGCAACAGAGGGTGAGATGGTTGGATGGCATCGTCGACTCAATAGGCCTGAGTTTGAGCAAACTCTGGGAGATGGTGAAGTACAGGGAAGCCTGGCATGCTGCACTCCATGGGGTCGCAAAGGGTCAGACATGACTGAGCGACTGAACAACAACAACAAATACGTTATTCATTTAGTGCATAAATTTTCCCTTCTTTTATTTCAACAAAATCAGTATGTTAACTAATTGGTAACAAAATTGTGTTCTACTGCCAGAAATGACAAGCTAGACAACCTTTCTTGAGTTCTTCGTTTTTCTTTAAGTTCTGTGTGGAGACACTTCAATTTTCTGAGACAACAGCTACTGGAATTAGTTGTATGTTCCTTAAAGTGTTCCTTAGATTCAGAAGTGAATCATACATTTTACATGTTCAAATCATGTAATAAGCTTATTCAGTTCAGTTCAGTCACTCAATCATGTCTGACTCTTTGCAACCCCATGGACTGCAGCACGCCAGGGTTCCCTGTCCATCACCAACTCCCAGAGCCTACTCAGATTCATGTCCATTGTGTTGGTGGTGCCATCCAACTATCTTATCCTCTGTTGTTCCCTTTTCCTCCTGCCTTCAAGCTTTCTCAGCATCAGGGTCTTTTCAAATGAGTCAGTTCTTTGCATCAGATGGCCAAAGTACTGGAGTTTCAGCTTCAGCATCAGTCCTTCCAATGAATATTCAGGACTGATTTCCTTAAGATTGACTGGTTGGATCTCCTTGCAGTCCAAGGGACTCTCAAGAGTCTTCTCCAACGCCACAGTTCAAAAGCATCAATTCTTTGACACTCAGCCTTCTTTATAGTCCAGCTCTCACATCCATACATAACCACTGGAAAAACTGTAGCTTTGACTAGATGGACCTTCATTGGTAAAGTAATGTCTCTGCTTTTTAATATGCTGTCTAGGTTGGTCATAGCTTTTCTTCCAAGGAGCAAGTGTCTTTTAATTTCATGGCTGCAGTTACCATCTACAGCAATCTTAGAGCCCCCAAAATTAAAGTTTCTCACTGTTTCCATTGTTTCCCCATCTATTTGCCATGAAGTAATGGGACTAGATGCCATGATCTTAGTTTTCTGAATGTTGAGTTTTAAGCCAACTTTTTCACTTATCTATTATAACAGGAAATAATGATGATAATAATATGTTATATAATATTCTAATTTTCCCCTATAAATTTCTCTCATTATAGATTTCAACATCTCTTGGGGACTTCTTGACTGTCCAGTGGTTAAGAGCTTCCAATGTAGGGGGTCACAGTTCAATTCCTGGTTGGGAACTAAAATCCCACATGCCATGCAACATGGTCAAAAAATATGTACATACATTTCAACACCTCCTGAATCAGTATCTAGGTTGGTGCTACCCCAAATGCCAGACCATAAAGTATTTGTTGCAGGCCTGTGATGAGGCAGGGAGGTTGTGATAGACTATGCCCAAGCACACTCTTTAATTCCGCTGTTATTTTTTCATAGACAAGTTTCTGATAAAGGCAGCAGTATGTTAATTTACATTCCTTGATTAGCATGAGGAATCCATGCAGTATTTCTTAAGTTCTGTTATATTTTTCAACATTGGGACATTATAAGAAAGCCCAAAATACCAGTATTTTGCTCATTTGTCTAAATCTTGCAGTTGAGATTCTGCCTTAATCCACAATGGCCAGAAAATAGACTCTATAAACTGGACTTTGTGGATGTGAATCTTCTCTTTTACAGTCATATGAGTGTTTTATTTCTGCTTTCTAGCTTCCTTACATTTTATTAGTTTTATTTCATATTGTATATGAAGGTTCTACTTACAAAAACTTTTTCTCTAAATATTTAAAAGTATTTTTAGTCCTTTAAAATATGACACAGCCAATTTAAATGTGTTTGTTTTTTAAAAATAACCTTTTGCTAACATTATTAGTGGCAAGAACATAATTAACAAACTTCTAAAGATACCTTCATATTCTGCCAAAGTCCATGGTTTGCTGTTTATTTGAGGATCATCTGGTGTTTCATTGAATTCTTCCAGTGACACTGCATTTTGTCCAGATTATAAGACAGGTTTAAAAACAGCGTGCTGGCATTCCCACCAAGTCTATGAGTCAAATAGGTGTTTCATCAAGATGTTCTGCCTTGGGACAGATACATAAAATGTCATATGTAATCGTTGAATTGTCCAAAGAATGCTATGCACTGGCACAGTTGAAACCACACCCCCTACAATGAATTGAAACCATGAGCTGTACATAACACAAAGCTTGCTTCACATTTTGGGTGAAAATTCTGGCTCAGACCCCCTTTTTTCTTTATGATCATGTCAGTGGCGTCATTGTAGATTTACCCTTGACAATTTTTTAAAAACCATGCCTAATTTGAAAGCAGTTTATTCAGTTTGTTACTTTAATCAAAACCTTTACTCTTGGGAACTCCCTGGTGGTCTTTCTATAAAAGGTGTAAAATCAATGAAATTCTCCTTAATTTTTACTTTGTTTTGTTTTGCTGTAGTTCAAAATTCACATAATAGGGACTTCTCTGGTGGTCCAGTGATTAAGAATCCACTTTGCAATGCAGGGACGTGGGTTTGATCCCTGGTCGGGGAACTAAGATCCCAAGTGCCATGGAGCAACTAAGCCCACACACCACAACTTTCAAGCCCTCATGCTCTGGAATCCATGAGCCACAACTAAACCGTCTGTGTGCCACAGGGAAGATGCTGTCTGCAGCCACTGAGACCCGACACAGCCAAATAAACAATACTGAAAAAAGAACTCACACTGTAAATGTTAGCCATTCAAACGTGAGCTTTTCCCTGATACAGTCTAATAGAGCTGAGTAATAATTACTTCCAAAAATTATGTTCAATTTCATTTTTCATTTCTTACCCTCCAAGTTAATGATTTCATTTTGAATTTGGTGTTCTAGGAAATTATTTTGCCTTGTTTTTTTAAAAATCCATCTTACCTGTCTATTTTGGCATCAAGATTCTAGTCATTTCTACTAAACCTAGGCTTTGTTATTTTGGTCTCTATATATGTTAGTGGCTTTCTCCACCCCGAATAAAACATGATGTTTGGCTGAATATAAGCACATAAGTTTATTCTTTTAAGAACATCCCATCCCTTTTTCTTATTATCTTTATTGAAAACTATCCACAGTTGGCAGCTTATTCATCTCCTTTTTCATTTCTAGTATTATAAGTGGGTTTGTTGGGAGGAGGGGTACAGTGAAATCTGCTCACTTGTTTTTGGCAATGTTTTACATTTTGAGCAGACTGTCTCTTTCAAGATTTTTCTGTTTCTTTGTGCCTTTTTGGGTCTGAGTTCCACTTCCATAATTGCTCTTTCTATCATGATGTCTATTTGCGCTCCTTCTCAATGATCCAAAGGATTAAAAAGAAGATGAATTACACCCAGAGTATAAAATCTGAATACATTTTCATCATAGAAATGTAAATTAAGTCAGTTGTAAAAATTAACTTTTTAAAAAATGTATGTGAAAAATTTATTTTTTCTAAAATATTAAAACATATCTATTAAATTTTAAAGGCCAAATGCAAATGATAAGTAATGGATATCAAAACTTAAAATCAAAGTTACTTAAACCTGGAATTTTCAATTTAGTTTTTTGAGATTGTAATTAAATTTTCTTTAGTATTTTCTAAAAATAAGACCACTGTGATTCTATCATTCAGGATCCATCTAGTTGGCAGTATAACCTTTCCTGAAGCTTTGATACATCATGTTTGTTGAATAACAATATTGCTAACATCTGTTAAGTGCTTATTAGGTGTTCTGACGGCCTAATGAAGGAGGAGGGCTCATTCACCTCTTCGGGCAGGAAACAGAAACTAAGGGCGCATCCGAGTGTCCTCAGGCAGCGAGGGGCAGAGTGAAGGTCTGTGCTGGGTTTTCCCAACTCAGCACACACACTGTGTGCCACCCTAGGAGAGGCACACAGGACGGGGCCCCTGAGCTGTTTTGGGCAGATCAGTAGCCCCAAACCCAGAGTTTTCTCCTTCTTCACCTTGATGCCACAGCAGCTACTTCTGGTTCACTCAGGCCTGAGGCCCTGTGGGGCACAAGGTGGGGACCACACTGGCAGATAGATGGTGGACCTTGTGCATGACCGCCTTACTGCCAAGTTCAGACTTAAATTGAAGAATAGGGAAAACCGACCATTCACATATGACCTAAATCAGATCCCTTATGATTATACAGTGGAAGTGACAAATAGATTCAAGGGATTAGATCCGATAGAGTACCTGAAGAACTATGGACAGAGGTCGTGACATTGTACTGGAGGCAGGAATCAAGACCATCCCCAAGGAAAAGAAATGCAAAAAGGCAAAATCATTGTCTGAGGAGGTCTTATAAATAAGCTGTGAATAGAAGAGAAGTGAAAGGCAAAGGAGAAAAGGAAAGATATACCCATCTGAATGCAGAGTTCCAAAGAATAGCAAGGAGAGATAAGAAAGCCTTCCTCAGTGATCAGTGCAAAGAAATTGAGTAAAACAATAAAATGGGAAAGACTAGAGATCTCTTCAAGAAAATTAGAGATACCAAGGGAATATTTCATGCAAAGATGGTCTCAGTAAAGGACAGAAATGGTATGGACCTAACAGAAGCAGAAGATGTTAAAAAGAGGTGGCAAGAATACACAGAAGAACATACAAAAAAGATCTTCACAACCCAGATAATCACGATGGTGTGATCACCATCCTAGAGCCAGACATCCTGAAATGTGAAGTCAAGTGGGCCTTAGGAAGCATCACTACAAACAAAGCTAGTGGAGGTGATGAAATTCCAGTTGAGCTATTTCAAATCCTAAAAGATGACGCTGTGAAAGTGCTGCACTCAATATGCCAGCCAATTTGGAAAACTCAGCAGTCGCCACAGGACTGGAAAAGGTCAGTTTTCATTCCAATCCCAAAGAAAGGCAATGCCAAAGAATGCTCAAACTACTGCATTTTCATTAGAGATGCTCTTAACTTATATTAAGTGTGTATACATACATGCTCAAATCCCCAGTGTGGGATTGGACCAACATAGTCCAATATAGAATTGGACTATAAAGAAAGCTAAGTGCTGAAGAATTGATGCTTCTGAAGTGTGGTGTTGGAGAAGACTCTTGAGAGTCCCTCAGACTGCAAGGGGATCCAACCAGTCCATCCTAAAGGAAATCAGTCCTGAATATTCATTGGAAGGACTGATGCTGAAGCGAAACTCTGGTCTTTGGCCACCTGATGTGAAGAACTGACTCATTTGAAAAGATCCTGATGCTGGGAAAGATTGAAGGCAGGAGGAAAAGGGGATGACAGAGGATGAGATGGTTGGATGGCATCACCAACTCAATGGACATGAGTTTGAGTAAACTCCAGGGGTTGGTGATGGACAGGGAGGCCTGGCGTGCTGCAGTCCATGGGATCACAATGAGTCGCACAGGACTGAGTGACTGAATTGAGCTGAAGCAGAGCTGGGTACCTGCTTGGCCAGCACAAAGGCGCCACCTGCAGGGCAGCAAGACCTTTCTCCGGCAAACTGCCTGCATCAGAGCAAGACCCAAACATGAAGAGGCCCAGCTGGATCCCACAAGGAAGGAAGTCTGGACAGATGCAATCAGGAAAGACCCTGCTACTCTCCACATCATTAACTCAGTTATCCATTTTCACTTTTTCCTCTGTTAGAGGGAAAATTCTTCCTGATGGCTAACCTCAATCCCTCAGACTGCAATGGAAGCCCTTTTCACTACAGGAAAACAAAGAAAAGAGCAAACTCCAGGCAGTTCTTTGTAGCTGCTTCTCAGGGTTTGCCGAGATATGATTCACTAGAAATCTATCAAGAATTCTTGTCCCACATGATTGATGGGAATGTAAATTGGTACAGCCACTATGGAGAACAGTATGCTACTGCTACTGCTAAGTCGCTTCAGTCGTGTCCAACTCTGTGCGACCCCATAGATGGCAGCCCACCAGGCTCCCCCATCCCTGGGATTCTCCAGGCAAGAACATTGGAGTGGGTTGCCATTTCCTTCTCCAATGCATGAAAGTGAAAAGTGAAAGTGAAGTCGCTCAGTCGTGTCCGACTCTTTGCAACACCATGGACTGCAGCCTACCAGGCTCCTCCGTCCATGGGATTTTCCAGGCAAGAGTACTGGAGTGGGGTGCTATTTCCTTAAAAAACTGAAGATAGAACGACCATATGATCCAGCAATCTCACTCCTGAGCATATATCTGGAGAAAACTCTAATTCAAAAAGAGATATGCACCCCAATGTTCATAGCATCACTATTTACAATAACCAAGACATGAAACCAACCGAAGTGTCCACTGACAGATGAATGGATAAAGAAGATGTGGTACAGACATATAATGGAATAGCACTCGGGCATAAAAAAAATGAACTATTGTCATTTTCGGCAACATGGATGGACCTAGAGATAATCAACTAAGTGAAGTAAGTCAGACGGAGAAAGAAAAAGATCCTATGTTATCACTTATATGTGAGACTTTTAAAAATGATACAGGTGAGCTTATTTACAAAACAAAAATAGACTCACAGACATAGAAAACGAACTATGTTACCAAAGGGGATAGAGTGAGGGGAGAGAGGAATTAGGAGTTTGGGATTAACACATAGGCACTACTATATGTAAAATAGATACAGTAAGGACCTACTGTATAGCACAGGGAACAATATCATAACCAATAATGGAAAAGAATCTGAAAAAGAATATATGTGCGTGTGAGACTGAGTCACTTTGCTGCATACTTGAAACTAACACATGTAGATTAACTATATTTCAATTTTTAAATGCATAAAAATGGATTTAAAAAAACACCTGTCCATTCAAGCCAACCCTGTCCCTCCACCCCAAAGTGTCACTCAGACCCATCTTCTTGCCTGATAAATTTCCTCAGTTTGTGTGTGTGTGTGTGTGTGTGTGTGTGTGTGTCTAGAATCCTGCTTCCAAGTCATACCTCCACAGCCTCACAACAACCCAGTGAGGTCAGGATTGTTACTACCATGTTCAGATGATGAAACTCAGGCCCAGGGAGATGGTGTAACTTCTTTTCCAGAGTCGGGAGGCTGGAAACAGAGTACAGATCTGATCCCAAGCCGAGGGCACTTCTTGAGAAGCAGTCTCCCCTGGTGTGGGAGTGGGGGGCAAAGGCAAGTTCCTGTGCCCATGCTGTGTGTAAATGGGAATACGTCAGCCCCAGGTTGCACACTCATGTGCTTTGTATGAGCGCATGAGTGATTGAGACAATTCAACATATATTGGCAAGATAAAAAGCGAAGAGAGACCTCACATACTCTGTATCATATACAAAGTTAACTACAAAATGAATCATAGTTCTAAATGTAAAATGCAAACCTATAGAACTTGTAGAAGATACAGGAGAAAACATTTGTGACCTTGGGTTAGGTAAAGAGTTCTCAGATATCAAAAGCATAATCTTTAAAAGAAAAAAATAATCAATAAATTGAACTTCATCAGTTCATCATTAAAACCCATTGCTCTTATACAGAGTGAAGTAAGTCAGAAAGAAAAACACCAATACAGTATGTTAATGCATATATATGGAATTTAGAAAGACGGTAACAATGACCCTATATGCGAGACAGCAAAAGAAACACAGATATAAAGAACAGACTTTTGGACTCTGTGGGAGAAGGCGAGGATGGGATGATTTGAGAGAATAGCATTGAAATGTGTATATTACCATATGTGAAATAGATGACCAGTCCAAGTTTAATGCATGAAACAGGGCACTCAAAGCCAGTGCGCTGGGACAACCCAGAGGGATGTGATGGGGAGGGAGGTAGGAGGAGGTTCAGGATGGGGGACACGTACACCCTTGGCTGATTCATGTCAATGTATGGCAGAAACCACCACAATATTGTAAATTAAAATAATTTAAATTAATTAATTTTTAAAAAAAAAAAAAAACCCATTGCTCTACAAAAGACACTGAAAATGAAAACACAGACTGGGAGGAAATATTTACAAATCACATCTGTGACAAAGGACTTATGCTCAGAATATATAAAGGATATATTTCAACAATAGGAAAAGAAATAATCCAATCCAAAAACAGGCAAAAGATTTCAACAGACGCTTTGCCAAAGAAGAAATAAGGCAAATAAACCCATGAACGATGCTAAGCCTTGTTTGCCTTAAGGTGATTCAAATGCAAACCACAGTGCAGCAACTTAGAAACTCAAAGACAAGGATATGGTTAGATTACAGAGCATGTGTGCCAAGGGATTTTATCCACTCTTCAAAATTATATTTTGCTCTTCAAAATAACATGGAAGCAACCTAGATGTCCATCAGCAGATGAATGGATAAGAAAGCTGTGGTACATATACACAATGGAGTATTACTCAGCCATTAAAAAGAATACATTTGAATCAGTTCTAATGAGGTGGATGAAACTGGAGCCTATTATACAGAGTGAAGTAAGCCAGAAGGAAAAACACCAATACAGTATACTAACACATATATATGGAATTTAGAAAGATGGTAACAATAACCCTGTGAACGAGACAGCAAAAGAGACACTGATGTATAGAACAGTCTTATGGACTCTGTGGGAGAGGGAGAGGGTGGGAAGATTTGGGAGAATGGCATTGAAACATGTAAAATATCATGTATGAAACGAGATGCCAGTCCAGGTTCGATGCATGATACTGGATGCTTGGGGCTAGTGCACTGGGACGACCCAGAGGGATGGTATGGGGAGGGAGGAGGGAGGAGGGTTCAGGATGGGGAACACATGTATACCTGTGGCAGATTCATTTTGATATTTGGCAAAACTAATACAATTATGTAAAGTTTAAAAATAAAATAAAATTAATTAAAATAAAAAAAAACAAAATAACATGGAAAATACTTATGGGACAATGTATTAAGTAAAAGAAACAGGATTTAAACATACAGTCTATATCTCAATGTGAAGGAAAAGTGTGTGTGTTATGTACATGTATTTGATAAAGATGGAAATGCAAAAAAATGTGAATAGGGCTCATTTCTGAGTATGACAGTGGTAAGAGATTTCAGTTTTATTTATTTACTTGACTTAGCTGTGGGACTCGGGATCTTCGTTACTGCAATGTGGGATCTTTCGTTGTGGCCCACACAGTCTCTAGTTGCGGTGCGCCAGCTCTGGAACACCGGGGCTCAGGAGGTGGGGCAGGTGGGCTTAAATGCTCCGCGGCACGTGGGATCTTAGTACCCTGACCACAGATCAAACACGCGTCACCTGCGTTGCAAAGCTGATTCTTTGCAATGGACCACTAAGGAAGAAGTCCCCTGTCCTCCAGCACTCCCCTGCCACTGTGGATCCTCCTGCTACCCTCTTCTGTGATGGGGTCCTCACAGACCCCTCCCACCCCCTTTTCCTTCCTGATCTTCATTCTGTCCCCCTGGAGTTTCATTCACCCCGTGGCAACAGCAGGGCACCCAGGACACCTACATCACCATGTCTGGCCTAGACTGCTCCGGTGAGCTCTGAACCCGTGCTCATCCACCCATCCTAACAGCAGATGCTTATCACATAGCTCTTAGCAGGCCCTGCTCTAACAGCAGCGGCAGAGGTGCTGCTTTTACAGATCTGACATTCTAAAGAGTTCAGGCAATAAACATAGCAACAAACAAACGAACAAATTAACTTCAGAACCTGCAGTGTTAACGAGGTCCCCAGGACAGCTGAACGCACACTAAAACTTGAGGACGTCTGTTGTACACCAGAGGTCCTCAAAGTGTGTTTCCCTAGCCGGTGGCCTCAGCATCTCCTGGGAGCTTGTCAGAGTGCAGACTCTCACTACGCCCCACAGTGTAGTGGGGTGACTTCAGTGGTTTCTACTGAATCAGGAACTCTGTGAGTAGGGTCCAGGAACTGTGTTTAACAAGCCCTCCAACTTTACTTGCTTACCTCCTCTGCCTCTCTGTACCATCAAAGAAACCTGCATCCAGACCCTGATTAGGTGGCACTCTAGGACTCTAAGTGCCAGTGAAAGTCACTCAGTCATGTCTGACTCTGCCATGGCGTAGACTATACTCCACCGGGCTCCTCTGTCCATGGGATTCTCCAGGCCAGAATACTGGAGTGGGCTGCCTTTCCATTCTCCAGGGGATCTTCCCAACCAAGGGATCGAATCCTGGGAAGGAACACAGGCCTCCTCCTATGCAGGCAGATTCTTTACCGTCTGACCCTTCTCCAATCCACCATCTTCTCAGATGCCCAACTTTCTGAATAAAGTCACTATTCCTGCCTCAAAACAAAACAAACAAAAACAAGCCCTGCACGGGATTCTGCACAGCCCCATAAAGGACTCCTAGAGGTAAGGGACCACATCTCATTTAGCTTGGTATTTATACTAGTTTCCTAATGCAGCTATAGGGCTTCCTGGGTGGCTCAATGGTAAAGAATCTATCTGCCAAGCAGGAGAGTTGGGTTCTATCCTTGGGTTGGGAAGATGCCCTGGAGGAGGGATGGCAACCCCCTCCGGTATTCTTGCCTGGAGAATCCCCATGAACAGAGGAGGCTGGTGGGCTACCGTCTACAGGGTCGAAAAGAGCTGAATACAACTGAGAGACTAAACACAGTAACAACAGGGCAGCTATAACAAGTCTCCGCAAACACAAAGGCTTAAAACAATTCAGATTTATTGTCTTATGGTTCTGGAGATCAGAAGTCCAAAAGCAGTCTCCTGGGCTAAGATCAAGGTGTTGGTACAGATGTGTTCTTTCTGGAGGCTCTAGAGAAAAATCAATTTCCTTGCCTTTTCTGGCTTTCAGAGGCTGCTCACATTCCTCGGCTTGTGGCTGCATTCCCTCTGACCTCTAGTTTCACTGTCACACTCTTCCTCTGACCTCTGACCCTCCTGCCTTCCTCTTGTAAGACCCCTTGCGATTACAAGGGACCCACTCTGATAATCCAGGACAATCTTCCCATCTTGAGATCCTTAACTTAATCACATCTGCAAAATCCTTTTCACTGTGCAAGGTAAACATATCCGTAGGATCTGGGATCAGGACAGGAGCATCTTTGAGGTACCATTGTTCAGCCTCCCACACCATCTGTCCCAGAGCAGATGGTCAGCAAGGATCTGAAGAAAGAATAAATAAAGCATCTGAACTGGTCCCAAGATGATGCGACCTCACAGTGACTCGCAGCACCTGGAGATGGACAGGTGCAATGTATGTTGGGCAGGGGAGGCTCAGATTTGAGGATGGAGCCCAGCCAGCCGCCCTCACTAAATGCTGGGGAAACCAGACCCACGATCCAAAGGAGGGCTATTAGAGGAAGACTGGGGGCCATCTGGAGAGCTTGGTGTCTGCAGAACATGCTCTTTGGGCTCAAGTCCTGACTCAGTCATTTGCCAAGTGCATAACCTTGACCAAGCCACCTCCCCACTCTGCATCTCCCCAGTGACTTGATCTGCACCGTGGGCTGGCAAAGCCAGCCTTACCAGGTTGTCGGGCTGTCAGGCTGTCATGAGAGAACCAGCAGTAAGGCATGAAGTTCCAGGCCCTGGAGGGGTGAGCAAGGGCAGGGGTGGAGGGTGTGAGATGGGAGCTGCCACCAGGGCCTGGGCTGCAGGAGCAGGCCGGTGCTGACTGTCTGATTGCCTGGCACTTACCCAGAGGGCCCTGGCCCCAGCCCTGGCAGTCCTGGGTGAGGCTTTAGGTCTTACAGGGCCCTTTCTCTCTGTGCAATTTGCTGACTTGATTTAGTCATTCATTACAGAGAATGGAACTCAGAGAGGGGAGGAGTTGTGGGGACCCCAGGGGTCTCAGGGGCCTCACTATGGGCCCCTGAGGTAGGAGCAGAAGAAACTCAGGATCTGGGTGAGAAGACCTGAGCTCTGTCAGCTTCCCTGAGCCTTTAAGCCTCACTATCCCCATCTGTGAGCAGAGGTTCAATCCATCTCATTTGGCCCTGGGTGGGGAGGACATGCCAGGAAGGTGGAGGTTATCACGGGCCAGGGCTAGGAGGATGGAGGGGACGGAGCATGCAAGTAACAGGAAGTGGCTTTGCCTGGCGTCTTCTGACCAGGGGCTTGAAGTGAGCCTGAGAAAGGGCTGTTTGTCATTAGCTAGACTTGGGAATATTATGACAAACACATCAATGTTCTGTAATTAAGGATACCAGTTTGGGGCTAAATTAAATATTTACACAGCCTTCAATTATCTTCTCCCTCTCTTTAGAAGCTCCCTTCCCATGCTAAAATATTGAGCAGGGGTTCCAGAAGTATTTGCAAACCCAACTGTGGTGCAGAAAGTTACTTGAGAGTGCGAGCGAAGGTGACCACTTGCTTTTAGCAGATTCCCAGATTGGCGTGTTAAAAGATGCTGCACTTAAACCTTTAAAAGGCAAATACAACAAACGATGCAGGCTAGGTCTGACACAGGCTGGACCCAAACGGATCTTTTAGTATGTATTCAGAAACCACCTCAAAAATAGTTGCACAACAATCTCTGAGGAGGAAGAAACGCCAGCAGGGCAGATGGCAATCTAATGCAGATTCAGCCCGTATTTCATGGAAGTAACTTGCCCTCTTGGGAGCTCACAGTTAATAGATCCCTGCACCCCTGTTTTCTAATGTAGGAAACTGACTACAAGTTCACCCTGTTTCCTGTAAGTGGACCATTTCTCAAAGGCTTGATCCTGTGACAGCCTCAAGCCTGGTTGGCTAGTGTGAATAAGTCATATTTTCAGTGTACCTGTAGGGTATATGCTGTGGTGAACCTCAGAGCCGACACATTCCAGGAAAAATGGTACATATATTTCATTTCTGGAAGTACCCTCTGATCCTCAAGGAAGACAGTGTAGCACAGCAATTGATGGCACAAACTTTGGACCAGTCCTGAGTCCCAGCTGTGTGACCTTGTATAAGTCACTACCTTAACTTTCCAGTCTACGAAATGGGGACAAAGATAGTCATGGTTCTTAGTGAGCACTAAATGAGGTTCCATGTCTACAGAGCTCTGGGTACCTAGTCTGTATTAAGAGCTTGGTAAACAGTGGTTGTGACTGTCTCTTGAAATCCTCCTGTCATATTCCCCTCCCTCTTGAATCTCCCTCCCTCACCAACTCCATCCCTCCCCCCTGGGTCATCACAGAGGACTGAGCTCATCTCCCTGTGCTATAGAGCAACTTCCCACTGGCTGTTTTACACATGGCAGTACATTTCTTTTATAACCAGACATACACACTGATTTAGAAAGTTGGGATTATGTTTGTATTATTTATTTCAACCTGTTTGCTTAAAGATAATATTTTATGATCATTATTTCACATCATTAAAAATTCTAAACACTTGGGGAAAAAAAAAAGTCCTCCTGTCAAAGTAAAGACTTTTTGCTGTGCTAAATGTTTTGTGTAAATGTGGATGTCCAGGCCTAAAGTGGCAGGGTACTTCATAGGGCTCATCAGCTGTCTGGCGCCGCCCTGCCCAGCTTCAAGCCCCAGGAGAACACAGGGGAACTTTTCTCCCCCCACCTATCACCGCT
This sequence comes from Bos mutus, assembly GCF_027580195.1. Classification (NCBI taxonomy): domain Eukaryota; kingdom Metazoa; phylum Chordata; class Mammalia; order Artiodactyla; family Bovidae; genus Bos; species Bos mutus. The sequence continues at coordinate 15,708,593 of NC_091626.1, forward strand.
CCTGAGTTGGGTGGGGACAGAGAACACAGCAAGGCTTCTCTGGCCTTTCCTGAGAACAGACTTCAAAAGGCCCACATCCAGACTTTAAGAAAGCCTCAGGCACAGTGCCAACTCCCCTCCTCCCTCGGGTCAGCACTCTGTCCCAGTCCTATTCCTATGGTGTCCTTGGCCATCCAGGCTGCTGGGGTGGCTCTAGAGAGCACTGGGTCCCCTCCCCTCCTCAGGGGGATGACCTGAAAGTGGAGGGGAGGAGGCCCTTACCCTTGGCTGAGAGCCTCCTGGGCTCAGCTCTCCCACTAGCTTTGAACCTAGTCAGGGTGTTCCTGTTTGACCCCACAGTTATTCTTGTTGTGCAGAGCAGGTGAAGCTCAGAGGCTGAGTAACCTGTCAGTTCTCCCTTCTCCATTGCCCCATAATGGGGCACACTGACTGAGAAGGCTGCCTGCCTGTGAGAGTGGGTGTTCGTTCACAGGTGAGGGCTGTGGGGCCTTGCCCTGCCTGTAAAATAGCTGTGCCGCCCCAGCCTGAAGACTACTGTTTGCCTGAAACTTCAGCTTCTTTCAAATGCAAATATGCCACAGAGGCAGCCCACGTGAGGACCTGTGCTCATTTACACCTGCTTCGAATAAGCACCTTCAGAAGCCTTTCCTGAACTCAAGACTAATAAGAAGTACTATTATTATATACTCATATTTTTTTGCACAAACAATATTACAACAGTACTAGAAGTCAGAAAAAGAATCAGCCACAATCCCAAACCTAGTAAGTGGGTGTTTCGGTTTTCTTTTTTCCCCCCGCTTCCTCTCCAGCCCTCTACAGGCACATAAAACAACATTTTCACAGCCGGTCCCCTGCCCAGTGCAATTTTGCGTTCAACACGGCTTTCGCATGTTGCAACAATCTTCCCAATTAGCTCTTAAAAGGGGTGTGCTGCTTACCAGTGCTCAAGAGCTGGATTTGTAGGTTCCTTCATTTCCTGCTGTTAGATAGAATGCAGAAACTTTGTTCAAGAGCTTTTTCATTCTTGGAGGTTTATTCCCTTAGGATGCATTCTCAGGTATGGGATTGCGGGGTTAAAGGGGATGTATATTTGTGTGAATCTTGAAGGAGAGCTGAGTCCAGGTTTTGCCCTAAGCCTGCAGACAGCTGGTGCCTGGGAGGCTGAGAGAGAGCAGGAGTCAGGGATGGGGTCTCTGGGTTCACTGGGGCAGTCAACATTTTGCGTTAATATATATATTTTATTGAAGTATAGTTGACTTACAATGTTTCAGGTGCACAGCAAAGTGATTCAGTTATACATATACACATACATTATTTTAAACATTATTTTCCATTTTAGGTTATTACAATATGTTGACTCTTGTTCCCTGTACTATACAGTAAACTTTTGTTGCTTATTGCATATCTATTTTTTAAAATTTGAAATTTAGCATTCTATTCATACTAAGTCAAACGTAGAATCAAAATGTCATAAATTTTTTCATTAGGCAAATATTCATGTTTCTAAAATATATATATTATACATACTATCTATATATATGTATACAAAAGCTTTTCTACTATGCTTGATAAAGGCTTGAGAAAGAACATCAAAAAGAAAAGAGATGGAGAAATTGGAAAACATAAACTAAATGAAATGGGAGCACTGAGTATGAAAAAAAGTGAAACAAATTAGTTAAAAGTAAGAAATCATCATCTTGTCCAGTTGTTTTTAAACATGGCTGCTCATTAGAAACATATCTGGAGCTTTGGAGAAGAAAAAGCAATACCTAGACATTTGTATTTTTCAAAAAAATTCCAAGATAATTCTGATATACATCTGGATTTTTTAAAATGATTACAGGTTTGTTTGCTTATTTGTTTATTAAATGGTAGTTTTGGTGATATAGAATTCTATTACTTTTCTGCTAACCATTCCTGATACAGTGGTATTAGGTGAGTAGTAATTACATAATCACAATAGTAAAAAACTGTTTGTCAGCTTTACAATCAATAATCAGACAAAAAATTAAAGATAATTATAATTGCAAGCCATAATGGGAACATGATTAATGTAACAATATAAAATAATTACATACAATTTGGAGGGTCGAGCAGAGTGATGTGGTGAGTTGAAGTGCATTCATGCACATGTTTTCATCTGCCCAGCCAGTCTATATCTTTTGGTTGGTGCATTTAATCCATTTATATTTAAAGTAATTATTGATATGTACGGGCTTCCCTGGTGGCTCAGGCGGAAGAATCCGCCTGCAATGTGGGAGACCTAGATTCGATCCCTGGGTTGAGAAGATCCCCTGGAGGAGAGCATGGCAACCCACTCCAGTATTCTGGCCTGGAGAATCCCATGGACAGAGGAGCCTGGTGAGCTACAGTCCATGGGGTTGCAAAGAATTAGACACTACTGAGTGACTTAAACTTTCACCTTTCATTTATATGTATGATCCTATTACCATTTTCTTAAGTATTGTGGGTTTATTTTCTGTAGATCTTTTCCTTCTCTTGGGTTTCCTATTCCTACCTAGAGAAGTTCCTTTAGCATTTGGTGTGGAGCTGGTTTGGTGGTGCTGAATCCTCTTAACTTTTGCTTGCCTGGAAAGCTTTGATTTTGATTTTTCCATCAAATCTGAATAAGAGTCTCGCTGGGTAGAGTATTCTTGGTTGTGGGTTCTTCCCTTTCATTATTTTAAATATATTGTGCCATTCCCTTCTGGTTTGTGGAGTTTCTGTTGAGAAATCAGCTGATAACCTGATGGGAGTTCCCTTGTATATTATTTGGCATTTTTCCCTTGTTGGTTTTAATATTTTATCTTTGTCTTCTGTCAGTTGGATTACTATGAGTCTCAGTGTGTTCCTCTTTGGGTTATCCTGCCTAGGACTCTCAGTGCTTCCTGGACTTGACTATTTCCTTTTCCATGTTAGAGAACTTTTTAGCTATTACCTCTTCAAATATTTTCTCAGGTCCTTTTTCTCTCTCTTCTCTTTCTGGGACCCTATAGTGCAAATGTCCGTGTGTTTAATGTTGTCCCAGAGGTCTCTTAGGCTGTCTTTTTTTTTTTTTCTCTCCATTCTTTTTTCGGTATTCTGTTCTGCATTCTGTCCTCCAGGTTATTTATCCATGCTTCCGCCTCAGTTATTCTGCTATTGATTCCTTCTAGTATATTATTCATCTCTGTCTGGCCAGGGTTCAGAACCACTGGACCACACGTTACATTTCCTTACTAGGGCATTTTTGGATGCAGTCAGAACCTCTGAGGATAGGTGGGGAAAACAGATAACTTGGTGCCTGCAGGGGGAGAGTGGGCTAAACCCTTTTCATAATCCCTGACTGCCCACCCCCAGGTCACCCCAAATAAAGCCCCACTCAACAAAAACTGTGCACTTCTTTGCTAACAAAGCTTGAAGACCAGTTCTCTAGCTCTCCCCTAGCAAGCAGGGGGCTCCCTGAAGCCCCGTGTGTAGAATAATTGAGGCCTTCAGCTACTGTAAAGATACTGCCTGGGCCTGGGAAGCTGGCATCCGCAGCAGAGGTGGCTTCTGGACACCACGAGTCTGCTGACCCCTCTCACAACATCTCTGGTTCAATCTGAGCATCTTTACTTGGGTCAAATGATGAAGGCCTTTCTGGATTCTCTGAATCTTGATGTAGACCAGTCCTCCCGAGGAGCCCAGCTGGCACAGGGTGGGCCTGTGGCTTCCTTCAGGTCCTTGGGATAACAGACTCATCAGTTTTCATTCCAATCCCAAAGAAGGGCAATGCCAAAGAATGTTCAAACTACCACACAATTGCACTCAGATGCTAGCAAGGTAATGCTCAAAATCCTTCAAGCTAGGCTTCAACAGTATATGAACCGAGAACTTTCAGATCTACAAGCTGGATTTAGAAAAGGCAGAAGAACCAGAGACCAAATTGCTAACATCCATTGGATCACAGAAAAAGCAAGAGAATTCCAGACCAACATTTCCTTCTGTTTCATTGACTACACTAAAGCCTTTAACTATGTGGATCACAAAAAACTGTGGAAAATTCTTAAAGACATGGGAATACCAGACCTGCTTACCTGCCTCCTGTGAAACCTGTATGCAGGTCAAGAAGCAACAATAAGAACCAGACATGGAATAACAGACTGTTACAGAATTGGGAAAAGAATACTTCAAGGCTGTATATTGTCATCCTATTTATTTAACTTCTATGCAGAGTACATGGTGTGAAATGCCAGACTTAATGAAGCAGAAGTCGAATCAAGACTGCTGGGCAAAATATCGATAACCTCAGATATGCAGATAACACCACCCTTATGGCAGAAAGTGAAGAAGAACTCAAGAGCCTGTTGATAAAGGTGAAAGAGGAGAGTCAAAAAGCTGGCTTAAAACTCAACAGGAAACAATGGAAGCAGTGACAGATTTTATTTTCTTGGACTCTAAAACCACTGCAGATAGTGACTGCAATCATGAAATTAAAAGACGCTTGCTCTTTGAAAGAATAGCTATGACCAACCTAGATAGCATATTAAAAAGCAGAGACATTACTTTGCCAACAAAGGCCCATCTAGTCAAAGCTATGGTTTTTCCAGTAGTCGTGTATGGATTTAGAGTTGGACCATAAAGAAGGCTGAGCACCAAAGAATTGATGCTTTTGAACTGTGGTGTTAGAGAAGATGCTTGAGAGTCCCTTGGACTGTAAAGAGATCAAAGTAGTCAATCCTAAAGGAAATCAACCCTGAATATTCACTGGAAGGACTGAAGCTAAAGCTGCAACTCCAATACTTTGGTCACCTGATGCAAAGAACTGACTCATTGGAAAAGACCCTGATGCTGGGCAAGATTGAAGGCAAGAGGAGAAGGGGACGACAGAGGATAAGATGGTTGGATGGCATCACTGACTCAGTGGACATGAGTTTGAGCAAACTCTTGGAGATGGGGATGGACAGGGAAGCCTGACATGCTGCAGTCCATGGGGTCACAATAAGTTGGACATGACTGAGTGACTGAATGACAACGTGGCTCTCCCTAGGGAGGCTCTCTGACCTAGCCTTGACCAAGGTGAGTCCCAGACAAGGTGGGTCCCCTTCCCTCTCTTACCTGCTTCACACATACTCTTCATGGTTCAGCCTTTCATGTTCCACTCTCCTCAGTCCTGCTCTGAAGACAGGATCCACACCTGCAGAGAGACAGTGCCCCCCACCCCAGGGGGGTCTGCCTGGGAGTCTGTGCTCTCTGCTCAGAATGCCAAGTTTTGTTGCTTCCTGGCAATGGGCTATCAGCTCCTGGGTATCAGAAGAGGAGCTGGGGCACAGGGTTGGGTGAGCACAGGTCCCCCGTGATGAAAAGGTGTTAGAGGAAGCAGCTCAGAAGGTGCTGTTGAAACATCACAGTCAGACTAAGAGGTAGTGGGGAGGAAGTGAAAAGGAAGTGAGGCCCCCAACTGCATACTCCCAGCAAGGTCCCCATGTGGCTTCAGTCCCCTTTCTCCTTGTAACATGAGCAGACCGGAGAAGATGCTGTAGGAGGGAGTGAGATGAGGGAGAAATTGAAGGAAGAAGGAAAAGAGACTGATCTCAAGGGGCCACCAGGTGCCAGCAGTGGGAGGAAAGACACAATTCAAGTGGGTTGAATTGTGTCCCCTAAAAAGCTGAGTCCATATCCTAACCTCCAGTCACTGTGACTGTGACTTTATTTGGAAAGGGGTCTTTGTATATGTAATTAGGGATCTCTCAAGATGAAGTCATCCTGAATGCAATGGCTGATGTCCTTACACAAGGGGGAGAGGACACAGTGACGGAGGAGAGGGCCATGGGAAGATGCAGGCAGAGGCTGGAGCGATGCCTCCAGAACTCTGAGAGCCACCAGAAGCTGGAAGGGACGTGGACACAACCTCCCATGGATGCTTCAGAGGAAGCATGGTTCTGCTAACACCTGAATTCAGGGCTTCCAGGCTCCAGGGCTGTGGGAAAATAAGCTTCTGTTTTTTTGTGGTGGTTTGTTACAGCAGCCCCGGGAAACTAATACTGGGGCTGCCCACTTGTGTGAACACAGTGTCTGAAAGGAAAGCTCTTTTAGAGGTTCCCATCAACCACACGCTCTCCCTGAGTGGCCATTTCTGCCTCTGTAAAAGGCGGCGAGTGTTTCCAGCCCTGATGAGACGATGGCTGGAAAAGGGCCTTGTCAGCAGGGCGGCTCTGGTGGGGTGGGGGAGGAGCTGTTACAGATCCCCACGTCTGGCTGAGTCCTGGCTCCTCTCCTGGCCTCAGTTTTCTCAAAGTGGAGCTGGAAGCCCTGCCCTCATAATGCCATTGTAGGAGAGAGGAGAAGGCGGAGGGCTCTGATGGGTTAAGTTAGGGTTGCGTGCAAGAGAGCTGAGAATACAGGGGCCCTGAGTACTGCTATTAAGTGGAGGTGAGAGTTTCTTTTGCACTGTGTTTTTTTTATAATGGTTTTATTTATTTTTAAATGGAGTATAATTGCTTTACAATATTGTGTCCATTTCTACTGTACAACAATGTGAATCAGCTATATGTATACATATATCCCCTCCCGTTTGGATCCCCCTCCCACCCCTGCCAATCCCACCCATCTATGTCACTCACAACATGAGTGACAGCTCCCTGTTCCATACAGCAGCTTCCCACCAGCTATCTATGTTATGCGTGGTACTATATGTATGTCATCCGACCCTCTCCTTCCCCTGCTATGTCCACAACTCCATTTTCTACATCTGCATCTCCATTCCTGCCCTACAAATAGGTTCATCTGTACCATTTTTCTAGATTCCATACTGACTGATATATATGCAATAATATAGGATATTTGTTTTTCTCTTTCTGACTTACTTCACTCTGTACGACAGAGTCTAGATCCATCCCTGTCACTACAAATGACCTCTTTTGCACTCTTCAGCCATTGGACAGCCTTTTGAACAAAGAGGATGGTCTGGGCCCACCGAGGAGGAGCTAGCTGGCTCCCTGAGGAATAGGCATCTGGTTGGGAAAAGTTCCTATACCTGCACCCTAAAAATGCAGGTGCCAGGGAGGGACAGAGGGAGAGAGGGAGACTCCAGGTCATACGGATGGGGTGGGGCTAGGTTCCCAAAAAGAATGATTTGAGTTATGGTTTACAAGGCGTCTGAAAGAGAAGTGACATTTGTGACTGTCCTCCCCTTTCTTCCTGGTCTCCCTTTTACCCACCTGTTGCCACAGAGAGACACGCTGAGCCAGATCCAACCTGGGCAATATGGAGGCACTTGAAAAGAAACAAAAACCCAAACATCACGTTCAGTCTACATTCTGCAGGTTACAGACCACTTCCAAATGTACTTGTGGTCACCACAATACCCAAAAAGGAAAGAGGTTATGATCCTGGCTCTGTAGATAAAAAGACAAGAGTCAGAGAAGAGAAGCAACTGCTCAGGCCACTTGACTCCTGGTGCTCTTTTTCTCTTTTTTGTTTTTTGGTGGGGAGATGGGGGGTCAAGCCACATGGCTTGTGGGACCTTTCCCTGACTGGTTGGTGAAAGCAGAGTCTTAACCCCTGGACTGCCAGGGAATTCCCTGCTTGTGCTCTTTCCATGATCCCTCACGCCCTCCTGCTGCCCTGCTGGGTAAATGGGGGCCTGTGGATCTCCAGGAATGGCTCACATAGCCCAACAGATGTGCCCTCGAAACCCTCAAGGTCTCCAGGTGTCAGCCAGGCTTTGCAGCCCCTCCTCTCTGCTCGTCCCCACCTCTGCTCCTGGGCGCAGCTTCTCTTCCTGCCTAGAACGCTTGTCCTAGGCATAGTGCATGTCCCTGTCCTTCCCAGGCTTCCCATTTCCTTGGGAGGCCCAAACCCAGTACAGAGTCCTGAGGTCCTGGTTCAAGTTCCAGCTCTGCGAACTCATTGCTGTGTGACATTGGGCAGGTTACTTCCCCTCTCTGGGCCTCCATTTCCTCACTTATGAAACGGGAGTTCAACCCAATATTTCCTAAGTTCTTCATATGGTCTAAGTCTAAGCCTTCTAGCCCCTCTCCCCTGCTCTGCCCTCCCAGAGTCTCACCATCCCCAGGAGCCTCTCATTCCTCCACATCCTTCTCCAAAGGGCTCCTGTTTAATCATTCAGCTAGACCTTAATCTCCCTAAGAGCAGAGGTGGGAATTTGTGGCACTTGCTGACCAGCTGTTCTGCCAAGACATTCTGATTGATTAATCAGTAATCCACTGACCATGTCTCTTTACCTTAGTAAACTCTTATTATTAATCATATCTAATCTCTTTAGTTTCCCAAGCTGCAAACCAGAGGCCTGCCGTGACTGGGAGTCTGGGGGGGTCACCCTTCCTGCTGTCTGTGTATGACTGTGGGGTGGGGTGGGGTGGGTGCCTGTGCCTGCTGCAGTGTTTACAGGGTGGGGATGAGGCCAGCTCTAGGCTTCAAATGCCTCATAACCCATTCGGTCTGTGAAGCCCATTACTGCCATGGCCATCCAAAAAAAATAGCACACACCCTTTGCCTTCCCCCTTCAAAGAACTTCATATCTCATCTGGTCCCTTTGTAAGGCAAAGCCAGGATTGTTTACAAGGGACCTGTTCGAGGCCACTCTGAATTCAACAAAAGCTAGGACTGGCTCTTTGTCAAGCTCTGGTTTGTACAGGATGACTGCCTGCCTGGTTGTACAGTCACATCACTTGCCCTTCAAGAACTTAAGTCTGAGAGGCCAAGTTAGTACACACCCACCCACCCACCCTCTTACAAGGTATGTAGCCACAAGAAAACCTAATAAGCCAGATGATCAATAGTGTGGTTGAGGATTCATAAAATGGGCCTTGGGCTTCCCGGGTAGCTCAGTTGGTAAAGTATCCACCTCAGGAGACCTCAGTTCCATTCCTGGGTCAGGAAGTTCCCCTGGAGAAGGAATAGGCTACCCACTCCAGTATTCTTGGGCTTCCCTGGTGGCTCAGATGGTGAAGAATCTGCCTGCAGTACCAGAGACTTAGGTTCGATCCCTGTGTTGGGAAGATCTCCTGGAGGAGGGCATGGCAACCACTCCAGTATTCTTGCCTAGAGAATCCCCATGGACAGAGGAGTCTGGTGGGCTACAGTCCATGGGGTTGCAAAGAGTCCAACACAACTGAGAGACGAAGCATAAAAAAGGCCTTAGAGATCATCAACTGCAACCCACTCACCGTAAACTGAGACTCAGAAAGGACAGCAATTTGCCCCAGGTTACAGAACTAAAAGGAGGCTAGAGCCCAGGTCTCTGGACTCCAGGTCCAGTGCTCTTGCCGCTGCTTGCACACCTAGCAAACATGGCAAGGAAGGGAGCAGAAGGAGCTCCGAGAGCCTGGGGCCACAGGCGGGATGCTCCTCTACGCTAGTCTGGGAGTTCATCTGGGAGGAGGAGGGCTGAGGCCGGAAGTGGCTGCAACCTGGGAGTAGCCAGGGAGTCTGGGTGGTGAAGGTGGTCATGGGGGTGGGCTGTGTGTGTGTTTTCTTTGCCCTATGTGTCCCTTTGACTCCTTTCACTGTGTCCGCTGAGTGGCAGAGGTCCAGGTCGAGCACCTTCCAGACCTGAGAAATAGGGGCCTGGGGAAGGGGAGAGGGTGGCAACTCCCCTCTCGCTGGGGCACTCCTAAGACAGCTGGGTGGAACTGACCACAGGGGCTGCGAACGGCCAAGAAACCCTCCCAGCAGGGACAGGACATTGGTGGGGTGGGGCTGCGGGTGCCCAGTTGTTTTTTCCCTGTGCTCCACCCCATGCATTCTGAAGGGCAGGCTCAGTGGCTCTGCCCTCCAGGAGGCCTCGGGGCTCTCAGGCCTCTGTTCCTAGAAATGGAGGTGGGCGTGGAAGTTGCAGGGGAAATGGGGCCCATGGACACTTCCGACTCCACTTGGGTGCCAGGCTTGGCTCGCACCTCAGGCTGGCGAGTGGCGGGGCGACCCCTGGGACGTCACGGAGTCCGGCGTGGGTGGCTCTCTCTTAGGTGCAGGCCGGGAGATGCCGGCGGTGCCCAGCCTCGGCTCCGCCCCCGCCCGCCCGGCTCCGCCCCCCGCGGGCGGGATGGGCGGGGCCCGCGGGGAGGCGCGCCGACCGCCCAGCCAGGTGCAGGGAGCCGGCGGTCCAGCGGCACACGCGGCAGCAAGGAGTCCCGGTCTCCTCCTGCGAGTCCTGCGTCCCTGCGCCCTTTCTGCCGGATGCCCGGGACCCTCGGAGCCCAGGTAACCGAGGGCAGGACTGCCCCACGACGCGCGTCCTTCCGCCTCCCCGTCCACACGCACCCCACTTCGGCCGCCGCCCCCTCAGGCTCCCTGGAGCCCGGCGGCGGCTCCCGGGGCGACTCTTGCAAAGTTTACTCCGGGACGGCCCTGCACCAGGCGGCCGTGAAACGCAGCCTCTTTTGCCCCCACTCCTCCGCCCAGGAGCCGATGCGAAGGTGGGACGGCCGCTACCCTGGCACATGGTCCCTGCTAAGAATCGAGTGAAGTTTGCTTTCTAGCTTTTCCCGTCTCTCGCTCTTCTGAGCGTTTGCGTCCCTCCCCCTTGTCCCTCGATTCCTTAAGAAAAATATATATCCTTAGATGGGAACGGCAGAGTTGGCGATTTCTTAAGGGATGTTTACGTTTGTGCTTCCCGCCTCCCCCGGCCAAGATGTATGATAGGAGACTCGGCTGAGCCAGACCGGGTGCGGGTGAGGGGGCAGCCCTCCGCCCGGTTGAGGTGGGGTTCACCGTCAGGGCCCTGAATAACTGGGTGCCCAGCCACGAGGAGTTCCGGGCTTCTATCTTGCCTCCCTCAGGCCACAGCCCTGCTGGGCATCCTCCACACCCCTTCTCTCCCTTCCCCCGCTCCTCAAGATGATCACTAAGGAGAGAGGGTAGGCAGAGGGATAGAGGGTGGGCAGAGGCAGGGATTAGAGCGAGCTCTATAACCCTTGACGATTTGAACAGAACGGGCTTCCTCTTGCTTAGGTTTCGAGGAGCGCTCAGCTGTGTGTGAGGAAGAGGGTGAAAGATGGTCCTAACTATGCAGAGGCAGAGAGAACAGGTGGAGGAGGTCAGAGGATCAGAGAGGAGCTAACAGCACTCTCATGGGCGCTTCCCTGAATTCACCCACCACCACCACCCCCGCCGCATTAACCAGTGAGGAAGTAGGTCTTTTTCCATTGTCAGATGAGCAAAAAGGGAGGCTCCAAGAGGCTAAGTAATTTGCTGGAGAAAAGTGGCGGACTTGGACCACAAACCACAGTCAGATCGTCGGTTCTCCATTTTGCTGGGCCCCCGATCAGCAAGCGTTCATTTCTTCTCTCCCTCCCTTGAGGTTCTTCCCCTGAAAGGGGTAGGCCCAGAGAAGCACACTTCCAAGAAGAAATAAAATCCGCTCAGGAAGCCCTTCCAAGAGAGGGCAAGCTCCTTGCTAAGCTACAAGGTCTGCAGGAGGCAGAGACTTGTTTTGCTCACAGCTATAGCCGGGGTGGCGCTAGTGGTAAAGAACGCACCTCCCGGTGCAGGAGACTTAAGAAAGCCTGGATCCCTGGTTCGGGAAGATCCCCTGGAGGAGGGCATGGCAACCCACTGCAGTATTCTTGCCTGGAGAATCCCATGGACAGAGGAGTCTGGCGGGCTATAGTCCATGGGGTCACAAAGAGTCAGACACGACTAAAGTGACTTAGCATACACACAGCCGTAATACCTGAAAGTGCCCCACAAGAATGGAATGAATTAACCTGAAATAGCAAAGACTCTTTTCCAGCTGATGGATCTTTGCCCTTGTGGAACAGAAAGAGCATTCTGATAAGTCAGACCAGAAAGGTGTCCTACGCCATTGCTGAAGGCCCTTGAAATCTTTACCCAACTTGTTTTTTTTTAAGCCAGTGAGCATGTCCATAATCCCACCCATCTTTCCAGACAGCTGGGCTTTCACTTCACCCTCTGTCCACTTCTGGTTAGGCTAGGAGAAGTAGCAGGTGGTGGGATACATGTCCAACATGACCTTGCTCTAGGTCGGAGGCAGAGGGCCTTTGGCCCATCTATACAAATCTTACCCATTTCTCCAGGAAATCTTATTTGAAAATGCTAGTCTTCATTCCCTTCTTCCTCTCCTTACCATTCCATGGGGCAACCATGGATTTAGGGAAGAGGACTCAATTTCTTCATCTGTAAAATGGGGACAATAGACTCTGCATGGTTTCATGCAAGAGTATGTAGTCCAAATGGCTCTGTGAGCTGCAAAGCAAACAGAGAAACATTTCCTCACATGTTTGTCTGTTAGCCTGACCTCCCTGGGTGGGCTATAAATTCCTTCCAGGAAGTGATCACTCATCTTGATGTCCCTCTAAGAGCACTCCTCATAATGAGCACACAGTAGGTTCACACGAAGTACTTATCAATCAAACATAATCTCTAGAGGAAGAGAAATGGCTAAAAATTGGTGAAAAATCACCCCTCTCCAGCCATGTAAGGAGAAGGGATACTCTACAACACAGGGGAGAGTCTTGGAGGGACAGGAGGGGTCTGAGATCCAAGGCTAGCATCGAGTGGAAAGGCAGGGTGTAGCAGACTTTCTATGACAGTGCCCTGAAGACATCTGAAGCTCTGCCAGGAACCCTATAACCTTGGATTCCTTAGCAGACGTGGTGTCTGCTTTGGCCTGAGAACAGACCAGAATACCCAGAGCTAGCCACTTGGAGAAGGCCACTGAGAGCATAGCTGGGATTCAAGGCCCCGTACTTGACCTCCACCCCCACCCCACCTACCCCACCCCCACCCTTCACGCACACACACACCAGTGGTTCCTACACTCATAGGCCGTGCCCGGCTTCCTACTGCCATCCCTGGCTCTTAATGAGAACCCAGTGGAGTAAGAGCTTGAGACCCAGCATATCTCAGTTGGAATAAGCCTTAGATTTCACAGTCTTACACCTCTTCTGTGCTTTCCTTTCCACAGCACTTATTACCGTCTAATATCCTGTATGTTGTTCATTGTTGTTTGCTAAGTCGTGTCTGACTCTTTCTGACCCCATTAACTGCAGCACCTCAAGCTTCCCTGTCCTTCACTATCTCCCGGAGTTTGCTAAAACTCACGTCCATTGAGGCAGTGCTGCCATCCAACCGTCTCATCCTCTATCACCCCCTTCTCCTCTTGCCCTCAGTCTTTCCCATCATCAGGGTCTTTTCCAATGAGTCAGTTCTTTGTATCAGGTGGCCAAAGTATTGGAACTTCAGCACCAGTCCTTCCAATGAATGTTCAGGGTTGATTTCCTTTAGGATTGACTGATTTGATATCCTGTATATTTCACCTTTTTATCAGCTGTCTTCCCTGTTAGATGATCAGTTCCACGAGGGCAGGGCTTTTAGGCTGTTTTATTCACTACTCTATTTCCAGGAGCGAGAGCAGTGCCCTGTGTGCAGCGGGTGCTTATCTCATATATGTTAAATAAATGGACACATCCAGGCTGCCCTTCCTCATTGTACAGCTGGGGAGACTGAGGCCCAGAGATGAGTGACCTCTTTTTCTTTTTAATTTTTTATTGGAGTATAGTTGCTTTACAGTGTTGTGTTAATTTCTGCCATACAGCAAAGTGAATCAGCTATAGTTTTATATATATCCCCACTTTTTTGGATCTCCTTCCCATTTAGGTCAGCACAGAGCAGAGTTTCCTGTACTACACAGTAGGTTCTCAGTACTGATCTGTTTTATACCTGTGTGTGTGCTAAGTCGCTTCAGCCGTGTCTGACTCTTTGTGACCCCATGGACTGTAGCCTGCTAGGCTCCTCTGTCCATGGGATTCTCCAGGCGAGAGTACTGCAGTGGGTTGCCATGCTCTCGTCCAGGAGATCTTCCCCGCCCAGGGATCGAATCCCCATATCTCCTGCACTGGCAGGCAGGATCTTCACCACGAGTACCGCCCGGGAAGCCCATTGTATACACAGTAGTGTATAAATGTCAATCTCAATCTCCCAATTCATCCCAGCCTCCCCCTTTCTCTCATACCTTTGTTCTCTATATCTGTGTCTCTATTTCTGCTTTGCAAAATAAGATTGTCTAATACCATTTTCCTAAATTCTATATATATGCATTAATATGTGGCTTGTTTTCCTGACTTCACTCTGTGCGATAGTCTCTAGGTTCATCCACATCTCTGCAAATGGCACAATTGTGTTCCTTTTTATGTCTGAGTAATATCCCATTGTGTGTATGTACCACATCTTCTTTATCCACTCCTCTGTTGACGGACAAGCAGTGACCTCTTGAAGGCAGAGGTGGAGCTTTTCTTGGTTGGATTCGAGTCAATTCTAAGTTGGGTCTCTGTCCCAGGCACCAGGTTGCTAGGGGTGCTTAGGAGCTGCCTCAGCAAGAACCTTCAGGCCAACTGCCTCCAGTTACTCAGAGGGGAGCCCCTAGCCGAATATATCACCATCCACATAGAGTGATTTGAAAGAGCCAGATGGGGAGCGCTCCCCATCAGACCCCCATCCCCAAAAGAAACTGCTGCTCTCCAGAGGTGGGCTATGCCTCTGTTCGTGATGAAAACAGTGTTCTCTCCAGGTAACCTTTTCAAATTACCCGGGGCCGTGGAGAACCCAAGAGGACCAAAGTCAAGTCCCTGATGGCCCTGGGGAAAGATATAAAGCTTCAGGTCTGCTGGGGAAGGCTCACAGACCAGTCTGAGAAGGTGCAACCAGACATGTGGGCCTGGAAGAGTGAGGACATCGTTCTGCTCAGGGCGCCTGGCTCCAAGGCCTCCCTTAGGAATCCAATAAGTGGTTTACTGGAGGCTCCAAGAACTTGAATTTCCGGGATGCTGTGTCGGGACAAGCAGGTTGGAGAAGCTTGGGTGTGTGTGGGTGGGGTGGGTAGGGTAGAAGCTGGAACTTTCAAGGGATAGAAAATATGGGAGATACATCCACATATTCACCAGCACTGAGCAATTTAAATGTCCCGTGCCCCGCCTCATTCTTCCAGCCACTGTTGTTTCTGCAAAGGACTTTCGTCTGTGTTCTAAGGGAAAACTCAAGTCTAAAACTCAAGTCATGTGGTGTTTATTGGAGGAAAAGACACTGATGGCAAGAAACCCTCCCAAAGAGGTTATTGCAGAAACAGGAGATGAGGTCCCTAGAGGTGTCTCTCCTCTTCACACTCACTGGAAATGTAGACCCTGCCTTTTCTAACTGCTTGGACAAGCAGGGCTTCATTTTTAGTAATAGTAATAAGCATTCACTGAATGCTAGTTGGGTGCCAGACACCCAACTAGTTCTAAGTGTTCTAGGTGCTTGTCCTAGGTAATCCTTACAACAACCATGAGGTTGAAACTATATCATCTCCATTTTATAGATGAGGAAACTGAGCCTCAGCAAGGAGCTATAACTTTGGCCAAGATGACAGTTGCAGGGAGAGGGGTAGCAGAATTAGTCTGGGTCCAGACACTGACGCCTCAGCCTCCATACCATGCTACTGCAGTCAGCCACATAGGCCACACAGACAGGACAGAGAGCCTGGAGGCCAGGGGGGTGTGCACACACATGGAGACAGGGGAAGCAGATCCTATGCAGGCCCCCATGTTAGATCGATAGGGAACTTCAGCGTTTCCCCTGCTATTGACCTCCAGGTCTTCTCCCATTAGCATTGTGATTTGCCAAATTAGGAGTTGGAATTGATGTTGGGAGAGGGACTCCTGAAGTTGGGCCTTGAAGGATGTGTAGGAGTTTACCAGCACGTTGGTAAAACTGGAGAGGAATGGAGCGGGGCAGGTAGAGGGAACAATGATAATACTTTGTGAAGAGATGAGTCCGTAATGGTGACTCCTCTTTCCGAGGCCTCTGCAGTTCCCCTGCCCCATTCTTGTTCCTCAGCCACTCCTCATGGCTCTCTTCCTGTGAAGAAGGGAGACCCTGACATGAGACATAGCTGAGACATTCCTGTTCCTTGCCTCCTCTTTATCACCACCATCGCTACAAGTCTGGTGACTTTCAGCGACAGTGGGTGGAAAAGTTTGCCTGTTATGACGTGTGTGAGTCAGTCTTTTATGAGTAACGGGTTTTCGTCATCAGTACTGTTGGGTGGACCTGCACCCTGGTGTCTGGGCTGTGGTGGGAGACATAGTATTGGCTTCCGGGGTAAAAGGGCAAGGGTGACTCTAGGTGTCATTCTGAAATGGCATGGAGGAGCTCACAGGTGTGAGAGATCATTTTTGGCATCAAGGGAAAAAGCGTTCCTTCAAAGCAGTGATCCCAGGCATGGTTTCCACCATGCCCTGTCCTTCTGCCCAGGGTTTATCTTACAGAGTTGTTCCCTCTTCTGGCCTTGACCCCAGGCCAGGACCACCCCAAAGAGCTCTGTGAGCACTTATACAGTAAATTTTACCTAAGCCTCACATGGGCATTTTGCCTGGGCACACTGTAGCCCCCTAAGACATTCTTCCTCTTTGGTTATGTGGGAGCCCTGTGGTCAGGCTGGCCCTGGTGTGATGCATTGGAGCCTGCCAGAGGCACCAAGCCCAGCCATCATGAATTGTCTGGATCTCAGGGTTCTGAGTCCCTCTACTTGGCCAGCTTGCCACCAGTCTTTGAGTCAGTCACAGGAGTCTTGGGAGCTGAAGGCTGGAGTGGCTGGTGGGGAGCCCTGGCGATTCTAATTCTGACACAATCTGACTCACAGTATGGTTTTGGCCCTGTCCCTCTCTGGGCCCCCGTTTCCTCATCTGTAGAAGAGACAGCTTGGCTGGGATCGGGGACTGTTGACACTGTGGACCAGATACTTCTGTGCTGCCAGGCTGTCCCGTGCTTTGACAGCAGCCTCTGCCTTTTAGATGCCCGTAACCACCTCTCGCTTCTTTCTTGACAAACACAAATATCTCTAGATGTTGCCGATTGACCCCTGGCAGCAGAATCACCTCTAATTGAGAACCATGGGGTTAGATGATCTCTGAAGACCCTCCCAATGATTACCCTCCGGACCAGGAAGACAGCTTTCTCTTTCAGCCCCGTTTTGGAAGTGAGGACTGTGTGTGTGTGAGGAACCTGTGTGTAAGATCTCCAAGGGCTTATGGGGGCCATGTGAGCTCTGAGAACAGGAAAAGCGCTGGGCCCACTGGTCCTCTTGCTGGGATCCAAGGCCAAGGTCTCTTTGCCTCCCAGACCTTGGGTTCCATAAGGAGGCAGGCGTGGGAGAAGCAGGCCTATGGTCGGCCCAGGTACTAAGGTCAGCAGCCTTCCAGCCAGTGACTAATCATCTCTACGTGCCCTGAGAAGTTGGCTCCTCCACAGTCCCCTTTCCTGCTGCCCTGGAAGGGGTCACAGGAAGTGAATCAGCGGCCACCCGCCATGCAGAGGAGGGAAGGCAGAGCACTGGGTGTCAGACCGAAGGGCTGTGCACTCTTACCCCAGCCCAGCCCTGGTTTTATTTTGTTTATTCCTCCTGAGTTAGTTGTTTATTAACCGTCCATGGAAGCCCCTTCTGACCTTTTTGCTTCATGGAAGGGTGAAGATTTATCTTCTCTAGGAATGGGAGGAGTTTCTCAATGAGCCTTAGCGTAAATCACTGTTCTGAGGGCAACAGGCTGTGAAATTTGGGGTAGTATGAACCCAGAATGACCGGTCTGGGTTATTCATTCTTCTAATTCTCATTGAAGGATGAGAGACTGCTCTAGATGCTGCAGAAGGAGCAGGGAGTCAGACACAGCCCTCTTCAGCAGAAGCCTTCAGTCTGAGAGGGCAGAGGTCAGTCTGTAATTGCAGTGCACAGAGGAGGGTCTGGTCAGCTCCACCCAGGGTGTGAGGTAGGGGATCGGGGATGCTGGATGGGGCTGTGCCTGGGTTTGAGGAGTTAATGGTGGCGTACAGGGGATTTCAACAAGAGGAGCTTGGGTGTGAGTTTTGGTTTTTGCCTTCTTTGTGTGTGGTAAAATGTACACAACATATAGCTTAATTTACCATTTTAATCATTTCAAAGTGTGCACTTCAGTATCATTAAGGACATTCACATTGTTGTACAATCCTCATCATCATCCTACTCTTTTCACTTTACAAAATCAAAACTCTGTATCCGGTAAGCACTAACCACCCTTTCCCTCCTCCCCCTCTGCCTCTGGTAACCACCGTGCTGCTTTCTGGGTACCTCATGTAAGTAGAGTCTTTTTTTTTTTTTTTAGCAGAATCTTACAACATAAGGCTTTCTGTGTCTGGCTTCTTTCACTTAGTATTGTGTTTTAAGGTTTATTGGTGTGGTATACATCAGATTTTCTTTCCTTTTGAAGGTAGAATGAGATTCCAGTGTTCAATATTCCATATTTTGTTTATCAAAGGACATGGGTCTCTTCCACCTTTAGGCTCTTGACAGTACAGCTTCCATAAACATAAATAGACAAATATCTGTTTGGGTCCCTGCTTTTAGTTCTTTGAGGTATGTCCCCAGAAGTGGAATTGCTGGATTCAATGGAAATGGTACATTTCATTTTTTGAGGAACCACCATACCATTGAGGAAGAAGAGTTAGAACTAGATCTTAAGGATGAACATGAGCTTTTCAGGCATCTAAGTAGAGGAAAGAGGAAGGGAGGGGGACAGGAAGGGGAAGAGGGAAGGGAGGGGGGAGGGCCTGAACGGCGGCAGGAGACGAGCAACGGTGTTTGTGCCTGGGGCTGGATACGGACCGCGGAGGGTGAAGGGTCTGGGACCAGGCAAGAAACTTGGGCTCCATGCTGTGGGCCGTGAGAAGCACTGAAGGGGGTTTTAATCAGGAAGTGGTACAGGTGTGTTGTTATCTGAGATAGGCAGAGCTGAAAGTGATGTCACAGAGGGCCTGGCAGGGAAGGAGGCTTAAGGCAAGCACTGGAGCCTGGTGACTGAGTTGGGTGGAAGGAGCAGGTCTGGAGAGTGGGTGGGCTACACAGGGCACCGGGGTCTGTGCTGGGTGAGTAGTGGTGAGGCTGCTGGGTGAACTTAACAGGAGGAGCGACCAGTTTGACAAGATGATGAGGGCATATCCATTGGCTTGAAGGGGCCTGTGGAACCACCTGGGTGGAGACAGGATTTGAGGCGTGTGCAAAGCTATGCAGAGCTAGGTGCTGCAGCAAAGTGGCAGAGGCTGGTCCAGGGCAGGGAGAGGACCACCATCAGGTAGCACAGAGGATCCCACGAAGTTGGAGGCCAAGACATGGGGAGAGTGCTCTGCAGTACTGCCCATCCCTGCCCTGAGTATTTCGTATCTCTCCATATGTTTTCACTACCAAACTCAAGGCTCTGAGCTTGAGGCTGGGCATGGGAATTGGAGATATAGCGATAAACCCAAGCCAGTGACTTTAATTTATTTATTCATCTCTTAAGGCTTAGAAGATGAAATTTGGCCAATACCTTTGCACAGTTAAATATTGACACGATGGTGATAGGCGCTCTTCAAGAGAAATGGAGCATGCTATGAAAGTATGTCATGGACACGTGATTTAACCTAGGGCAGGAGCTCTCACATCTCCACTCCCAGCATTCTGGATCAGATATCTCTTTGTTGTGGGGACCGTCTGGAGTGTTGTAGGATGTTTAGCAGCATCACTGGCCTCTCCCCACATACCCCAACCCCAGTTGTGATCATCAAAAACATCTCTAGACATTGCCAAATGTCAAAAAAAATCACCCTCATTTAAGAGTCATTGGTCTAGGGACTAGGAAAGGTCTCTTGAGGAAGTGGTGTTAATCTGAGTTCTAGAAGATAGATAAGAATCAAGATAAAGCAGGGATGAGGAATGGAGGAGAATATTCAAGGCAGAGGTAACTGGAGTGCAGAGGCCCTGAGGTGGGACGGCTTCCATTAGATGGACGGTAGTGGAGGAGGTGAAAAGTGGCCAGGTTCGAGGGTTATGCAGGAGGGAACACAGGCAAGGAAGCCATCCAGGTGTGGAGGATGAAGCTGGCTGGAAGCTGGTGAGTTGCATTTGGGGCCTGTTGTGTGGGAAACCAACACAAATGGGGGCCTGAGCTCAGAAGAGAGGTCCAGCTGGAGATGCATGTTTGGGAATGACACACATGTAGATGACAAGCTTAGCCTTGGGTAGACCAGGTGCCCAAGGGGGAGTGTGGCCCACAAAGAGCAGAGCAGAGAGGAGGACCTAGAAGTGAGCTCCAGGGGTACTGGCATTCAGAGACTGGGCCTGGGGAGGCAGCCCAGAGACAGAGCAGGGACCTGGGGAGTGGAGTTCCGGGGGAGCCCGAGGATGATGAAGAAGAGGGGACCTGGCCTGCAGTGAGTCGCTGGAGCCTTCAAGTAAGGTGAGGACTGGGGCACAGCCACTGGATTTAGAGACCAGTGACTTGGTCATTCTGGGGTCGCGGAGGAAGGGCCAGGGGGGACAGCTGGCAAACAGCCTTTCCAAACGTGTCATCAGAAGGTGAGGAGAGAGCATAGAAACCAGAAGGAAAGTGCAATAGGGAGGTTTTTGTTTTGTTTGTTTATTGAATCTTGCTTGTTTTGCCCCCATACCCACCTTTTTTTTTTTTTTTAGAAGAAAAATGTATATGGTTCAGAATTCAAAAATTGTAAAGATTTCACGGTGAAAAAGTCTCCACACCCATCTCCTTTGGCTTCCCAGCTCCCTCTGCTCCTCAGAGGCAACTCTACCAGTTTCTTACATATTCTTCCAGAGACATTTCATGCGCAGATCAGTAAATGCATGCATGATCTGTCCCCAAAAAGGGTAGCAACACTGTGTGCATTCTCCTGTCCCTTGATCTTTTTCCACTTAGCTTGCTCTCTGTTTTTTAAACAAATTTATTTCTTATTTATTTCTTAATTTTGGCTGCACTGGGTCTTTGATGCAGCACATGGGCTTTCTCTAGTTGCAGTGAGTGGAGGCTCCTCATCATTGTGGTGCGTGGGCTTCTCTTATTGTAGAGCACAGGCTCGAGGAGCTTGGGCTCAGTAGTTGTAGCTTGCAGGCTTAGTTATCCCCCGGCCTGTGGGATCTTCCTGGACCAGGGATTGAACCCGAGTCCCCTGCATTGGTAGGCAGATTCTTAGCCACTACCACTATGGAAATCCTCCACTTAGCTCTTTTGAGAAGCTTGCAGATAAGTTCATAGAGAGCTTGTCATCCTCCTTTACAGCTAGGTAACGTTCCATGATACGAATGGCATGTAGTTTAGTTAACAAATCTCCTGTTTGGGGACATCGCAATGTCCCTCTGAATCTTCTTGTGCTTTAGTCATTCTGCCGTGTTAGTGGGTACATGTGGGAAAAAGTCTCAGAAGTGGCACTGATGAGTCAGAAGCTTTGTGTGGTTTGTGTTTTGAAAACTATCAGCAGATTGCTATCCATAGAATTTATAAGAATGTTCGCTCTTATCGGTAGAACACGAGGATGCTCATTTTTCTATACCCTCCAACATAGTGTTAGCAGCTTACTGATATTTGCCAATCTGGAAGACAAAGATAGTTTCTTGACATCGTTTTAATTTGCATTTTTCTTGCTCTGAATAAGGCTGAACATGTTTTCATAGATGAGAGCCATGTGCATTTCCATTTCTGTGAACTGTCTATTTGCATGTTTTACCCATTTTCTGTGAGGTTATTGGTCCTCTTCTCATGGAATTAGAGGTGATCCTTGTGTATTGGAGAAACTAGTCTTTTGTCTGGAATATAAAATACAAGCATTCCGCTACCCTCCCACCCGCCCCCCACCACACACAGTTGATCAGGGAAGTTTTTTTGTTTTTGCTGCTATGTTTTCAGAATTATGATGTTCACTGGGGTGGGGGGGTGGTCCCTGGCTCAGGGGTCCCTGAGGAAGTGTTGGAGTAGGTTCCACATTAGGACCAGGACTGGAAACATCTCTGCTGTGTAACAGGCAGAAGGGCAGGTGGGATGAGGGTGCTGATGCCAGGAACTTGGTGGCAGCAAATTTGGAGAGAGAAGGCAGATGTCTTGAGTCCACCGAGGCATGGGATTGTGTTAACAAGGTATCCAAAAGTTAAAGAACAGAAGAACTACTGTATTAGCAAAGAGTGGATGAACAAATGCTGGAACCTGAGCTGGATGAGGGGAAGTGAGGGGGTGGGTATTCTGTGTTTCCTTAGATAGTGTCTTTTCTGTTTGGCACATGCTAATCAGTGGGCCGAGCTGATGGCCAACATGGTTGCGTTTTCCCTGTGATCAGACTCCATACTCTGAATCCCCTACTTATTTTACTCTCACATGCACCATATATTTCCCCTGCCCTAAACCAACCCAGTGCCAGGTCCCAGGCAAGTAGAGACAGCCCCAGTGCCCCCACGTCTGCTGAAACTATTCAAACCAGCCAATCCTGAGCTGCCTTGCCTGCCTTTCCCATGGAAACCCCAGTAGAGGCTCTGGCGGCAGGCCTTCCCTTCGCTTCTGCTTCTGCCTCTTGACCAAAGCCTGGTGCTCCACTGTGGTTCCATGTGCTGGGAAATGTAAGTAGAGCGTTCTTTTGATGTCATTAGCCTCCCTATGTGCCATGCAGACACCATAAATTAAAATCCTGTGGGTACAGTTAAGAGGGACCCTTGGAAGGACAGAGTCTGAGGGTGGGTGAACTGCAGGTCCCGGGGAGCCTGCAGAGCCGTCAGTGTGAGTGCTTAAACAAACAGGCTCTCGGTGTGGTCTTCCTAAAGGAGGTGTCTCGAGATGAGGATAGCCGTCATGGAAGGGCAGGAACACAGACAGGGAGGCACAGGGAACCGTGTAGGTGCAGGTGGGTGGGGGGTGATCAGAACCAGGAGGCTTGAGGGCAATATATAGAGAAGGTGAATCTGAATGCATGTGGGGAAGGAGGGAGACATGGAGCCAAAGATGCAGGCTGAGTCCTGAGGATACTTCTTGGAAGACAGTCTTTAAATTCCCAGGAGCAGTCTGACTTTACGTTGATTCCCTTTGTGAGTTCAGGGGAGGGCTCTGGAGCTGCGGATGAGGAGAGACCTGGACATGACATGAGTCCACCTCTGGCCTTTTAGTGCCAGGCTAGCAAACGCCTGTCCCTGAATGGACTCAACTATCCGCCTTCGCTCCTGAGACTTGCTGCCACCACCTCCTGGCACCGGCACCCTCCTCCTCCTGTCTTTCTGCCTGTTGCACTGCAGAGGTGTACCCTCCTGTCTCTCGTCCCCCCGCCCTCTTGGTGCTTTCTGCCTACCCCATGAAGGCCCCCTCATCCTTGCCAGAGCCTCCCTCCACTGGGATCAGAAGCCCATCCGGTTCTTCCAGGGGCATTGGATTTGAGAGAAGAATTCTTGAAGACCAGAAGGCTTTACAACATGGAGAAGAGAGGAATAATGGTAGAAGGATTAGGAAGAGCAGTGCTGTATTGGAGCTGGGGGCTGCAGTCCACAGTGTCTCGGATCACACAGAGTGTGTGTGTGTGCGTGTGCACCAGGGGGAGGATTTGCCCATTCTAGTCATGCTGGTCCACCTCCCAGACCTGGGCTTCAAGTCAGTATATCCACTGGAAGTTCACAAACACATGCTCACACTTGGCCATCACTCAAGCTACCTGGCAATTTTTCTCTTATTGTTGCCTTGAGAGTTATTGACCTTTTGAGAGTGGAATTTGTGGGGAAATAACCTCACTTTCAGCTCATGTTTACCTTGCTGCCCTGAACTCTGACCTGGGCTGGGTGTCGTAGGTCTTACAAGTCTGTTGCGTCTGTTCTGCTTCCCCAGCAAAGATACCATGTGCCCCTTCTCCAGTAGGCTCGATCGCCCCAGACGCCAGTGCAGAGAATGAAGGGAAGCCAGCTGGGCTGTGGTTGGCAGAGACGACTTCTAGAAACAGGAAGAGCTCGAGCAGACTGTGGGTCTCCTCAAAGGGGAAAGAAGGGGCGGGAGCCCCACAAGACCAGGTGTCCCAAGGGAGCTTGTGCATCAGGTCCCCCCGGGGTGCAGGAAGATGGTGATGGCTGCTTTGGCGGTGACAGGTGAGCTGTTGGCAAGGGTTGGGGCAGGAGACAGGGAGCCCCTGTGGGCTCTCTCAACAGTGTTTCAGCCTCTTTGACAGGCAGGGGAGCCTTGGGGGGCTGCTAGCTGGATGAACTGTGGCTTTGCACTTCTGTGAGAGATGATGAGGCTTTGAAAATGCTTCCAATTGGGCAGTTGTTGTCCCTCGAGTATCCTTCACTGGCCCTCGGGGCAGGAAACAAGTGTTTGTTTCCCCAGATCAGGGTCCAATAATGCTTCTCTCTGGGGTCCTTTCTTATGACGGGCATTGCTGGGGAGCAGTGTCTCTGAGAAGGGCACCAAGAAGGGAGGGCATCTGTTTCTGAAATATGGGGCATCAGCAGTTGAGTTCTTTGACAGTTTTGGTATGCATCCTTTCTAGAACCTGAGAGATTTTCAATGGTTTGAAACCACCATTTTTTTCAATGGTTGGAAAAAAAAAATTGTAAATAATTTTAAAAAAAAAGGAAATTGTGTGAAGGAGGATGAAACATTTGGCTTAAACGTGAGGCTGGGGGAGGACTTGGGAGGAAGGGAAAGTGGCTGTTGTCTTTGTCCCTCTTCCCTCTGGGACTGGTTTGCTTTAATCTTCACTGTCCTCCCAGAGACAGTTCTTTGAGTCCAGCAGATGCCCAGTTGCTGGAATCTTACTTCTAGGCTGTCCCTTAGCAAGACTGGGGGCTTCTGGGCTTACCCTAAGACCAGCTTGCTGGGTGACCTTGAGCAGGCCTCCTGACATCTCTGGTTTATACCTTATTCTCTTCTGGAAGCATCAGTTTTGTCCTTTGGGTTTTGTGTGTGTGTGTGTGTGTGCACGCACTTGTTAAGTAGCTTCAGTCGTAGCCAACTCTATGTGACCACATGGACTATAGCCAGCCAGGCTCCTCTTGTCTGGATTCTCCAGACAAGAATACTGGAGCCGGTTGCCATGCCCTCCTTCAGAAGATCTTCCCGACCCCGGGATTGAACCTGTGTCTCTTACATCTCTTGCATTGGCAGGCGGATGTAAGAGACAAGCCAGACACTAATGCCTCTTGGGAAGCCCCTTGGGTACTTTATGGTCTCCTGTTAATGATCAAGTCTGCTTATCACCCTCCAGATTTCTTTCAGGGCCTGAAAAGAACAGAAGGGGAGTCTGAAGAAGTGAAGTCCAGTGGTCAAGCTCTCAGGGGCAGCCGGTCAATGGAGGGAGGGGTCAGGGGACACAGTCTCTGCCCTGCCTGGGCCTCCACCCTACCAGCCTGGGTGTACTGTGACCATCCTTCCTTGTGCAAAGGCCTCAGATTTGACTTTCAAAGAGAAAACACCTGTCCTGATAAAGTGGGCCTTGTTCCATTCCAGTTGGCTTTGTTCAGGCTCCTGGGCTCAGTTCCTGTGTCCTGCTGGTGTGGGGAGGACAGAGGCTGGGTAGGGTCTCTGGGGGGTTGATCAAAGCAGACGATCCCTGCTTTGAGAGGGCCGAAGTGTTTTGCACACCCAGTGGTGCCCAGCGTGTGTCCGCGCTGGTCTCTGAGCGCCTCCTGGTGCCGGCAAGCCTCACCTCCTCAGCGTTCTCACTCTAGGATGTGGAGACTGAGGTGCAGATGGTTACGCAGCTCGTGGGGTCACCTGGGCCTCGCAGGGCCACTCAGTCAGCCGTGACCAGGTCCCCTGATTCCTTGCCCAGTGCTCTCTTCCCACAAAGATGGGCCTTTGTTTATGATGGGCCTTAACAGAGCTGGGTTCCCTGCCCTGTGCTCCACCCCTCCTGCTCAGATGTATCCCCCAGCCAACATAAGTTATTGTGGAAATGAATTCTCTATGTGCTGAAAGGAAGACCTGGGACTCGGCATGAAAAGTAAGAGGGAAAAGAATTTCTCCAATGGTTTCCGCTACTCCCATGACACCTCTCCTCTCTCCAAAGTATCAGCATGTTCCTTAGGGCCTTCTTTAAAGACTCAAAGAAGTGAATCTCTAATGGTGAAATTTCTAGCCTCGCAGTATGGAGGGTAGCCCCTGATTCACACTGCAGAGGTGACCACCTTCTTATACAGATACCAGGCCTGTGTGACATTCCTAGGCCAAGAAATAAGGGACCTATCTTCAGGCATGTTTCCGCCTCGATGGTCCTTCTTGCTTCCCAGTACTCTGTGGGACACTGTGGGGATATGTGATAGGAAGAGGCATGTTAACCCTGGACATGATTTTTCCTTTCTCACTTTTCATTCAGTCTGCTTGAAGTGCAGGAGACCTGGGTTCAATCCCTGGGTCGGGAAAATCCCCTGGAGAAGGGAATGGCTACTCACTCCAGTATTCTTGCTTAGAGAATTCCATGAACAGAGGAACCTGGTGGGCTACAGTCCATGGGGTCGCAAAGGGTTAGACATGACTGAATGGCTGAGTGACTTTGGCTTTCCCAGCTTTCCACCCCTGGGCAAAGTGCATCACTGTCCACAATAAGCAGAGGCTGTCGGGACTCTGGGGGCAGGCAGGGATGGCCGGGGATGGCTGCAGCCAGAACCTGCACCCACTGTCGCCAGCTGGCTGATCCAGCACTACTGGCCTCTAGCAGATCCTGCCGGGTTCTAGGCCGGCCTCCAGACAGGGCTCAAGGCCAGGCTGCAGCCGCGGGGGCCTCTGGCAGCAGAGGTCAGGCAGGGCAAGGCTTAACTATTTACACCTTCCCAGCTCTGGCTGCACCTTCTTGGGGGCTGATTTGAAGGCACCTATTATTATTTTCATTCTTCCTGGTATTTTGAATAATTCATTTTTCCTCAGTCCTTAAAAAAAAAACAAACCTGTGCTTAATAATACTAGAATAATGACCTTGTGTCACATTTTGCCACTGGGGCTCTTAATCTACTGCTGCATTCAAATATTGTGAAATGTGTTGCTTTTGACATTGGGTTAGCCGGAAGAATAGTGTCCTTGTGAGGAGGAAGGAGGATCTGTTTTGTGGTTTCCCTTGTAGCCTTCGACAGTCCAGCCAGG
This sequence comes from Bos mutus, assembly GCF_027580195.1. Taxonomy (NCBI): domain Eukaryota; kingdom Metazoa; phylum Chordata; class Mammalia; order Artiodactyla; family Bovidae; genus Bos; species Bos mutus. The sequence goes on from NC_091626.1 coordinate 15,735,463, forward strand.
AACATCGTCCGTCATAATAATGTCATACAGGCAGGCGACTTTATGGACGCTTACTGTGCACCTTGGCCTTAACACAGGCTCTTGTTAATGCTTGAAACAGGCCAATGACATAATCACTCTGAGGATTATAAAGAGCCTATGCAATGTAGGAGAGCCAAGTTCGATCGCTGGATCAGGAAGATCTCCTGGAGAAGGAAATCCCCAGGGGACTTTCTGATCCCTGCTTTAATATTCTTGCCTGGAAAATTCCACAGATAGAGCCTTGTGGTTGACAGTCCATGGAGTCTATCAAAGTTGGATACAACTGAGTGACTAACACACACACACCTGGAGGCTGATTGTGAAAATTCACTGGAGTGTATGCCCATAAATGTCTTGGAATAGACCAAGTACTCAGTAAGTAGAATTTCAAATCACCATCGTCATCCCCATTTACAGAGGAGGAAAGTGGGGCCTAGAGAGATCTCAGGACTCAAAGCCAGGTCCCCCTGACTCCAAGGCCCAGACTCTTTCCTCACTGATGGGAATAATTGCATATTATAGAGGTTCCTGCCATCTAAGCTTCTCATTGTCTGTGGGGCCACCTGTAAAGTCACATGGGCCCTCTGTTCTCCCCCCCCGCCCCAGGCCCCATATCCTTCTCTGATCCCCAATGTCCTCTAGTCTCTGTTGAAGGTCTGGGCACATGCCAGTCCCCTGCCTGGTCCATGTGACTTCCTCCTGCCAGTTACACCTCCCTGGCTGCCCATGACAGTTTCCCCCTTGCTTGTGGGCTGTGTTCTCTGGGTAATAATTACATGAAATGGCTCACTTGCCAGCTTGATCAGTAAATAATTCCCCCCCAGTCCCAATGGGTGAAGCTCAGAGTTAATGATTGCCAAGGAAAGCTGCTCAGAATGCAAATCATCTGAGGAGGGAGGCAGGAGGGAATGCTGAGCTCCATGACCAGGAGGAGGGGTGCACCCGGGGGCTCCCTGTGCTCTGCCCCCGCCCCCAGCTGTCCTCCCATCTCTTGTCTCTGAGTTCAGCAGCAGCAAACCTCCCTGCTGTGGCCGGCCCATTTCCCCTCTCTGGGCCTTTGCTCGCAAGCTCCTCTCCCTTCCCTCCTCTCTGCCAAAGCAAGTGCTCCCCCTCATTTGTGGCCCACTTCCAGGGCTGCCTCCCCCGGGAGCCTTCTCTCACTGCTCCCACATCCTTGCTCTGGGCTCCTTCTCAGGACTCCTCGGCCACAGCACAGGTCTTTTCCGAGTGCTCCGCTACATGTCAGATGCAGTGCTTGGTTCTGGACACCCATCATGGAGCAAGGTGGGGTCAGATGTAGTCCCGGAGCACTCATGCAGCTTGAAGTGCAGCAGGGAGGCCCAGAGGACCTGGGAACAGAGGGCAGGTCAGGGGCACTGGAGCCGGACGGAGTGGGGCTCGGGCGGACACTGAAGGTGCGGTGGAATTTTCCAGGCAGACATGGAGGGAGGGCAGAGGCATCTCAGAGCAGAGGGACCAGTGTGTACAGAGTGGTTTGGTTGGATGATGTCTCAGCTGTGGAGGGGAGTCACCTGGGAATCACCCAGGTGGGTGTGTCCAGGAGGCCGGTGGCCACTCAGAGAAGTCTGCCTCCCACCCTCCGTGGCTCCTTCACAGTTTCACTACTGGGCAGAAAGAAGGGATTCTTCTCTGTGAAGGTGGCCATGCTTTCCTGTACCACCTGCTCACCAAGCGATGTGGATTCCAACCTAAAGTCTTGCAGTGTGCGGTGAATTCTGGGCCGTGTAGAGGTGACTGATCTCAGAAGCTCAAGGCAGTGGCTTCCCCACTGGGGCTTGATACTGGGAATGCCACCCAGGTTCCCCTACTGGGGCATCTGATTGAAAAAGCGTGAGATGGACTGACCCAGTAGGTTCATGTGTTCACAGCCCCTGGGTTATTTGAGTGCACGGGTGAGTTTGGGACTTACCGCTAGAGTGCTTTTCCGGGCTCCTGCCTCTAACTTCGCCCCTTCTCCAGAGTGAGCACCCCAGGCCCCACCTGGACATTTTCCCGTGGGGAGCAAGTGTGCATGGAGCAGCCCCCTTGCTGGAGAGCAGTGCCACTGTGGCTTGAGCTGACACCTGCCTCCCAGGAGCTCCATCTCCGTGGGCAGGGGGAGGGTGCCTTGCTTCTGCCCTTGGGGGCTGCATGGCCTCTTACAGGCTTCCAGGGCTGCCCCCTCCTCACCCCGAGTCCTCCCTGGGTCTCCCTGCTTTCCTTCCTCCTGTGATCTGGGCTCCATCCCACAGGCTGACAGCCTTATCTCAGACTTCAAGTTTCTAATCAGATTAGCAGCCTGGGAGGAGAGTGCAGATAGGATCGTGCTGTCCCCAGAAGCCTGACACTTCCTGTTGGGGTGAGGGGAACCCCAGCAGTCAGGGCCTAGTTCACCTGCCATCAAGTCGGCAGGGACTCACCCTTTTCCACCCTTGGGGAACGGACCCGCCTGCTGCACTCACCCTGGAAGCCAACAAGCTGTGTGGACTAGGCACCCTGGTCCTGATTCTCCAGGGCACAGTGGTGGACCAGCTCAGCTCTCACGTTGGCCTAGAATCTGAGCATTCTCACCCTGGCCATGCTGTAGGGTCAGCTGGGCTCCTCCTCCTCTCCCTGACCTTCGGAGGGCTTTGCTTAAGTGAGCAGTGGGTCCAGGCATCAGTGCATCATAAAACTCCCTGGGTAGTTTTAGGGCTTCTCAGGTGGCTCAGTGGTAAAGAATCTACCTGCCAATGCAGGAGACATGGGTTTATTTCCTGAGTCGGGAAGATCCCCTGGAGAAGGAGATGGCAATCCACTCCAGTATTCTTGCCTGGAGAATCCCATGGACGGAGAAGCCTGCAGTTCATGGGGTCGCAGAGTCAGACACAACTGAGCACGCACGCACACTCAGGTAGTTTTAAGGTGTATCCAGAGCTGAGGACCACTGGGCTAGATGCCTGAGACCCACCTGTCCAGCTCAACCGTGTGTTACACACGGTTACACTTGAAATAGTCACATTTGAGGAAAACAGCCGAGGCTGTCTTGTATATATCACCTAATACTAGAGTACATCTTTGTATTTTATAAGAAGGTATTTAAAAATTTAAATCAGTAAAAGCAAACATGTAATAATTTTAAAGACAAGAAATGTGTAATATTTTGGAACCTCAAGTAAATGTAAAGAGAAAAACAGACCCTGTCGGGTAACGAAAATGACATATTCAAAACATTGAAATCTGTATATGTTAAAAACACAAAATCTAGTCATGAGAAAATGGAAGACGAGCTATTATTTTATTCCTTCTAGAGCAGAATCTTAACATCAAAGTTGGCAGACTCATTAGGTCACAAGTATCCTTTGCTATAAAATTTTCTAGAGAAAGCTTTTCCTGACCCTCCCCTAGTTGAGGAATGGTAGGAAGATGTATCTGTGAGATATCTTCAAATATTTTCCGCTGACAAGGCCTTTGGGCTTTTTTTCCTGGGACTGCAGTCCTTTATTTACAAGGAGCCATAGTTTTTGCTTCTAAAGCGTTTCCGGTTTGTCCTTCAGTTCTTCAGTTTTATCTTGTTCAGATGGCAATTCTGACGCAACACTTCCTGTATCAGTTTCAAAACTGTCATGTTGATATTCCACATGTGAGGAAAGTCTGTGAACAGAGTAATAATTATTCTTGCAACAGCATTTTGCTTTGTCTGCTTCCATGCAACGCCTGAGAAGGACTCAAGACGTGTTTCACATTTCAGCAGGATTTTTTTTTTTTAATGTTGTAATTATCTCCTTTTAAAAACATAGATTTTGAGAGATTGGTATAATGAACTATCATGCTTGGCCTCAACAGTGATCAGCTCATGGCCAGTCTTGTTTCTCTGGTGCCCACACTCACGCACCCTGCTCCTGCCAGCTTCTCTTGAAGCCGATTCAGACATCATCTCATCTCTGTGATTACTGCAGTGTATATCTCTAAGTTAAAAGGGCCCTGTAAAAAAATGTAACCATCATACTATTATTACATCTTAATAATTGATCATTTCTTGTTATCAAGAATTTCTTTTATCGGCATTCAAATTTTCCCAGTTGTCACATGTATTTTTTTTTTTTACAGTTGGTTTGAGATTTCAGATCTTAAAAATTTTGAAATAAAAATTTTAGACCAAGTGAAATAGACCATTTGGGCTGGAAGTGCAGGATTCATGAAGAGAGCATGCAACCAACTGGGTGAAAGTTTCTAGGCAAAGGGACCAGACCCTGCTTGTAGGTTTCAGAGTGTGGTAGATGGGAGAATTGTTCAGTTCGGTAAACATGTGTTCATTCCACAGTGGCACTGTGCCCGGTGCTGGGCGGGGCACCTCAGACACAGCAGTGAATAAGCCAGGCCCCACCAGCCTTGACTCAGGGGAGCCAGAGCACAAGCATTTCAGTGTGAGGTTTACAAAGGGAGCGCTACAACCCTTGCAGGTGATACTGGGGGTAGCCTGGAGCCATTACTGGATTTCATCAAAAAGAGAAGGTGGAGGAAGGGGTGTCTCTCCCGGAGTAAACCGCAAGTGCAAAAACATGGGAGTGTGGAAGTCCAGTGCGTTCAAGGACAGTGGTGGGTGCTGGGGCATCGCGGGTGTGGCAAGGCTGCTGAGAGGTGAGGCTGCTGCTGGCTTGAGGGTGTGTCTTTAAGGAGCGGGGTCCCCTGGGACCTTCCAGAAGGGACCCCAGAGTTTTGTTGTAGGAACATAAAGTGTACACTGTGAGTCAGGGAGCCTTGCAGGAACTCTGAGGAGTTACTTGAATTTCCCAGCCCTTCCTGGGTTCCTGCCTCCTCTAGACTGGAGTCCCACTGGGACAGGCCTGTATCAGCCTGGAACTGTATATACCCAGCGCCCAGCACACAGAGCAGATTCACTGTGTCTACTGCCCATGAGCTTACTGTGCTCCCAGTGCAGGACACCCCTGTCCCCCACCCTGTTCACCACACCTGGAACAGAGGGAGCCTCCTTAGGCCTTCCACTTGGGGAAAGGCAGTGGCATCTCCAAAATGTGTGGTTTTGGAAACTGAATGCCAGTGCTGTGAGTGGGGGACGCAAAGCCAGTGTTGCCCTGGGCCAGCAGGCAGGCTGATACTAGAGCTTGATACAAGAGCTTCTCAGGTGGGTGTATGAGGAAATGCCAATGTGTACTACCCGTGGGCTGGCCCACATAGCTAATTCCTCCAAGACTGGCCAACAGTTGGAGCATTCTTCATTTATTTCCTTATAATAGCATTGTTGCTTTGGTTTAAAAAAAAATGAATGAATGAATACATAAATAGTAATACAGATGCTCTAGTGTAATACACAAACTCTAGTGTTATGGAAAAGTAGAAAGAAGAGAATAAAGCAGATCTCAAGACGTAAACCCTACCGTCTAGAGAGAACTACTGTGAACACTTTGAGAAACAGCCTTTCAAACACTTTTCTGTCCATAAATACAAGCAGTTAACTGGAACACAGTTTTATATAGATGCCGTTACAAGATTTATGCTGTTCCATAACCTGCTTTTTTCATTTAACAGCATGTCATGACACCGTTTCCTGTCCATAACTGTAGATCTGTAACATTTTTATAGCCCACGGTACAATTTTACATGGATGTACAGTAACTTATGCAGACAGTTCTCTATTGCCAGAAATTTGGATTGTTTCCAATTTTTCTCTACAAAGATACTAAAGAGTATCATTTGCCCTTTTTTTTTTTTTAAGATGTGCAGTAATTGCCTAGTGGTAAATATCTAGAATAGCTGAAACAAAGGAAAGGTTCCTTTCACTCAGAGTCCTAAAGCCAAGCAGGGAAGTCACCATGGCAACCCCGCCTTGCTTGTGGCATGCCCATTAGCCTCAGCTCCAGCCAGGGAGGTGGGTCAGAGATAAGGGGAAACCATCTGTTTTCAAGCAAAATTATAAACCAAGATGGAAGAAGCAGGCAAGAACATTAATGCAAAATTGAGATGGTTTAAGATGCAGTTGTATTCTCTAGTAGATGCCATAGCTTTTCATTCTTACAAGTCATCGATGATACTTTTCTTATCCTCATTTAGCTGATGTGTGTGCTGAGTTTCTCAGTCGTGTCATACTCTTGGAGACCCCGTGGTCACCAGGCTCCTCTGTCCATGGGATTTCCCAGGCAAGAATACCCAGGAGTGGGTTGCCATTTCCTTCTCCAGGGGATCTTCTCAACCCAGGGATCGAACCCATATCTCTTGCATTGGCAGGCACATTCTTTACTGCTGAGCCACAAGGGAAGTCCTCATTTAGCTGACAAGAGAGTTCAAACTGAAGAGATTAAGTAATCTCCCCAAAAGCAGACAGCAGATGATGAAGCCAGGGTTTGAAATTGGTCTGCATCCACTCCTCGTGATTCTCCTCACCCAACCTAGGGTCACCAGCCACCCTGTCTCCTGTCACCATCCCTGAGACTTGCAGTCCTGACTCCCAGCTCTCTAGGGCATTCACTCCCACCGCATCAGACGGGGCCCACACTGAGTCTTCACCTGGGCCGTCTCCAGACTCCACCCTGGCCACCTGCCACTGCACATCCTACGCCACCACTGCGGGGAACTTTCCCTCCCTCTGTGCCTTGGCTCCCGCTGTACCCTCAGCTGAGGGCCTGCTCCTCCATGGCTAACGGGCTACTCAAGGTTTAGCTCAAGCTTTGTTTTCTCAAGAAGTCTTTCCTGACTCCCCAGTGTGTCTCCTCGGTGCTCCTCTGGGAGCATCTGGTTCTAACTGCAGTTTGGCCATCAGATGTGTCAGCCGTCAGTGCCGATCTCCTAAACCATGAGCTCATCGTATTCCTCTCTCCATCCCCATATCCTACCGTAGCCTTGGACACAGAGTGGGTATTCAGTAAGTGTATGCCGAGGGAACGAACAAGTGACGAGGCATCTTCCTGTTCACTCTCCATTTCTGCTCCCAGCCCCAGGGACGACTTTAATGCAAGCAGATTGTATGAGCACCCTGCCCACCGGGAGCTGCTCTGGTTCTCTGCCTCTCGACAATTCCCCACCATTGCCCCACAGCACCTGCTGCTAACCTCCATCCTCCTCAAGCCCCAGGCACCGCTTTTCCTACCCTTGCCTTGCCAGGGGAACTGAGGTCCCAGAGAATCATTTATATCACCGCGGCTGGCCCACCGCCCTGCACATCCCAACTTGGTCAGTTTTGGCCCATTAGTCCTGGGCCCTTTTCTCATTCCTTGGGCTCCTCAGTCTGCTCCTCTCCCTTGAGAAACTTCAGATACTTTGAAAGTCACCTCTCTCTGCCTCCTAAATTGATCTCTAGCCTTGACTTCTCCTCCAAAATGTGGTCACGCTTTTAAATTACAATCTGTGCAAATTCAACTTGACCAAAAACAGCCCAGGTCTTCCTCTCTCTCTTCAGAGGTGTCACCATTTCCCAGCCCTTGGGAGATGATGCTCTGAGACCCCTGTGATCAGAAACCTAACCTTTATCACCAGGTCCCCAAATGCAGAGTTTCTGACCAGGCCTGACTGGAACAGGGGGCTGGTGTGAACCTCAGAGGCTTCCCTCATTTTCCCCATGGAGAGGGGCAAGCAGCTGCTGCTGTGAGCGAATTTGGCCTAGGTCTGTAGATATTCAGATTTGTCAAGAGAAACTGGAGCCCAGGTTTTTATGGGAAGTCCCTTGATCCTTTTTTGGCTGCATCACATGGCATGTGGAATTTTAGTTCGCAGACCAGGGGTGGAACCAGTGCCCCCTGCAGTGGAAGCGCAGAGGAAGTCCCCAGGGAAGCCCCCCAGTTTTAGGTTTTTAGGAAAAAATGTGCAGGAAATAGGTGTTCCCAATGCCCCTTCCCTCCTTTCACAGCTTCCCCTGTGATTAATATCTTGCATCAGCGTGGCACATCTGTTACAACTGATGAACCACATTCACACATGATTAACATCATCAATGTCAGGGTTCACTCTCTGTGTTGAATATTCTGCCGGCCTCGTGCACTCGCCACGCCACTGTCATGCTCAAGTCTGCTTCCCACGCTCTTCTCCCGCTGCACCCCTCTGCACCGTCCCTACCTGGCCTGTGTGCCTGTTTTCTCGCGTCTCTGGACTCATTGGAGCGCCCTGTCTCTGGTCATGGTCCGTTTCCTGTCCCTCTCACCTCTGCATCAGAGTGTCAGCTCCTTGAGGCCCTCCGAGAAGGCTCAGAAGTCTAAGAGGCCCCCAGCACCAGGGACTTGAATTCTCTGGGGACTCGCTGTAGCCTGTGTTAGTGCTTGCTTATGGACCAGGTCTTGGGCTTCCACGGAAGATGCTTCGGGGGTAGTTAACAGGGAGAGGGCAGGTGGCAAGGGACAGAGACAAGGCAAATCTCAAGTTTCAGTGGCTTTGAGGAGTGGAGGAGAAGGGGTGTCCCAGTAAGTCTGGTTGTATTTATTCATTTTAAAATATTTCTTTCTCCATTTAGTGGCATTGGGTCTTCGTTGTGGCACGTGGGATCTTCGTTGCGTCATGCAGGATCTTCCATTTCGCTGTGGAAACTCTCTAGTTATGGTGCTCAGGCTTTGTTGCCCTGCAGCATATGGGATCTTAGTTTCCCGACCAGGGATCAAACTTGTGTCCCCTGCGTTGCAAGGTAATTTCTTAACCTCTGGACCATGGGGGAGTCCCAGCCCAGTTTTAGGGAAGGGAGCAATGAGAACAGACCCGGCTCTGGGTGGTGTGATGCTTGACTCCTTAGCAGGAGTGAGTGGAGGTCACCAGAGCCCAGGGTCGGAGCCACCCCCTGAGGATGCCCCCTGCTCCCCACATCTTCCCTTCCCCTCTCGCCCAAGCAGCTGGCTCCTGTGGGAAAGTGGATGAGTGAGCAAGTGTGGGGAAAAAAGTTAGGAACACCTCCCTAGTGGGGCTGACCTTCCTCCTGATCCCCAGTCCCCGTGGTAATCCTGGGCTCCCTCCTGGCACACCCAACTCTGCCCCTAGTTAGGCAGAAGAGGACACTTACCTCACACTCTTTCTGAAGGTGCCCAGAGCGGTGACTTCCTGTAATGTGCCTCTGGGCCTTTGCATGCCCTCTCCAAACAGATCCTCTCTGACCTCTTATGCAACGAATACGTGTCACCTTCTCTGTAAAGTTGACCTAAACTTTCCCCTCAAACCCGAGGGCACCCCCTTCCCACAGATGCCACCATAGAACCGTTTCTGTCATCCACATAGTATCTAACCCACTGGGCCCCCTGTTTGTGCGACTTCCTTGTTCTGTATAGTCAAAGCTATGGTTTTTCCCTGATGCTGGGAAAGATTGAGAGCAGGAGGAGCAGGGGGCAACAGAGGATGAGATGGTTGGATGGCATCACCGACTCAATGGACATGAGTTTGAGCAGACTCAGAGAGACAGGGAAGCCTGGCGTGCTGCACTCCATGGGGCCACAAAGGGTCGGAAACGACTGAGCGACAGAACAACAACAGTTTGTTCTGCTTGTGGCTCCCCCAAGGCACAGCTTGTGGTGACACCACGTGCCCAGCTCTCGGTGGAGTGCCAGCGTCTGGTAGCCTCACTTTGCGGGTGATAGGTAGACATGTGAATGAGTGGACCACCTCTGAGCAGAACAGTCAACGTTCTTTTATTGAGTCTCTTATATAAAAACAGATCCAGGGCCTGTCTTCAAGGAATCTAGTGGCGGCTGCCGAAACAACCGCACCTAAAACAATCAGAGAACGATACATAACCCAACAGGTATAGTAATTGCCATTTACTGAGGTGCCTGGGGCAGGCCTGGCTTGATGTAAAGAGCCCATGCACATTGCTCTGCTCACTCCTCCCCTCACAAGCGAGGGCTGGGACCAGTGCTGAGGTTAGGGGACCTGACCCAGGGGTGCTAGTGAGCAGAGGGGCTGGGACTGCAGACCAGGTCTGTCTGACTCGAGTCCACGATCCTCACCCCCTCACTGCGTCCAGAGGTGCTCCGGGAAAGGAACGAGGGGCGGAGGGTGTACCTGGGGAAGACGTCTTCCTGGAGGAGGGCTGCTGGGCCTGCAAGGCAGGCAGAGCATGAGGATACTAGGGGGTCTCAGAGCCTGGCCAGCGTGGAGAGGCTCCGGGAGGTCCAAGGCCTGGCATTGGGGCGGCTGCCACTCCTGCCTGGGGCACTCTGGGTGTCCCACAGATAGCTCTTTCCTGTTGGGCCCCTGTAGCCCTCCCCCTGCCCCCGGAGAGCTGCTGAGTCTGCCTGAGAACCACACTTGGCACCTCTGTGGGGTGGGGCTGTGGGTGTGGATGGTCGCGGTCAGAGGCTGCAGAGCCGGCTGCTCCTGAAGGGCTGCCCCGCCCAGCCTGTGGGACCAGTTTCCAGGGGACAGAAACAGGTTTCTGAAAAGTACACTGCCCTCGTTCCCCAGACTGGTAGACACAGCCAGAGGATCCCGAGGGTCCCGCTGTTTCCCCCAGCTGGGAGTCCGCTCCCGGCCTGCAGTTGCGGGGTGGCGAGGGGGAGGTGTCCTCTGGGCTCCATGTTCCCTGGGGGTGTGGCTTTAACCCAGGTGCTGGTGGCTCTGAACCTTCTTGACTCACTGGAATTCGGTGGAACGCCTTGGAATCCCTATCCCCAGCGCTTTACATACGCATATGTTCCTGTACACACACACGCGTGCACACACACACTTTTACCTGTAATTTTATGAACTTCCGAAGGCTGGGGGATGTTCTTGGACCTCAGGTTAAACAGCACCATCCAGCAGCAATTGCAGCTGATGCTCGCGCTCTCCTGAATGTGGTGATATTTATAGTAAATAGTAGCAGCCTGGTACTACTAATAGTAATAAACTCACTAATCTTTACTTATAATTTGTGGTTAGGAAGTATGTTCACATCCGTGATCTCATTTTAGCTTCCCATAGCCCTGGCCCCGTGGGAATTAACAAGTGAGAGTCGGGGGAATTACTCAGTCCAGCAAAGGTCATACCTCGGAAATGGCCAAGGGGAGTCTTCACCTCAGGGAGCTTCTCTAGTGGCTCAGATGGTAAAGAATCGGCCTGCAGTGTGAGAGACCCGGGTTCAATCCCTGGGTTGGGAAGATCCTCTGGAGAAGCAACTGGCAACCCACTCCAGTATTCTTGCCTGGAGAATTCCATGGACAGAAGAGCCTGGCGGGGTCCATGGGGTCGCAAATAGTCAGAGACAGCTGAGCGATTAAGCATGCAGGTACAGAGAATCATCAAATTCTACACCTTAAATAGATATAATTTTTAATTGTTAATTATGCCTCAGTAAAACTAGAAAAATAGTTTTAAAAAGAAATACGTTTTATGTTGTGACCAAGTACACACATATGGTCATGAGTAGCAAAACAAATATATGTAACATACATAACAAGTATCACAAAACAATACTTATCTGGACTCTATGCAATACACGGATACTTTCTGTTCTTTTGCAAACTATTCAGTTTTTAAATGCTAGTCATGATCCACTATTTGACTTTGTGATCTGCTGACAGATTGTGAACTGCAGTTTGGAAAACACTGCATTAACAGACACAGTAATCGTGGTTTTAATTACTGGTGAGCTATCTGGAAATTACGTGTATTTTGCTGAGGTAGGTGTTTGACCCTGGCCATGGACAGGCTGGAGTTCAGATGCAAGTCATTCAGCTAAGGAGAGACCCATTCACTCTCCTGGGCTTTGGTTCTTCTCTCCCTGTGGTAAGTTTACAGACTGGCACTGGAACTACTGGTCTCAATCCTGTTGCCCATCTATTCATATATTCCCACTGTTCAGTACAGATCTTGTTCATTCTGACTGTGTCAAGCCACCACTAAGTGACCTCAGACAAGTCGTTTCCTATCTGAGGTCTTCATCTACAGAATAGGAATAGGGGTGGGTTGAACTAGTCTTGCTTCTGAAAGAAAGAGGGATTTTGCAGCAATAAGTGGCATGTGATTGACGTGTATATGTGTGCATGCGCATGCTGTCATCTGAGTGTTTGCATCCCCGGCCCCAGAGTTCATATGTTGAAGTCCTAATGCCAGTCAGTGCATTGGTGTTAGGAGGTGGGCATTTGGGACGTAATCAGGCAGAACCTTCATGAATGGGACTAGTGCCCTTGTATAGAAGAGGCCTGAGAGAGCCCCCTTGCCGTTCCTGCCATGTGAGGGCCCAGCAGGAAGTTGGCAGCCTGCAGCCCAGAAGAGAGCCTCCCCCAGGGTCCAGCCATACTGGTGCTTAGTCTTGGACTTCCAGCCTCTAGAGCCATGAGGAATAAATATTTGTTGTTTATAAGCTATCCAGTTTATGGTGTTTTGTTACAGCAACCTGTAGGGGCTAAGACAGTGTATATATATATTTATGATCTATACTTTTTTTCTGGAAGATTTGGAGAAAATGAAATTTTATATTAATACAAGAATAGCTAACTTATGGAGCAAACTATAAAACTCAACAATGCTTTTGTAGTATATACTTCTTTCTGTTGGGGTAAAATATATACTACATAAAATTTAGCATCTTAACCCTTGTTAAGTGTATTCAGTAACATGCAGTGCATTGACAGTGTGTTGTGCAGCCATCACCACTGTCCATTTCCAGAACTCCTTCGTCATCCCAAACAGAACTCTGTACCCAGTAAACAGTAACCCCCATCTCTTCCTCCCCCTAACCTCTGGCAACCGCCATTCTACTTTCTCTCTGTATAGATTTGAATTTGTACCTGATACAAGTGAAATCAACAATGTTTGTCCTTTGGTGTCTGGCTCACTTCCCTTAGCATGCTTTCAAGGTTCAGCCACGTGGTTGTATGTGTCAGAATGTCACTCTTTTTTGAGGCTGAATCATATTCCATTGTATGTATGTTCCATGTTTCGTTTACCCATTCATCTGCTGATGGACAGTTGGATCATCTCCACCTTTTAGCTGTTGTGACTAATGATGTTATGAACACGGGTGTGCATGCATCTGTTTACTCCCTGCTTTCGGTTCTTTTGGAGAAGGCAATGGCAACCCACTCCAGTGTTCTTGCCCGGTGAATCCCAGGGATGGGAGAGCCTGGTGGGCTGCCGTCTCTGGGGTTGCACAGTCAATTCTTTTGGGTATATATATGAGGACTGGCCTTTTCATACCATTCATAGGGTTCTCAAGGCAAGAATACTGAAGTGGTTTGCCATTCCCTTCTCTAGTGGACCACATTTTGTCCTTATTGCAAAATTCAGACTTAACTTGAAGAAAGTAGGGAAAACCACTAGACCATTCAGGTATGACCTAAATCAAATCCCTTACGATTATACAGTGGAAGTGACAAATAGATTCAAGGGATTAGATCTGATAGAGTGCCTGAAGAACTATGGACAGAGGTTCGTGACATTGTACAGGAGGCAGTGATCAAGACCATCCCCAAGAAAAAGGCAAAATGGTTGTTGGATGAGGCCTTACAAATAGCTGAGAAAAGAGGAGACGCTAAAGGCAAAGGAGAAAAGGAAAGATATACCCATCTGAATGCAGAGTTCCAAAGAATAGCAAGGAGAGATAAGAAAGCCTTCCTAAGTGATCAGTGCAAAGAAATAGAGGGAAACAATAGAATGAAAAAGACTAGAGATCTCTTCAAGAAAATTAGAGATACAAAGGGAACATTTCATGCAAAGATGGGCACAATAAGGACAGAAATGGTATGGACCTAACAGAAGCAGAAGATATTAAGAAGAGATGGCAAGAATACACAGAAAACTATACAAAAAAGATCTAAATGACCCAGATAACCACGATGCTGTGATCACTCACCTAAAGCCAAACATCCTGGAGTCCCAAGTCAAGTGGGCCTTAGGAAGCATCACTGCGAACAAAGCTAGTGGAGGTGATGGAATTTCAGCTGAACTATTTCACTTTTTAAAAGATGATGTTGTTAAAGTGCTGCATGCAATATGCCAGCAAATTTGGAAAACTCAGCACTGGCCACAGGACTGGAAAGGTCAGTTTTCATTCCAATCCCAAAGAAAGGCAATGCTAAAAGTGTTCAAATACCGCACAATTGCACTCATCTCACATGCTAGTAAAGTAATGCTCAAAATTCTTCAAGCGAGGCTTCAGCTGAACTGAGAACTTCCAGATGTTCAACCTGGATTTAGAAAAGGCAGAGGAACCAGAGATCAAATTGCCAACATCCGTTGAATTATCAAAAAAGCAAGAGAGTTCCAGAAAAGCATCTACTTCTGCTTTATTGATTATACCAAAACCTTTGACTGTGTGGATCACAACAAACTATGGGCAATTCTGAAAGAGATGGGAATACCAGACCACCTTACCTGCCTTCTGAGAAATATGCGTGCAGGTCAAGAAGCAACAGTTAGAACCAGACATGGAACAAGAGACTGGTTCCAAGATGAAGCTCCAATACTTTGGCCACCTGACATGAAGAGCTGACTCATTGGAAAAGACCCTGATGCTGGGAAAGATTAAGGGCAGGAGGAAAAGGGGACGACAGAGGATGAGATGGTTGGATGGCAACACAGACTTGATGGACACGAGTCTGAGCAAGCTACAGGAGTTGGTGATGGACAGGGAAGCCTGGCATGCTGCAGTCCATGGGGTCGAAGAGTCAGACACGACTGAGCCACTGAACTGAATCTCTTACCGGTCATATTTTTTGCAAATATTTTTCTCTCATTCTGTGGGCTATCATTGTTTTCTTGATAGTGTCCTTTGATGCTCAAAAGATTTTAATTTTCATGTCTGAAGGTGTCGTGGGGCTGCACCTAGACTCTGCCTCACACCGTCTTCCCCAAGTGCAAATTCAGTCCTCTGTGGTAGTGGGCACTTTGGTGATCCTCTGGCACAGTGATGGGATGCAAATGCTGGGCTGTTTTCTCTTTACCACGAAGGACATATAGACAAGAGCCCTGGAGGAGGCAGAGGATCAGAAGGGTGGCTCTGACACTGCTCTTCTGTCCTCAGCCAGCTCAGGCCCCAAGCCTCACCAGCGGCAGCCCCTTAGCCAGCAGCTTCCTGCCATGCCCATGAATGTGGGGCCTTATCTGGACCAACCTGTGTTCAGACATCTCTGAGCCACACCCAGCCTAGGACAGGCTGATGAGTGGGGGGAAAGGTGACTCTGGTTCCCTCTCCAGGTACTCTGCACTGGTTTCTCATGGTAACTGAACTCCTGTTATTAATCTCGCTTCTTTTGATCAATGAATGTGATCATGCATCCCATGGTACTTTGGACAGATGACCTCTCCGAGCTTTCCGATCTCATTTTTCCAATTTTTCTAAAAGCAAGCTATGGAGAAATTCCCTACCAAACAGCATTCTTTGCCTTTGCTATGTATGCCCAATGAGAAATTTTATGTTTTCCAACATGATATTTTTCAGAAAAGAGGGAGTTTGGCCCATCCAGACTTCTTCCTATTCAGAGTCCCTCTGTTCCTTTATTTTGAGCAGTGGACGGGCTGTTTGGGGGAAGACATGATCACCCGAATCTTTCCCCATCGGTGTTTGTTTGGGATCCTTTCAGAAGGCACCTGATATACATGATCAATTTAAAAAGAGAGAGGGACAAAAATGTGATACAGATTGAGATTTATTCCCAGAAATCTGGTCTCCCATTTACAAGTACTGGTTTTGTTGTAAAGGAGCTTTTAATGATCCCTGTAAAGTCGTAGTGGGTCTGGAGAGAGTAGCTATGCAAGCTGACTAGGGCCAATCACTTGTTATCAATTACTATGTGTACTTAAAAAAAAACACCATTAAAACAGCTCTGAAATCAGGATTCATTTCCAATCAGCTCTGTCTCCTGATTATAGTTGGTAGTTTTTGTGTGTGTGTGTTATCTTAGTGGTATGCAAAGTAGTGGTGTGACTTCCAGCTGAGCACATCTGAAGTTCCTGGAAATACGGTCTCAGGCGCTCAGGAAATACAGTACTTTCAGGTCCATGAGGGCTGGAGGACCCCCAGCCCCACCACCAGGTGGCGCAGCAGAGTAAGTGTGTCAGGCTGAGTCCTGTGTCCGCTGCGCTCCCACCCCTCGCCCCTATACAGATAGCTTCCAGCAAGCAGATTCATTCCTGACCGAGCCACCAGAGAAGCCCACAAAACAATTAAGATGACCTGTTTCGTTAGCAGGTGAAGTCTCTGCAACTTACCCTCTGAGGGGCTCTTACGCACCTTTCTTGAAAGTTCGTATGAGGCTAATATGACAGTTGTCTGCTGCTACGTGTCAGTTGAACTCGTGGGTTCAAGCCCAGAATTATCCTGAAAGGGCTCATTTGGGCTCATGCAGAGGCACAGCCACTCTGGGGCACCCTCTGCTCATGCAGGAGGGGAGGTGCCTATGCAGCACTTCTCATCAGTGTACACATCTCTAATTCCACTCATTTTTCCAGTGAGACAGCATCCATCCAGCTAATTAGCAAACGCTCTGGTGTTGATCAAAAGTAACCACAACTGAACCAAAGTTGTGGCCTCTGGAGTGTGAGCTTAAGGTTTGTCTTTCAAATGCTAATGAACCACAACCCCAGGGATATGGGTTAAAACTAACATTTTCACATCACACTGTCTGTGTGAAGTGTTTGAAAGCAATTTGCCATAGAGTGCCATAATAGTAAATGAATACTTGTGACTTGGGATACATTTTTAGCAAGAGCATTAAACACAACTTCAAAAAATACAGCTTTTTCCTTTCTTTTTTAAAATTTTCAGCTGCATCCTGTGGCATGTGGGACTTTAGTTCCCCAACCAGGGATCAAACCCACACCCCATGCATTGGAAGGCAGAGTCTTAACCACTGGACTGCTAGGGAAGCCCCCAAAAGTGTAGCTTTCAAATAACTTGGAGGGAAATAAGAATATTTTTCACTTTAACTGTGTTAGGTGACTCCAAAAAGTGTTAAATGAAGATCCTTTGGTCAAAGATGCATATGGAGATTATGAATACACTTATTTCTATGAACTAGAAGTGGAAAAACAATATTTTTAAATTAATGGACGGAGGAGCCTGGTAGGCTGCAGTCCATAGGGTTGCCACGAGTCGGACACGACTGAGCGACTTCCCTTTCACTTCTCACTTTCATGCATTGGAGAAGGAAATGGCAACCCACTCTAGTGTTCTTGCCTGGAGAATCCCAGGGATGGGGGAGCCTGGTGGGCTGCCGTCTCTGGGGTCGCACAGAGTCGGACACGACTGAA
Organism: Bos mutus; assembly: GCF_027580195.1. Classification (NCBI taxonomy): domain Eukaryota; kingdom Metazoa; phylum Chordata; class Mammalia; order Artiodactyla; family Bovidae; genus Bos; species Bos mutus. The sequence goes on from NC_091626.1 coordinate 15,752,620, forward strand.
GCGACTTAGCAGTTAGCAGTGGATATGGTAAGGGATTCTAAATAGGCATGTCTAACTAAATTAATAAATTAATGTAATAAAGAGAGTGTGTACTCATTATCAGAGAAATGCAAATCAAAACCACAATGAGGTATACCATCTCACACCAGTCAGAATGGCTGCTATCAAAAAGTCTACAAACAATAAATTCTGGAGAGGGTGCAGAGAAAATGGAACCCTTTTAAGGTGGGAATGCAAACTAGTACAGCCACTATGGAGAACAGTGTGGAGATTCCTTAAAAAACTGGAAATAGAACTGCCATATGATCCAGCAATCCCACTGCTGGGCATACACACCAAGGAAACCAGAATTGAAAGAGACACGTGTACCCCAATGTTCATCGCAGCACTGTTTACAATAGCCAGGAAATGGAAGCAACCTAGATGTCCATTGGCAGATGAATGGATAAGAAAGCTGTGGTACATATACACAATGGAGTATTACTCAGCCACTAAAAAGAATGCATTTGAATCAATTCTAATGAGGTAGATGAAATTGGAGCCTGTTACACAGAGTGAAGTAAGTCAGAAAGAAAAACACCAATACAGTATACTAACACATATATATGGAATTTAGAAAGATGGTGACGATGACCCTATATGCAAGATGGCAAAAGAGACAAAGATGTAAAGAACAGACTTTTGGATTCTGTGGGAGAAGGCGAGGGTGAGATGATTTGAGAGAATACCATTGAAACATGTATATTATCATATGTGAAACAGATCGCCAGTCCAGATTTGATGCATGAGACAGGGTGCTCAGGGCTGGTGCACTGGGATGACCCAGAGGGATGGGATGGGGAGGGAGGGGGGAGAGGGGTTTAGAATGGGGAACACATGTACACCCATGGCTGATTCATGTCAATGTATGGCAAAACCAATACAATATTGTAAAGTAATTAGCCTTCAATTGAAATTAAAAAAATGGCAAAGAAAAAAAATTAAATAAAGAGAGTATGTACTACTAGTTCATTTGCATCCCTAGAAGTTATCAGTCTTCCCTGGTGGCTCAGGTAGCAAAGAATCTGCCTGCAATACAGGAGACCCAGGGACCTGAATCTGCCTGCAATATGGGAGACCCAGGGTTCAGTCCCTGGGTTGGGAAGATCCCCTGAAGAAAGGAATGGCAACCCACTTCATTATTCTTGCCTGGAGAATTCCATGGACAGAGGCACCTGGTGGGGTTTTTTTTTTGTTTTTTTTTTGGACTCTCGTGTGGGAAGTAGGTCATCTGTTTATATTCAGCTACCTAATATGTAAACATATTTGGGAGGTGATGTTTAGCTGGCCATGTCCTTTCAGGCCTGGGATACAGTGTGTAGGCTAATGTTTACTGGGTGGGGGGCAGTGAGGGAGCGCGAGTGGGGAGACCAGGAATATGGATGGAGCACTAGCCTGAGACAGATAGTTAAAGTGTTAGTTGCTCAGTGGCATCTGACTCTATGCGACCCCATAGACTGTAGGCTGCCAGGCTCCTCTGTCCATGGAATTCTCCAGACAAGAATACTGGAGTGGGCTGCCATTCCCTTCTCCAGGGGATCTTCCTGACCCAGGGATCAAACCCCCATCTCCTGCATTGCAGGCAGATTCTTTTACTGTCTGAGCCACCAGAGAAGCCCAAACTTGATTCTCTTTAATCAAAATAAATTTCTCTTTTTTTATTTTATTTTATTTTTTGAAGGGCTTAGTTGACCTACAGTGTGAGGGATCTTAGTTTCCCAATCAGGGATCAAACCTGTGATCCCTGCCTTGGAAGGCAGATTCTTAACCACGGGATCAGAGTTGAAAGTCCTTCAGTTCTCTTTTTAAAAGGAAACTTATGCTTCTTAATGTTTTCTTCTCAAAGAGAGGACTTACGTTTCCACTATAATTCAGAAGAAAACTAAGACATCTTCTGGTTAAAATAGGGGAGAAGTCACTTCCTTGTTCTCCTAGTTACTGGTACAACCCCCTACCCCCCCAAAAAAAGTGGTCCCTGAAGTGCAGCTTAGGGGCCCACAGAGTGTCGTTTCAAAGCCCCCAATCTCTATGCAGCCTGTGGCCCTCAGATCAAATAACACAACTCCAGAAGCATCACCATCACACCCCAACCCTCCTCTACCTCCATCCACACAAACCAGAAATCAGATGATAGCTCTACTATCTGTGAGATCTGCAAGCCCCCTCACTTTTCAACACCTTAGTTTTCCTGCCTGTAAAATAGAAAATTAATTTTCCTACCTGAAAATTAGTAACAGGAGCAAGTGCTTATTGGCCCTTTCCCTGAGGGCAGGCCCTTTGCATGGGTTCTTCTCTCATTTAATCATAACCACCACGCTAGGAAGAAAGTACCACTGTTTTTTCCATTTCACAGATGGGGAAACTGAGGCACAAGGAGTTACGTTGCTTGCCTGGAATTGCACAGGAAATGGCGAACTGGTCTTAGAACCGATGTGGCTTTAATCCAGTTCGGAGGCCCTGAACTGCTCTGCCTGGCGATATGAGCCAGGGTGGTGAGGGTGAAAGAGACCAGATGGGTGGGCAAGGTGGGCAGCACAGGCCTGACGCAGAGTGGGTGGGAGGTCCTCGCCTTCAAGGGTGACTTGTCCTGGTTAGTTGAGTTCATATCTGTCTTATCTTTTTCTTTATGCGTTTCTTGGAGACAAGGACAGTCTTTTCATCTTCATTTTTCCTGGACATCTATTTTCCTCCATTCTGTGTGTCACAAACCCATGCAATTTTTATTTCAGCTAAATCCTCATTTTTTCCCTCCAGCTGCTGCAGTTCACAGGATGTAATCATCTTTACATTGAGCCCTTACTCTTATTCATTACGTGATAAAAATGCCAGACACCTTGGCTGAATGAAGAAGAGGATGAATCACATGCTACTTAGTATTACCCTCCTGTTGTATGTTTCGTTGGGTCAGTCTTCCTGGATGGTGTGTGCTGTGAGGGTAGGGACCGTTTCTTTCCTTTTTCTTGCTCGTGACATTGAAATTCAGGGAGAACCAGGGGACCAAGGTAGGCCGGCCCATGGAGACGCAGCCTTGGCCCCATTATTGCTAGGGGTTTTTGCGATATTCCCCTGGAGACTCAAGCTGAGCCTGTCAGCTCTCTTCCTCCTGCCAGGGGAGGTAGTGGTGTGTCTGGGGGTGAAAGTGGCTTGGTAATTGAGGCTGGGAATCCAGGAGAACCAAAACCTGCCAGGTCCACTTACGCAGCTGCTGCTCATTTGTTTGCAAAGTATCAACTCTTCTTTTTTAACCTGGCCAAAATGTACCCAGGTAAAATGTAACAATTAAAAAAAATTATTTTCTCTATTATTTTGTCATTCAGAAATGTTCTGTAACTACTTTTTTAACGTGGTAAAATAGACACAACATAAAATTTATCATTTTTAAGTGCATTTTACATTTATAGTATTGAGCAACCATCACCACTATCCCTTTTGAGAACTTTTAATCCTCCCAAACAGAAACTCGGTACCCCTTAAACAACAGCTCCAACCTCTTTTCTGGCTCTGTAAATTCCCCTATGCCAGGCCCCTCATATAACTGAAATCATACAATATTTGGCCTTTTGAGACTGGCTTATTTCACCTGGTGTAATTTTTTCAAGTTTCATCCATGCATTAAAACTTCATTCCTTTTTAAAACTGAGTAATATTCTATTGCATGTGTAGACTGCATCTTGTTTATTTGCTAATTTATCTATCCACGAGCTGATGGGTGCTTGAGTTGTTTCTGAAGCCACACTCCTTGGATGGGATTTGAACCCATGATCACTGATTTAGGAGGGGACTCAAACCCACTCTTTTAATTGAAACCACTTGCCTGGTGTCAGGGCTTATCAAGCTGAGGTTCTTTTGTCTCACTGCAAAAAGAATTCAGCATTAGGCAAAGCCATAGGCAAAGAGTGAATTTATTAGTATAGGATGCTTATAAGAGATACAGTGGGCAGGCAAGGGAGCTCAGCCCCTAGAACAAAGAGAGCTACATCTTAGAATCAGAGAAAAAGTGAGGAGGGGAGAAGACCACCTCCTTCCTCATTCTTGGGCAGACATCAAGGTTTACATCATTAATTCCTCCTTTGACCCTGTGTGGTCTAACCAGGACTGTGATGGCCCTGTTAAATCATATGTATATTAGCAAAAGGATGGTAACATTACTGCTGCTGCTGCTGCTAAGTCACTTCAGTCGTGTTCAACTCTGTGCGACCCCAGAGACGGCAGCCCACCAGGCTTCCCCGTCCCTGGGATTCTCCATATGGTAATTCATCTCGGGCTTTGGTGTAATGTCCCCTTTCACCTACTTTCTTTCCGCTTTCACTTATTTTCCTCTCTTGACTACAGTCAGAGATTCTGCTCTTCAAGGACCATTAGCTCCCTGACTTCGCATAACAAGACTCAGACCCCATATTGTCCTGTATTTTAACTGTCAGGGTTTGTGGCTTGAGTGTGCCCGGATGCGCTTGGATGCACCTGGTCTTCTTTCAAGGTAGTGTAGATTGTTGCTAGGTTACTGGATTCCTTTCTTGAGTGGTCACTAGCTTACAACAGTTTCCCAAACAGCCTTAAAATTCCCTCCTTGTCTTTAATCCCGTAGTGAGGTTTCGAAACCAACTATTTTAATTATTCTTCTCTATCCCTTTCACTGCCACCTTTTGACTGTGGTGAATACTTACTTACCCCAGTGTTTTTAATAAAAGCATATTTATGATGAAACATAACTTGAGAGTCCCTTGGACTGCAAGGAGATCCAACCAGTCCATTCTAAAGGAGATCAGCCCTGGGTGTTCTTTGGAAGGAATGATGCTAAAGCTGAAACTCCAGTACTTTGGCCACCTCATACTCATTGGAAAAGACTCTGATGCTGGGAGGGATTGGGGACAGGAGGAAAAGGGGACGACAGAGGATGAGATGGCTGGATGGCATCACCGACTCGATGGACATGAGTCTCAGTGAACTCCGTGAGTTGGTGATGGACAGGGAGGCCTGGCGTGCTGCGATTCATGGGGTTGCAAAGAGTCGGACACGACTGAGCGGCTGAACTGAACTACATTGTACTTTGCTACATAGTTTCAGATAATAACACATAGAACAATAAGGAACTATAATAAGAAGCAAAAGTATAAACAAAGTGCAGAAGCAAAAGCACACCTTAGGTTCAAAGGGTGAACAACTTTGCATCATTAAAAAAGCGTTTGCTGAAGGCCCAGGATGAGCCAGGCACACACCCTGAGATTCCGGCCATCTCGGGATCATCCTCCCCGGTCGCTAGGGGCTGGGTGTGTGCAGGGGAGACAAGGCCTCGGCCGGTAGCTCCGCCTGCAGTCAGATGTGGTTGGTGCTACAAGAGAGGTACAAGCCAGGTCTTCAGGCCTTTTGGAGGCAGGGACAGAACCCCTTGGGAGCTCTAAAGAGGCGGCAGATTCTGGCCCAGTGATTATGGGAGTAGGTGAGGCATTGACTGTGGTAAATTCCTAGCTCTGCTCAGTTGACTGTGGCAAATTCCTAGCTCTGCTCATTCTTTTGCTGAACCGAGCTACTAATAGTACTTATCAGTTTCTTGGGCCTTTTCCTTGGCTTTGGGTTCCTCTAGTTTACATTACTCATACCTGTTAATCCTGCATTTAAACAGTCCTGTTGCTTTGACTCCAAGTGTCTTAGATTGGCCTGGCGTGGTCCTTCTGTGCGTCTCAGGGCAGCCCCACCCCCGTGAGCCTTCTGGAAAAGCTGCCTCTCTTTGGGTGATTTGGAGGACAGCTCTCGGTGGCCCAGACCTGGATCACACTGTCTGTCCAGGGGTAGCACCTGATGCAGGGAGAGTGAGCAGCCCCAAGCTCTCACTAAGCTGTGTAGCCTTGGGGAGGTTGCGCTACGCCTCTGACCCTCTTGTGTAACACGAGGGCGCTGGGTAACCTCCGTGGCCCTTTCCATTGCTATAATTTTATGATTGCCCTATTGTGATTTAATTACCTTCCTCCATCACTCTCAGAGTGAATGACTCAGCAGTCTGTTTCTCTGTTGTTTTTAAGGCAGCCTGGTTATTTTGCCATCACAAGCAAAGGTCTGTTCTGTAGTTAAACAGTCTTGACCCAGCTGGAGTTAGGCTGACACTCACTGGAGTTCTTCCCGCTGTCCTCTTTCAGTGAAGCGGCTCAGATCCGGCTGGCCAGAGGCGCCCGGAGCCATGTAAGAACTTTGAGCAAGTCCTGGTGACAGGGACCAGCTGTCACCCACCGGTCTTCCCAGCCTGACTTCAAGATGCTGAGCCTGAAGCTACCCAGGCTGCTGAGCATGGAGCAGGTGCCCCAGGTATGTGCTCTCGTTCCAGTGATTGAGTTCCAGGCTGCGACCAGGGCTTGGCCTCTGCAACATGCGGGCTGCTGTGTCTCCACCCAGTCTTCTCTGTGGAGACCCACCCTCTGCAAGGAGTCCCTCACGGATTCCCTTGGGGAATTCAGGCTGCCTATTTCCCTCACCTGCACCAAACCTGAAAATGGAAGTGATCCTGAAACTGTATTTGAGTTGTAGTGCTTGCCTGTGACATCTGTATTTTATCCTGAAACAGAGCCATTATTGAGACTACAGAGTCAGGCTGCAGAGATGAAGCCAGCAGCACCGGCTGAATGGCAGCTTTTTAAGTATTGTCTCTCATGGGTGCTTGGAAGCAGGCGAGGGGCAGAGTCACCTGAGTGTGGCTTTGCTGCTGTTCCTCCTTGCAGGAGGCCTGAGCCAGGTGTGAGTTGAGGCAATCAGGGAGAGTCGTTGCACCTCCTTTGCCCGAGTGCTCGGGGGCAGCTACCCTGAAACACCTGAAACGCAGTGACAGTCTGTGTTTTTAGTGAGACTTAGGTGAGGCCATGCTGCCTGCGGGCTGTGGCCAGTGGTGCCTCTCCTCCTGCCCTTGCAAAGTAATGTCATCTCATTACACCCTTGTTTTGGTGTCATTTTTTTTTTTTTTTTTTTTTTTTTTGGTGATGAGGCATGTGGGATCTTAGTTCCTGAACCAGGAACTGAACCCGTGTCCCCTGCACAGAGTCTTAACCACTGGACCACCAGGGAAGTGTCCATGTTTCTTTCCTTTTTGACTGAAAAAGAATAACTGTTATTTCACGGTGAGACGTTTCACCTGGAAGATGTCACGGGAAAGGTGGGTGAGAGCTCCTTTCCACCCAGCTGACTGTCCAGCCCTTATGACTCCCCTGCCCCCCCAAAAAAACAAAGTCCCAAACAATCTTGGCACCATGAGTGGAAGAATAAGAGGAGACAGACCACTAGACCCTCTCCCTAAAAGCCTGCAAGGCTAGGTGATGCCAGCAGGCATTGGGGTGAAATCAAAAGGATGTGGAGCTTTTGGAGGGTAGAGTTGAGGATGCAGCAGGTAAAAGACACGCTGGAAATGAAGCCGGGTCCCCACAGTGCTGTCGAGCAGGGGTCCTGCCTGCACTCTCACGAGGCTGTGGGTGTCTTCCTGGTGCGTTTCCCTGGCTGGTTCTACCCACAGAGAACTAGTGGCTGTGATGAGTAGGGGAACAGAGTGATCCTTTGATCCACGCACTTGACATTTTTATTGACTGCCTACTCCGTGCAAGGCGTTACTGTGTGTGGAGCCCAGAGAAGAATCACATACCAAGCCGACCCTTAAGGGGCTCTGTGTTGGTTGGGAAGATTTAAAACCGCTCAGGAGCATTTCCGCGGCCAAGTAGGTTAGGGTGTATGCTCAGAGAGGGGCAGATTTGTTCAGAGGAGGGGTTGGTCGCTTGGGGGAGGAGGGGATCAGGGAAGGCTCCGTGAAGGGGATGAGCTGTAAGATGCATTTTGAGGATGGGTAGGGGAGGGTGGGGAGAGCAGTCCAGGTGGAAGGAATGGTATGAGTGAAGACCTGGAGCTGGGAAACCATGAGGCTAGTGTGGGGATTCTTGGGGCAGAGGTTATAGGTATCTTCTTGGATGTCTTCCTGGGAGTTTTGGTCAAGGCTGGGTTCAAGACTGTGCCCAGGAAAGAAATGCAAGAGAGAAAGTGTTCTCATGGGAGACCTTGGGTCACCTGCTGGGGTTCTGAATGTATGGGGGTTCTGAGGATAAGGACCCAGATGGCCTCTGAGGCTGAAGATGATCTGTCTTCTGTCCAGTTTTCCATAAATGATGGAGGTGACAGTTTTCTTTTCAGTACAATGGCATTAGTCAGAGGCAGAGCCAACATCCTGTCTCACATCTGTTTCCTTCAAAACTTTCCTTTGGCTCCCACATCCACTACTTGGCTTCCCAGCATCATGTGCAAGGTTCATGCGGCCCCAGGGGGAACACAGTGGCTCTACCTGTCTGGAGGGTGGTTTTATTTGAGGATTTAGTTGGGGAGGAGAAATGACATCTTAAAAATATTCAGATGCAAGCATATTAAGGAGAAAATGCATAATTTGCATGAATATTTAAAATAAGAGACTTCATAGAAATGTTAAACTTACTTTTGGTGGGCTCTTTGGGTTCCAATACTTGGTCCACAGAGTGACCTTAATCTCCCAACCTCAGTTTCTGCATCTGTAAAATAGGGTGGTGCTAGAATCTGCTTCCTAGGGTAGTGGTGAAAATTAAGTGAGGCACCCTATGGGAGGTACGTGGCATGTGATGAAGTCAGTAATGTTGGCTGTTATTATCAACTCTCCTGTGCCCTCCGCACTTGGAGGGGTGGAGTGTGTTGGGAGGAGGCATTGAGCTGCCCCTCCCATAGACTCCCTCCCCAGCTCCCTGGCTGGTATTCCCTGGCTGTACCCCTATCCACCTCCTCCACTGTTTTTTACCCATAAATCCACTTCTCCAGGCACACTGGTGCTCTCTCTAGTCTCCCCACTGGATTGGACATTCTCTTTTCTTGAGCTCTGTTTGAAGAGGGTTACTCCATCTCCTCCCCTCCATTTCATCCATCCTCCTTTCTGACTCCTTGGAGCTGCTGATGCCCTCTCCCTTCAGCTGTTGGTTGACACCTCTGCATGCTGCTCTGTACAGCTGCCTCTCCCTTCATATATTAGCCAGCTGTGTGGCCTAGGCCACTTCCCTACCCTCTCTGAGCCTCACCCATCAGTGTGGGGTGGGGCACCACCTCTTGGCATCCTTGATTCCGGCACAGTCCTGCTAAGGGCTTATTTACAGGAAAGGACAGTTCTCCCTTCCTGCGGGAGGTGTGACTCGGGTGCATGCCTCATAATTTTGTCTCCCTGGTGCCTAAAAACAGACCTAGGTACACGAGGGAGCTCTGAAAGACGTGAACACAGAGCTCAGAAAGACGTGAACACAGAGCTCAGAGAGGAATAAATGTCTAGGTGTTGATTCCTACCCAAACCCAACCTAGAGACAAACAGGGAAGTCTAGACAGCAAGTTCATGTGGAACATGGCATGACCCTTGGCCAGGAAACAAGAGTATTTTGGGTCATATTGAGGACCTTTTGTTAATGATGGCCCTGGCCCCCAGGCTACAGGTAAACTCACCACATTGTCCGGGACGCCTTAATTTAGGGGCACAGGCAGGAGGGCTCCTGAGGTGCTGGCTCTAGAGAGGAAAAGCAAACCTTTTCTCAGCCTCGCACTGTGCTCTGCCACCTATGCTGGGAATTTGGACAAGACTCAGTGTCCTTGTCTGTGAAATGGAGATAATATCTGTCTCACAGATATACTGTGACGATCCAAGAAAAATGAAATAGAGTGTTGGGCTAATTATGAAGGAGCAGAAGCAGAGCCAGATCAGTGGTGCTGGGTGGGTGGGCTTGGGCGCCTGGAAGCAAGGGGTCAGCTCATAGCAACTGGTTTCTCCAGCCCAGGATTTCTCAAAGTGGGTGCCTAGATCACCACTGTGGGAATCAGAAGCTTTATTAAAGTGAATTGTGATTGCAGGCACTTTTGTATTGTTCTTGATTTTAATCCAAAGAAGTGCTTTCAGCATTTTGTTACTTAATGTTAGCTCTTTCTCTGGGTGTGTATATTTAAATAACCTTTATCATGTTAAGGATATACCTTTCTATCCCTTATTTCCTAGGATTTTTCCCCCTCTAATCAGTAATAAGTTCTTTTTTCTATCATATATCTTTTGAGATGGTCATATATGACTCATTTGAAAGTTGTTAATGTGGCTAATTACATTGATTAACTTACTAATGTTAAACCAACATTGCATTTAAATATTACTTGGTCATGATGGAGTATGTTTTTAATCTGTTGCTGTAACCAGCTGATATTTTTGACTAGGATCCTTCAATCTATTTACTGAGTTGGCCTGTAATTGTTCTTTCTTATACTGCCCTTGCCTGCACTGGGGATTAAGATGATGCCAACCACAGATGAGTTGGAGAGTGTTGCAATTTTATTCTGTAGAAAAAATTGTATAATATTGGAATTATGCGTTCCTGACTGCCTGGTAGGCTTTACCTCTAAAGCTGTTTGATCAGGGCCATCATGTTGCTCACCTCAGGGGAGCATCATTTATCTCTTACTCTGTGTGAATGACACGGTGGAACTGTGCAAGGGACAACTTGATGCTACAGCTGAATTTTCTCTGTTGAAAGTTTTTTTTGAACAGTTTTGTTAAAATATAATTTATGGGGCTTTCTGGTGGCTCGGATGGTAAAGAATCTGCCTGCAATGTGGGAGACCCAGGTTCGATCCCTGGGTCAGGAAGATCCCCTGGAGAAGGAAACGGCAACCCACTCCAGTATTCTTGCCTTGAGAATCCAATGGACAGAGGAGCCCAGGCCGTGGGGTTGCAGAGAACTGGACACGACTGAGTGACTAGCACTACTACTACCATAAAATACTCCCTGTAAGAGTATACAGCTCAGTGAGTTTTAATATGTTGACACACACAAAGTATGTTGTACAAAACCATCACCACGGTCAATTTTAGAATGTTTTCATCACCCTAGTAAGAAAATCTGTACAATTAGCAGGCATTTCCCTCTGCCCCCACTCCTAGGCCGATGGCAACCACTAATGTACTTTGTCTCTGTGGATGTGCCTGTTCTGGATATTTCATGTAAATGGGACCATGCAGTAGGTGGCCTTCTGCGAATGCCTTCTTCACCTAGCATAGTGTTTTCAAGGTTCATATGTGCTGTGGCATGGATTAGTACTTTATTTGTTTTTGTGGCTGAATAGTATTCCATTTATGGATATACCAGTTTGTTTATTCATTCATCACTTGGTGAACACTTAGGTTGTTCCCATTTTTTTTTGGTTATTATGAGTAATGCTATGTACGAGTTATTTGTGTACAAGTTTTTGCGTGGACATATTTTCAATTCTCTAGGTACACACCTAGGAGTGGGACTGCTGGGCCACATGATAAATCTAGGAGTAACTTTTATTTTTATTGTGGCAAAATATGCTTAACATAAAATGTACCATCTTAACTATTTTTAAGTGCACGGTTCTGTGGTGTTAAATACATTCACCTCATTTTGCAGCCATCACTACCATTCATCTCCATAATCCTTTTTATCTTGTAAGACTGAAACTCTGTACCCATTAAATAAGAACTCCCCGTTTTCCCCTGGCCAGTCTCTGACTACTACCATTAATACTTTTTGTCTTTATGGTTTGACTACTTTAAGTACTTTGTGCAAGTGAAATTATACAGTATCTGTCTTTTTGTGACTGTCTTATTTTACTGAGATAATGTCTTCAAGTTTATCGATGTTATACGATGTCTGCGTATATCAGAATTTCCTTCTTTTTGTAGACTGTCCCTAAATTTAGATGACTGGTATTTTCTGTTTTTTTTTTTTTTTGATAGTAGCCATCCTGACGGATATGAATTGAGATCTCACTGTAGTTTTGATTTGAATTTTCCTAAAGATTAGTGATATTGAGCCTCTTTTCACGTGCTTATTGGCCATTTGTATACTTTATCAGGAAAACGTCCATTCGAGTCTCTGGCCAATGTTTAAGTGGGGTCATTTGTCCTTGTTGCTGAGTTGTGTGAGTTCTTTTTTGAACACAAGTCCCTTATCAGATACATGGTTTGAAAATGTTTTCTCCCATTCTGTGTGTTGCATTTTCTTGTTATTCATGGTATCCCTGGAAACATGAAAGTTTTAAAATTTAATATTATCTAAATATTATCTTTCATCTGTCGCTTATGTTTTGGGTGTTATATCTAAAAAACGTTTGGTTTATCCAAGGTCATGAAGATTTACTCCTACATTTTCTTTGAAGAGTTTTATCCCTAAAATTTAAGTCTATGATCCATTCTCTGTGTGTGTGTTAGTTATCGTGCTTGCGTGCCAAATTGCATCAGTCGTGTCCGATTCTGTGTGATGCTATGGACTGTAGCCCACCAGGCTCTTCTGTCCATGGGATTCGCCAGTCAAGAATACTGGAGTAGGTTGCCATGTGCTCCTCCAGGGGATCTGCCCAACCCAGGGATTGAACCCTTGTCTCTCATGTCTCCACGTCTCCTTCATCGGCAGATGGGTTCTTTACCACTCGCGTTAGTTATTGTAGGTCCAGCTTTATTCTTTTTTTTTTTTTTTTCAGTATGGGATATCAAGCAGTCCCAACAGCATTTGTTGAAAAGACTGTTCATTATTTCTTCAGGAATTATCTTAACATCTTTATTGAAAATTGATTGACTGTAAATGTGAAGGTTTATTTCTGGATTCTCAGTTTTATTCCATTGATCTGTTTGTCTATTCTTATGTCAGTACCTCATTGTCTTGATTACTGTGCTTTGTTGTGAGTTTTGAAATTGGGAAGTATGAGTCCTTTAACTCTGATCTTCTTTTTCAAGGTTGTTTTGACTGTTCAGGGTCCCTTGCATTTCCTTATGAATTTTAGGATCTATTTGTCAGTTTCTGCCAAAAAAAAACACAGGATTTTAATAGGGGTTCCTTTGAATCTGTTGATCAATTTGGGAAGCATTACCATCTTAATATTATTAAGTAAATTAAATCCGTGAACATGGGCTGCCTTTCCATTTGTTTCAGTTCAGTTCAGTTCAGTCACTCAGTCGTGTCCAACTCTTTGCAACCCCATGAATCGTAGCACGCCAGGCCTCCCTGTCCATCACCAACTCCCGGAGTTCACCCAAACTCACGTCCATCGAGTCGGTGATGCCATCCAGCCATCTCATCCTCTGTCGTCCCCTTCTCCTCCTGCCCCCAATCCCTCCCAGCATCAGAGTCTTTTCCAATGAGTCAACTCTTCTCATGAGGTGGCCAAAGTATTGGAGTTTCAGCTTTAGCATCATTCCTTCCAAAGGACACCCAGGACTGATCTCCTTTAGAATGGACTGGTTGGATCTCCTTGCAGTCCAAGGGACTCTCAAGAGTCTTCTCCAACACCACAGTTCAAAAGCATCAATTCTTCGGCGCTCAGCTTTCTTCACAGTCCAACTCTCACATCCATACATGACCACTGGAAAAACCATAGCCTTGACTAGATGGACCTTTGTTGGCAAAGTAATGTCTCTGCTTTTCAATATGCTGTCTAGGTTTGTCACAACTTTCCTTCCAAGGCGTAAGCGTCTTTTAATTTCATGGCTGCAGTCACCATCTGCAGTGATTTTGGAGCCCAAAAAGATAAAGTCTGACACTGTTTCCACTGTTTCCCCGTCTATTTCCCATGAAGTGATGGGACCAGATGCCATGATCTTCATTTTCTGAATGTTGAGGTTTAAGCCAAATTTTTCACTCTCCTCTTTCACCTTCGTCAAGAGGCTCTTTAGTTCCTCTTCACTTTCTGCCATAAGGGTGGTGTCATCTGCATATCTGAGGCTATTGATACTGTGCTTCTTCCAGCCCAGCGTTTCTCATTTGTTTAGGTATTCTTTAATTTCTTTCAGCAATGTTTTGTAGTTTTCAGTATGTAAAATTGTACCATTAAAATGATTTGTTAAGTTCATGTCTAGTGTTTTGTGGGTTTTGATACTGTTGTAAGTGGAATTGTTTCCTTAAATTTATTTCAGATTTTCTTTGCTAGGATATAGAAGTAAAACCAAGTTTTGTGTATATCGTATCCTACATGCTTGCTGAATTAATTTATTAACAGTATTTACAGTTCTAACAGTATTTTGGTGACTCCTTTCCAAATTTCTATATGTCAAAATTATATCATCTGCAAATGGAGATAGATTTGCTTCTGCATTTTAATTTAGATGGTTTTTATTTTTCTCTTGTCCAGTTGACTTATCTAGATGCTCCACTACAATATTGAATAGAAGTGGTGAGAGCAGACATCCTGATGGTGGGAGGAAAGCATTCCATTGTATGTTAGCTCTGGGTTTCTCATAGATGGCCTTTTAGGTTTAAAGGAGTTCTGTATTATTTTACTGAGTATTTTCTGATCACAAAAGGGTACCGGATCTTGTGAAATGCTTTTTCTATGTCAAGTGACATGAATATGTGGTCTTTGTTTTAGTGCTCTCTTCTTGGTTAATCTTGCCAGTCTGTCTTTTTAAAAAAATATTGAAAAGAAGATGATTTGGGCTTGGTAGATCCTCTCTATAATGTATTTTATATCTCTGATGTCTCTGTTATTTTTATTATTTTCCTTCTACTTTGGGTTTGTTTTGCTATTATCGCTCTAACTTCTTAAGTTAATCACTTTACCTCGTAATATAAACAATTAAATATATATGTATATATATTTCTCCCTGAGTATTGCTTTAACTGCAGTCCACATATGCAGTTCTAATTAATTTCTAACTTCCATTTTGATTTCTTATGCAACTTATGCTTGCTTAAGCTATCCATAATTGAAATGTGTTAAAATCTTCCACAGTGGTGTCATATTTGTGAATTACTCCATGTAGATAAGTCAATTTTTGCTTTATATATTTTGAGCCTGTGTTTTTTAGGTCCATCTAAGTTCTTAATTTTATCTTCCTGGTGAAGTAAAGTTCTTATTATTTTTTAAAAGTGGTTCTCTTTATATCTAGTAATGCTTTTTGTCTTAGCGTCTGTCTGATAGTCCTATAGTAACTCCATCTTTATTGTTTTTGTTATGTGTCTGATTTACTTCTTTCCTGACTTTGACTAATAATCTCTCCCTGTCCTTATATTTGAATTGTGTCTCATGCAAACAGTACAGTTGGATTTTATCTTGCTTGGCAACATGTGTCATTTAGAGGGATGGTTTAGTCTGTTCATATTTATAATGAGTATTGAAATATTTGCATTTATTTTGATCATCTTATGTGCATTTGTCCTGTTTTCTCTGTTGTCCTCCCTTTCCTGCATTCTTTAAGTTTTACATTCTTTTCTTTTTTCCTTTTGAACATGCTCTTTTCCCTTCCCTTGTTTTATAATTAATATGCTAGATATATTCTCTGAATTTATCAGTTTAGTGGTTACTCCAGCTGTCTTTACATGGTATTAATATGTCTCTGGTCAATAATGTGTTAACAGAGCAAAGGTTGATTTCTTGCTAACATTACACAGCTAAGTGGTCAGTGAGGAACTGTGAAGTGTCCGGGAGAATAAAAGGTTGGCCACCTTCTAGCTGCTCCGTCAGGAACATGTGGCCACCTATATCACCACAGAAGGAGAAGAGAGAGAGATGTCTTAGGTTGGATTTCTCAGAAACAGGCTCTGAGGCAAAAGACCTGCATGTGGGGAATTCATGAGGAGCAATACTTAAGTAAGAGGGGGAGGCAGGCTTGGGTAGAAGGAGAAGTTGCATCACAGGCCTCAGCTGATCCCCCAGGGAGCTCTGGAGTGGGGTTGATCCTTCAGGATTGTCCCCAAGGAGAAAAGAAAGCCAGGACTTTGTATCCATCCTTAGTTTGGGGGGTGTGCTGCCCCTTAGCAGTGAGCATAAAGTGGGCAATGTAGCCATTTTCAGCCAAAAGTGATTTCCACTGGGGGATGAGTGGCTCAGTTCTTAAGAGTGGAAGGGTTGCATCCCAAGTCCATGACAAGAAGGCATCATTCTTTCACTGCCCTGGCCTGGAATCAATTGCAACCAGATACAGTCAACATGGCCCCAACCTAACGACAAGAAGGTCTGAGACGTGTAAGAAAGCACTTAGAGTATGTGGTGAGCACCAACTGTCTTTACTCTGCACCGCTTCGTGGATCTGAGGACTAGTGGCTTTCAGCAATTCTAGACATTTACAGTCCTAGACATGTGGTGCTTTTGAATTGTGGTGCTGAAGAAGACTCTTGAGAGTCTCTTGGACTTCAAGGAGATCAAACCAGTCCATCCTAAAGGAATTCAACCCTGAATATTCATTGGAAGGACTGGTGCTGAAGCTGAAACTCCAATACTCTGGCCACCTATGCAAAGAACCAACTCATTGGAAAAGCCCCTGATGCTGGGTAAGATTGAAAGCCAAAGGAGAAGCGGGTGGCAGAGGATGAAATGGTTAGATAGCATCACCTACTCAGTGGACATGAATTTGAGCACACTCTGGGAGATAGTGAAAGACAAGGTAGCCTGGTGTGCTTCAGTCTATGGGGTTGCAAAGAGTCAGACTCGACTTAGCGACTGAACAACAGCTATGGACATTTACCAGTTATCTCTTCAAATATCATATCAGAATCATTGTATTTTCTCCTTCCAGAGAAATTTTTGCTATGTCTCTTATTTGCTTTTTCACATCTTCTATTTCTTAATCTCTCTGACTGCATCCTGGATAGTTTCTTTGAATGTACTTTCAGTTGGCTGATTTCCCTGTCAACTTGGTGTAGTATCCTTTCAATGACTTTTTATTTCAGTTCTTGTTTTTAATTTCTTAAAGTTGCATTATCTTCTTTTCAAATCTTGTTTATTGTTTATATGTTTAGCTCTTTCTTTAAACATCAGATCAGATCAGTCGCTCAGTCGTGTCGGACTCTTTGCGACCCCATGAATCGCAGCACACCAGGCCTCCCTGTCCATCACCAACTCCTGGAGTTCACTCAAACTCATGTCCATTGAGTCAGCGATGCCATCCAGCCATCTCATCCTCTGTCCTCCCTTCTCCTCTTGCCCCCAATCCCTCCCAGCATCAGAGTCTTTTCCAATGAGTCAACTCTTCGCATGAGGTGGCCAAAGTACTGGAGTTTCAGCTTTAGCATCATTCCTTCCAAAGAAATCCCAGGGCTGATCTCCTTCAGAATGGACTGGTTGGATCTCCTTGCAGTCCAAGGGACTCTCAAGAGTCTTATCCAACACCACAGTTCTTTACACATACTTGAACATAATTATTTTATATTTCAGTATCTGTTCTTTGGTCTTTCTGCTGTCTCCTGTTTTTGCTGTTTCTCATTCATGGCATTTTGTTTCCAGGAGTGTGCATGCTTGTATTAAAATAGAAATTCTTCAGAGAGGATTTGCATTTGTTTTGTTACTTGCCTGAGGAAACTACAAAACTTTGATTTCTGTTTGTAACTATGGTAAGTTTTCCACTTGAGAGTTCTTGGACCACGGTGGTGGTATGGATTTGGACCACAGACCCCCTGTAAAGATGAGCTGATGGTCCTGAATTCTTGGGAGAAATTTTTTTTTTTCAGAGAGACAACTTTTGTAACTGTCTTGTTCTGTCTGGTAAGATTTATTTTGCATTCACTTATAGAGAAGGCAATGGCAACCCACTCCAGTACTTTTGCCTGGAAAATCCCATGGACAGAGGAGCCTGGTAGGCTGCAGTCCATGGGGTCGCTAGAGTCTTCACTTTCACTTTTCCCTTTCATGCATTGGAGAAGGAAATGGCAACCCACTCCAGTGTTCTTGCCTGGAGAATCCCAGGGACGGGGGAGCCTGGTGGGCTGCCGTCTATGGGGTCGCACAGAGTCGAACACGACTGAAGTGACTTAGCAGCAGCAGCAGCAGCATTCACTTATCTTTAAAGTCCTAGTTTTATTGATGAAGTCACCTGTTAGATTCCCTGCTTTTGATGGGTCTTGGATTTCATCTTTTATTTGCAAAGTTTGGCAGCAGAAACTCTGATGGTGAAAGCAGCTTACCTCATAAGTTCCTGATTTCCTTTGTTTGAGGGGTTTATGGCTTCCTTCCTTTGTGCCATCTTGCTAATACATTTATCCAGTACATGATTCAGGCTTCATGTAGCATTTTAATTGTTTTCTTTGAGGGATCTTCATGACATATAACTCACCATTCTACCAGAACCAGAAGTTCCCCAGCTATTCTTCCAGGCCCTTTCTGCATCACAAGGGTCCAGCCATCCCTTCCTTCTGAAAACTTTTATAACATCTAGCATATCCATGAAATGTTTGTAGCAATCCTTGACTCCACTAGGCTGGATGTAGTGAAGCATCCTGGGCTTTTCAGTCTAACTAGCAAGGGTTTTCATATTGCTTCTACTATTTCTTCTGACTTTGGAAATTCCATCTCATAGAACTTCACTTTCCTCATCTGTAAAATGGGCTTGACAGTCATTACCTTTCAGTGCTCTCATGATGAGCAAATAAAACTGGGTTTTCCCCTGCCATGTGCTGGATCTAAATCAGGAGAATAAATACAGGTCACAGACTATACGTCTAAATATATAAAAGTCAAAATGAAGCTCGTAGTTACATAAATTCTACCTTGACAAACATCCCTGCATAATGACAAATAACAACATGTAAAACTGTGATTCCCAGGTGGTGCTAGTGGTAAAGAACCTGCCTGCCAATGCAAGAGACCTAAAGGATGTGAGTTCGATCCCTGGGTCAGGAAGATCCCCTGGAGGAGGACGTGACAACCCATACCACTATTCTTGCCTGGGAAATCCATGGACAGAAGAGCTTTGTGGGCTACAGTCCATGGGGTTGCAAAGAGTTGGACACAACTGAAGCAACTTAGCACAATGCCAGTAGAATGCCAAAGACAACTGAACTTAATTATTATTGTACATGTCTGGATATGATGTTGATGAATTAGTGATGTTTGGATGAGTATAATAGCATATTAAAAAGCAGAGACATTACTCTGTCAACAAAGGTCTGTCTAGTCAAGGCTATGGTTTTTCCAGTGGTCATGTATGGATGTGAGAGTTGGACTATAGAGAAAGCTGAGTGCCAAAGAATTGATGCTTTTGAACTGTGGTGTTGGAGAAGACTCTTGGCAGTCCCTTGGACTGCAAGGAGATCCAACCAGTCCATCCTAAAGGAGATCAATCCTGGGTGTTCATTGGAAGGACTGATGTTGAAGCTGAAACTCCATACTTTGGCCACCTGATGCGAAGGGCTGACTCATTTGAAAAGACCCTGATGCTGGGAAACATTGGGGGCAGGAGGAAAAGTGAACGACAGAGGATGAGATGGTTGGATGGCATCACCGACTCAATGGACATGGATTTGGGTGGACTCCAGGAGTTGGTGATGGACAGGGAGGCCTGGCGTGCTGCGGTTCATGGGGTTGCAAAGAATCAGACATGACTGAGCGACTGAACTGAATTGAATACACATAATTCATAAATTTGCATGTTTATTCTATAAAATTTATTTTTCTTGCCTTCATTTCAGCAAAATTATGAGATAACTTTGTAATCAACATTATCACATAATTTGTGTTCTATTAACAATGATGCCAAATTAAATCATTATTCATGAATCATAGTTCTTAGATTTTTTTTTAAATTTTAATTACTTTCATTTGCGAGAAATTTCTGTTGAGTTTTTACTCAACTCTGCTGAGGCAGAGGAACTGGAATTATCAAAAAATATTCTTAAAGCCACCTTTAGAATCAGAAATTACTATAAATTTTGCATATCAGTTTCAAACATTGTAATGCAGTTTCATATGATTATAACTGAGTGCTAGAATTATTAAATATTTTAATTTCATCATCATATTATGTTGCTGTTTTCACTGTCTTAAAACAGTATCTGTATCTATATAGTAGTTACTTGATTTTTCTTTTTTTCAAGAAAAAATTATTATAAAAAAACTGAAAGTAGTATCTTGCTCAGTTAACATTATACTTCAGTCAACAATGTCCAGAAAAATAATTTCTGTGGGAATCAATTTCAGGATTGTTTGTGAATCTTCTCTTTCATAGTCCACAGACATTCTTGTGTCCTTATTTGAATTTTATTTTATTGAAATATCATTTTTGTTGAATATTTCATGTGTGGTTCCTTTAGAAAAGTTCTAGAGATATTTAAAATAATAAATATACATTTTAAATCCCTTTAAAAGTGAAATAGCCAAACCTGTTTTTTGGAGGCTTTTGCTAAACACATCCCATAGCAATATCTGTGGACAGCTCAGGTTCAAAACTAACGTCATTTCCCCAAAAAAGGTGGGATTTGCTCTATTTGAGAACCTTCTGTTGTTTCACTGATTTCTTTGTCATCTTTTTATCTAAGTGTTTAATGACATTTATTTGGCATTCCCACTGCATGCATAAGAGTAGTTTATGGTCAGATTTGATATGTTTCAGCAAGATGTCCCATATTGGGGAAGCTTCAGAGGATGTCATATATAATCTTTGAATTATTTCAAAGCAAGGCATCAGTTGTCATAGTAAGAAATCGAAACCATGTGCTACCATCTCCAGTTCTAAGAATGTTTTTGGATTTGGGGACAAATTCGACCTTGTATTAGTTTTCTCTTGTCACCATAACAAATTACTGTAAATTTGATAGCTTAAAAAGAGGATAGATTATCTTACAGTTCTGTTGGTTAGAAGTCTCACACGGGTCTCACTAGGCTAAAACCAAAGTGTCAGTGGAGGCCTGGTGGGGAGAATCTGTTTTCTTGCCTTTTCCAGCTTCTGGCGACCACCCACATTCCTTGGCTCCCGGCCCACTTCCTCCATCTTCAAAGCCAGCAGTGTTGCAGTTGTCAACCACTCTTCCATAGCCACGTCTCCTTCTTTCCTCCACTTTTAAGGACCCTCATGATTACATTAGGCCTACCTGGATAGTCCAGATAATCTCCCTATTTTAAGGTCAGCTGATTAGCAACTTGAATGCCACCCATGACCTTAACTCCCCTTTGCCATGTAACCTAACATACTTACAGGTTCTGGCAGTTAGGACACGGACATTCTTCAGAGGACATTGTTTTGCCTATCACAAGCTTGCCCATGGCAGATTTTTAAATCAATGCCTAGAATTTAAAATTGGTTTTCTAGCTCTTAGATCAAAGACTATATATTATACTGATAGAATGTATCATTATACTGTTATTATTATATATATAGTATATGTTATTATACTGGCGAAATGCTCCACTGTTTCTACTTCATCACTTCTTCTGTAGATCAGCACTCTGTATTATGCCCATCATTCAGTGGGACTTCTCACCCTGGTACACCCTACCTGCACTGAGTAACATTTACTTTTTAAGAATGTACTATATGTCTTTTTTTTTTTTTCACTTTATTGTTCATTAAAGTATTAATATCCTTTGGGTCCTCCATCCTAGATACAATGATCATTTCTTTTCACTACTTTGTTTCCATCTTACATGTTTGGTCAGAAGAAATTTACCATCATTTTATATAAATATGGCATTGAATGTTTGACAAGCATCTTTATTCTTGACCGAATACTGAACACATTTTTTAAAGAACATTGCCCCCAATGTTCTAAATTGACCTTTACCTGTAATTGCTTAATACCGATAATGGTTGGCTATTAATTTGGTCGATTTACAGTTCTAGTAATTGTGCATGGGTTGTGTACCAGTGATGTTTTATGCTCTTTATGTTGAGAACTTAAGTGTTTTCTTTTACCAGGACCAGCCACGGTCTATTCTGCATGAGACAGTGGCTTGATGTCAGACCCAGTGTCAGGCACCTTGCAGTACTCACTAAATGACAGGTTATACTTGACACAGCAATTTGTGGCCTGCTCTCTTCCCTCCCCATTCCCTCCAGGCCTCTGCCCACCAACACCTCACCAGATTCCTTGCTGGTGCCTCACTGTCCCCTCCCTGACTTTTCATGCCTCTGCCTTTGGTTTCATCTTAACTTACCTAAAGGGCACCTCCTCTTCTGTGATGAACTAGATTCCAGGCAGGGAGGTGACAGCACGATGCTGAGCCAGGAGCCTGGGCTGGAGGCCAGAGATAGCAGTGATGTCTGCATGCCCTGGGAGCATGTTGGAAACGCAGATGCCCCAGCCCCACCTACCACCTCGGTGATCTCAGACACCTGCAGAAGGACAGTGGAGAGGCGCTGGCTTAGAGACTTTGTCACTCAGCCTCACCACTCGCAGTTTGTCTTGGTCAGCTTGAGCTGCCATAGAAAGTAGCACAGACTGGGTGGCTTAAATTTCTGGTGAGTAGAAATTTATTTTCTCACAGTTCTGGAGGCTGGAAGTGCAAGATCAAGGTGCCAGCAGGGTTGGATTTCTCTGAGGTCCCTCTTTAGCTTGCAGAGGGCCACCTTCCTCTGGTGACCTCCCTTGGTCATCCCTCTGCCTGCATATCCCTGGGGCCTCCCTGCATGTCCAGACTTCCTCCTCTTGTGAGGGACACAAATTAGATTAGAGTATCCCTCTTGTTTTGACTTTATCACCTCTTTTTTTCCCCCTTAAAATTTTTTTTAAATGAAACAAATATGAATATTTTTAATGATAAAAGGTAAAATTCACAAAAAAGATAGACATAAATGATTAGATACCTAACAGCAAAGAAACAAAGATGCATAAAGCAAAAATCAGAAAAAATATAAGGGAAAAGAAAAAATATATAGTCATAGTGAGACATATTAATAGTTCTCTGAGAATATTTTATCAAGTGTGGAAAAAATAAGAATAGAGGCATCTTGAGTGATGTCATTAATAATTTATATGTGATAGTTTTATATTTATATTAATTTTATATCCTATACAAATGTATTTAAAATTTTATATCTCATACATTGTTATTAGATTTCCATAGGACATTAGAAAAACTGGCTAAATGATAAACCTTACAAAGTTTCAAAAAGTAGAATCCTGGGTTGTTGTTTATTTGTGTGATTCAGTTATACATATACACATATATTATTTTTGAAAATACTTTCAATTATAGGTTATTATAAAATATTGACTATTGTTCCCTGTGCTATACAGTAAACCTTTGTAGCTTGTTGCATATCTATTTTTTTAATTAGAGATCTAGCATTCTATTCATACTAAGTCAAACAAATGGAATCAAAATGCCATAAATGTTTTAGTTAGGATAAAATTCTTAAGTTTTCTAAAAATATATATTATATATATTATTTCTATATAGTATACAGAAGCTTTTCTACTATACTTGATAAAGACTTGAGAAAGAACATTAAAAAAAAGGAGCTGGAGAAATCGGAAAACATAAACTAAGTGAAATGGGAGACTGAATATGAAATAGAAAAAGTGAAACAAACTAGATAAAAGTAAGAGATCCTCATATAGTCCAGTTGTTTTTAAACATGGCTGCTCATTAGAAACATATCTGGAACTTTGGAGGAAAAAAAAACAATACCTGGGCATTTGTATTTTTTAGAAAATTCGAAGATAATTCTGATATGCATCTGTATTTTAAAAAGTGATTGCAGGTTTTTCTGTTAAATGGTAGTTTTGGTGATACAGAATTATGTTATTTTTCTGTTGAACAATCCTGATACAATGGTATTAAGTGAGTAATAGCTACATAATCACAATAGTAAATGATGTTTATCAGTTTTTACAATCAATAGCCAGGCAAAAAATAAAAAATAATTATAATTGCAAGCATAATAGAAGCATGATTAACCTAACAATATAAAACAATTACATACACAAGCAGAGTGATGTGGTAAGTGGAAGTGCATATATGCACATTTCATCTGCTCAGCCAGTCCATGTCTTTGGGTTGACATTTTTAATCCACTTACATTTAAGGTAATTATCAATATGTATGATCCTGTCACCCTGTTTGTTTAACCTATACCCTGAGCACATCATGAGAAATGCTGGGCTGGATGAGTTATAAGCTAGAATCAAGATAGGCAGGAAAAACATCAACAACCTTAGATATGTGGATGATATCACTCTAATGGCAGAAAGCAAAGAGGAACTAGAGAGCCTCTTGATGAGGGTGAAGAAGGAGAGTGAAAGAGCCAGCTTAAGACTAAATATTAAGGAGGCAGCCCTAAGATGGCAGAGGAATAGGACGGGGAGACCACTTTCTCCCCAAGAAATTCATCAAAAGAATATTTAAACGCTGAGTAAATTCCACAAAACAACTTCTGAATGCCAGCAGAGGACATCAGGCACCCAGAAAAGCAGCCCATTGTCTTCGAAAGGAGATGTTTTATCAATGGTGCTGTATAGATGGAGAAGTCTTGAGGCTACTGTAAAAATAAGACTGAAAACCAGAAGCAGAAGGCTTAACTCCAAATCCTGAGAACACCAGAGAACTCCTGACTCCAGGGAACATTAATTGACAGGAGCTCATCAAATGCCTCCATACCGACACTGAAACCAAGCACCACCCAAGGGCCAACAAGTTCCAGAGCAAGACATACCATGAAAATTCTCCAGCAACACAGGAACAGAGCCCTGAGCTACAATATACAGGCTGCCCAAAGTCACTCCAAACCCATTGACATCTCATAACTCATTACTGGACACTTCATTGCACTCCAGAGAGAGGAAATCCAGGTCCACCCACCAGAACACTAACACAAGCTTCCCTAACCAGGAAACCTTGACAAGCCACACATACAACCCCACCCACAGCAAGGAAACTCCACAAACTGCCAGAATACAGAAAGGCCACCCCAAACACAGCAATATAAACAAATGAAGAGACAGAGGAGTACCCAGCAGGTAAAGGAACAGGATAAATGCCCACCAAACCAAATAAAAGAGGAAGAGATAGGGAATCTACCTGATAAAGAATTCCAAATAATGATAGTGAAAATGATCCAAAATCTTGAAATCAAAATGGAATCACAGATAAATAGCCTGGAGACAAGGATTGGGAGGATGCAAGAAAGGTTTAACAAGGACCTAGAAGAAGTACAAAAGAGTCAGTATATAATGAATAATGCAATAAATGAGATCAAAAACACTCTGGAGGGAACAAATAATAGAATAATGGAGGCAGAAGATAGGATTAGTGAAGTAGAAGATAGAATAGTAGAAATAAATGAATCAGAGAGGAAAAAAGAAAAATGAATTAAAAGAAATGAGGACAATCTCAGAGACCTCCAGGACAATGTTAAATGCCCCAACATTCAATCATAGGAGTCCCGGAAGAAGAAGACAAAAAGAAAGACCATGAGAAAATACTTGAGGAGATAATAGTTGAAAACTTCCCTAAAATGGGGAAGGAAATAATCACCCAAGTCCAAGAAACCCAGAGAGTCCCAAACAGGATAAACCCAAGGCAAAACACCCCAAGACACATACTAATCACATTAACAAAGATCAAACACAAAGAACAAATATTAAAAGCAGCAAGGGAAAAACAACAAATAACACACAAGGGGATTCCCATAAGGATAACAGCTGATCTTTCAATAGAAACTCTTGAGGCCAGGAGGGAATGGCAGGGCATACTTAAAGTGATGAAAGAAAATAACCTACAGCCCAGATTACTGTACCCAGCAAGGATCTCATTCAAATACAAAGGAGAAATCAAAAGCGTTACAGACAAGCAAAAGCTGAGAGAATTCAGCACCACCAAACCAGCTCTCCAACAAATGCTAAAGGATCTTCTCTAGACAGGAAACACAAAAAGGATGTATAAACTTGAACCCAAAACAATAAAGTAAATGGCAATGGGATCATACTTATCAATAATTACCTTAAATGTAAATGGGTTGAATGCCCCAACAAAAGATAAAGACTGGCTGAATGGATACAAAAACAAGACTCCTATATATGTTTTCTACAAGAGACCCACCTCAAAACAGGGGACACATACAGACTGAAAGTGAAGGGCTGGAAAAAGATATTCCACACAAATAGAGACCAAAAGAAAGCAGGAGTAGCAATACTCATATCGGATAAAATAGACTTTAAAACAAAGGCTGTGAAAAGAGACAAAGAAGGACACTACATAATGATCAAAGGATCAATCCAAGAAGAAGATATAACAATTATAAATATATATGCACCCAACATAGGAGCACCACAATATGTAAGACAAATGCTAACAAGTATGAAAGGGGAAATTAACAATAACACAATAATAGTAGGAGACTTTAATACCCCACTCACACCTATGGATAGATCAACTAAACAGAAAATTAACAAGGAAACACAAACTTTAAACAATACAATAGACCAGTTAGACCTAATTGATATCTATAGTACATTTCACCCCAAAACAATGAATTTCACCTTTTTCTCAAGTGCACATGGAACCTTCTTCAGGATAGACCACATCCTGGGCCATAAATCTAGCCTTCGTAAATTCAAAAAAATTGAAATCATTTCAAGCATCTTTTCTGACCACAGTGCAGTAAGATTAGATATCAATTACAGGAGAAAAACTATTAAAAATTCCAACATATGGAGGCTGAACAACATGCTGCTGAATAACCAACAAATCACAGAAGAAATCAAAATATGCACAGAAATGAATGAAAATGAAAACACAACAACCCAAAACCTGCGGGACACTGTAAAAGCAGTGCTAAGGGGAAGGTTCATAGCAATACAGGCTTACCTCAAGAAACAAGAAAAAAGTCAAATAAATAACCTAACTCTACACCTAAAGCAACTAGAAAAGGAAGAAATGAAGAACCCCAGGGTTAGAAGGAAAGAAATCTTTAAAATTAGGGCAGAAATAAATGCAAAAGAAACAAAAGAGACCATAGCAAAAATCAACAAAGCCAAAAGCTGGTTCTTTGAAAGGATGAATAAAATTGACAAACCATTAGCCAGACTCATCAAGAAACAAAGGGAGAAAAATCAAATCAATAAAGTTAGAAATGAAAATGGAGAGATCACAATAGACAATACAGAAATACAAAACTCATAAGAGACTATTATCAGCAACTATATGCCAATAAAATGGACAACTTGGAAGAAATGGACAAATTCTTAGAAAAGTACAACTTCCCAAAACTGAACCAGGAAAAAATAGAAAATCTTAACAGACCCATCACAAGCACAGAAATTGAAACTGTAATCAGAAATCTTCCAGCAAACAAAAGCCCAGGTCCAGATGGCTTCACAGCTGAATTCTACCAAAAATTTAGAGAAGAGCTAACACCTATCCTACTCAAACTCTTCCAGAAAATTGGAGAGGAAGGTAAACTTCAAAACTCATTCTATGAGGCCACCATCACCCTAATACCAAAACCTGACAAAGATGCCACAAAAAAAGAAAACTACAGGCCAATATCACTGATGAACATAGATGCAAAAATCCTTAACAAAATTCTAGCAATCAGAATCCAACAACACATTAAAAAGGTCATACACCATGACCAAGTGGGCTTTATCCCAGGGATGCAAGGATTCTTCAATATCTGCAAATCAATCAATGTAATACACCACATTAACAAATTGAAAAATAAAAGCCATATGATCATTTCAATAGACGCAGAGAAAGCCGTTGACAAAATTCAACATCCATTTATGATAAAAACTCTCCAGAAAGCAGGAATAGAAGGAACATACCTCAACATAATAAAAGCTATATATGACAAACCCACAGTAAACATTATCCTCAATGGTAAAAAATTGAAAGCATTTCCCCTAAAGTCAGGAACAAGACAAGGGTGCCCACTTTCACCACTACTATTCAACATAGTTTTGGAAGTTTTAGCCATAGCAATCAGAGCAGAAAAAGAAATAAAAGGAATCCAAATTGGAAAAGAAGAAGTAAACTCTTACTGTTTGCAGATGACATGATCCTCTACATAGAAAACCCTAAAGACTCCACCAAAAAATTACTAGAACTAATCAATGAATATAGTAAAGTTGCAGGGTATAAAATCAACACACAGAAATCCCTTGCATTCCTATATACTAATAATGAGAAAATAGAGAAATTAAGGAAACAATTCCATACACCATTGCAACGAAAAAAATAAAATACTTAGGAATATATCTACCTAAAGAAACTAAAGACCTATATATAGAAAACTATAAAACACTGGTGAAAGAAATCAAAGAGGACACTAATAGATGGAGAAATATACCAAGTTCACGGATCAGAAGAATCAATATAGTAAAAATGAGTATACTCCCCAAAGCAATCTATAGATTCAGTGCAATCCCTATCAAGCTGCTGCTGCTGCTGCTAAGTCACTTCAGTCGTGTCCGACTCTGTGTGACCCCATAGATGGCAGCCCACCAGGCTCCCCCGTCCCTGGGATTCTCCAGGCAAGAACACTGGATTGGGTTGCCATTTCCTTCTCCAATGCGTGAAAGTGAAAAGTGAAAGTGAAGTCATTCAGTCGTGTCCGACTCTTAGTGACCCCATGGACTGCAGCCTACCAGGCTCCTCCATCCATGGGATTTTCCAGGCAAGAGTACTGGAGAGGGGTGCCATCGCCTTCTCCGCCCTATCAAGCTACCAACGGTATTTTTCACAGAGCTAGAACAAATAATTTCACAATTTGTATGGAAATAAAAAAAACCTCAAATAGCCAAAGCAATCTTGAGAAAGAAGAATGGAACTGGAGGAATCAACCTGCCTGACTTCAGGCTCTACTACAAAGCCACAGTCATTAAGACAGTATGGTACTGGCACAAAGACAGAAATATAGATCAATGGAACAAAATAGAAAGCCCAGAGATAAATCCACGCACCTATGGACACCTTATCTTTGACAAAGCAGGCAAGAATATACAATGGAGAAAAGACAATCTCTTTAACAAGTGGTCCTGGGAAAACTGGTCAACCACTTGTAAAAGAATGAAACTAGAACACTTTCTAACACCATACACAAAAATAAACTCAAAGTGGATTAAAAATCTAAATGTAAGACCAGAAACTATAAAACTCCTAGAGGAGAACATAGGCAAAACACTCTCTGACATACATCACAGCAGGATCCTCTATGACCCACCTCCCAGAATATTGGAAATAAAAGCAAAAATAAACAAATGGGACCTAATTAAAATTAAAAGCTTCTGGACAACAAAGGAAACTCTAAGCAAGGTGAAAAGACAGCCTTCAGAATGGGAGAAAATAATAGCAAATGAAGCAACTGACAAAGAAATAATCTCAAAAATATACAAGCAACTCCTGCAGCTCAACTCCAGAAAAATAAATGACCCAATCAAAAAATGGGCCAAAGAACTAAACAGACATTTCTCCAAAGAAGACATACAGATGGCTAACAAACACATGAAAAGATGCTCAACATCACCCATTATCAGAGAAATGCAAATCAAAACCACAATGAAGTACCATTTCACACCAGTAAGAATGGCTGCGATCCAAAAGTCTACAAATAATAAATGCTGGAGAGGCTGTGGAGAAAAGGGAACCCTCTTACACTGTTGGTGGGAATGCAAACTAGTACAGCCACTATGGAGAACAGTGTGGAGATGCCTTAAAAAACTGGAAATAGAACTGCCTTATGACCCAGCAATCCCACTGCTGGGCATACACACTGAGGAAACCAGAATTGAAAGAGACACGTGTACCCCAATGTTCATCGCAGCACTGTTTATAATAGCCAGGACATGGAAGCAACCTAGATGTCCATCAGCAGATGAATGGATAAGAAAGCAGTGGTACATATACACAATGGAGTATTACTCAGCCATTAAAAAGAATACATTTGAATCAGTTCTAATGAGGTGGATGAAACTGGAGCCTATTATACAGAGTGAAGTAAGGCAGAAAGAAAAACACCAATACACTATACTAATGCATATATATGGAATTTAGAAAGATGGTAACAATAACCCTGTATGCAAGACAGCAAAAGAGACACAGATGTATAGAACAGTCTTTTGGACTCTGGGAGGGGGCATGATTTGGGGGAACGGCCTTGAAACATGTATAATATCATATATGGAATGAATTGCCAGTCCAGGTTTGATGCATGATACAGGATGCTTGGGGCTGGTGCACTGGGATGACCCAGAGGGATGGTATGGGGAGGGAGGTGGGAAGGGGGTTCAGGATGGGGAACACGTGTAAACCCGTGGTGGATTCATGTTGATGTATGGCAAAACCAATACAATATTGTAAAGTAATTAGCCTCCAATTAAAATAAATATATTTATATTTAAAAAAGAAAAAGAAAAAGTAAATATTAAAAAAACTAAGATCATGGTATCTGGCCCCATTACTTCATGGCAAATAGAAGGGGACAAGGTGGAAGTAGTGACAGATTTCCTCTTCTTGGGCTCTAAAATCACTGCAGATGGTGACTACAGCCATGAAATCAGAAGACGATTGCTTCTTGGCAGGAAAGCGATGACAAACTTAGTGTGTTGAAAAGCAGAGACATCACTCTGTCAACAAAGGTCCATGTAGTCAAGGCTATGGTCTTCCCAGTGGTCACATACGGTTGGGAGAGCTGGACCATAAAGAAGGCAGAGTGCCAAAGAATCGATGCCTTCGAACTGTAGTGCTGGAGAAGATTCCTGAAAGTCTCTTGGACAGCAAGGAGATCAAACCAGTCAATCTTAATGAAAATCAACCTTGAATAATCACTGGAAGGACTGGTGCTGAAGCTAAAGCTCCAGTATTTTGATCATCTGATGGGAACAGACTCATTGGAAAAGTCCCTGATGCTGGGAAAGATTGAGGGCAGAAGGAGAAGAAGGCATCAGAGGATGAGATGGCTGGATGGCATCTCCGATGCAATGAACATACACTTGGGCAAGCTTCGGGAGATGGTGAGGGACAGGGAGACCTGGCGTGCTGCAGTCCATGGGGCCGCAAAGAGTCAGACACGACTGGGTGACTGAGCAACAACAACGACATGAGCCTATTACCATTTTCTTAATTGTTTGGGGTATTTTCTATAGATGGGTCTTTTCCTTCTCTTGTTTTCTATCTAGAGAAGTTCCTTTAGCATTCGTTGTAAAGCTGGTTTGATGATGTTGAATTCCCTTATCTTTTGCTTGTCTGGAAAGCTTTTGATCACCTCATAATCACCTCTTTTAAAACTATCCCCATGGAAATTTCATGGTGGTCCAGCAGGTTAAGAATCCGCCTTGCTATGCAGGGACACAGGTTTGATACCTGGTGGGGAGGGAACTAGATCCCACATGCCACAGATAAGTTTGTATTCTGCAACTAAGACCTGGTACAGCCAAATAAATAAAAATAAATAAGTATTTTAAAACACTATCTCCAAATACAGTTACATTCTGAGGTGCTAGAGGTTAGGGCTTCAATATATGAATTTTGTTGTTGTTATTGCTCAGTCACCCAGTCGTGTCTGACTCTTTGCGACCCCATGGACTGCAGCACACCAGGTCTCCCTGTCCCTCATCATCTCCTGAAACTTGCTCAAGTTCGTGTTCATTGCATTGGAGCAGCCATCCAGCCGTCTCATCCTCTGATGCCCTCTTCTCCTTCTGCCCTCCATCTTTCCCAGCATCAAGGACTTTTCTAATGAGTCATCTATTCCCATCAGATGACCAAAATACTGGAGCTTCAGCTTCAGCATCAGTCCTTCCAGTGACTATTCAGGGTCTATTTCCATTAAGATTGACTGGTTTGATCCCCTTGCCGTCCAGGGGACTTTCAGGAGTCTTCTCCAGCACTACAGTTCAAAGGCATCAATTCTTTGGCACTCTGCCTTCTTTATGTTCCAGCTCTCACAACCGTATGTGACCACTGGGAAGACCATAGCCTTAACTATATGGACCTTTGTCGACAGAGTAATATTTCTGCTTTTCAACACACTGTCTAGTGTTATGGGAGATGCAGTTCAGAACAATAACACTTTAAAGAGAAACAACTAAGGTTCAGAGAAGTGTGTGACTGTCCACAATCACACTGCAGGCTGAGAGGGGAAAGCTTCATCTCCAGTGAGTCCTCCAGAGTGGCAGGGAGGATCATGTGAAAGACCAGGACACAAGGTCTAATGTCTCAGCTTTGCCCCCACTAATTCTGGGATCTTGATTAAATGCCTTCACCTCCCTGGACCTTAGTTTCCTTTTCTGTGAAATGGGGACAGGAAAAAACTGTCCCTCACTAGGCCATGAGGATTCAGTGAGATCTAGACGAAAAATTCAGATTACCACACAGAGGCCTGTGGCCTGATAACCCCACTCTGGCAGCTTCTCCGCTTTGCCATCAAAATCCACTCTTATTTACCGCTAGCCAGGTGCGATTATTTTCCCCAGGTGATTTGCAGTTTAATAGATGGAAACACCAAGGGTTTGAAATAGTCACAGTGGAATTTCAGGCATCAGCTGGCAGGTGCACAGGGCCTTTCTTGGAAGCCCAATGTGTGGCAGGCACTAAGCGGAAAACCCACTGACGTGCCCTTCCACCTGGCTGCCTGGGGGTTCTCACTCCTAAATTATAGGCTGCACACAATTTGATTTCATTTCACTCTAAATTGGTTGGCCTGCAACCAGGGAGGCAAGGTGGAGTCGAATCAATTCTGCTGTGCAAATAAGCCAGCGTCTGCTAACTCGGGGCTGCTTAGAAATGAGGCCCATTACAGAGCATTAAGACAATGACTGTGGTTTGCCTTTGGGGGTCAAACTAGGCAGGAATGCAAAATTGTTTTCAAATGTTTTGTTGTTCAGATTTATGTAGCATGTAAATCCTAGGGACAGAGGAGCCTTGTGGGCTACAGTCCATGGGCTCACAAGAGTTAGATGTGACTTTCTGATATCTGTTCTGTGAGGATCTACTCTATGCAAAGTGCTTTGCTGAGGCTGGAGCCAGATTATGGAGAGAACTTGTCTCCCTGTGCTTGGAGGGGTTCAGAGCTGGAGTGGACCTAACAGCGCCACCTAGTGGGTGGAAGGTCAAATTGGGGAGGCAGAGGCAGGTTGTTCAGTCACTCAGTCGTGTCCAACTCTTTGAGACTCCGTGGACTGCAGCACGCCAGGCTTACTTGTCCTTCACCATCTCCTGGAGTCTGCTCAAACTCATGTCCATTGAGTCGGTGATGCCATCCAACCATCTCGTTCTCTGTCGTCCCCTTCTTTTCCTGCCCCCACTCTTTCCCAGCATCACTGTCTTTTCCAAGGAGTCAGATCTTTGCATGATGGTGGCCAAAGTATTGCAGCTTCAGCATCAGTCCTTCCAATGAGTATTTAGGACTGATTTTCTTTAGGATTAACTGGTTTTATCTCCTTGCAGTCCAAGGGACTCTCAAGAGTCTTCTCCAGCACCATAGTTCGAAAGCATCAGTTCTTCGACACTCAGCCTTTTTATGGTCTAACTCTTACATCCGTACATGACTCCTGGAAAAACCATAGCTTTCATTATATGGACCTATGTCAGCAAAGTAATGGCTCTGCTTTTCAATACACTGTCTAGGTTTGTCACAGCTTTTCTTCCAAGGAGCAAGCATCTTTTAATTTCATGGCTGCAGTCATCATCTGCAATGATTTGGGAGCCCAAGAAAATAAAGTCTCTCGTTGTTTCCATTGTTTCCCTATCTATTTGCCATGAAGTGATCGGACCAGATGCCATGATCTTAGTTTTTTGACTGTTGAGTTTTAAGGCAGCTTTTACGCTCTCCTCTTTCACCTTCATCAAGAGGCTCTTTAGTTCCTCTTTGCTTTCTGCCATAAGGGTGATATCATCGGCATATCTGAGGTTGTTAATATTTCTCCCAGCAATCCTGATTCCAGCTTGTGCTTTATCCAGCCTGGTATTTCGCATGATCTACTTTGCATAGAAGGTAAAATAAGCAGGGTAACAACATATACAGCCTTGATGTACTCCTTTCCCAGTTTGGAACCGGTCCATTGTTCTATGTCCGGTTCTAACTGTTGCTTATTGACCTGCATACAGGTTTCTCAGGAGGCAGGTAAGGTGGTCTAATATCCTCATCTCTTTAAGAATTTTCCATAGTTTATTATGACCAGTCAAAGGCTTTAGCATAGTCAGTGAAGCAGAAGTAGATGTTTTTCTGGAATTCTCTTGCTTTTTCTGTGATCCAATGGATCATGCCAGTGGATGTCAGCAATTTGATCTCTGGTTCCTCTGCCTTTTCTAAATCCAGCTTGAACATCTGGACATTCTCGGTTCACATACTGTTAGCTTGAAGTATTTTGAGCACTACCTTGCTAGCTTGTGAAATGAGTGCAATTGTGTAGTAGTTTGAACTTTCTTTGGCATTGCCCTTCTTTGCAATTGGAATGAAAACTGATCTTTTCCAGTCCTGTGGCCACTGCTGAGTTTTCCAAATTTGCTGACATATTGAGTGCAGCACTTTCACAGCATCATCTTTTAGGATTTGAAATTGCTCAGCTGGAATTCTATCGCCTCCACTAGCTTTGTTCGTAGTGGTGCTTCCTAAGGCCCACTTGACTTTGCATTCCAGAATGTCTGGCTGTAGGTGAGTGATGACACCATTGTGATTATCTGGGTCATTAAGATCTTTTCTGTATAGTTCTTCTGTGTATTCTCGTGACCTTTTCTTAATATCTTCTGCTTCTGTTAGGTCCATACCATTTCTGTCTTTTATTGTGCCCATCTTTGCGTGAAATGTTCCCTTGGTATCTCTAATTTTCTTGAAGAGATCTCTAGTCTTTTTCACTCTATTGTTTTCCTCTATTTCTTCTCACTGTTCACTTAGGAAGGCTTTCTTACCTCTCCTTGCTATTCTTTTTAACTCTGCGTTCAGAAGGGCAGGTCAGATGTTGCTGGTTTTTGACAGAGTGGCTCCCTTCCTTTCTTTTTTTCATCCTGTATCCATTTGGACTTCTTTTTTTTCTTTTCTTGAGATCTGCTTTCAATCCCACCCCTGTGGTGTGGTTAATGGGCTTTTCATCCATGTATGGTTACATGAATGGTAAGAGGAAAGCAGGCTTTTTTCCTTTTCTTTTTTAAAAATTGCAGTGTAGTTGATTTGCTGTGTTGCACTAATCTCTGCTATACAACAAAGTGACTCAGCTATACACATTTATGCATTTTTTATATTCTTTTCCATTATGGTTTATCCCAGGAGATTATAGTTCTCTGTCCTATACAGTAGGACCTTGTTTATCCATTCTAAATGTAATAATTTGTAACCACCAACCCCAGATTCCCAGTCCATCCCTCTCCCCATCCCTTCCCCTTTGCAACCACAAGTCTGTTCCTGTCTGTGAGTCAGTTGTGTCATAGTTTAGATTTCACATATAAGTGATATCACATGGTATTTGTCTTTCTCCTTCTGACTTCTCACTCAGTATGGTAATCTCTGGTTCTGGCATAATTTTGTTCTTTCTTACGGCTGAGTGATACTCCATTGTGTGTCTGTGCCACATCTTCTTTATCTGCTCTCCATTCATTTGCCAGTGGACATGTAGCTTTTGTTTTGGCTTTTATGAGTAGTGGGAAGCAGGTTCTTTTAATCTGGGCCTAATCCTAGCCTTGCTGTAAGGCATCTTCTCCAGGTCTGGGGCCAGATGCTTAAATGCGGTCAAGTTGTCCAGTGTGTGAATTTCCCAGCCCCTCTGTTCCTCTCTGGCTTTTGACTCTGTCAGCATCCTCTCTTGCCTCCTAGAATGCAGGGTCCAAAGAGAGAAGGACAATAGTGTACCCTGAGTCACTGTGGACAAAGTATAGGTGACCTCCCCTCTGGGTCTCGTAGCCACCGTCCAGCTGCAGCCATCACTGTGTCTAAGCTGTCCCGCAGACCTGCCTTGCTTCCTCCCCCTCTGGGTCTCGTAGCCACCATCCAGCTGCAGCCATCACTGTGTCTAAGCTGTCCTGCAGACCTGCCTTGCTTCCTCCCCCCTCTGAGTCTCGTAGAGCCACCGTCCAGCTGCAGCCATCACTGTGTCTAAGCTGTCCCGCAGACCTGCCTTGCTTCCTCCCCCTCTGGGTCTCGTAGCCACCATCCAGCTGCAGCCATCACTGTGTCTAAGCTGTCTCGCAGACCTGCCTTGCTTCCTCCCCCTCTGGGTCTCGTAGCCACCGTCCAGCTGCAGCCATCACTGTGTCTAAGCTGTCTCGCAGACCTGCCTTGCTTCCTCCCCGTGCGCCATCCCCGCTTGCCCAAGGTTCCGCAGGCCCCTTGTCTTAAGATCTCCTGCTGTGTGAGATCTGCTAAACTTACTCATATGAAGGAGTGAGTAATGAGTATCAATTGCTCCTTTCTGGAGCCCTTGTATTTCAACAAGCGGCCAATGCTTTAATTAAAAAAAAATAAGGAAGAAAGCAAGAAACATGAGAAGTAGAATGGTAGACCCATAGTTTCTGTTGGGGGCGTTCCATGCCCACCACGCGGGCGCCATCCCCACATGGATCAAAGGCTGAGGCCATTGGCCCATTTGCCTCCTTGTCAGCATGGACATCACCAGATGGCCAACACTGAAATCAGATTGATTATATTCTTTACAGCCAAATATGGAGAAGCTCTATGCTGCTGCTGCTGCTGCTAAGTCACTTCAGTCACGTCCAACTCTGTGCAACCCCATAGATGGCAGTCCACCAGGCTCCCCCATCCCTGGGATTCTCCAGGCAAGAATACTGGAGTGGGTTGCCATTGCCTTCTCCCAGAGAAGCTCTATACAGTCAGCAAAAACAAGCCTGGGAGCTGACTGTGGCTCAGATCATGAACTCCTTATTGCCAAATTCAGACTTAAATTGAAGAAAGTGGGGAAAACCACTAGACCGTTCAGGTATGACCTAAATCAAATCCCTTATGACTATACAGTGGAAGTGAGAAATAGATTTAAGGACTAGATCTGATAGACAGAGTGCCTGATGAACTATGGTCGGAGGTTCGTGACACTGTACAGGAGACAGGGACCAAGACCATCCCCAAGAAAAAGAAACGCAAAAAAGCAACATGGCGTCTGGGGAGGCCTTACAAACAGCTGTGAAAAGAAGAGAAGCAAAAAGCAACGGAAAAAAGGAAAGATATACCTATTTGAATGCAGAGTTCCAAAGGATAGCAAGGAGAGATAACAAAGCTTTCCTCAGTGATCAGTGCAAAGAAATAGAGGAAAACAGTAGAATGGGAAAGACTGGAGACCTCTTCAAGAAAATAAGAGACACCAAGGGAACATTTCATGCAAAGATGGTCTCAATAAAGGACAGAAATGGTAGGGACCTAACAGAAGCAGAAGATATTAAGAAGAGGTGACAAGAATACACAGAACTGTACAAAAAAAGATCTTCACAATGGTGTGATCACTCACCTAGAGCCAGACATCCTGGCATGTGAAGTCAAGTGGGCCTTAGGAAGCCTCACTACAAACAAAGCTAGTGGAGGTGATGGAATTCCAGCTGAGCAATTTCAAATCCTAAAAGATGATGCTGTGAAAGTGCTGCACTCAATATGTCAGCAAATTTGGAAAACTCAGCAGTGGCCACAGGACTGGAAAAGATCAGTTTTCATTCCAATTGCAAAGAAGGGCAATGCCAAAGAATGCTCAAAATACCTCACAATTGCACTCATCTCACATGCTAGTAAAGTAATGCTCAAAATTCTCCAAGCCAGTTTTCAGCAATACGTGAACTGTGAACTTCCAGATGTTCAAGCTGGTTTTCGAAAAGGCAGAGGAACCAGAGATCAAATTGCCGACATCCACTGGATCATGGAAAAAGCAAGAGAGTTCCAGAAAAACATCTATTTCTGCTTTATTGACTATGCCAAAGCCTTTGACGGTGTGGATCACAATAAACTGTGGAAAATTCTTCAAGAGATGGGAATACGAGACCACCTGACCTGCCTCTTGAGAAATCTGTATGTAGGTCAGGAAGCAACAGTTAGAACTGGACATGGAACAGACTGGTTCCAAATAGGAAAAGGAGTACATCAAGGCTGTACATTGTCACCCTGCTTATTTAAGTTATATGCAGAGTACATCATGAGAAATGCTGGGCTGGAAGAAACACAAGCTGGAATCAAGATTGCCGGGAGAAATATCAATAACCTCAGATATGCAGATGACATTACCCGCATGGCAGAAAGTGAAGAACTAAAGAGCCTCTTGATGAAAGTGAAATAGGAGAGTGAAAAGGTTGGTTAAAGCTCAACATTCAGAAAACGAAGATCATGGCATCTGGTCCTATCACTTCATGGGAAATAGATGGGGCAACAGTGGAAACAGTGTCAGACTTTATTTTTCTGGGCTCCAAAATCACTGCAGATGGTGACTGCAGCCATGAAATTAAAAGACGCTTACTCCTTGGAAGGAAAGTTATGACCAACCTAGATAGCATATTCAAAAGCAGAGACATTACTAACAAAGGTCCATCTTGTCAAGGCTATGGTTTTTCCAGTAGTCATGTATGGATGTGAGAGTTGGACTATGAAGAAAGCTGAGCGCCAAAGAATTGATGCTTTTGAACTGTGGTGCTGGAGAAGACTCTTGAGAGTCCCTTGGGCTGTAAGGAGATCCAAGCAGTCCATCCTAAAGGAGATCAGTCCTGAGTGTTCACTGGAAGGACTGATAGTTAAGCTGAAACTCCAATACTCTGGCCACCTGAAGCGAAGAGCTGACTCATTTGAAAAGACCCTGATGCTGGGAAAGATTGAAGGGAGGAGGAGAAGGGGACAGCAGAGGATGAGATGGTTGGATGGCATCACTGACTCGATGGAGATGAGTTTGAGTAGACTCTGGGAGTTGGTGACGGACAGGGAGGCCTGGCATGCTGTGGTCCATGGGGTCATGAAGAGTCAGACACAACTGAGCAACTGAACTGAACTGAACTGAACAGCAGCCCTGGTGGGCAGACTGCTGCAAGCTGAGACTCCTGCTGCCCATTAGAGAAGGCTGTCCACTGTAATCTGGGAATGTCGGCAGAAACCACGGTGAATCAAAACCTAAAGTTTTTGACTTTAGCTAATCAAAAAATAAGCTAAAACCCAAGCCTAATTCAAACAGTACTTCTTCACTGGACCTTGAACCAACTTCGTTTGTCCCCTCTCCCTAGTTGACCAGTTTCACCCAGAAGTGAACCAAGATGGGAATGCCCTCGCCATCTGGTAAGCTAATGTCACCCATTTCATAGATGAGGACACTGAACGCTGAGAGCTGTGGCCCAGCTTAAAGTCATTTAGCACCTCACTGGCCCAGATTCAACTCTTTACGGATATCTCCCTGCTTTCTCCACTCCTCCAAGAGACCACTTGACTCAGAATCTCAAGAGGTAGTATAGGTCATGATACATTGTTTGTTCTTGTATTTTTTTAAAAATTCTTTATTATTTTTTAAGCCATTTTGGAAAATAGAAGTATAGTTGATTTACAGCATTGTCGTGTTTCAGGTGTATAGCAAATTGTATAAGCAAGTATAAAGCAAAGGTATACAACAGAGTATAAAGCAAGGTGTGCACTTTGCTGTACACCTGAAACATACATCTATATTTACATACATGTGTATTCTTTTCCACTATAGGTCATTACAAGTATTGTATATTTTTGAATCAAAGTTCTCTCTTAAACTAAGAAGTTGGTAACCCAGATGGGAAATCAATATTTAGGTTGGAATTCTCCCAGCCTTCCATTCCTCCCACAGCCCTAGAAAACCAGATGGAAACCTTTAAAATTTATCATGACTTGATTTACAATTGGTTCAGTTCAGTTGCTCAGTTATGTCTGACTCTTTGAGACCCTGTGAACTGCAGCACACCAGGTCTCCCTGTTCATCACCAACTCCCGGAGTCAACTCAAACTCATCTCCATTGAGTCGGTGATGCCATCGAACCATCTCATTCTTTGTTGTCCCCTTCTCTTCCTGCCTTCAATGTTTCCCTGTATCAGGGTCTTTTCAAATGAGTCAATTCTTTGCATCAGGTGGCTAAAGTATTGGAGTTTCAGCTTCAGCATCAGTCCTTCCAATGAATATTCAGGACTGATTTCCTTTAGGATGGACTGGTTGGATCTCCTTGCAGTCCAAGAGATTCTCAAGAGGCTTCTCCAACACCGCAGTTCAAAAGCACTAATTCTTTGGTACTCAGCCTTCTTTATAGTCCAACTCTCACATCCATACATGACCACTGGAAAACCATAGCCTTGACTAGACGGACCTTTGTTGGCAAATAATGTCTCTACTTTTTAATATGCTGTCTAGGTTGGTCATATAAATGATTTACATTCAGTCAGTTCAGTTCAGTCGCTCAGTCGTGTCTGACTCTTTGCGACCCCATGAATGGCAGCACTCCAGGCCTCCCTGTCCATCACCAATTCCTGGAGTTTACCCAAACTCATCTCCATCGAGTCAGTGATGCAATCCAGCCATCTCATCCTCTGTCGTCCCCTTCTCATCCTGCCCCGAATCCCTCCCAGCATCAGGGTATTTTCCAATAAGTCAACTCTTCGCATGAGGTGGCCAAAGTACTGGAGTTTCAGCTTTAGCATCATTCCTTCCAAAGAAATCCCAGGGCTGATCTCCTTTAGAAGGACTGGTTGGATCTCCTTGCAGTCCAAGGAACTCTCAAGAGTCTTCTCCAACACCACAGTTCAAAAGCATCAATTCTTCGGCACTTAGCTTTCTTCACAGTCCAACTCTCACATCCATACATGACCACAGGAAAAACCATAGCCTTGACTAGACAGACCTTTGTTGGCAAAGTAATGTCTCTGCTTTTCAATATGCTATCTAGGTTGGTCATAACTTTTCTTCCAAGGAGTAAGCATCTTTTAATTTCACAGCTGCAGTCACCATCCACAGTGATTTTGGAGCCCAAAAACATAAAGTCTGACACTGTTTCCCCATATATTTGCCATGAAGTGATGGGACCGGATGCCATGACCTTCGTTTTCTGAATGTTGAGCTTTAAGCCAACTTTTTCACTCTCCTCTTTCACTTTCATCAAGAGGCTTTTGAGTTCCTCTTCACTTTCTGCCATGCGGGTAGTGTCATCTGCATATCTGAGGTTATTGATATTTCTCCCAGCAATCTTGATTCCAGCTTGTGCTTCTTCCAGCCCAGCATTTCTCATGATGTACTCTGCATATAAGTTAAATAAGCAGGGTGACAATATACAGCCTTGACATACTCCTTTTCCTATTTAGAACCAGTCTGTTGTTCCATGTCCAGTTCTAATTGTTGCTTCCTGACCTGCGTACAGATTTCTCAAGAGGCAGGTCAGGTGGTCTGGTATTCCCATCTCTTGAAGAATTTTCCACAGTTTATTGTGATCCACACAGTCAAAGGCTTTGGCATAGTCAAGAAAGCAGAAATAGATGTTTTTCTGGAACTCTCTTGCTTTTTCCATGATCCAGCTGATGTTGGCAATTTGATCTCTGGTTTCTCTGCCTTTTCTAATGATTACTAATATTATTATTATTTTTCTTAATTAATCTACTCATTTTTATTTACCTTTCAAGGATTATAGCAACATTCAGCTAAATCAATGGTTCTTAACTAGGGGAGGTTTTGCCCCAGGGGACATGGCAGGTTTGGGAGATATGTTTGGTTGTCACAGCTTGGAAGGGGAGCGTGGTGGGTGCTCTTGGCATCTCATAGGGAGAGGCCACAGATACTACTGACAATGCATATGACAGCACCCCGCAACAACAAAGAATTGGCCCCAAATGTCAGCACTGTCAAGACTGAGAAACCCTGATCTGATCACACCCTGATCTGATAACGCAAATCCTGCTACTTCAACAAATGAAGTTCTTTCCTTTCCCATGTTCCCCCAGCCTCCATCCCACCATGTGCACTTAAATTGCTGTAGTTCTTAGCATCATGGCAGGCATACAGTTGACATTCCACTTTTGTTTCACTTAATGTTACATCCTGAGCTTTTGTTCCTCATGCCTCGTCATCTTCACAATTACCTTTTTTTTTTCTTATTAATTTATTTACTTATTTTGGGCTTCGTCAGGTCTCAGTTGCGGCACACAAGCTTCTTTCTAGTCATGGTGCTGGCTCCAGAGCAGTGGGCTCTGTAGTGGCAGAACACGGGCGTAGTTGCACCGCAGCGTGTGGTGGTAAAGACCCCACCTGCCAGTGCAGGAGACATAAGAGATGCGGGTTTGATCCCTGGTTCGGGAGTATCCCCTGGAGGAGAGCTTGGTAACCCACTCCAGTATTCTTGCCTGGAGAATCCCATGGACACAGGATCTTGGTGGGCTACGGTTTGTAGGGTCACACAGAGTCAGACACGACAAGTGACTTTAGCAGGCATGTGGGATCTTAGTTCCCTGACCAGGAATTGAACCCGTATCCCCTGCAATGGAAGACGGATTGTTAACTACTAGACTGCCAGGGAAGGCCTCACAATTACCATTT
The DNA here is from genome assembly GCF_027580195.1 of Bos mutus. Lineage (NCBI taxonomy): Eukaryota > Metazoa > Chordata > Mammalia > Artiodactyla > Bovidae > Bos > Bos mutus. The sequence continues at coordinate 15,794,823 of NC_091626.1, forward strand.
TAAATGGCTGTAATGCAGTCCTCCAAGCAGGTTGACACCCCATATTTTATCTGGCCAGTCCAAGTTTCTCATCCAGGGTGAGGTGGTTGCCAAGAGCCTTGCCAGGTGGGCTGCCTGAGGCAGGGGGTGTTTGTGTGGGCCTTCTCCTCCACCTGCAGCCCAGGCTGATGCCATCATAGTCTTCATCAAAAGGCCTTTGTGAAGCGCTCTGGTGAATATACCCTGGGCCTCGGGGGGATCTCCTGCAGAGATCATCCCACCAGCCCCTGACATGCAGGGCTTGTCAGCTCGGACAGGCAGCATATATGTCAACCATCCGAAGACCAGGCTGTAGGCCCCAGCCAGAGGGTGCAAAACCAGATTCTTAAGCAACATTCATGACAGAAGTAAGTGCCTCTGGGAATGGACAGACAGGCTGGATTCCCAGAGGAAGTCGGGGCCTTGAATCTGCTCCTCCAGCTGACTGCAGGCTCCTGGGAGGACACGAGATTTTGGAAACCTTGGGAAGGAAGCGGGAAGCCACGTGACAGATCAAGGACCCGGGGTCAGGTGTTCCAGGCTCTAGTGGACAAGTGCCCAGCCTGGGAGAAAGGTGGATGCTACCAGGGACGTTCCCCTGAGACCTTCCGGCCACCCTCTTGTGTAACCTCAGCGTCCCTTTCTCCTCCCCTTGCAGGTGTTCCATGAACAGGGCATCCTCTTCGGCTACCGACACCCACAGAGTTCCGCCACTGCCTGCCTCCTCAGCCTTTTTCAAATGACCAATGAGACCCTCAACATCTGGACGCACTTGCTGCCCTTCTGGTACCTCCTGGCCCCCTGGTCCAGCTGTTTCACGCAGAGCCTGGGAACCGGGGCTTCATTAAACACAGCTGGGGTGGGGCAAGCTGAGGTTCTGTGCTGGAATGTGGGCGACTCCCGCCGTGGTGCGAGTGTGGAGCCGGAGGTTGTGGGTGAGCTCTAGGGCATGGATTGCCATAGAATTTGAGGGGCTCCTGAAACTCCCCAGTCTTTCCCTGCTCCCTGCTTCAGGGTCTGATTTGAGAGCATTGTCTTATTCAGTCTGGGTCTTCTAGAAGCCCTGGCTGACACTCCCTAGCTTGAACAAGTCACCTCTCTGGGCTTTGCATGTTCCCATCTGCAGAGCAGGAGCGATAGGCACCACTTTTCCCAGGGTTGCCCCGAGGATTATCAGAGGAGATGTGAGAAAAAGCATTGGGCACAGAGCTGTGGATGCTCATAGTCATTCTGGGGCCACAGCCGCTGTGAGGCACTTGGTCAGACAGCACTTTAACAGCCAGCCAAGAGAATAAATGCTCTGGCAAGCGCGTGCGCACAGATGGGAACTGCCAGGGAGCTGAGGAGGGACCTGGTTTAGAAAGATGGGGGCCGAAGACCAGCTTCGCACACCCGGTGCCTGGGCATAGTGAGTGGCGGGTAGAGATGGGATCGTAATATGTGAGAGTTGGAAGGACCTCAGAGGTCACACAGGCCACCAGCCCCCTCACACTGCCACCGGCTGACACAGATGCGGCCCAGAGAAGGGCGTGGCTTGCTTATATCTCTTGGCAAGTTCTAGCACAGGCTAGTTTCTGGATTCCCCCTTCCGATTGTATGGAGGACCAGAGAGAGTAGGAAGGACCCCAGGGTGTGCTGCAGGTGGAGAAGGGCCCGAGGAAGGAGGCCTGCCCAACCAGCAGTCAGACCCAGGCCAAAATGTGCAGAAGGCTGCTTGAGCCAGATGCATCAAGGGCAGAGAAGGGAGAGCTCAGGCTTGCTGTGGGATGGGACCACCTGCAAAGAAGCCCTAGGGCCTGCAGCCTGGCCAGGGAGGCAGCAAGATCTGCTCAAGGAGGCTCTTTGTCATTTTAAATTTAAGTAAAGGCAATGGCACCCCACTCCAGTACTCTTGCCTGGAAAATCCCATGGATGAAGGAGCCTGGTGGGCTGCAGTCCATGGGGTCGCTAAGAGTCTGCCACGACTGAGAGACTTCACTTTCACTTTTCACTTTCATGCATTGGAGAAGGAAATGGCAACCCACTCCAGTGTTCTTGCCTGGAGAATCCCAGGGATGGGGGAGCCTGGTGGGCTGCCGTCTCTGGGGTCGCACAGAGTTGGACACGACTGAAGCAACTTAGCAGCAGCAGCAGCAAACTTACGTAAGGGCTTCCTGGAGGCTCAGTGGTAAAATCTGCTTGCCAATGTAGGAAGCACTGTTTCGATCCCTGGGTCGGGAAGATCCCCTGGAATAGGACATGGCAATCCACTCCAGGATTCTTGCCTGGGAAATCCCATCATGGACAGAGGAGCCTGGCGGGCTACAGTCCATAGGGTCACACAGAGTCAGACATGACTGAAGTGACTAAACAACAACAAAATTTAAGTAAAAAGTCTAAATGCTAATACACTGTAGCACTGCAGAAGGGAATAGAGTTGGTGTCTTCCCGCGGCCCCTCTTGTCCTCTCTGGAGTGGCTGGGGTGACCTGCTGCTTGTAATTCTCCCAGGATGCTTTTCTAGAGACTGGAGCATCTGTGACGTGTGTGTGCACCCAGCGCCTGCTTCTCTCCTCCCTCTGCTCCTCCGTTGTTTCTGCCTCCTGATCTCTGTCTGACCTCCATGCAAGCCTCTCTGGCTTTCATATAGCTGTGCGGTGTTCCATTTTCTGGATAAACCAGAGGTGACTTGGGCTGTTTTGAAGTTTGTGTCACTACAAAGGACCAGCCTGACCGTCCCTGTTGGTGGGGCTTTCGTTGCTGTATGTACGTGCCTTCGTAGCCATTCTACAGCTGAGCCACGCTGGCTGGAGCGCTCCACGGGGCCCGACACCCCTGCACTGCCAGGGCCCTGAGAGCACAACACGGAGCAGCAGGAAGGGCTTGGGGGAGCAGCAGAAAGATGCCCCAGGGCAGTGGGACTCGGGAATAATCCCGAGCTGATAAAAGGATATGTTTTGAAGAACAGCATAGGGAACAGATCACAAGTGTGGGCACAGATCACAAGTGTAGCCAGAGGATTGAGCAATGCTCCCGCCGTTCCCCCATGAAAAGCTTTTAGTCCCTTCCCTGGGGGAGTTCGTGGGAAAGGGGCCTGACTCTCTAAGAGTGGTTCGTGGAAGTGAACAGCTTCTGCAGGGAAGATCCCCTCACCTGGGTTATAGATTGGGCAGATCTGATGTGGATCTGTTTTGTGTTTCTGTAAGAGACGAATCTGGAGGTCTAGGCTTGGCTGAGACCGAGCCTTGGGACCAGGCCCCTCAGTGAAAGAGATGGTGGTGTTAGTGGAAGACTAGCATGGAAGAGGGGGAGAAAATAGTCCCGTTGCCTTCTAGACTTTCCAGCAGAGGAGTTGTTTCTCTTTGAGGGGTCTTCCCACAAGGGAAGCCTGACCAACCATGGAGAGAATAAGGCCAAAGCTGGATCCTATGAGGAATGGTTGAATGCACTGAGGTTCTTTAATGTGAAGTTCAGAGAGGTGGGGAGGGATTATGAAGACAGCTGTGAGATATTTGATGGGTTTGTTGTCTGTGGTGCTGATAGGGAGAACTAGGACTGATCCAGTGGAGAGCAATTCCAGGGAGATAGATGCCAGCTCAGTGAAACTTCCAAACACTCAGACCTGTCTTGGGAGGTGGTGAGCTCCCTGGCCCTGGAAGCATGCAAACCAAAAGTAGAGAGTCACCTGGGCAAGAAGCTGTAAGAGGGATCAGTCACCACATGCAGAGTATGCAGACTGGACCATTGCCCTTCCTGTATATGTCCAAACAATAAAGGACCCCACTCACTCTTCCTTGCTCCTGGCATGTCAGCAAAATGGGACCATATAGGGGCTGGTCATCCCAGGGAAAGGGAAGGTAGGCGACTTTCAGGTGAGGACTGTAAGAGGAGCCGTCACCCTGAAGGTTGAGGGTGCACCCCTGTGTTCCAGGTTCTTCTCGTGGAGGTTTGTGAGCACCCTGCAAGTGACAGACATCTTGAATGACAGCTACTCCTGGCCTCTGCTCGTGTACATGGGCGCCAGCTGCTTGTTCCCCTTGGCATCCAGCTGTGCACACACCTTCAGCTCCATGTCCAGGAATGCCCGCCACATCTGCTACTTCCTGGACTACGGCGCCGTCAACCTCTTCAGCCTGGGTACGTGAAGCCCTGCTCTCGCCTTCTGTCCCCCACGACCAAGCCACCTGCCCCTTCCTCTGGGACCTGGGGTCACTGCCAGGCTCTGGTGCGCTTGCAGAAGGGTCACCCCTGCCCAGGTGCCTGATGAGGGTTTTAAAAGAAACTTGTCCAGAGGTGTGCTGGCGAATACTGAACAACCAGCTCCCTGGGGACAGAAGTCCCAGTCTGTGGTGATGGCAGATAGCTATGGTATATGTACTCCCACCATGGCTGGCTTCCAGCCACCCACCCTGACAGCAGGGCCCTGGGCTGTGGAGTATCATTATACCCATGCTATAGATGAGGACAGTAGAGGTGAGTTACCCAGATCACGCAGCTTGTAATGGGAGAGCCAGGGCCTGGGAGCCTCAGGGCCCCTGCCTGTGGCTTCCTCAAGTCCCCAGGCCTGGATCCACCTCCTTGGAGCTCCCTCAGTGATTCCCTCATTTCCACTCCGCACTGGGAACAGCTCCCTAGGGACAGTTCGTGCATCTTCCTCATCTGGTTTTCCAGTCCGTAGCTGAGAGTCTGACTTGGAGGTGTTCAGTAAACCTGAGAGGAAGGTCTAGTCAGCTGAGAGAGGCTGGGGGCCCACCTGGGACTCCTCGTCTGCAGCCACCTCTCCTCCTCCGTGACCCCGCTGGAAACCCCCAATCCCTAGAGGGTGGCGTTTGCTCAGCTTCCTCCCTGGTGTCCAGCTGCTCCCCTCCTGCTCAGCCCTCCCGTGCACGTGTGCTTTTACTAGGCTCCGGCCATTTTAATCCCCTGCTTAAAATCCTTTGGTGGCCCCCGTTGCCTGAAAGGAGATGTTCACTTTCGTTGGTCTGGCATCTTATGCTGTGTCCTGCTCCTGTTCCCTGGAGAGCCCCCTCTGCCCTCAAGCACCTGTCGGAACCTCCAAAGGGCCAGCGCCTTTGCCACGCACCCACCATCCTCAGCTCCCACCTCACCCTGGAGCCTGGAGGCTCTCATCAGTTCTGCTTCCCACTGCAGTTCTGGCAGGCGCTGGGGCTCCCCCGCTCTTGTGTCACCCAAGGGCCCGGTCAGGACACAGACCACGTGCCTCCTGGGCCACGTGGGAGCCTTCCCACGGTATCAAGCTGAGAGAAGGGTCTGGCTGTTCTCCTGGGGGCAGTTCCCAGCTGGAATCGCACAGGCAACCTGCAGAGGTGGGAGCGCTGTCCCAGGACGTGGCGATCCTTGGCCCTATCTGCCTGTGGGACCCTGGGCACATCCCTCAGCTTCCCTAGATTTCAATGGTCAAATAGGAGCAAAGGCAGAGGCTGAGCTCGTGTGGTTTGAGGCCTGCTTCAGCTTTGAACTCGGATTCCAAGTTCTTTTTATCTTTGGATAACAGGTGACCTTAGCCCTGACCTTAGGCCCTAAGCTGACAGATCTGTGGCTGCTTCTCCCAGAGGGACCTTGGCCTGGAGAGGCCCTCTGGTCCTGGCCCCTGGACACACCTGTCCCCTTTGAAAAGGACAATGCTGGTCCCTGTTCTTTCAGGTAAAAGCTGCAGCAGCCAGGTGTCCAAAAGGTCCTTCAGTAACCCTTCTCTCACAAACTCCAAAACCTAAAACCACACAAAACGCCGAGGCTAGCCTCAAGTGCTCGGCCTCTTTGCCGACCTGTCCCTCAGCCCCCTGATGTGGCAGCCCTCCGCTCAGCAAGGGCTCTCCCTCCCCGCACTTTCTCCCCCACACTGTTGATTATTCCGCAAGGAATACCCGTATCATCATCTCAGGGCAAAGCTGAGCACACGGGGGTGTCATCGTGGACCACAGCATGTGGTTAAAAGCAGGGACTGGTGCTACACGGCCTGTGTTTGAAGCTTGGCTTTGCTGCTTCCAGCTGTGTGCCCCTGGGTGGGTTACCAAACCTCTCTGTGCTTCTGTTTCCTCATCTGTAAAATGAGGTTCAGTGCAGGACTGATGTCCGAGGGTGGCTGTAAACATTATGTGAGTTAATACCTGTCAAGCCCTTGGAGCAGCACTGGGCTCCCGGAACAATTCTCAGGGTGGGATCTGGGTGGGCAGAGAAGAGAGATGGGGACATACAGGCTGGGAGGGATGATGGCATAGCGAGGGTGGGGTGCAGGACTGCTCATGGTCTGTGTGGTGATGGGGCTCAGCCAGATGCAGGGCGGGGTGGTCTTCCCAGGGAGTCCAGACAGTGCTGAGTCCTGGCTTCTTGCCCAAGGCCGGTTTTGCTCCTCCAGGCTGTGCCATCGCCTACTCTGCCTATGTTTTCCCGGACACGCTGGTGAGCACCACCTTCCATGACTACTACCTGACCCTGGCTGTGCTGAACACCATCATTAGCATCTGGCTCTCCTGCTACTCCAGGTACCCGGCTGCTCTGCCACGGATGGGATGGGGCGAGGGGACGGGTGGTGGTGGAGCGCGTGGCTCCCTGGACTGCTGGAGGGGACAGAGGGAGAGGTGCTTGGGAGCCTGGGGCTCAGTTCCGGATGGACTTCCAGTGGCCGGGCGGGACCAGCTTCACAGGCACACAGCCTGTGCAGGTGCTCAGGGCCCCATGATCAAGAGGGCTTCAAACTTGTCTAATGCCCTGCTGTTGTTGTTTTGAAATACTTAATGATTTTTGAACAAGGGGGTCCCATACTCTGCCCTGCAAACTGTTGCTGAACGAGTCACTTACCCTCCTTGAACTTCAGTTTGCTTATCTATAAAATGGGGTCAAGGGAGTTCCTTGGCAGTTCAGTGGCTAAAACATGGCCCTTTCACTTCTGTGGACTGGGCTCAATTCCTGGTTGCAGAACTAAGATTCTACAAGCCATGTGGCTTTGGCCAAAAAGAAAAATAAAAATGGGGTCAACACAGCTATCCTGTGAAATGGGTGTAATATATCCAGAACACTTGGCACAAGCCTGGCCTGGAGGAGGCACTCCATAAACAGGTGGTCTGCTAATAGGAGCTGAGAGGGGCCTGCCTCTGGACACAGACACACCTCAGAGATACTGCAAAGATATCAACTTCGCAGTAGGCAAGTCACTGAACTTTCTGGTTTCCCAGTGCGTGTAAAAGTGGAATTTACACTATAGTCTATTCAGTGTGCAAGAGCATTATGTCTAAGGAAACAGTGTACACATCTTAATTTAAAAATACGCTACTGCTAAAAAAAATGCTATCATCTGTCAACACAGAGTTACCACAAACCTTCAATTTGCAAAAAGCCACAATAAAGCAAAGTACAACAAGATATGCGTGTGTGTGATGCACGACAGAAGACATTCAAATGTCTGACACATCCCCAGGGGAAGCATGATGGCCATGAATCATGCCCAGCTCACTGGCTCTAATTCTATTTTTTTTTTTTTTTCCTTTCACTCAAGGAAGCTCACTGGGGTGTGAGTACAACGGGCATTTTTTAGGATAACTACTCTAGATCATTCAGCTCTTGGTAAAAAAACAAACTACCCAAAATGACTTCGGAAACCTCTCGAATGACGGCGTTGGGGTAACATTTCTGTGTAGACAGTGCCAGGCGCTGGGGGCCTTCCATGGTGGGTTAGCAAGAGCGCCAAGGAAGGCTGGCGGTCCTGGCCACCCATGCCCCCAGCCTGTGCCTCTCCTGAGCCCTGGCCTTGCAGCATTCTTACTCCTGGCAGCCGTAGCTCTTCCCTCCCCAGGAGAAAACCACAGGGGTCGGGGTGGCGAGGTACGCTTCTGCAACTCCCCCACAGTGATTTTGGCTCCAGCTTTCTTTGGGGGACACTGGGTTTTGTGGGACCCAGAGGTAGGCAGATTTTCCAAACTCGACAAGCTGCTTTTCTTTAAAAGTCAGAGAGTGGAGCCTTAAACAGCATCGGGAATGCTTGCCCCAACTTGCCTTCCCCTCACCTGTCCTGAGGCAGGTGGGCAGCATGGAGCTGCTTTCCATGGGGTGAGTCTCGTTTGCAGGCTCAGTCTCAAGACTGGGTTTTGTGTTGCTTCATCTGGTGGGAAGGCCTGGGGTGTGAGGGGGGGTAAACCCTCTCTGGGGGAATGTGGAGATGAGTGCGGTTCAGCCCTTGTCCTCATAGAGTGCCCCGTGGAGTATGAGCAGCAGACTGCAGACCTCCAAAATGTCTAGACTGAGTCAGCATTTCCTTTAAGGGCCAGAGGAAAGGGTTTTTTTTTGTTTTTTTTTTAAAAAAAAAAGCATGTAGCATTACATGCTACATAACATAACATATAACATAGCATATAACATCGCAAATAATGATAATACGAAACGACACCTGCTTGGATAGCCAGGGTTCTGTGAAGCAGCCTTAGAATCAAGCATTGAGGAAGGTTGAACACTTTAGTTGGAGAAGAGGGAAGGGCGTTTTGGACAGAGCCGAGAGCCTGAACAGGGGTGAGGGCCTGGCGAGGATGGACGGCACTGGGAGACAGCAAGGAGCTTCAGAGTCGCCAGAGCCTGTGCAGCTGGCAGGGGAGGGGGACAGAGGCTGGAAGAGCCGTCCAGAGGTGGGGGATCAGAGGCTCCTCGTGTGTCCTTCAGAGGACTGGCCTTGTGCTCAGGAAGGACAGTAGACTTCACAGGAAGACAGTTCTGTGGGCTCAGCCACTGTGTCCTGTGGGGCTCAATGGGGGCTCGGGGAACAGGAAGGGAAAAAGAAGCAAATGCCACATGCTTGGAGCCAAGGATAGAGTGGGACGTCCCCCTGTGGGCCCGTCCAGCTTCCTTCGCGTCTCGTCCTCTCTCCTTCCCGTGTGCTGGTGGATCCCTGCTCTTACAAGACCCGTCCCCTCTGTTTTCATTCTCTGTCTGTGTCTTCGGTGTCTGAGGAGGAGGGCTCATGCGTGTGTGGGGAGAGACTTGGTCCTGATTAACTGCAGGGGAAGCAGTGGAGGCAGGCGAGGCCTGTCTGGAGGCCCAGCTTCACAGGCTTGCTGTGTGGCCTTGGGCCAGTCTTGGCCCTTAAGCAGGGGCCCCTGAGATGAAGTTCCCTGGGTTCCTTCTGTTTAGGCATCTATGATACCAGCTTCAGTGCCTTTTCCAAGGTTCCTCTCCGTGCCTTCTCCCCTGCATCCGGGCCCACCCCTGCCTCTCCCACCTGCTGTATCAGTCTGTGGAATGGCTAGGAGGCCAAGAACCACCTCTTTTCCTGAGCGCAAAAGAGACCGTGGAGCTCATGAGTTGTGCTTTAGTTATCCACATGCTTCCCAGAGTAGTGTGGTCCGAATGGCCTTCATTCCCACATAATACATGTCCTTTAGGTAAATTCCACATGAGAGCTGGGAGCTTCCCATGTGGCTCAGTGATAAAGAATCCACCTGCAATGCAGGAGATGCGGGTTTGATCCCTGGGTCAGGAAGATCCCCTGGAGAAGGAATGGCAACCCACTGCAGTATTTTTGTCTGGAGAATCCCATGGACAGAGGGGCCTGGCGGGCTACAGTCCATGGGGGTGCATAGAGTCGGACACAACTTAGTGACTAAGCAACAACAATCGTGGAATTTACTTCAAAGGAACACATTCCGGAAAACCGCCTTCTTGTTCCATAGTGTTTATGGGGGAAATGGCAGAACATATGACCTCTCTGTGGCTCTTGGAGCCAGATGGGTGTGACAGAGACCCTGCCTGCGCGTACCTACTGACCACCGGCAAGCCCAGGAACCATCGCCACTCGCTCAGGAATGGTAGTTCCACGTGTTTGCTGCGCATCACGAGTCCCTGGGGGTACTTTTCCAGTCATCCATCCAGGGCATCCAGCAGTTGGTTTTTCAGACACATGCTCGCTCTGTGGAATGCTGTGTGGTCAGTGCTGTGAGGGAGAGATGGGTTTTCATCCCTGGTGGGATGTGAGCTGTGCTGTGAGCACCGTGCCTTGGCAGTGGTGCTGCGGCAGCTCAGAGCGGCCTGGGGCAGGCCTTGAAGAGGGTTTGGAGGTCAGAGGTGGAGACGGGAGGCTTAGCAGACAGTGGTTCCCAGACACATCCAGAGGTCAGAGGGCTCAGCCAGATGATAGACTGCTGCTGGGGCCAATGGTCAGCACATGGAAATGTCCACATTCCTGTTATGTCATCCATACAACAACAAAACAGCCATAATACCACCCCCCTGCCCCCTCTGCGTGCACGCAGGCGCACACACACACGCACCTCGGCAATAGAATGATGTTTCCAAAGGCCCACTTGTTTCGCGCATAGTTCTGGAATTCACTTGCACATCTGCCCAGCTTTGTTGCAACAGGATTTATCGGGTTTTAGAATAGACTGGTATTGTATCAGCGCTTTCTTAGTGGAGGCTTCTCCCGAAATCCAATGTTTCCTGCCCACCTGGTTCTAGGCAGAGGAGGCCTGACTCCCTGACTCCCAGCCTTGGGGGACAGGCATTGCCTTACCAGGCAAGGCTTTGGAGACTCGGGCGTGGTGTGCTTTGGAGAATGCCATGGCTCCTTCCCCTCCTTCTGGCTGTGGCGACACCCTGTGGCCTGATCTGGAATTGCACTTTGGTGGTGGGAGGCCCACCGTCTTTGTAGCTGCTGGCCCTTCTGCCTCTTGTTCTCTGTTGCTCTCTTCTGTTCTGCTTTTTCTCCTTTTTCCCTCTGTAGACTCGGCTTGGCAGCTGGAGAGGCTGGTTCGTTTGCCCTTGGGGAAGTACTTTATCAGGCCGGGCGCCATGTCTCAAGTCGCAGGAAATCCGTGTTTTGGGGGATGGCCCTCGCCAACCAGAGCCAGCTTTCTTCCTGTGTAAGTGGCCACAGAGAGAGCGTGCTTTAGGAGCAAGTCTCTTTGCACCCAGAGGTGATAGGCGGTGGCAGAGCATGGGGAGGGAGGGAGCAGGCTTGCATGGTCGGGCAGGGTCGGCCAGCGTGGACTGAGAAGGTCCTACGAAAGATGGGCTCTGACTTGGAGCAGTGGAAGTGTGTTCTGTTCGCCTCCTGGGGCAGAGGGGCGTCTGTAAGAGCAGAGTCTGGGGAGTGGTCTGAGACCTGCCCAAGGGGAGAGGGTGGGAAGCCAACCGAACATCCTGGCTGTAAATCCTAGCTTTGCCTCTCTTTAGCTCAGCTGATTTTAGGCAAATCACCCAGAACCCGTCTGTTCCCTCCTGTTCTATTTTCTGTACCACGTGGCTACAAGATGGGGAGAGGGAAAGGATGGGTCCTACAACACTTTTTTTTTTTTAAATGCTGCTATTTCGTGAGTGTTACTCTGTGCTCTGCACAGCTGTAAGCTCCTAGTGAGCATCATTTGATTAAACCCTTGCAACAAGCCCATAAGGGATTCTGTAGTCATCCCCGTGGTACACACGAGGATTCTGGGGCACAGGAGGGTTACATCACGCCCTGGATGAGAGGGTCACAAAAGTCAGGGACTGGACCAGACTCAGAGTGTCCAAGACAAACACGTTGTCAGATCGTGACCCTGTGCCTATCCCAGGGTTTGTGGTTTCCTCCAAGGCTGGGGTTCTGTTCTGGGGGATGATGAGTTGAGGTCCCTTATATCTCCTCCTCCTCTTTGAGCTCCTCTTCCTTCTCTGCCCAGTGTCCACAGGGTCAGAAAAGAAGAAGGGACATGCCCATGGGCTTGAGTGAAGTTGAAGCTCATCTCTGGGGTTTATGGGGCTTCTCAGGATCCGTGGTGAACAGGGGTCCCCAGGCTGGGCTGCTAAGCAGATGCCCACATCCTCGGGCACACTTCTGAGCTGGATGCTGGAGATGGAGAGCTGAGCAGACCCAGCTCCACCCTCGAGGAGGGTTCCCTGACCACCCTGGAGGCAGATGAGGGTGTCTCTGCCGTATTCTATGCCAGAGGATGTGGACACAGTGGGGCTCACAGTTAGGTGACTGCACTGGCTCATAGAGGATGTGAAGATCCTGCTGGAAGAGATGGACCTGGGCTAGGGGAACAGCAGACCCTGTTTGGTGGAGAAGGGGCAGGCGAGTGGGCTGGGACAGGGCACCTGGGGAACAGAAGTGAGGAGCAGACCCCACCAGAGAGCGTGATGAGGGGCAGAACTGTCAAGAAGGGCTGGAGGGCCCCAGTGCCCCCATCATCATACAGGCTGCCCCATAACAGCCACCCTACTCTGCATATCACCTTTGCCGGGGGAGGCTCTGGCCTCACAGTCCTGTGGGTCCCCAGGGAGAAGAACCCAGCCCCCACAGTACGATGTATTGAAGCGGGTACCTGCCCTGCCACCCGGCCCAGCCTGGGAGTGTGAGCTCTCCCTTGCCCGAGCCCCAGCTCAGGGCTGCAGTTTTGTATGGAGCCTCTCCTTCAACTCAAAGAAGGAAGGCCCATGCTTGGTCAGTTTCCCCAGCCCAGGATTTCTGTGTGTGTTATTAAATATTCCAGAAATCTCTTGTCATTAAACATCTAATAGTACCCAGGGCTTTTGCAGGGGATTCACCTGGCGACTCTGACTAGTTAAGCATCTCAACCTTCACAGAGGTGCTGGCCCCAGGAGCCTGTGCGTTTGGGCCTGCCCATGCCCCACAGTCTGCCTCTCCTGGTGGCTACTGGTCTGACTTCTAGAAGGCCCTGTGGCAGTTAGATAACTTGTCCTTCGAAGGTTTTTTGCTCCGTGCCTCCTCCCTGATTTTGGATACCATTGCTTCTTATGGTGCCGGGAGATGGCGCCTCCAAACTCTTTTCACATTTGAGATGGAGCCCTTCCCAGGGAGGCTGGTGGGAGAAGTGGAGAGGGCTGGTGGGGAAGCTGCTGGCCGAGGGAGGAGTTTGTGCGCAGATGGTTTTCTGTGGGTTACTCGGCCTTGGTTATTTTTAGTGTGTGTGTTATTGACTGAAACTCCCTTTCATTCTCATTTCTCCCCCATTTCCTTTCCTGATTTAGGTTTTTTGAGATACAGAAGCCTGGGATCTGTAAGATGCTTCGTGTCCTGGCCTTTGCTTTTCCCTATACCTGGGACTCCCTTCCCGTCTTATTCAGGGTAAGGGCCCTGCTCTGACCCCCCTCTGTCTGTTGGCAGCACCAGGGAATCGATTGTGTCCTGAGCTCTGGGGGTCAGACGCTGTCCTGGTCACAGGAGAACACATGGACGCAGAGCCCCACCTGCTCCCGCTCTGGGGGTCAGACGCTGTCCTGGTCACAGGAGAACACATGGGCACAGAGCCCCACGTGCTCCCTTATTGGCACTCACAGACCAATCAGGTGGCACTGACAGAGGCCCTGATGGGCATAGGCAGCCAGCACCTACCACGGGCACTAGGTAGGTGGCGCCAGGAGATGCATCAGTGGCCAGTGCTACCCGGAGGCTCAGGAGCAGTCTCGGAGGGCTGGGCAGGAGAGGCAGCCTGGGGTTTAGTAGAGTGAGCAGGAGAGTGGGCTCTGGAGGCAAATCTCTAATATTCACTCACTGCAAGACTTCGGGCAGGTTTTCTACCATCTCTGTGTCTCGACTTCCCTCATCTGGAAAGGCCTGGTAATAACACCTCCTTGTGTCAGGCTATGGAGAGGATTACATGAGATAATGTGTACAGTGCTAGCTGGTGGTGAGAGTCCCATAAACGCATTATTATATATTATCATCAATTAACATAGACGTAGTAGGGAAGGAAAGCGTATAACTGAAGGTCTTAAAGGATAGATGGGAATTAGATGGTGAACACAAAGGAAGAGGGTATAGGAGGGAAGATAAGAAGAGGGAAAATTCACGCACTCTCAGATGGCCGTGCGTTCAAATCCCAGTCCCACTACTCACTGGCTGTGTGACATTAGGCAGTGAACAAAACCTCTCTGAGCCTCAGTTTCCTTATCTTTAAATGAGGCTGATATCCCCTCCTTCACAGGGAGGTAGAGGAGGAGTCATCAAATGAACAGACCTGATGGGCCCAGCAGTTCCAGTCCCAGGCCCCGAGGGTGGAGGCAGCGTAAAAGTCTGGTGCATGAGGCCGAGATGGCAGCGCCCAGGGCTGAAGGAGAGGGGTCAGGCTGGCTCCACCAGCTGAGACACTGAGCCTGTGCCCCGTGCTCAGTCCGTGTGGGTCTGGGGAGACCAGAAGGGGGGATGCAGCCCACTCCGTTGAATCCTCCCTGGAGGACACAGACCACACCCAGGAAACCAGGGCAGAGAGAACAAGCCAGCCCCGCAGGCCACCCCTGCAAACAGCACCGCTTCTTGTCAGGATGAGTGCTGGACGCTCCTGGCACTCAGCTGCGTCAGACTCCGGGCAGAGGGGGAGGAGGGATCTTAGCCTGTACGGTGCTGTGGCTGAGCACTCAGGCTCTGCAAATCAGCCTGACTTCTCTACTAATTAGTGGTTGGCAAGTCACCTTCCAGCCCAGTACTCTCATCTGCAAAATGGGAGAAATAGAGTCTGCCGTGTGGTCATTGTTGAGGCTCTGATGAAGTGATGCACACAGGAGGCCTGGCCTGGTGCCCTCGGAGGTGGTGGCTGCCGCTATTTTTAACGATCGCACAAAAACCGTACCAAACTCCAAACCAGGATAATGTCCGTAATTAATAGTTTTTAATGACTCAGAAGGCCTTCCAGGAATTCCTAGGCCTTAAAGCCTTAATTAAGAGCATCAGTTCAAGGGATGTGCTGGTTAAAAGTGAGTTCAAGTGTGAATGGGCCATTTTTTTTTTTTTTACATTTTAGCCCCAGGGGTGGGGGTGGGGCAGAGTAGTGATATATTAGCAGGACTTTTTTTTCCCCTTTCCTTTTCTCTTCACTTCTGTTGTTTTCCTTCCCTTCCTTCCTTTCTTTTTTTTTTTTTTTTTTTTGTAACTAAATAACCCAAAGGCTCTCATGAGCATGTAGGGGGTTAAAATACAGTTACCTTAGGTCTCAGTTACTCACACTCAGAAAAGGAAGCCTGCCCACACAGGCCCTGTGAGGTCCCTTTCCAAGCACAGACACCGGGAGGGAACGGCCTTGGCGCACAGAGTCCACTCGTGTGCGTGGGGAGGTCTACAGACCTCCTCTCGAGCCCTGATGTTTCTTTCTGTCTTCAAGCTTTTCATTTTGCGCTGGAGTTTAGTTGATTTACAGTGTTGTGTTAGTTTCAGGCGTACAGTAAAGTGATTCAGGGATACATAAACAGGTATCTATTCCTTTTCAAGCTCTTTTCCCGTTTCGGTTTTTGCAGCATGTTGAGCAGAGTCCCCTGTGCTATACAGTAGGTCCCTGTAGGCTATCCACGTTAAGGCTTGGCGTTTCTTTCAATACCTGCAGGTATTCCTGCTCCCCGGGGAGAGTGCGGAGAACGAAGCCACCGTGTACCACCAGAAGCACGTGGCCATGACCCTCCTGGCCTCTTTCTTCTACTCTGCGCATCTGCCGGAGCGCCTGGCCCCTGGACGCTTCGACTACATCGGTGAGCGCGTGGTGACCCTGCTGCCCAGGGGGCGCTCCCATCCCTGACAGCAGTGCTGTAGTTGCCAAGGGGAGGCAGGGGCAGGGCGGGAAGCAAATCCCCAGGAAGTTGTCCAGGCCCAGGCCAAGGTGAGTGAAACTGTCAGGTGACAGACGTCAGGATGTGCACAGACCGTGGATGCCCAGGGAGGGTGGTGGAGGATGCAGAGAAGGTGGGTCTAGGATTCTAAAGCATTTCTGGAGGGTGTGGGGACAGGAGAGTCCCATTATTACCTCGAACGTGAAATCCCATTATTAAGTGACCATGGAAGGCAGCTGTAAAGAGGAAGAGGAAAGACAGGGTACAGAAGGCTCTGAGGGTACCAGCCGGTGAGGGGCGGGCAGTGCCAAGGAGAGGAAAGAGGGTCTCATTCAGGTGGGTGTGATGGTGCCAGGAATCGTGGTAGAGCAGTGGTTCCCAGACTCAGCAGTTCCCAGTCTGGACGAGTAGTCTCAGCCTCAGCTGGGAGCATGTGGATCTCAGCCCCCACCCCCAAGACATCCTGCTGGGGTGGGCCCAGCACTCTCTCAGAAGCTGAGTGCTTCTCCAGGTGAGCCTGAACGTGCTCAAGCCAGAGAGGCCATGTGGTGAAGAGGAGGCGTCAGAGCTACAGGGGTTTATACCTGCTGGCAGAGTTCCTTCCCCTCTGTCGAGGGACGTGGGTAGCGCTGTGCAACGTGTCTCCTCCACCCTGGCTCTGGGACTGGCTGGAGGAGGGAGCCTTGGCCACTTCTGGTGAGGCTAAGGGGTCCTGGGATGGGAGCTCCTCAGATAAGCCACCATGGAGATCTAGGTCCTCATCCCCGGGTGGCGAGCAGGAACCTCGGTTCTCCCCAGGCCCATTTTGTCCATGAGTTTCCATCTTCTACCCAAGAAACGTGGCCACATTTTGCCTTGACAAGAGTTTCATCTCCTTTATTCCTTCTCCTCTGCCAGAAGGGATCACATGAGCAAAATGGTTAGAGGGCAGATTTCAACAAAGGAGGGAGATGAGAGGGCCAGGGGATTGGAACCTGCCCAAGGAGCCTGCCCAGCATGTCCACCTCCCTAGCCCCAGCCCCGCCAGAGGAAATAGAGCTGATCGTGTACAAAGTCTGGGGTCAGCAGGAAAAACATAAAGAGACACTGGGCCTTATTTTGCCAACTCTGGCTTCTTAATAACATTTTATTTACTCACCTCTATCCTGTCCCTTTAGGCCTAGAGCAGAAAGACACTCCAGTGGGGGGACATGGCAGAGATGGCAGATAATGACACCATCTTAAACAAGGGCTTTGGAAAGATCTCTGTCCTTAAATAACAGTCAGCCAGATTTTGAGCTTCCTCCCCAGTGCCCACAGAAGCTCCTCCCTCTTCCGTCCAGACGGGGTTGTTGACTTTTCCTGCAGGCACGTTTCACACCCGCCCAGCGCGCTTGGCTCTTCCATCTGTTTGTCTCCTGCCCTAATGGAGACAGGTTTGTGCCTCAGTTGGTGGGCGCAGCTGGTCACTTCCTACTGCTTGGCCCTATGTCCTTGCAGAGTATGGTTCTCAGCTGGATAAGGAACCACTTCTGCCGCAAAACACACAGGTTTGGAAATTGTACACAGCCCAGTAGTATGTCTTGAGTGAGGCAGGGGCGGCCCCTCCAGGCACAGTATCTCCCTGGGGGATGCAGGCTGGGGTGCTGGCAGCTCCTTGCCCTAAGGAAGTCATTGATCACTCATTCAACTTTCCTGCATCTTCGTTCACGACTTGGCTCTGGCTCATTAGGGCAGATGGCCAGTCTGGTCCCTTCTGTGGACACATTTATTGAATACTTGCTATAGGATAAATCTTGGGGGTACAACACTGAATTCTTTTTTTTTTTTTTAACTGAAGGAGGGTCCTTATTTAACTCTTGTATTAGTCTGCTAGTGCTGCCATAACAAAGAACCACAGACTGCATGGCTGATACAAAAGTTTATTTTCTCATAATCCAGAGGTTAGAAGCCCAAGATCAAGGGGATGGCAGGGTTGGTTTCTTCCAAGTCCTCTCTCCTTGGCTTGCCAGGGGCCATCTCCATTTCTTTTCACATGATCTCTCCTCTGTGTATGTGTACATCCTAATCTCCTCTTCTTATAAAGATACCAGAGCGGGTCCCTCGCTAGTGACCTTAATTGTCTTTTAAAAAACCTTATCTCCAAATATGGTCACATTCTCAGGTACTGGGATTTAAGACTTTCAACATGTGAATTTGGGAGGGGGAGATACAATCAGCCCATGAAACATGCAGGCTTCTTATCTTACTCCTGGTTTCTGTCCCCCCAGGCAATCCCCAGCCCTGGGCAATGGACTCCTTTTCTCACCAACTACCAAGTCAGTACCTCCCTGCACACTGCAGCCACCCTCCACTGGGCTCCCACCCTCTGGGGATGCATACATGCTGACCAGGGTCCTGTGAGTTATCAGAGAGAAGGAGCCCCTCATTGTGTCTGGGACTAACCAGCAGTAGGGGGAGGAGCATCTCACAAGTGGTCAGCAGAAAGTCTGGCTGGCTTCCCCTTTGGTATTGAAGTCAGGATCAGAACTGACTGGTGACAGCTCTCGAGAGGTAAACTTTAGTAGAACTTTCTCACGTGAAAGGCGGGACTGGTGGATAAGCTGTTTTAAAAATGGATTTGGTTTTCTCTGATGGCCTTTTTATTTTTCTCATATGATATTTTAAAAATAAAAACTTTAAAGTATGTATCACACATGGGCTTCCCCGGTGGCGCTAGTGGTAAAGAATCCACCTGCCAATGCGGGAGACACAGGAGTCACGGGTTTCATCCCTGAGTTGGGACGATCCCCTGGAGGAAGGCACGGAAACCCACTCCATTATTCTTGCCTGGAAAATTCCATGGACAGAGGAGCCTGGCAGACTGCAGTCTGTGGGGTCGCAAGGAGTCAGACACAACTGAGCGACTGAACACACACACACACACACACACACGTTATATATAACATAATACCCTGATTTCAAGTGCACAATTCAATCTTTTTTTTTTTTTATTTTAGCAAATTTACCACATTGTATAACTATCACCATATATGAGTTTTAGAACATTTTCATCACCCCAGTAAGATCCTTCCTGCCCACGTACTATTAATCCCAGCTCCCTGTCTCAGGGATTTGCCTTTTCTGGACAGTGGGTATCTTGCATCTAGCTTCTTTTACTCCACAGTGTTTTTAGCACACAAGCCATAGGATGTTATCAGTAGTCCATTCCCTTTTTATTGCTGATTTTGGTGGCCTTTTGTGTGTTTGCTTTAGGTCACAGCCACCAGCTGTTTCACGTGTGTGTGATCCTGGCCACACACATGCAGATGGAAGCCATCCTTCTGGACAAGACTCTGAGGAAGGAATGGCTGCTGACCCACTGCAGGCCCCTGGTGTTCGCCCAGATAGCCGGAGCCATACTTCTATGCCTCATCTTCAGCCTCAGCAACATAGTTTATTTCTCAGCTGCTCTGTATAGGATTCCCGAGCCGGAATTACATAAAAAGGAAACCTGATTCATACCATAAGCTTTTCGTACCAAATGTCAGCATTAAGCTACGACATTCTAACTACCATAAGCCAATGGCATGGTCCCAGTTTGCAGTGGCCTAAAATATTTAGAATGCTTGATATCTTGGCATTTTTGAGCGGGTTCAGGTCCATAAGGTATTTAACTGGGGACACTTCTCTAGATGTGCATTGGATTCTGTAAGTACGATTTTAAAAGGGGGACATGGGTTCAAGTCAGTCCTCATTCATGCAAATCATTATTTCATTTAGCTTTTAATTTATTTAAAGTATGTTCTCCAATTCTATTTAAACAGCTGGATTAGGCGTACCACCCTTGTAGCTTTACTATTAAATAGTTGGATTAAGCCTTACTACCCTTAAAGTATTACTCTTGGAAAATGGAACACGCTTCATCTGATGAGTTTCATGTAGCAAAGCCTCTCCTACCACAGTGGAGGAGGATGAGCTGGGAAGGTCAGTCAGGGAACCTGAGAAAAGGGAAACTGAGTCTGCGGGAGCTGTGGGGACTGGGAAGGCATTCCAGAATGAAGAAACCTGGTTTGGGGAGGGACCTTCTTCCTTTCCCCACCTAGTGAAGGAAATGAAAGAGCTCCCTCTTTCCCCGCAAGTCCATTCTGCTTCACCATGCAAGGTTCCCATGCCATTATGGACTTGGATTTTGTTAAAAGTTCACAGCCTGTGGCTGGGGTGTCATATGCTCTGTTTTGCTCTGTTTTCTTGTTGCCAGCTTGATGCTGTGAAGTATTATGCAGCACAGGTGAAGTGTGTTACCCAGAGGGCACTAACTGAATTAATCCCAATTGGTTGTACTCATCCATCACCCTTTAACCAATGACATCACAATGTTTGGGGAGGTTACATTTAATGTTGCTTCAGCATTTCATATGTGCTGCAGAATTTAACGTTCACGTGCAGAGGATACTACAGACTTTGCCAAAGGAATGGAAACGCTTGGTGAGCTTGTGATAAATGTAGATTCCCCAGGCGAATCAGGAGACGCTGCTTTACTAGTTTAAAATGTTGGTTTCCTGCAGAAGGTCTGTACTGGGACAAGTTCCCCAGGTGATCGTCAGGAGGGCCATGGGCCAAACTTGCAGAAATGCCGGTGTCACGAATTCCTGAATGCCCAGGGCCCATCAGCTGTGTTTTGATTGGTCTAACTTTCAGCAGCTCACCACCTAAGGCTGTGTCCTCTGCTTTCCACTCTGTGGAGCACTGAAACACTGAGTATTTTCTCATCTGTTGCATTACTCATTAAAAGTTCAGTATTTCGTGGTGTTTTCATAGAGTACAGAAATGCTGAGGCCCATCACTCCCTGACATGCACTTGCTGACGACTTAAGGGACCATCCATCGCAATGCAGGAGCCTCTTCTGCTGACTCAGGAACACCCCAGTTTCTTAGAACACTGCCTCTATGGTTAACTGGCCCAGACGTTTGAATGACCTTGTAAGTAGCTCATCAGCTAATACTCTGAAGACAAGTAGCAATTTATATCGGATATGAGTGGTCAACAAATATGATTTCATTAGTTTTATTGTCTGTTTACTTCCTCTGGGGAAGGTAGACTGATAAAATTATATAGGCTGGTAAATTTTTGGTACATTAATTGCAAGCTGCACGACAAAATTTGTTTTTTTGGCAAGAGGTTGACACTATTACTGGAACTGTACTCCAGCAGGGGTTCTGGGCTTCCATTTCATCTTACTGTAACTTCAGTTTTATGGTGGACAGAGGTACTAACTTTACGTACTCCATTTTAGTAATGCCAAAGGCATGAAGGCTTCTTAATTCTCTTGTTTATAGAAAGTAACATAAGGTTCTTCGTTTAGCTCAGAAGTAGTTGAAAGATCACAGGTGACTAATCTGAAGGACTTTTAGAATATTTAGTCTTTGGTTACATTGCTTTTTCAGCATTGCTTAATGATGAAAATGAAATGTTAAATCAACAAAATAAGGCCAAGTGTTTCATAATGTTTTTATACATTTGGTAAACTTAGTCCCATTGTATACTTTTGGACAGTGTTACAATTAAATTTTATAACAGTTTGCAGTACGCTGATTTGGAAACTTATAATGATGCATGAGAATGTGTTCAAATATATTCATTTTCATTAAGTATTATGAAGTCTAATGTAAATATAGTTTTGCTAAGCCATTCCAGAAATTAAAAAGACTGGCAGTGGGTCAGGTGAAAACCTCACTGGGAAGATGTCTTTTAATGTGTGTGTGTGCTCAGCTGTGTCCGACTCTGCAACCCCACGGACTATGGCCCACCAGGCTCCTCTGCATGAAATTTTCCAGGCAAGAATACTGGAGTGGGTTGCCATTTCCTTCTCCAGGGGATCTTCCCAACCCAGGAACAAACCCAGGTCTTATGTGGCTCCTGCATTGGCAGGCGGGTTCTTTACCACTGAGCCACTTGGGAAGCCTTGTCTTTTAAGGTAGCAGTTCTCATTTTTTTTTTTTTTTTTTTAACATCTCAGTACACTTTGGAGATATACCATATTCCCCCTGGTAGCGATTGCTCACCAAGGCCCTGTCTCCTAAGGGGTGAGGGGAGCGGGCACACTCCTGAAGGGATGTACCTCTTCCCCCTCCCTGGGCTCAAGAAACACTACTCTAGAATTTACCGATCATTTTCATTGTGATAAAACTCAGATATGCTTGGATGAGGCCATTTGGTCACTTGCCTCTTCCTTCAGTCACAAATGGAGAGTTTAATTTTTCTTGCGCAGTCTTTGGAGAGGAACGCTCCTTCTTTCCTAAAGACATGAATTTGTCAGACTTCCCTGGTGGTCCAGTGGTTGACAATCCACTGCCAAAGTAGGGGACACAGTGTGATCTCTGGTCCAGGAAGATCCCACATGCCTCAGACAATTAAGCCTGTGCACCACAACTGCTGAGCCTGAGCTCTAAGAGCCCAGGAGTTGTAACTACTGGACTGCTGAGCCTGAGTGCTCTGGGGCCCTTTCTCCACAGTAAGAGAAGCCACTGCTGTGAGAAGCCTGCGCATTACGACTGCAGGGTAGCCCGCACGCAGCAACAAAGACGCAACGCAGCCCAAAATAAATAAAGTATATTTTTTAAAAAGACAAGAACAGGCCCTTGGTGATTAGAATTAGAAGTGGGATGTTTAGAAGGCTTTTGAATACAAGTGATTTAGATATTTGGTCTGCAGCAATCTTTCGCAAAGTGTTTTTTGGAGAAGGAACTGAGTTCCCAGGAGATATTCTGAGGAAGGCAGGATGCTGTTCTGGAAAAGAATGCTTTTGTCAGGTTCATCAGAGAAACCTTTCATTCCCATCTGCTTTGTCCTGAATTTGGCTTGGCCATGGTACCCTTTATATATGAAACGGCTCTTAACCCTGTATATCAGCATTTTGTAACATGTTGTTGAATGCCAGCCTCTGATTTTCCAGTCGACAATCCATTATGAATGAAAAGGCAGAGACCTATTTCCAGACTCAGAGATGTTCTTCCAGCTTATGCTAATGTCTGGTTTTCTTAAATTATGGTAGGAAAAATAAAATTTATTTATTATAGTAAAGTCCTGTTTCTCCTTTGACTTAGTTATGTTTCACCTACTATGCTGAAAACATGTTCACTCATCATGAAAAATAGATTCCTGTATATGTATAGATTGTGAAATCATTCACTGAATGTTTATTTACTGCCAGGTATATATAAAACAAACACTGTCCTAAGAGTTGGGAATATAGAAGTGAAGAAAACCCAAACTGTCCTTTCCTCATGGAAAAGATACACTGGTCAGCCAGTAGGACAGGAGATACAGATAAATTCAGATAATGGTAAGTGCTGGTGGCTTAGATGGTAAAGAATCCGCATCCAGTGTGGGAGACCTGGGTTCGATCCCTGGGTTGGGAAGATCCCTGGAGGAGGACATGGCAACCCACTCCAATATTGTTGCCTGTGAATCCCCATGTACAGAGAAGCCTGTGGGGATACAGTCCATGGGGTTGCGAAGAGTCGACTGAGTGACTAAGCACAGCACATCAGGAAAATAAGCCTGGGGACTTCCCTGGTGGTCCAGTGATTTAGACTCCATGCTTCCACTTGAGAATCCCTTGAACTGCAAGGAGATCCAACCAGCCCATCCTAAAAATCAGTCCTGGGTGTTCATTGGAAGTACTGATATTGAAGCTGAAACTCCAATACTTTGGCCACCTGATGCGAAGAATTGACTCATTTGAAAAGACCCTGATGCTGGGAAAGATTGAGGGCAGGAGGAGAAGGGGACGACAGAGGATGAGATGGTTGGATGGCATCACTGACTCAATGGACATGAGTTTGGGTAGACTCCAGGAGTTGGTGATAGACAGGGAGGCCTGGCGTGCTGCAGTTCATGGGGTCGCAAAGAGTTGGACACGACTGAGTGACTGAACTGAACTTCCACTGCAGGAGTTTGATCCCTGGTCCAGGGAACTAAGATCCTGCTCCCACTTGGTGTGGCCAAAAAAAAAAAAAGAAGCCTGGTGAGGGAATAGGAAGGGTGGGGTGAGGCAGCTGAGATTGGATAGCCACTCTGATAACCCGACATTTGAGGAGAAACTTAATGGAGCACTAGACCATTCAGGTATGACCTAAATCAAATCCTTTCTGATTATATGGTGTAAGAGACAAATAGATTCAAGGGATTAGATCTGATAGAGTGCCTGAAGAACTATGGATGGAGGTTCCTAACACTGTAGAGGAGGCGATGAAACCGTCCTCAAGAAGAAGAAACGCAAACAGGCACAACGGTTGTTTGAGGAGCCCTTACAAATCGCTGAGAAAAGAGAAATGAAAGGTAAAGGAGAAAGGGAAAGATATATCCATCTGAATGCAGAGTTCCAAAGAATACCAAAGAGAGATATGAAAGGCTTCCTAAATGATCAAAGAAATAGAGAAAACAATAGAATGTGAAAGACTAGCGATCTCTTTGAGAAAATTGGAGATACTAAAGGAATATTTCATGCAAAGATGGGCACAATAAAGTATAGAAACAGTATGGACCTAATAGAACCACAGTTCAGTTCAGTCACTCAGTTGTGTCCAACTCTTTGCCACCCCATGAACTGGGGCAGGTCAGGCCTGCCTGTCTATAACCAACTACCTGAGTTCACCCAAATCCATATCCATCGAAGTGGTGATGCCATCCAGCCATCTCATCCTCTGTCATCCCCTTCTCCTCCTGCCTTCAATCTTTCCCAACATCAGGGTCTTTTCAAATGAATCAGCTCTTCATATCAGGTGGCCAAAGTATTGGAGGTTCAGCTTCAAGATCAGTCCTTCCAATGAATACCCAGGACTGATCTCCTTTAGGATGGACTGGTTGGATCTCCTTGCAGTCCAAGGGACTCTCAAGAGTCTTCTTCAACACCACAGTTCAAAAGCATCAATTCTTCAGTGCTCAGCTTTCTTTATAGTCCAACTCTCACATCCATACATGACTACTGGAAAAACCATAGCCTTGACTAGATGGACCTTTGTTGGCAAAGTAATGTCTCTGCTTTTCAATATGCTGTCTAGGTTGGTCATAACTTTCCTTCCAAGGAGTAAGCGTCTTTTAATTTCATGGCTGCAATCACTATCTGCAGTGATTTTGGAGCCCCCAAAAATAAAGTCAGCCACTGTTTCCCCTGTTACCCCATCTATTTGCCATGAAGTGATGGGACAGGATGACATGATCTTCATTTTCTGAATGTTGAGCTTTAAGCCAACTTTTTCACTCTCCTCTTTCACTTTCATCAAGATGCTCTTTCGTTCTTCTTCACTTTCTGCCATAAGGGTGGTGTTATCTGCATATCTGAGGTTATTGATATTTCTCCCGGCAACCTTGATTTCAGCATGTGCTTCTTCCAGCCCAGCGTTTCTCATGATGTCCTCTGCATATAAGTTAAATAAGCAGGGTGACAATATACAGCCTTGACATACTCCTTTTCCTGTTTGGAACCAGTCTGTTGTTCCATGTCCAGTTCTAACTGTTGCTTCCTGACCTGCGTACAGATTTCTTAAGAGGCAGGTTAGGTAGTCTAGTATTCCCATCTCTTTCAGAATTTTCTCTTTCACAAAGTTTATTGTGAACCACACAGTCAAAGGCTTTGGCATAGTCAATAAAGCAGAAATAGATGTTTTTCTGGAACTCTCTTGCTTTTTCCATGATCCAGCAGATGTTGGCAATTTGATCTCTGGTTCCTCTGCCTTTTCGAAAACCAGCTTGAACATCAGGAAGTTCATGGTTCACGTATTGCTGAAGCCTGGATTGGAGAATTTTAAGCATTACTTTTACTAGCGTTTGAGATGAGTGCAATTGTGCAATAGTTTGAGCATTCTTTGGCACTGCCTTTCTTTGAGATTGGAATGAAAACTGACCTTTTCCAGTCCTGTGGCCACTGCTGCGTTGTCCACATTTGCTGGCATATTGAGTACAGCACTTTCACAGCATCATTTTTCAGGATTCGAAACAGCTCAACTGGTATCCCATCACCTCCACTAGCTTTGTTCATAGTGATGCTTCCTAAGGCCCACTTGACTTCACATTCCAGGATATCTGGCTCTAGGTCAGTGATCACACCATCGTGATTATCTGGGTCATGAAGATCTTTTTTGTACAGTTCTTCTGTGTATTCTTGCCACCTCTTAATATCTTCTGCTTCTGTTAGGTCCATACCATTTCTGTCCTTTATTGTGCCCATCTTTGCACGAAATGTTCCCTTGGTGTCTCTAATTTTCTTGAAGAGATCTCTAGTCTTTCCCATTCTATTGTTTTCCTCTATTTCTTTGCATTGATCCCTGAGGAAGGCTTTCTTATCTCTCCTTGCTATTCTTTGGAACTCTGCATTCAGATGCTTATATCTTTCCTTTTCTCCTTTGCTTTTTGCTTCGCTTATTTTCACAGCTATTGGTAAGGCCTCCTCAGACCGCCATTTTGCTTTTTTGTATTTCTTTTTCTTGGGGATGGTCTTGATTTCTGGCTCCTGTACAATGTCGTGAACCTCCATCCATAGTTCATCAGGCACTCTGTCTATCAGATCTAATCCCTTAAATCTATTTCTCACTTCCACTGTATAGTCATAAGGGATTTGATTTAGGTCATACCTGAATGGTCTAGTGGTTTTCTCCACTTCAATTTCAGTCTGAATTTGGCAATAAGGAGTTCATGATCTGAGCCACAGTCAGCTCCCAGTCTTGCTTTTGCTGACTGTATAGAGCTTCTCCATCTTTGGCTGCAAAGAATATAATCAATCTTATTTCAATGTTGACCATCTGGTGATGTCCATGTGTAGAGTCTTCTCTTGTGTAGTTGGAAGAGGGTGTTTGCTATAACCAGTGCATTCTCTTGGCACAACTCTATTAGCCTTTGCCCTGCTTCATTCTGTAATCCAGGGCCAAATTTGCCTGTTACTCCAGGTGTTTCTTGACTTCCTACTTTTGCATTCCAGTCCCCTATAATGAAAAGGACATCTTTTTTGGGTGTTAGTTCTAGAAGGTCTTGTAGGTCTTCACAGAACTGTTCAACTTCAGCTTCGTCAGTGTTACTGGTTGGGGCATAGACTTGGATTATTGTGATATTGAACGGTTTGCCTTGGAAACGAACAGAGATCATTCTGTCACTTTTGAGATTGCATTCAAGTACTGCATTTTGGACTCTTTCATTGACCATGATGGCTACTCCATTTCTTCTAAGGGTTTCCTGCCCACAGTAGTAGATATAATGGTCATCTGAGTTAAATTCACCCATTTCAGTCCATCTTAGTTCGCTGATTCCTAGAATGTTGATGTTCACTCTTGTCATCTCCTGTTTGACCACTTCCAATTTGCCTTGATTCATGGACTTAACATTCCAGGTTCCTATGCAATATTGCTCTTTACAGCATTGGACCCTGCTTCTATCACCAGTCCCATCCACAGCTGGATGTTGTTTTTGCTTTGGTTCCATCCCTTCCGTCTTTCTGGAGTTACTTCTCCACTCATCTCCAGTAGCATATTGGGCACCTACCGACTTGGGGAGTTCATCTTTCAGTGTCCTCTCTTTTTGCCTTTTCATACTGTTCATGCGGTTCTCAAGGCAAGAATACTGAAGTGGTTTGCCATTCCCTTCTCCAGTGGACCACATTCTGTCAGACCTCTCTAGCATGACCTGTCTGTCTTGGGTGGCCCCACACGGCATGGCTTGGTTTCATTGAGTTAGACCAGGCTGTGGTCCGGTGATCAGATTGGCCTGTGGTCTGTGATTTGGTTTCCATCTGTCTGCCCTCTGATGCCATCTCTCAGTGCCTCCCTCTTACTTGGGTTTCTCTTACTTTGAATGTGGGGTCTCTCTTCACGGCTGCTCCAGCAAAGTGCAGAAGCACAAGATATTAAGAAAAGGTGGCAAGAATACACAGAAGAACTATACAAAAAAGATCTTAATGACCCAGATAACCAGGATCACTCACCTAGAACCACACATCCTGGAGTGTGAAGTCAAGTGGGCCTTTCGAAGCATCACTAGGAACAAAGCTAGTGGTGGTGATATAATTCCAGCTGAGCTATTTCAAATCCTAAAAGATCATGCTGTGAAA
Source organism: Bos mutus (assembly GCF_027580195.1). Classification (NCBI taxonomy): domain Eukaryota; kingdom Metazoa; phylum Chordata; class Mammalia; order Artiodactyla; family Bovidae; genus Bos; species Bos mutus. The sequence goes on from NC_091626.1 coordinate 15,822,412, forward strand.
GTGCTGCACTCAGTATGCCAGCAAATTTGGAAAACTAAGCAGTGGCCACGGAACTGGAAACGGTCAGCTTTAATTCCAATCCCAAAGAAAGGCAATGCCAAAGAATGTCCAAGCTACTGCACAGTTGCAGTTGTCTCACATGCTAGCAAAGTAATTCTCAAAGATTTCCAAGCTAGGCTTCAACAGTCTGTGAACTGAGAACTTCCAGATGTTCAAGCTGGATTTAGAAAAGGCAGGGGAACCAGAGATCAAATTGCCAACATCCGTTGGATCATAGAAAAAGCAAGAGAATTCCAGAAAAACATCTGCTTCGTTGGCTGTGCTAAAGCCTTTGACTATGTGGGTCACAAAACACTGTGGAAAATTCTTCAAGAGTTGGGAATAGCAGACCACCTTACCTGCCTACTGAGAAATCTGTATGCAGGTCAAGAAGCAACAGTTAGAACTGGACATGGAACACCGGTGTTAGTTGCTCAGTTGTGTCTGACTCTTTGCAACCCCATAGACTGTAGACCACATGGCTCCTCTGTCCCTGGGATTCTCCAGGCAATAATACTGGAGTGGGTCACCATTTCCTTCTCCAGAGGATCTTTCCAACCCAGGGATTGAACCCAGGTCTTCTGTGTTGCTGCTGCTAAGTCGCTTCAGTCGTCTCTGACTCTGTGCGGCCCCATAGATGGCAGCCCACCAGGCTCCCCTGTTCCTGGGATTCTCCAGGCAAGAACACTGGAGTGGGTTGCCTGTTCCTTCTCCAACTTCTGTGTTGCAGGCATATTCTTTACTGTCTGAGCTACAGGGAAGTCCTGGAAGTCCTAACACTGGACTGGTTCCAAATTGGGAAAGGAGTATGTCAAGGCTGTATATTGTCACCTTGCTTATTTAACTTATATGCTGAGTACATCATGTGAATGCCAGACTGGATGAAGCACAAGCTGGAATCAAGATTGCAGGGAGAAATATCAATAACCTCAGATATGCAGGTGAGAACCCCTTATGGCAGAAAGCAAAGAGGAACTAAAGAGCCTCTTGATGAAAGTGAAAGAGGAGAGTGAAAAAGCTGGCTTAAAACTCAACAGTCAAAAAACTAAGATCATGGCATCCGGTCCCATCACCTCATGGCAAGTAGATGGTGAAACAGTGGAAACAGTGACAGACTTTATTTTCTTGGGCTCTAAATTCACTGCAGATGGTGTTGCAGCCATGAAATTAAAAGGTGCCTACCCCTTGGAAGAAAAGCTGTGACAAACCTAGACAGCATATTAAAAATAACTTTGCTGACATAGGTCCATATAGCCAAAGCTATGGTTTTTTCAGTAGTCATATATGAATGTGAGAGTTGGATCTCAAAGAAAGCTGAACACTGAAGGATTGATGCTTTTGAACTGTGGTATTGGAGAAGACTCTTGGGAGTCCCTTGGACTGCAAGGAGATCAAACCAGTCAATCCTAAAGGAAATCTGTCCTGAATACTCACTGGAAGGACTGGATGCTGAAGCTGAGGCTTCAATACTTTGGCCACTTGATCGGAAGAATTGACTCATTGGAAAAGACCCTGATGCTGGGAAAGATTGAAGTCAGGAGGAGATGGAGATGACAGAGGACAAGATGGTTGGATGGCATCACCAACTCAATGCACATGAGTTTGAGCAAGGTCCAAGAGTTGGTGATGACATGGAGGCCTGGCATGTTGCAGTCCATGGGATTGCAAAGAGTTGGACTGAAGACTGAGCAACTGAACTGAGTTTAATGGACTAAGGCCTTACCTGGTAGCTCAGATGGTATAGAATCTATCTGCAATGCAGGAGACCAGAGTTTGATCCCTGGTCGGGAGGATCCCCTGGAGAAGGGAATGGCAACCCCCTCCAGTGTTCCTGCCTGTGAAAGCCATGGTCAGAGCAGCCTGGCAGGCTACAGTCCATGGGATGGCAAGAGTAGGACATGACTTAGTGACTAACACTTCACTTCTTTGATGGGTTATAAGATGCTGACTTTGGCAGCAGGTGGGGGAAAGGATTTCAAGTCCAGAGAGCTATAAGTGCAAAGGCCCTAAGGCCAGAAGGTGTTTGTCTTTTTGGCAGAATAGAAATCAGGCCATTCATTCCTGAGATAACCCCAGAAGACATTGGCAAGATTTGACTTGAATTCTGAAATTTCTCCTCAACATTCCTCCTGGGAGATTGCCGAAGGGACTTTTCAATGGCCCCTTGGTATTTGTACAAATTCTTTAACTCTATAATAAATGTTCTTCAACAAATAGTTGTCACACTCATTCTCTCCATGTCAAGAAACAGGTTTCTAAATCTCGCTTTACATTTTGCCTCCTCTAGAGTATGGAACCACTAACCTCAAAGATAATTTAACCCAGCCTTAAAAAAATATGTTTGATGATGTAAAATGCACATTTCCAGAGCCCAGATGCACAGATGCAGAAGACCCAGAGTGCATGCTGGATGTGAGCATGGTTCTGGAGTTTTGAAGTTTTTATCAAAAACTCCAGTGATTTTTAATACTCTAAGAGAGTTTAAGAAGCACTGATATAGTCCAACTATCCCTCCCTCTTTTGGACATAATTTCATATTTAAGAAACATGTTGCCAAATAGTAAAAAGAATTCCTAGGTACTTTTTACTTGCTCCCTTTTGGTGTTTATATTACTCTCTAACAGTGAGAAACTTGGCTCCCTTTATCTGCAATGTATTTAATGTTGTTTCAGAACTGCTAATCCACATCTTCAAAAAGGCCAACTAATTAGAATTCAATGTTTCAAGTTCTTTTTGCCTTGAGCCTGAGGGCATATACTGTAGTCTAAATAGTCCAACTTGGGTAAGTGATAGCTCCCTTTCTGTGTGAGTATGTTATTCATTTGAAATGTGGTTCTGCTCAGATCATCTGTGTTTTTTGTACCAATGTTACACCTTCCCCCAAGTTTGTTGATTTTATTGTTTTTTGAGTAGGTAAGACATTAACATCCCGCTCATTCATTTTACAGATGGCCTGGGGATGTGAGATTATGTTCCCAAGGCCACTGAACCCTTGGGTGTGCTGTGTGTTGGGTGCTCAGGGGACCTGGTCTCCACCTTACCACCTTTCATCAAACACTCCAGGCTTTGGTATTTTCTGGTGCTTACTGGTTAGTACAGAGAAGGCAATGGCACCCCACTCCAGTACTCTTGCCTGGAAAATCCCATGGACAGAGGAGCCTGCCGTCCATGGGGTCACTAAGAGTCGGACACGACTGAGTGACTTCACTTTCACTTTTCACTTTCATGCATTGGAGAAGGAAATGGCAACCCACTCCAGTGTTGTTGCCTGGAGAATCCCAGGGACAGGGGATCCTGGTAGGCTGCTGTCTATGGGGTCGCACAGGGTTGGACACAACTGAAGCGACTTAGCAGCAGCAGCAGCAGCAGCAGCAACTGGTTAGTAGGTTCCCACAGCTGAACTTGTTTAGCTAGGAGCTTGGATTAATTATGGTTTCAAATGTCTGTAGTATCAACCCCTTTTCAGTGATTTACATAAAACCCTCCCAGTCCGGTTTGGCAGTTTCCTATCAAGTGGACCAGCAATCCCACCCAAGAGAAGTGAAAATATCTATGTCTACATAAATAACTTTACACAAATAATTATGCCAGTTTCAAAAAGTGAAAACAGCTTAAATGTTCATCAGCCAGTGAATGGGTAGATTGTCATACAATGGAATACTCATCAGCAATAAAAAGGGAAAATATTCCTGATAGATGCAACACATGGATGAATCTCAAAAAGGTTATGCTGAGTTAAAGAAGAGACATTCAGGAAAAGACAGATCTAAGGAAAGAAATCAGAAAAGTGGTTGCCAAGGGCTGAGCATAGGGAAAGGTGACTGCAAAGGGGCAGCACAAGGAATTTTTGGTGTGATGGGAATATTATACATTGGACTGTGCCAGTCATTAGAGGATGGTGTATGTTTGTCAAATATTTAGATGGTACAAATAAAAAGGTGACTTTTATTATAGGGAAAGTATACTGCAATAAACCTGATCTTCTAAATTTTTATTTATTTATCTTTATTTTTGGCTGTGCTGGCTCTTCGTTGCCATGCTTGGGCTTTCTCTAGTTGTGGTGCATGGGCTTCTCCTTGTAGTGGCTTCTCTTGTTGGTGAGCACAGCCTCCAGGACGTGTGGGCTTCCGTAGTTGCAGCACGTGGGCTCAGTAGTTACAGTTCCCGAGCTCTAAAGCACACACTCAATAGTTGTTGCAAGGGCTTAGTTGCTCTGCAGCATGTGGGATCTTCCCAGATTGGGGATCAAAACCATGTCTCCTGCAATGCCAGGAGGGTTCTTTACCACTGAGCCACTGTTCAGTTCAGTTCAGTTCAGTTCAGTCGCTCAGTCGTGTCTGACTCTTTGCGACCCCATGAACCGCAGCATGCCAGGCCTCCCTGTCCATCACCAACTCCCGGAGTTCACTCAGACTCACATCCATCGAGTTAGTGATGCCATCCATCCATCTCATCCTCTGTCGTCCCCTTCTCCTACTGCCCCCAATCCATCCCAGCATCAGAGTCTTTTCCAAAGAGTCAGCTCTTCCCATGAGGTGGCCAAAGTACTGGAGTTTCAGCTTCAGCATCATTCCTTCCAAAGAACACCCAGGGCTGATCTCCTTCAGAATGGACTGGTTGGATCTCCTTGCAGTCCAAGAGACTCTCAAGAGTCTTCTCCAATACCACAGTTCAAAAGCATCAATCCTTCGGCACTCAGCCTTCTTCACAGTCCAACTCTCACATCCATACATGACCACAGGAAAAACCATAGCCTTGACCATATGGACCTTTGTTGGCAAAGTAATGTCTCTGCTTTTCAATATGCTATCTAGATTGGTCATAACTTTCCTTCCAAGGAGTAAGCATCTTTTAATTTCATGGCTGCAGTCACCATCTGCAGTGATTTTGGAGCCCCCAAAACTAAAGTCTGACACTGTTTCCACTGTTTCCCCATCTATTTCCCATGAAGTGACGGGACCAGATGCCATGATCTTCGTTTTCTGAATGTTGAGCTTTAAGCCAACTTTTTCACTCTCCACTTTCACCTTCATCAAGAGGCTTTTTAGTTCCTCTTCACTTTCTGCCATAAGGGTGGTGTCATCTGCATATCTGAGGTTATTGATATTTCTCCTGGCAATCTTGATTCCAGCTTGTGTTTCTTCCAGTCCAGCGTTTCTCATGATGTACTCTGCATATAAGTTAAACAAGCAGGGTGACAATATACAGCCTTGACGTACTCCTTTTCCTATTTGGATCCAGTCTGTTGTTCCATGTCCAGTTCTAACTGTTGCTTCCTGACCTGCATACAGATTTCTCAAGAGGCAGGTCAGGTGGTCTCGTATTCCCATCTCTTGAAGAATTTTCCATAGTTTATTGTGATCCACACAGTCAAAGGCTTTGTCATAGTCAATAAAGCAGAAATAGATGTTTTTCTGGAACTCTCTTGCTTTTTCCATGATCCAGTGGATGTTGGCAATTTGATCTCTGGTTCCTCTGCCTTTTCTAAAACCAGCTTGAACATCTGGAAGTTCACAGTTCACGTATTGCAGAAGCCTGGCTTGGAGAATTTTGAGCATTACTTTTACTAGCGTGTGAGATGAGTGTAATTGTGCGGTAGTTTGAGCATTCTTTGGCATTGCCTTTCTTTGGGATTGGAATGAAAACTGACCTTTTCCAGTCCTGTGGCCACTGCTGAGTTGTCCAAATTTGCTGGCATATTGAGTGCAGCACTTTCACAGCATCATCTTTTAGGATTTGAAATAGCTCAACTTGATCTCCATCACCTCCACTAGCTTTGTTCATAGTGATGCTTTCTAAGGCCCACTTGACTTCACATTCCAGGATGTCTGGCTCTAGATGAGTGATCACACCATCGTGATTATCTGGGTCATGAAGATCTTTTTTGTACAGTTCTTCTATGTACTCTTGCCACCTCTTCTTAATATCTTCTGCTTCTGTTAGTCCATACCATTTCTGTCCTTTATCGAGCCCATCTTTGCATGAAATGTTCCCTTGGTATCTCTCATTTTCTTGAAGAGATCTGTAGTCTTTACCATTCTGTTGTTTTCCTGTATTTCTTTGCATTGATCACTGAGGAAGGCTTTCTTATTTCTTCTTGCTATTCTTTGGAACTCTGCATTCAGATGCTTATATCTTTCCTTTTCTCCTTTGCTTTTCACTTCTCTTATTTTCACAGCTATTTGTAAGGCCTCCCCAGACAGCCATTTTGCTTTTTTGCATTTTTTTTCCATGGGGATGGTCTTGATCCCTGTCTCCTGTACAATGTCAAGAACCTCAGTCCATAGTTCATCAGGCACTCTATCTATCAGATCTAGGCCCCTAAATCTATTTCTCACTTCCACTGTATAATCATAAGGGATTTGATTTAGGTCATACCTGAATGGTCTAGTGGTTTTCCCTACTTTCTTCAATTTAAGTCTGAATTTGGCAATAAGGAGTTCATGATCTGAGCCACAGTCAGCTCCTGGTCTTGTTTTTGTTGACTGTATAGAGCTTCTCCATCTTTGGCTGCAAAGAATATAATCAATCTGATTTCGGTGTTGACCATCTGGTGATGTCCATGTGTAGGACACAAGAGGATGTTTGCTATGACCAGTGCATTTTCTTGGCAAAACTCTATTAGTCTTTGCCCTGCTTCATTCCGTATTCCAAGGCCAAATTTACCTGTTACTCCAGGTGTTTCTTGGCTTCCTACTTTTGCATTCCAGTCCCCTATAATGAAAAGGACATCTTTTTTGGGTGTTAGTTCTAGAAGGTCTTGTAGGTCTTCACAGAACTGTTCAACTTCAGCTTCTTTAGCGTTACTGGTTGGGGCTTGGATTACTGTGATATTGAATGGTTTGCCTTGGAAATGAACAGAGATCATTCTGTCATTTTTGAGATTGCATCCAAGTACTGCATTTCAGACTCTTTTGTTGACTATGATGGCTACTCCATTTCTTCTGAGGGAAGCTCAAACCTGATCTTTAAAAAAGCCTCCCAGTTCTAGCCTCTAGCCTTCTTCTATCTGCCTGTCCCTAACTCCGCCCCTGCTTGGCGCTCTAATTCTAGGGGGAAATGCAAATTTTTAACCAGCTATGGGGAGTGCCTGACCATTTTTGAACAGAAAAATAATATAATGAATTGGCATTAAAGCGTTGTCAGTGAACTTTGATAAGAATATAAATGAGTGAGAAAGAAGAAACTGGCCTGAAGAAAAGCTGCTGCTACTGCTGCTAAGTCGCTTCAGTCGTGTCCGACTCTGTGCGACCCCACAGACGGCAGCCCACCAGGCTCCCCCATCCCTGGGATTCTCCAGGCAAGAACACTGGAGTGGGTTGCCATTTCCTCCTCCAGAAGAAAAGCTAGGGGTTTTAAATTATAATTGGGTCTTCCATGGGATGTTCTGTGAAGGGATGGGCTCATTCATTCCTTCAAACACATATGGAGCATCTTCATTGCTGGGCATGGGGGACATGATTGTGTCATCTAGTCAGGATGTGGGGATAAGCTGGTGGTGGTGGTGTAGTTGCTCAGTTGTGTCTGACTCTTTGCGACCCTATGGACTGCAGTCCCCCAGGCTCCTCTGTCCATGGGATTCTCCAGGCAAGGATACTAGAGTGGGTTGCCATTTCCTCCTCCGGGGGATCTTCCCCACCCAGGGATTGAACCTGCATCTCTTGCATTTGCAGGTGGATTCTTTACCACTGAGGGAGTAGCAATCACAAATTGGAATGCGAGCTCTGAAGCAAATCAGAGGGAATGACTTGGAGGTAGTGTGCAGAGGACTATGGATAGAGAGCAGGGATTCAGCATCCAGAGCAGGGTCGTGGGCAGAAGATCTGCTGAGAACTGAGGGTAAGGAGGCATTGTCAGAGGAAGGGAGGGAGGAGAGCTTGACAGCAGAGGGAAAGCTGTGTGAGCCCAGTGTGTTCAGGCATCATGGCTGGAGGGAAGCAAGGGAAAATGATAGGTGATGAGCTTGGAGAGGAAGAACCCCAGGGCCTGGCCTGTTGAAGGTGTCCAGCAGTGGGAACTACTGTAGTATTACAAATAGGGAAATGCCATGATCAGATCTGTGGTTAGTGGTGAGCTGGCTGCAAAATGGAACCAAGTTTGAAAGATGGCAGCAGGGAAGCCTGTTAGGATACTGTTTCAGTCATCCAGACAAGAGATGGTAGTGGTCGAGGGGATGGAGAGGAGGGTTTTAAAAGCTATTTAGTTGATAGAAATGTCAAGATTTGGTGACTGATTGTTGGAATAGAAGGAGAGGCAAAAGTCAAAGGTGGTACCTTGCACTTGGGTGGGTGGATAGATGGTGATGCTTGAGGGAGAACAGGTTCAGGAGAAAAGATTAGGATGGTGTTCAATGTGAGGTGCCTGTGAGGCACCCAAGTGAATTCAGCAGACTGTTGGACATATGGCTCTGAAACTCAGAGGAGCAAATATGAGTGGTATGTGAGGCCACAGGAATGGCTGGGAGTGCCTACAGAGAGGGCACAGCTAGTGAACACCAGGTGAAAACCTTAAGCCACAGTATTTAAGGCAGAAAAAAGAACTCACAAATGAGGCTGGGAAAGAGGGGCTAGAAAACTAGGAGTAAAAACAAAGACATGAGAAGAGAGGAAATATTTTTTAATCCGTTAAGAGGTCAAGTAAGGTAAGGGTCAAATAGTTTTGGCATCAATGAAACATTGATCTTGGTGAGAAAAATTCCAATGGAAAGACTGAGGCCAAAGCCAGGCTACAATGTAATTAAGAGGTAATTGGCCAGCAGCCCAGGCCAATTCCTAAATAACGAAGATCCCAACCTCACACCAGGCTTCCCTGGTGATTCAGACGGTAGAGTCTACCTGCAGTGCAGGAGACCCAGATTCGATCCCTGGGTTGGGAAGATCCCCTGGAGAAGGAAATGGCAACCCACTCCAGTATTCTTGCCTGGAAAATCCCATGGATGGAGGAGCCTGATAGGTTACAGTCTGTGGAGTTGCAAATAGTTGGACACGACTGAGCGACTTCACTTCTTACTTCTCAACCTCACACTTGACAACAAAGTTCAATGGTTCAAAGACTTAAACATAAAAAAGCAATAGGCAAAATATAAGATGAAAAACATTGCTTTAATGTTAGAGTACAAAAGACTTTTTTCTGGTGTGACACAAAACAGAAGCCACAAAAGAGAAGGCTGATAAATATGCCTACCTTAAAATTTTCCCTTAGTTCAGTTCAGTCGCTCAGTCGTGTCTGACTCTTTGCCACCCCATGAACCGCAGCATGCCAGGCCTCCCTGTCCATCACCAACTCCTGGAGTTCACTCAGACTCACGTCCATCGAGTCAGTGATGCCATCCAGCCGTCTCATCCTCTGTCGTCTGCTTCTCCTACTGCCCCCAATCCCCCCAGCATCAGAGTCTTTTCCAATGAGTCAACTCTTCGCATGAGGTGGCCAAAGTATTGGAGTTTCAGCTTCAGCATCATTCCTTCCAAAGAACACCCAGGGCTGATCTCCTTCAGAATGGACTGGTTGGATCTCCTTGCAGTCCAAGGGACTCTCAAGAGTCTTCTCCAACACCACAGTTCAAAAGCATCAATTCTTTGGCGCTCAGCCTTCTTCACAGTCCAACTCTCACATCCATACATGACCACAGAAAAAACCATAGCCTTGACTATACGGACCTTTGTTGGCAAAGTAATGTCTCTGCTTTTGAATATGCTATCTAGGTTGGTCATAACTTTCCTTCCAAGGAGTAAGCGTCTTTTAATTTCATGGCTGCAGTCACCATCTGCAGTGATTTTGGAGCCCCCTCAAAAAAAGTCTGACACTGTTTCCACTGTTGCCCCATCTATTTCCCATGAAGTGATGGGACCGGATGCCATGATCTTCGTTTTCTGAATGTTGAGTTTTAAGCCAACTTTTTCACTCTCCACTTTCACTTTCATCAAGAGGCTTTTTAGTTCTTCTTCACTTTCTGCCATAAGGGTGGTGTCATCTGCATATCTGAGGTTATTGATATTTCTCCCGGCAATCTTGATTCCAGCTTGTGCTTCTTCCAGTCCAGTGTTTCTCATGATGATTATATGCAGCATTTCTCTGCATATAAATTAAATAAGCAGGGTGACAATATACAGCCTTGACATACTCCTTTTCCTATTTGGAACCAGTCTGTTGTTCCATGTCCAGTTCTAACTGTTGCTTCCTGACCTGCATACAGATTTCTCAAGAGGCAGGTCAGGTGGTCTCGTATTCCCATCTCTTGAAGAATTTTCCATAGTTTATTGTGATCCACACCGTCAAAGGCTTTGGCATAGTCAAGAAAGCAGAAATAGATATTTTTCTGGAACTCTCTTGCTTTTTCCATGATCCAGCGGATGTTGGCAATTTGATCTCTGGTTCCTCTGCCTTTTCGAAAACCAGCTTGAACATCAGGAAGTTCACGGTTCACATATTGCTGAAGCCTGGCTTGGAGAATTTTGAGCATTACTTTACTAGCATGTGAGATGGGTGTAATTGTGCGGTAGTTTGAGCATTCTTTGGCATTGCCTTTCTTTGGGATTGGAATGAAAACTGACCTTTTCCAGTCCTGTGGCCACTGCTGAGTTTTCCCTAAGCTGTCACAAAGCAACATAAGCAAAATTATGAACTATAAAAAATTTGAACTCATATTTTGGATGAGGACTAATTGCCTTAATATGTGAAGCACTTTTACAAATCAACAAAAAACTAACAACCCAACAGAACAAGGAGGCAAAGGATATGAACACGATTCTTAGAGAAGGAAATACAAATGGCTATTGAACACAGGCACAGACACCCGATCTCATTTACCATAAAAGAAAATTTAAATTTGTGATTTTTTTTTCATCTATTAGCTCAACATCCACATAAAATTTGGGTAACACTTTGCTGTCTGAGAAATGTGGAAAAACAGGTCCTCTCATACATGCCTTGTGGGATTGTGCATTTGGACCTTTATGGAGGACAATTTAGCAATATCTGTGAAACATTATGTAAGACAAGTATACTCTTTAACACAGTACTTCTCTGTAAAATGATGAATTTCCAAGTTTATTCACTGTAACTATGTAACAGCAAAGACAGGAACCATCTTTATGTGGGATATTATGGGTTGAGGATATTATGTCTATTCTTACTGGTGTCTGTTCCTGTAGAAAGTTGAGGAGAATGGGACTACAGTTCCATGAGAGCAAAGATGTAAGTGCGTATTTGATAGTCACTGGTTTAGGGGCAAAGGTCGAAGTGAGAATCAGTTCATCTTAGAAAAGAGTGGTTCGGGAAGAGCTAGAGAAACCAGAGAGGGAGATTCCTGGAAGGACAAAGGAGAGAGAGAAAGAAAGCCAAGGTGATGTGATGATCTGGGAGCCAGAAAGTGAGTCTGTCTCTGCATAGGGTACAGACCAAGGACTGGACACTCCTGGGTCGGAACGACACTGCTGATCTCTGAATCAATCCTGGACTTGCCCTTCCATTGGACTTACTGGGATATGGGAAAAGAAACTCTCAGTGTCCTCAGAGAATACGGATGGGGTTTATTTCCTAATATCTGATCCTAGCTTCCCACTCCAGCCCTAGAGCCCAGACACCAGGCTGCCGGTGCACTGTCTGCGTCGGTCGCCTAGGAGACGAGCACAACATCCTACTGAGCAGGCGCCTTTTCTGAGGCCACGCCCCTTTCCGTGGGCGGGCGCTGATTGGCCCGTTTGAAATGCGCCGGGCGCGAGCTCACCTGGCTCCTCAGCGGCGTTTCCCAGATTCTTCAAGCGCCGCGCTTGAGCCGCCGAGTCGCGGTCCCTGTGGCCGGTCCCTGAGGCCCGCCGTTCTCGTCAACCCCCGACCGAGTCCGGCATCCCCGCGCGCGCGTCTGGGCAGTTCGGAGCTTACCACCATGAAGCCAGCGTGAGTACTGGGCCACGAAACTGGGGCCGGCGTCTCCCTCCGCCGCGGCAGGCCCCCGGCCGCGCCGCGGGCTCCAAGCCCTGTGCCGCTCGGGACCACCAAGCCCCCCACCAGGACTGCCCAGGGGGAGACGGGCGTGAAGACCCGTCCTCGTCCACCCCGTCTAGCTCCCTGCCTCGCGGAGTCGGGCGTCTGGGTCCCCGCCCTGGCTACACTCGGCCGCGAAGGCCCGGCCCCACGTTGGGAGGGGCGGGAGATTTGGGCCGGGACCGCCGCCTCCAATCCTTTCTCTAATTCCCCTTTCCTTCCCTTGGCCGCCCGCAACCGCGGGTTGCATTTTGCCCAATTAGTGAGGGTCGGGGGTCGTCTCACGGGTGGGCCTGGTGTTGTGTCCTGGGTTTGGGGTTGGTTAGGTGGTTTCATCCGCTGAAGAGCCCTTGGCATCCGGGCGCACTGCCTGCCCTTCCTAGTCCAATTCGGTAGCTTCGGGGCCGCGACCCTCGGGTGTAGGCCAGTTCCTTTTGCTCTGTTCTTTGGTCTCAGACAACCCCGCCTCCGGCCACAAACGCCCACATTCCTCACGAAGTTGGTGACATTTGCGCCGCAGCCTAATTCCTTGACCGCTACTCAGTGACGAAATACTTGTGCAGAGAAGGTTAAGTTTATAATCATCATCATGATGTAGCTGCTGCTGCTACTGCTAAGTCGCTTCAGTCGTGTCCGACTCTGTGCGACCCCATAGACGGCAGCCCACCAGGTTCCCCCGTCCCTGGGATTCTCCAGGCAAGAACACTGGAGTGGGTTGCCATTTTCTTCTCCAATGCATGAAAGTGAAAAGTGAAAGTGAAGTCGCTCAGTCGTGTCAGACTCTTAGCGACCCCATAGACTGCAGCCTACCAGGCTCTTCCCATCCACGGGATTTTCCAGGCAAGAGTACTGAAGTGGGGTGCCAAGCTAGTGGTTTGCAAAAAAAAAAAAACCAGCTTGTTTTCTTAAGAGGCTAAAGTCAAAATTTTTATCTTTGGGGGGAAAAAATATTGAGTTAAGTAAACCTACCCTAATATTTTGCACTTAAAACACGAATTTGTTTTGTTTCATTGGGAAAGTGATGAGAAAGTATTTTAACAACCTGTATAGTCCAAGCCAGTAATTTCACTTAGTGTTAGATGTTTATCTCGTCTATAGATAAATGCGGGGGAAGGGGGAGTGTCATACTAGAGAAGTGGTGAAATAAACCAAAATATCTGTTTCTACTGCCCCCACTTAAGAGAGCACAAAATTGCAGTTTAGGGACCACATTTTGTCTGGGAACAAAGGATGATAGTTTTGAGAATTCAATGGTCACTTGTTCTTTAAAAATAAAGACATAAATCTTGATCAAAGAGTGGATTTCTCCATCTGCATTTTTATAATCTAGAAATTAATCACTTGGTCTGCCTTGGCAATGGGCTAAACACAACATGTGTGCTTTATGAAATGCCTTTTGAGATAAGCTTGCTCAATTATCTGTTGAATTTTCAAATTTGTAATGCCTGTAAAATTTTTGGTCAAGAAAGCAAACCACTTAACATACAGAACTATAAGAAGATATTTAAAAAACCAGAATTTGACTGAGTAAATTGTAAAGATCTTATAAGTTTTATTCAATGATTCATGAATCAGACAGCATCCTATCTAGCAAAAAGTTGTTCCTAAGAGCTGTACAAAATGGAAGATTTTTATGGGGGGGTTGTGGAACAAAGGAATTATATTAGCAACGAGTGGATTGTTAGTAGCTAGGTGAACTTCCTTTACTCTATGGCAGGGGTCTATCAGACAGATCACTTTACCAGTGCTGACCAGATAATTCCAGATTGACTGGTTTAAGATTCTTCTATTGGGAGTGCTTGGAACTGTAAGTTAGGTATTAAGTCACAATTTGGTGACATGGAACTTAGCACAAATAACTCCATTTTGGGCCTGTTATTTCTGTTTTTGGTGCCACAGATGTCTCCTAAGCCAAATTTTAATTGCTTTTAATTTTCGCATGTCACAAACACTCTCCTACTAAGGTAGTTTGTATGTATTCATATTATTTGGGGCATAGTGTTTTGGAATTGCTAAAGAATAATTTTATAACCCTTAGGAAGATTGTCTTTATATGAATTATAGGTTAGGTTTTTATATGTTAGTGTTGAACTGAAGTGTTTTTTGTTTCTATGACCAGGAGGACTAAGACACCCAGGAAACCACCAGTGAAAAAAGGATCCCAAACGAGTCTTAAAGACCCAGTTGGGGTAAGGTCTGCCTGTGAATTTGTGTGTTCTTCCTTCAGTCCCTTTATGTTTTGTATGCTTGAAAGGGACAGAGATGTGGAAGTGGAAACAAACAATATTTAGCTAAAAGGACTGTACTAAATTGCTTAAGGCTGATTCCAGCTTTGAAATTTTGTTTCTATGTAGGATTTATTAGTCCGGTAAAATGAAGCCTTTGGTTGTCAGTTGCATACTTCCTATAACTACTTATATTTGAAAAGCTAGATAATGAAAAAATATTCTTCAACTATGTTGGAGATATTCTTCATAGTCTCTGGGATGGGGAGAAATTTTGTGCTTGGATGAACATCCTCTCCTATTTTTATGACAGTTATATAGTAACTTGTGGCATACTTCAAGAGTAAAGCCCCAAACTCCATGCTTTTGGGGACCAAGTTTCATAGACTCTGGTTTAGAACAGTTTCATTTATCTTGTGACTACTCTATGAACTTCACTAGTTTCAGGCTTGGGAACTTTTAAAAGCAAATGGCAAATAACATTGGCTTGCTCTGTTTTTTTTTGTTTGTTTGTTTTAATTTTTGCCTTCATTGGCACTGGAGTGTTATCTCTTGATCTGAGTTGTGGGAACCAGATGCTTTGCATATACAGCTGAACAGTTTTCTCCCAACCCTATTACTGATTAAGAAGATGACGTTTTGAATGTCTCACTTTAGTATATTGTGTTAAGCTGGCAAGTTTTACCTGACATCCAATTCCAAACAATCCTAAAAGCTTTTCAGATATTTTTCATTGTGTGATATGTTCTTGATTTTTAGAGTTTTGATTTTATGTGCATTTAAAATTTTCTCATATCTAATATATATGTTTGCATTTGACAGTCAGCAAATTGGGTAGCAGATTTTTGGCTTTGGTAGCTCTTAAGTTTATATAGCTCTCAAGTTTAGATGCCAAATGTTGGTTGATGAATGAATAGATGAGTGAAGGAAAAGTCAGGTAAAAAGTCAGCCTTTGTTGTTTAAGCACCTTCTTGTATTTTCAGGTGTACTGTAGGGTACGCCCACTGAGCCTTCCTGAGCAAGAGTGTTGCATAGAAGTAATCAATAATACAACAGTTCAGCTTCATACTCCTGAGGGTAACAGACTCAACAGAAATGGAGACTATAAGGAGGTAATTCTGATTGGAACCAACTGTTTTTAATTGATAGGTTCTTTCTTGAATTGGTTTTCTACTTTTTAAATATGACAAAATTCCTGTGTTCCCACTTTACTGAAAGACTTATTTACTTCAGTCTAACTACCTACCATATTAAAAGTGTCTAATTTCTGGGTTGTATAAACACACCTTTGGTATACTGAAGTTAAAAGATTGTTTTTAGATGATAATTTCTTATACTGGATATTTATTGCTCTTTAGAGCATATGTTAGGGATAGTTTAATGTGGAATGATATCTGTGCTAGGCAGTTACATATAAATATATAGTTCCATGTGTGGGATTGAAGTAACATTTAATAGGCATTGTGTACTTGTATCGATTTCTTATGAAGTGTTTTTATTTTTGTAAACAAGCAAAGAGTTGAGTTCAGTAAACATGTGCTAAGCTGGAGGGTGGAAGGAGACTTTTAAAAATGAATAAGACATGATTCTTGCTTTTATGAAGCTTACAACTTAGTTGGGAGCACAGACGCTAAGCAAGTAATGCTCATAGGTAAGACAGAGATGTGCTTAAAGAAATGGACTCTGGGAATGCAGATAAAAAGATTAATTCAGGCTGTCAGCTCTTGTAGATGCCTTTACTCTTTTATGTACACTACTCCCGGGAGATTGTTGGTCAGACGCCTACCAGTGGCCTCTCTGGTGATGTGATGTGATGGACACCTCTTTGTCTTCATCATGATCTGTTTGTCAGCAGCACTGTTCTGTCTTCCCCCTCGAACTTTCCATGTTCTGTCTTTTATCGATAGCTTTACACACTGATTACATGGTAATAATTTTGGAATTTTTACCTTCAGCCTACATCTTTTCTCTAAACTGGAACGTCCACTGTTTGGATGCTGTGGCATGTCCAAAAGAACTCTTGAGTCTTTTTCCCCTCTAGATCAGTACTTCTCTTGATTTTTCTTGTCAGTAAATAACACCACCACCATCTATTTGCTCAAACCAGAAACCTTGTCCCTACCTTTTTCTTGGGGGCTTCCCTAGTAGCTCAGTTGGTAAAGAATCTGCCTGCAGTGCAGGAGACCTGGGTTTGATACCTGGGTGGGGAAGATCCCCTGGAGAAGGAAATGGCAACCCACTTCAGTACTCTTGCCTAGAGAATTCCATGGACAGAGGAGCCAGGTGGGCTACAGTCCATGGGGTCATAAAGAGTCAGACACGACTGTTGACTAACTTTCACTTTCACTTTTCTGTTATACCCTCTCATATCTAGTTCATCAGTAGATCGTATCAGTTTACTCTTATCAGTTTACTCTTGAAACTGTCCTTTTATTTCTATCTCTACTGCTGCTACCCTTGTCTGAGGCCTGTTTTAATTATGGAGACTAGTGCTTCTCAAACTGTCTATGGTGAAGAAGCAACTTTTTTATTTTCAGTGCATTGTGACTGATACTTTTATGCAGCTTTGCCACAAGAAACTGTTACACAATTGTAGGCAGAGTTAGACAAAGGAAAACTGGTTTATAATCTGTTCAGAGTAAGCTCACTGATCACATGCTGGGATGTTGCAGCCATGTGAAATGACTATAGAGGTTCTGAGCAATTACTCTCCATCTCTGTAATTACTTCCCCTGGACAGAAGACAGATAGCCTTCAGAGGGGCACTGGCCTGCCTGCTGACCACACTTTGAGTGGCATTGACAAGACTATGCTGAAGCCAATTGGACCACCTGCTTCCATTCTGAATCTTCTCTGATCTATTGCCACAGAGCAGCCAGTCAAAGCAGAAGTCAGACCTCACTATTTTCCTTTTTTTTTTTTAATTGAAGTACAGTTAAGTTACATGTTGTATTAGCTTCTGGTATACAGCAAAGTGATTCAGTTATACATATATGTACATATTCTTTTTCATATTCTTTTCCTTTATAGTTTACTACAAGATACTGAATACACCTGCCTGTACTATACAGAAGGATGTTGATGTTTATCTATTTTATATATGTTGTTGTTCAGTCACTAAGTTGTGTCTGACTCTTTGTGACCCCGTAGACTGCAGTACACTAGGCTTCCCTGTCCTCTACTATCTCCCAGGGTTTGCTCAAACTCATGTCCATTCAGTCAGTGATGCCATCCAACCAGCTCATCCTCTGTTGCCCCCTTCTCCTCCTGCCTTCAATCTTTCCCAGCATCAGGGTTTTAGTACTTTGTATCTCCTAATCCCAAACTCTTAATTTATACCCTCTCCCACCATTTTTCTTTTTAAAGCCTTCTAAAGGATAAAGTTTTAAAATGGGAAAATCCTATTTAACCTCACCTGTTAGTACTCATCCAATCCCGAATTGCTTGGATAAGCCAGAATCCTGCCTCAGGCCTTTTGCCTTAGCTCTTAGCAGGATGGCTCCTCATCCTCAGGTTTAGCTTAAACCACCTTCTCCAAGAGTTTGTCCAGACCACCCCCATCAGAAGTAGTACCATTCCTCCTTCTGTCCTGGTCTGTACTCTATACTTCCTTAATAGTACTTATCACAATCTGTAGACTTATTTACTTGTTTATGGTCTCTCTCCTCAGGTGAAATATGCACTTCTAGGGGATATGCACCTTATGTGTCCAGTTGGCCAGATACTCACTAAACATGGAGTAAGCATGAAGGAATGGTTTGGGAAGGCTCATGGAAGAGTAGGGCTTTGAGAATGTAAAATAGTTGAGAAGTGACTTATTGAATTTTACTTTTATTAGTTAATTTCATGTATGTGTAAATGGTACAAAAGCTTCGGTGGGGATTAAAAGTTCTCAGTATTTTGTGACAGAAGGCAACACTGGATAATGGAAAAAATGTTAGAATGGAAATGGCTTTGACAGCAATTAGCTTCATTGGCTTGGGCAAGTTCCTTCTTGGCCTCAGTTTTCTTCACCTGGAAGAGAGTGTGTATTGTTCATGAAGACTTGGAGGTCATCTCATTGACCTGTCACACTATCCTGTGTGTATCCTTTCAGTTCCAGGATTCTTTGTTCTTTCTGTGAACTCTAAAGCTGTTTTCTAAAGGGCTTTCCTCATAGCTCAGTTGGTAAAGGATCCACCTGCAATGCAGGAGACCCCAGTTCAATTCCTGGGTCAGGAAGATCTGCTGGAGAAGTGATAAGCTACCCACTCCAGTGTTCTTGGGCTTCCCTTGTGGCTCAGCTGGTAAAGAATCCACCTGCAATGTGGGAGACCTGAGTTCAATCCCTGAGTTGGGAAGATCCCCTGGAGAAGGGAAAGGCTACCCACTCTAGTATTCTGGCCTGGAGAATTCCGTGGACTATAAGGTTCATGGGGTCATAAAGAGTCAGACACGACTGAATGACTTTCATTTTCAAAGCTGTTCTATAGCATTGGAATAAGGACAAGGTGAGTGTTAGCTGAAGTAAGTGTGTGATGTGCTGCTTGCTGCTGTCGCTTCAGTCGTGTCCGACTCTGAGCGACCGCATAGACGGCAGCCCACCAGGCTCTGCCGTCCCTGGGATTCTCCAGGCAAGAACACTGGAGTGGGTTGCCATTTCCTTCTCCAATGCATGAACATGAAAAGGGAAAGTGAAGCCACTCAGTCGTGTCCGACTCTTAGCAACCCTAAGGACTGCAGCCTACCAGGTTCCTCCGTCCACGCTAGACAGTGTTTGAGACATGATTAGTATTAAGTGTGAGCTGTTGTTATGATAATGATGATGTATTTCAGTCCTAATCTATACGGTCTCCTTTTGGGGGAAAAAACTGCTAATAGTTTTCATAAGGGTTATGATATTGATATCTGAGCAGGTTGAATTTAAGATAAAAGGTATAAAACAGGGAAAAGGGGCCATGTGATAAAGGCTATAATCCATAATAAGTTCTAGTGAATACTCACACACCAAATAACAGCATTGATGTTCATGGAGCAAAAACAAAGAAATTCAAGAAACCTACAGGAACAGTTGCAATGTCTACAAGCTACTAAAACTAGGAAATAATAAAAATAGAATAGAATTCCAGTCTTTGGACAGTTAGGTCATTTTAGTTTACCTTGAAATGTATTTGTTTACCCCAGTCCCTAGTCTTATTTTCCAGTTGGAGTTTGGTAATGTTTTCGATAGTATAGCTATACTTTATGTCATATGTTGAAAGATCTGAGAATTGAAGTATTACTGTACTTTAAAGGTCACAATTATTTAAAATTTATTTTACATTAGAACACAGATCAGAGATTTCCCTCCAGGTCCAGTGGTTAAGACTCAGTCCTTCCACTGCAGAGGGCATGGATTCCATTCCTGATCAGGGAACTAGGATCCTGCATGCCTTGCAGTGTGGCAAAAAAAAAAAAAAAAAACAAACTCAGATGAGATTATATTGACAGTTATTTTCTAGTTTTAAAAAAGTAATACATCAAAACTCTTCATTTTTTACTGTTATGCTATTTTAGAATGACACCTTTATTAAAAAAAAAAGAAAGCAGTGAAGTAGTATATGAAGTAATGCTTGAGGATTTTCACAAATCTGTGACTGAATTGTTATAATACCTTTTGATCTTCTTTGTCACTTAATTAAAACAAAATCAGCCTTAGTGTATGAAGCATAAGTAGACTTAAGACTTTTCTCCTTATATACTTTTATACATATATGTATATAAAACACTTCAGTAGTTGTGACCATACTATACTTCAGTACTATAACCATAAATATTTACCAGTTTATAATTGGTATAATTTAAGTATGTCATGACTTTTTAAAGGTTCCAAGTTTAAAGTCTATTGATATCTTTTCTTTTCATGTCTAGATTTAATTCTTTTCATGTCTAGATTTAATTTTCATGTTCATAAGGAAACATCTGAATGTGTTTAAGCAGATGTATTTCTATCCTAGATATAGTGCGATTCCATTTATGTCCTTTTTATTTTTTCCTTCTCCGCAGACTCAGTATTCATTTAAACAAGTATTTGGCATTCATACCACCCAAAAGGAGCTCTTTGATGTTGTGGCTAATCCCTTGGTAGATGACCTCATTCATGGCAAAAATGGTATGATTCTGGAGTTTTGCTGAATTTTACTTTTTCTCTTCTGGTAAAACTTTTTTGATACTTACATATTTACTTTGTGTTTGGCCTTGAACTCAGTTAATTTATCAGGATTGTGTTAAACCTACTTTTTTGAGCAGTTGATTTTATTTTTTAATTCACTTATTTTTTTTAAATTTCATATTGGAGTATAGTTGATTTACGGAGAAGGCGATGGCACCCCACTCCAGTACTCTGGCCTGGAAAATCCCATGGATGGAGGAACCTGGTAGGCTGCAGTCCATGGGGTCGCTGGGAGTCAGACACGACTGAGCGACTTCACTTTCACTTTTCACTTTCATGCATTGGAGGAGGAAATGGCAACCCACTCCGGTGTTCTTGCCTGGAGAATCCCAGGGACGGGGGAGCCTGGTGGGCTGCCGTCTATGGGGTCACACAGAGTTGGACACGACTTAAGTGACTTAGCAGCAGCAGCAGCATAGTTGATTTGCATTGTTGTATTAGTCTCAGGTGTACAGCTAAATGATTCAGTTGTGCATATATCCATTCTTTTCAGATTCTTTTCCCATATAGATTATTACAGAATACTGAGTAGATTTCCCTGTGCTATACAGTAGGTACTTGTTGGTTATCTATTTTAAATATAGTAGTGTGTGTATGTCAGTCTCAAACTCCCAATTTATCCCTCTCCTTTGGTAACCTTTGGTAATCATAAGTTTGTTTTCTAAGTCTGTGAGACTGTTTCTGTTTTATAAATAGGTTTATTGGTGTACTTTTTTTTTTTTTAGATTCTACATCTAAGGGATATCATGTGATATTTGTCTTTCTCTGTCTGATTTACTTACTTATTCACTTAGTATGATTAATCTCCAGGCCCATCTATGTTGCTGCAAATGACATTATTTCATTCTTTTTATGGCTGAGTAATATTCCGTTTGATACATGTACCATGCCTTTATCCATTCATCTGTTGATGGACATTTGAGGTTGCTTCCATGTCCTGGCTATTGTAAACAGTGCTGCAGTGAATACTGGGGTGCATGTATCCTTTCAAACCATAGTTTACTCTGAATATATGCCCCAGTAGTGGCATTGCTGCATCCTATGGTAGCTCTATTTTTAGTTTTTTAAGGAATCTCCATACTGTTCTCCTAGTGGTGTACCAATTTACATTCCCACCAACACTGCAGGAGGGTTCCCTTATCTCCATGCCCTCTCCAGCATTTATTGTGTATAGACTGTTTGATGATGGCCATTCTGACCAGTTTGAGGGGATATCTCATTGTAGTTTTGATTTGCATTTCTCTAATAACGAGCAATGCTGAGCATCTTTTCATGTGCCTCTTGGCCATCTGTATATCTTCTTTGGGGAAATGTCTATTTAGGTCTTCTGCCCGTTTTTTATTTGATTGTTTTGGATGTAGAGCTGCATGAACTGTATCTTGGAGATTAATCTCTTGTTGGTCACATCATTTACAAATGTTTTCTCCCAGTCTGTTGGTTGTTTTTTCAATTTGTAGATGGTTTCCTTTACTGTGCAAAAGATTTACATTTTAACTAGGTCCCATTTATTTTTGTTTTTATTACCCTTGAAGGTGGGTCCAAAAGTTATCTCACTGATTTATGTCAGAGTGTGTGCTGCTTATGTTTTCCTCTAAGAGCTTTATAGCATTTGGCCTTACATTTAGGTCTTTAATCTATTTTGAGTTTATTTTTGTGTATGGTGTTAGAGAATATTCTAATTTCATTTTTTTTTTTTTTACATGTAGCTGTCAAGTTTTCTCAGCACCACTTATTGAAGAGACCCTTTTCTCCATTATACATTCTTGCCTCCTTTGTCGCAAATTGACCATAGGTGTGTGTTTCTAGGCTTTCTTTCCTGTTCCTTTGACCTATAATTGTGTTTTTTTGTGTGTGCGAGTATTGTACCATTTTGATTTCTGTAGGTTTGTAGTATAGTCTGAAGTCAGGGAGCCTGATTGCTCCCACTTCGTTTTTCTTTCAAAGGATTGCTTTGACTATTGGGGTGTTTTGTGTTTCTGTATAAATGTAAAGAAAATTTTTGTTTTAGTTTTATGAAAAATGCTGTTGGAAATTTGAGAGAAACTGCATTGAATCTGTAGATTGCCTTGGGGAGTATAGTCATTTTGACAATATTGATTCTTCCAATCCAAGAACAGGGTATAACTTGCCATTTGTGTCATCTTCAATTTCTTTCTTCAGTGTCTTACAGTTTTCAAAGTACAGATCTTTTGCCTACCAAGGTAGGTTCAGTCCTAGGTTTATTCTTTTTGATGTGATAGTAAATAGGATTATTTCCTTAATTTCTCTTTCTAGTCTTTCATTGTTAGTGTATAGGAATGCAAGAGATTTCTGTGTATTAATTTTGTATCCTGCAACTTTACCAGATTCATTGAGGAGCTATAGTAGTTTTCTGGTAGCATCTTTAGGATTTTCTGTGTCATCATATCATCTTCAAACAGTGACAGTTTTACTTCTTTTCCTTCTGGACTTCTTTTTCGTTTCTTCTTGGATTGTGGCTAGGACTTCTAACACATGTTAAGTAAAAATGGTTAGTAAACATCCTCATCTTGTTCCTAACCTGAGGGAATGCTTTCAGCTTTTCACCATTGAGTACGGGCGTAAACTGCAGGTTTGTCATATATGGCCTTTATTATGTTGAGGTGTGTTCCCTCTATGCCCACTTTCTGGAGAGGTTTTTGACAAAAGCATTTTCTGCATTTATTGAGATGATCAAAGGATTTTTATTTCTCAGTTTGCTAATGTGGTGAATCACATTGATTGATTTGTGGAAACTGAAAAATGCTGTATCCTTGAGATAAATCCCACTTGAAAATAGTTTAAGATCCTTTTTATGTGTTGACTGAAAAGATGAGTTTTCAAAGTTGTGAGTTAAATTTTATTTGGGGCAAAATGAGGACTGTAGCCCGGGAGACAGCACCTCAGATAGCTCTGAGAGACCGGTTTAAAGAAGTAGTGGGGGAAAGTCAACATAAAGATTTTGGTGAAGGGGAAGTTCAGTGCAATATAGCGCTTACTTTACAAAAGCTTTTCTGCTAGTTGTCAGCTGATGTCACTATGAAGGGATTTAGTGATTTTCTAGATATGAAGAGAGGCAAGGATTTGGATCATGAAATCAGTTCCTGAAAATATCTAACTATCTAAAGACCTTTTCCACCAGTTTCCCTAGAGCACAGAGTGACTCACTGTCCACCCTGAATTCCCCTCAGAGGGTGTTGAAGGTTGGCACCTGAAGCAGCATAGGGTTCAGGCGGCAAATGCTCTTGGCAAGTGCCAGTTTGTAGTTGATAACGTATTGTTGGTTGTGCTTTGCTAGTATTTGGTTGAGAATTTTTGCATCTATACTCCTCAGTCATCTTTGCCTGTAATTTTCTTTTTTGTCATAATTCTCTGATTTTGGTATCAGAATGATAGTGGCCTTATAGAATGAGTCTGGGAGAGTTCCTTTCTCTGCAGTTGTTTTAGAAGAGTTTCAGAAGAATAGATGTTAACTATTCTCTAAACATTTGATAGAATTCTCCTGTGAAACTGTCTGGTCTTGGACTTTTGTTTGTTGGGAGTGCCTTTTTTTTTTTAAATGACGTATAGTTGATTTACAATGTTATGTTAATTTCTTCTGTACTGCAGAGTGACTCAGTTATACACATATATATTCTTTTTTATATTTTCAGTTATGGTTTGTCCCAGGATAGTAAATGTATTTCCTTGTGCTATATAATAGGACCTTGTTCATCCATCCTATGTATAATAATTTGCCTCTGCTAACTCCAAACTCCTCCTCCTTCCCTAATCTGTTCTCTATATCTGTGAGTCTGTTTCTGTTTTGTAGATATGTTGATCTGTGTCATATTTCAATTCCACATGTAAGTTTTATCATGTTATTTGTCTTTTTCTGACTTAGTATGGTCATCTCTAAATCCATCCTTGTTGCTGCAGTGGCACTGTTTCATTCTTTTTTGTGTGTGTGTGGCTGAGTGATATTCCAGTATCTCTGTGTATGTATTTGTGTACACCATGTCTTTATCTATTCATCTGTCAGTGAACATTTATGTTGTTTCCATGTCTTGGCTATTGTAAACCATGAACACTGGGGTGCATGTATCCTTTCAAAACACGGTTTTCTTTAGATATATGTCCAGGAATGGGATTGCTGCATCCTATAATGGCTCTAATTTAGGTTTTTAAGTAACCTCCATACTGTTCTCCTTAGTGGTATACCAGTTTACAAACCCACCAACAATATAGAAGGGTTCTCTTTTCTCCAGACCCTCTCCAGCATTTGTTGTTTGTAGACTTCTTGATGAGGGCCATTCTGACTGGTGTGACGTGGTACCTTATTGTAGTTCTGAATTGCATTTCTCTAATGACTAGTGATGCTGATGATCTTTTCATGTGCCTCTTGGCCATCTGTATGTCGTCTTCGGGGAGATGTCTACTTAGGTCTTCTGTCCGTTCTGTGATTGGGTTGGTTGTTTTTGTAAAAGAGATGCATGTTGTTCAGTTGCTCTGTTGTGTCTGCTCTGTGACCCCACGGACTGCCGCACGCCAGGCCTCCCTGTCCTTCACCATCTCCCGGAGCTTGCTCAGACTCATGTGCATTGAGTCAGTGATGCCATCCAACCATCTCATCCTCTGTCGTCCCCTTCTCCTCCTGCCTTCAATCTTTCCCAGCATCAGGGTCTTTTCCAGTGAAGTTGGCTCTTTGCATCATGTGGGCAAAGTATTGGAGCTTCAGCATCAGTCCTTCCAATGAATATTCAGGACTGATTTCCTTTAGGATGGACTGGTTGGATCTCTTTACTGTCCAAGGGACTCTCAAGAGTCTTCTCCCACACCACAGTTCAAGAGCATCAGTTCTTTGGCGCTCAGCCTTCTTTATGGTCCATCTCTCACATCCATACATGACTACTGGAAAAACCATAGCTTTGACTATATGGACTTTTCTTGGCAAAGTAATGTCTGCTTTTTAATGCACTGTCTAGGTTTGTCACAGCTTTTCTTCCAAGGAGCAAGCGTCTTTTAATTTCATGGGTGCAGTCACCATCTACAGTGATTTTGGAGCCCAAGAAAATTAAGTCTCTCACTGTTTCCATTGTTTCCCTGTCTGTTCGCCATGAAGTGATGGGATCAGATTCCATGATCTTAGTTTTTTTGATTGTTGTGTTTTAAGCCAGCTTTTTCACTCCTCTTTCACCTTCAAGAGGCTCTTTAGTTCCTTTTTGCTTTCTGTTATAAGGATGGTGTCACCTGCATATCTGAGGTTATTGATATTTCTCCCTGCAATCTTGATTCCAGCTTGTGCTTCATCCAGCCTGTCACGTCACATGATATACTCTGCATATAAGTTAAATAAACAGGGTGCATGGGTTGTTTGTATTTTGGAGATATATCCCTTGTTGGTCACAATTTTTGCAAATGTTTTCTCCCAGTCTGTTGGTTGTCTTTTCATTTTGTTGATGGTTTCCTTTTCCGTGCAAAACTTGTAAGTTTGGTTAGGTCCCATTTGTTTCTTTTTGCTTTTATTTTTATTGCCTTGGGAGACTAACCCAAGAAAACATTTGTTACTGTTTATGTCAAAAACATCTTGCCTATGTTCTCTTCTAGAAGTTTTATGATATCCTCTTAGTTGTTTGCTTTCTGGTCATTCCATGTGGCATGCAGGAGTTTTCCAACCAGGGACTGAACCTGGGCCACCACAGTGAAAGCTCCAAATCCTAATCAGTAGACCACTAGGGAACTCCCAGTGTCTTACTATTAGTTATATTATTAAGCCATTTCAAGTTTATTTTTGTGTATGGTGTAAGGGTATGTTCTTTCTTCATCAGTTTACATGTGGCTGTCCTCTTTCCCAACACCACTTGCCACAGACACTGTCTTTTCTCCATTGTATATTCTTGCTTGCTTTATCAAAGATTAGTTGGTAAAAAAAGATTAATTGTTTATAGGTGTGTGGGTTTGCTTTGGGGTTCTCTATTTTGTTCCATTGATCCACCTATCTGTTTTCGTGCCAATATCCTGTTGTTTTGATTACTGTAGCCTTGTAGTATTGTCTGAAGTCTGAGAGAGTTATGTCTCTTGCTTTGTTCTTTTTCCTCAGGATTGCTTTGGCAATTCTGGGTCTTTTGGTTTCATGTTAATTTTAGTATTATTTGTTCTATTTTTGTGAAAAGTACCATTGGTAGTTTAATAGAAGTCACATTAAATCTGTAGATTGCTTTGGGTAGTCTGGCTCTTTTAGAAAAATTAGTTTTTCCAATCCAAGACCATGGGATATATCTTTCTATTTCTTTGAATCATTTTTAGTTTTCTTTATTAATGTTTTATAGCTCTCAGCATATGTCTTTCACCTCCTTGGTGATATTCATTCCTAAGCATTTTATGTTTTTTGGTGTGAGTTAAAAGGGATTGTTTATTTGTTGTTGTTCAGATGCCAAGTCATGTCCAACTCTTCACAACCCCATGGACTATATACAGCATGCCAGGCTTCCCAGTCCCTCCATTTCTTGTTTATTTACATTCACTTTTTGCTATTTCATTGTTAGTGTAAAGAAATGCAACTGATATCTGTATGGATACAAGATTAATCTTGTATCCTGCTACCTTACTCTGGAGAAGGCAATGGCCACCCACTCCAGTACTCTTGCCTAGAAAATCCCATGGATGGAGGAGCCTGGTAGGCTGTAGTCCATGGGGTCGTGAAGAGTCGGACACGACTGAGCGACTTCCCTTTCACTTTTCACTTTCATGCACTGGAGAAGGCAATGGCCACCCACTCCAGTGTTCTTGCCTGGAGAATCCCAGGGATGGCGGAGCCTGGTGGGCTGCCGTCTATGGGGTCGCACAGAGTCGGACATGACTAAAGCGACTCAGCAGCAGCAGCAGCAGCTACCTTACTGAATTTGTTTATCAGTTCTAGTGGTTTTGTGTGGAAAAACCACTTTAGGGTTTTCTGTATATGTTATCATGTCATCTGTGTATAATGACAATTTACCTCTTTCTAACCAATGTAATTGCTTTTTATTTCTTTTTCTTGTCTGATTGCTTTGACTAGCACTTCCAATCCTATGTTGAAGAGAAGTGGTGAGAGTGGACATCCTTGTCTTATTCCAGATTTTAGTGGGAAGGCTTTCATTCAGCTTTTCACCATTTTCTGTGGGTTTGTCATAAATAGTTTTTATATTGAGATATGTTCCCTCTGTACCCAGTTTCAGAAGGATTTTTATCATGAATGGATATTGAATTTTGTCAAATGCTTTTTCTGCAGCTATTGAGATAATCATGTGGCTTTGGTCCTTTCTTTTATTAGTGTGTATCACATTGATTTTATGTATGTTGAATCATTCTTGGAATCCTGGGATGAACCCAACTTGATCATGCTCTATGACTTTTTTAATATGTTGTCGGATTTCAGTTTGCTAGTATTTTGTTGAGAATTTTTGTGACCTTATTCATCAAAGATAATGGCCTGTAATTTTCTCTTTTTCTGTGGTATCCTTGTCTAGTTTTGATGTCAGGGTGAGTGGTGGCCTTGTTGAATGAGTTTGGGAGTGTTCCTAACTGCAGTTTTTTTGGAATATTTTCAGAAGGATAGGTGTTAACACTTCCCTTAATGTGTGATAGAATTTTCCAGTGAGGCCGTGCGGTTCTGGACTTTTGTTTGCTGGAGGTTTTAATCACAGTTTCAATTTCAGTACTTATGATTGGTTTTTTCATATTTTCTGTTTCTTCCTGGTTAGTCTTGGGAGATTATGCCTTTCTAAGAATTTGTCCATTTCTTCTATGTTACCCATTTTATTGGCAAACACTTAATTGTGGTAGTCTCTTCTGATTGTATATATTTCTCTAGTCTCCTATTTCAATTGTAATTTTCTTGATTTGATCCCTCTCCCTTTTTTTCATGAGGAGTCTGGCCATAGGTTTGTGAATTTTGTATATCTTTTCAAATAACCACCTTTAGTTTCATTGTTCTTTTCTGTTGTTTTCTTTATCTCTGTTTCATTTATTTCTGCTCCAACCTTTATGATTTCTCTTTCTTTCTACTCTGAGTTCTGTTTGTTCTTTCTCTAGTTGCTTTTGATATCAGGTTATGTTCTTTACTTGAGATTATTCTTGTATTTTCTAGTGCTTTTTTTTTTAACAATTGCAAAAAGCTACTTATCTTTTAATTGAAATATAATGATAATATATTAATATATTAATATTAATATTTAATATATTATAAATATATTAAATGATAATATAATTTGTATATATTTATAAGGTTACAGCACCTTATATGTATAATTAGATCATTTATATATTGTAATGTGATTGCCATTGTAGCAATAATTAGCACCTCTATCATATTTCATAATTATTCTTTCTTTTTAGTAGTTGGAATAATTAAGTTCTAGTCTCTTAGCTAGTTGGATATTTGTAATACAGTTGTTTAGTCACTACGGAGAAGGCAATGGCACCCCACTCCAGTACTCTTGCCTGGAAAATCCCATGGACGGAGGAGCCTGGTAAGCTGCAGTCCATGGGGTCGCTAAGAGTCGGACACGACTGAGTGACTTCCCTTTCACTTTTCACTTTCATGCACTGGAGAAGGGAATGGCAACCCACTCCGGTGTTCTTGCCTGGAGAATCCCAGGGACAGGAGAGCCTGGTGGGCTGCCATCTCTGGGGTCGCACAGAGTCAGACACAACTGAAGTGACTTAGCAGCAGCAGCAGCAGTCACTAAGTCGTGTCCAACTCTTTGTGACCCATGGGCTGTAGCCTGCCAGGCTCCTCTTGCCAGGATTTCTCAGGCAAGAATACTGGAGTGGGTTGCTATTTCTATCTCCATTATAATATAGTACTGTTGTCTATATTCACTGTACTGTGCATTATATCTCTAGGTCTTATTTACCCTTGTTGTAAGTAGTAAACTTAACATCTCTTCTCTCCTCCCACTTACTGTTCCCAAGTAACCCCTGTTTTACTTGATTTTTACAAGTTTGGCTTTATAAAATTCCACAAATAAGTGACATCAGAGTACTTGTTTGACTTAGCTCACTTAGCATAATGTGCTCAAGGTTTATCCAGGTTGTCTCAAATGGCAAGATTTTATTCCTTATTATGAAAGTGAAAGTCACTCACTTGTGTCCGACGGTTGTCTCAAATGGCAAGATTTTATTCCTTATTATGAAAGTGAAAGTCACTCACTTGTGTCCGACTCTTTGTGACCCCATGGACTATACAGTCTATGGAATTCTCCAGGCCAAAATACTGGAGTGGTAGCTGTTCCCTTCTCCAGGGTATCTTCCCAATCCAGGGATCGAACCCAGGTCTCCTACATTGCACACACATTCTTTCCAGCTGAGCCACCAGGGAAGCCCTTTCCTTATTACAGCTGAATAATATTCCATTGTGTTTATATAACATATTTCTTTGTCCATTGGTTTGTGGATGCTTAGGTTGTTTCCACGTCTTGGCTATTGTAAATAATTCTGAAATGAATGGGGGGTGTAAATATCTTTTCAAGGTAGTTTTTAAATTTTCTTCAGAAACTTCATTATGTTTAGGTATGTTTCTTCTGTACCCAATCTGCTTAGGGTTTTTATCATGAAAGAATGTTGTATTTTGTCAAATTGTTTTTCTGCGTCTATTGAGATGATCATGTGATTTTATCTTTTATTAATATGTTTATTGAATTCCTTACATTGAACCATCCTTACATTCAAGGCATAAATCCCACTTGGTTGTTATGTATAATTATTTTTAACTGTTCTTGAATTCAGTTTGCTGATACTTTGTCGAGACTTCCTGTTCCTATATTCATCAGGGATGTCGGGTCTGTAGTTCTCATTTCCTGCGGTGTCATTACCTGGCTTTGGTTTCAGGTTAATGCTGGCCTCATAGAATGAGTTTGAAAGTTCCCTTCTCAAATTTTTGTGAAGAGCTCGAGAAGGACTGATGTTGGTGACTCTTTAAATGTTTGATAGAATTCTTCAGTGTAACCATCTTGTCCTCGGGTTTTCTCTGTTGGGAGGTTTATGATTACTGATTTAATCTATTTGGTTATTATTGGTCTGTTTATATTTTCTATTTCTTCCTGATTCAGTCCTCTTTTTAAAGTTTATATTTTATATTGGAGTGTAGTTGATTAAGAATGTCATGTTAGTGTACAGCAAAGTGGTTCACTTCTGCGTATACTTGTATCTGTTCTTTTTCAGGTTCTTTCCCAGTTTAGGTTATTACATAATACTGACTAGAGTTCCCTGTGCTATATAGTAGGTCCTTGTTGGTTATCTATTTTAAATAAGCAGTGTTTATATGTCAATCCCAAAATACCAATTTACCCCTTCCCTTTGGTAACCTTGTTAAGTTTGTTTTCTAAGCCTGTGAGTTTGTTTGTTTTGTAAGTAGGTACATTTATCATTTTTATTTTTTTTTAGATTCTGCATATAAGCAATATCATGTGATATTTGACTTAGCTTCACTTAGTCTGATAATCTACAGGCCCATCAATATTATGCAAATGGCATTATTTCATGCATTTTAATGGCTGAGTAATATTCCATGTGTTTGTATACCACAATTTCTTTATCTCTTCCTCTGTTGATGGACATTTAGGTTGTTTCCACATCCTGGCTATTGTAAATAGTCCTGCAGTAAACACTGAGGGGCATGTATCTTTTTGAGTTACAGTTTTCTCCAGGTGTATTCCCAGTAGTGGGATTGCTGGATCTTCTTTTCCAGTTTGGATTCCTTTTATTTCTTCTTCTTCCCTGTTTTCTGTGGTTAGGACTTCCAAAACTATGTTGAATAAAACTGGTGATAGTGGACATCCTTTTCTTGTTCCTGAGCTTCTTAATGGGAATTCATTCCGCTTTTCACCATTGAGTAAGTGACGTTAGCTGTAGGTTTTTCACATATGGCCTTTATTGTGTTCCCTTAGTACCCACTTTCTGGGCAGTTTATCAAATGCTTGCTGAATTTTTTCAAAGGCATTTCTGCACCTATTGAGATGATCACATATATGGCTTTTATTCAGTTTGTTAATGTAGTGTATCACACTGACTGATCTGCGGATATTGAAAAATCATTGCATACCTGGGATAAATCCCTCTTGATCATGGTGTGTGATGCTTTTAATGTATTGTTAGGTTTGCTTTGCTAGTACTTTGCTGAGGATTTTTGTGTCTTTGTTTATCAAGAGATGAGCAGCGTATTCATCTGTGTAATTTTTTTTTTGAGGTATTCTTGACTTTTTTATCAGGATTATAATGGCCTAATAGAATGGGATTATTTCTTCTGCAATTTTTTGGGGATAGTTTCAGAGGGATAGATACAAACTCTTCTTTAAATGTTTGATATTTGCCTGTGAAGCCATCTGTTTCTGGACTTTTTTGTTTGGGATTTTTCCAGTCAGTTTCAATTTTAGTACTTGTGATTGGTCAGCAAACCAGATTTTAGTTTCATTGCTCCTTTCTGTTGTTTTCTTCA
Organism: Bos mutus; assembly: GCF_027580195.1. Classification (NCBI taxonomy): domain Eukaryota; kingdom Metazoa; phylum Chordata; class Mammalia; order Artiodactyla; family Bovidae; genus Bos; species Bos mutus. The sequence goes on from NC_091626.1 coordinate 15,854,297, forward strand.
TCTCTATTTAATTCTGCTCTAATCTTTATAAATTCTTTTGTTCTACTTGATTTGGGTTTTGGTTGTTCTTTTTCTAGTTGTTTTGGTGGTGATGGTGGTGGTTTAGTTGCTAAGTCGTGTCTGACTCTTGTGACCCCATGGACTGTAGCCTGTCAGGCTCCTCTGTCCATGGGATTCTCCAGGCAAGAATACTGGAGTGGGTTGCCATTTCCTTCTCCAGGGGATCTTCCCGACCCAGGAATTGAACCTGGGTCTCCTGCATTGCAGGCAGATTCTTTACCGACTGAGCAACAAAGTTGCTTCAGGTGTAAGGGTAAGTTGTTTGAGATTTTTCTTGTTTTCTGAGGTAAGACTGTATTGCTATAAACTTCCCTGTTAGAACTGCTTTTCCTGCATCACATAGGTTTTTAATTATTATGTTTTTGTTGTCATTTATCTTCAGGTATTCTTTGATTTTCTGATTTCTTCAGTGATCTATCAGTTGTTTAGTAGCATCGTTTAGCCTCCACTTGTTTGGGGTTTTTTGACAGTTTTTTTTCTTGTGATCGATTTCTAATCTTCTAGTGTTGTGGTCAGAAAAGATGTCTGATATGATTTCAATTTTCTTAAATTTACTGAGACTTATTTTGTTATCCAGCATATGATCTATCCTGGAAAATGTTTCATGCGCACCTGCGACGAATGTGTATTCTGTTGCTTTTGGACAGGATGTTCTATAAATATCAGTTAAGTCTCTGGTGAGAAGTGTCATATAAGGCCTGTGTTTCCTTATTGATTTTCTGTGTGGATGGTCTGTCCACTGATGTAAGTGGGCTGTCAGAGGCTCCCTATTACTGTTTTACTGTGATTTCTCCATTTGTGTTGTCAGCATTTACCTTATTTATTGAGGTATCGAGTAGTTAATATTAAGTGTTTTCTAATACAGTATTAGAAATATTATAAGTGAAGAACTTTTAAGATACAACCCATTGTGACTTTCACATATAATTGTGGCTTGTTATGTTGTAGGTCTCCTTTTTACATATGGTGTGACGGGAAGCGGAAAAACTCACACTATGACTGGCTCTCCAGGGGAAGGAGGGCTGCTTCCTCGCTGTTTGGACATGCTCTTTAACAGTATAGGGTCATTTCAAGCTAAACGATATGTAAGTGTGTGTGGTTTTTTTTAAATTGTATTGTGACTCTCACTAAAAGACATAGGTGCTAAAATACCTGTGAATATAATTATTAAGGGAGAGCTAAGGCACTGAATACCTTTTAAAACCTTAAATGTGTTTAAATGTTAACTGTCTTGTTTCTTAAATATATTTCTTACTATTTATGACAAAGTCTAAAAATTATGGTCTGATTTTTGCCCTCACTTCAAGGTTTTTAAATCTAATGATAGGAATAGTATGGATATACAATGTGAAGTTGATGCTTTATTAGAACGGCAGAAGAGAGAAGCCACACCCAATCCAAAGACCCCCTCTAGCAAGTAAGTAATTATATGTTTTAATTCTGGCCTCATGGGAACCCTGTCTGGTCAGGTCAGAAGTGGAGAAGTTGGTCTGACAATTGACTTTAGTGAGATAAAAGTTGAGGGATGTTCTTAATTATTTTTGCTCAGATGTTCTATTTGGTTTTGAATGCACTGCTCTTGAATCACTGTGTAGGGAAAAGGTGCCACTCGGGGTGAAAGAAGGTATAAAAGTCTGTGCCGTGTATCTGGGAAGACATGGGAGAACGTTGGCCCAGCCATGAGTATGAATAAAGTTGCTCTGTGCATTCTTGCTTGTAATAGAGGTCATTTCTCATAATGTGTAAGATGAGATTGAGACTTTTTTTTTCTTTTTTCAGACGACAAGTAGATCCAGAGTTTGCAGATATGATAAATGTACAAGAATTTTGCAAAGCAGAAGAGGTTGATGAAGATAGTGTCTATGGTGTATTTGTCTCTTATATTGAAATATATAATAATTACATATATGATCTATTGGAAGAGGTGCCATTTGATCCCATAAAGCCTAAGTAAGTAGTGGAGAGAGTCCCTTCTTAGCTGACTAACCTTGACGAAGTCACTTCACATCAGTGACCTTAGTTTCCTCAGCTATAAATGGGGATAAAGCTTACTTCTGTTTTAAAAATGAAATATAACTCATATATCATGCAGTTGGTGTGTGGTGAATAGTTCTGTTATTTACTTGATATATAGTTAGTTGTATTAGGAAAACCAGTGGTTAAAGCATCTAAGGAGAATATTTGCTTTAGACTTTACTTTTGGAGAAGGAAATGGCAACCCACTCCAGTATTCTTGCCTGGAGAATCCCATGGATGGAGGAGCCTGGTGGGCTATAGTCCACAGGGTCGCAAAGAGTCATGACTGAGCGACTTCACTTTCACTTTACTTTTAAAAACTCTTGGCCCTAGGCTATATTTTGAGAAAGATCTTAATTGTATAAATAAGTGTCCCTATAGATGTGCCTTGGGGCTACCTTTCAAGAACCTAACACTTAATGTTGGGAATTTGCAGCCTGTAATCTGTGTCCTGGTGATCTCCACAGAATGGAGCCTAAAGCTGCTGTCTGCACAGCTCATAGTCACATACCTTCCATCATTGATTAATAAGAAGCGACATCCGTATTGTCATTGCACCAGAGTTAAAAGACTGTGCCTTAGATTTCCTTGGGTCTTGCCCTGCTGAGACTGAAGGCCAGCTACAGTCTGCATTACATGTTACCTCTGTGCCAGAGTGGACTCCAGAGTCTCACATCTAATAACAGTACCTTGTTCATAGTCTTCAGCTAAATGCTTGTCTTCAATGCTGTCTGTTAGGGCCTCTTAAGACGTGAATAATGTGAAGACCTGTATTATATATTTAACATTTGCGTATATGACTCAGTCAGATATTATTGAAGGAACAGCTAGATTTGGAAAACCATTACACTGAGGTGTCAGTATATCCACTTTATATTATAAATATAATATTTATATTAAAGAGTTTATAGACTATTTTATAGATGAATTACTTTTTAACTTAGTATTTATATTAAATACTTAGTGTTTATAGACTAAATTATTATCAGGCTTCCCTGGTGGCTCACTTGGTAAAGAATCCGCCTGCAATGCAGGAGACCTGGGTTCGATCCCTGGGTTGGACAGATCCCCTGGAGAAGGAAATAGCAACCCACTCCAGTATTCTTGCCCGGGAAATCCTATGGACAGAGGAGCCTGGCAGGCTATAGTCCGTGGGGTCCTAAGAGTCGGACATGACTTGTCAACTAAACCACCACAGACTAATTACTTGTTTCAAAGTGTCAGTTGTGTGTACCAGTTTCCTAAACTTTTTTGATGTCATTTGTTGCTACCAATCACTTTCACTCTGCACATGTACCAAGTTTCTGTTTGATCTGTTCCAAATGAGATTGTTTTCTAAGAAGCCTATCTTGTTTATATTATGTAAATGACTGACAAATGTGACTGTATGCCTTGTAACCTTCCTGGTAACACCTTGAATGAACTCACAGGGTGCTTATTTGGCAGTGAATTCATTTTGTTAGGGTGGTGTTTAACCTGTTTTGTTTTGTTTTGTTTTTGAGCTGATTTAAGGTTTAGTTTTTGATACAATGAAGGAGAATTTTAAAGATATGACTCACTGTAACTGTCACATACTCTAGACTGAATGTGTTGTTATGAGATGGCTGCTGTAGAAACAGTAACGTCTGCCTTATTCCTTTGGTAGGTGGAACAGTTGCAGCACACCCATGAGGAACACAGATTTTGTGTATGTGATGTGTTGACTCTTTTCTTAAGGAGAAGGGTGCAGTTATACTAGTGGTTGGCATTTGTGGCATGTTCGCATGTAGGTGATTTTTCATTGGTCCTGGGCCGGCTGCTACCTTATCTAAGTCCCTTCTTCCTGAGAAATCTGCCATTGGCTGAATAATGGTGGCTGGTGACTGTTTCTGCCCCAACTATTCACACGACTGAGGCCAAACAGGCAGCATCTTCCCCATCTTCATCCTACCTTAAGAGTAAAACTTGACCAGCCACTTTGAAAGGATTGCCACTCCTGGTATATACCAAACTCCTTCTGAATTTGTTTTGTTGTTGACAGAACCAGCTCAATCTGTTGATCTTTTAAAATTAAGAAAATGCTAGATTTTGATGCTTAACCTTTGCATGTGATGGTGCTTACCACTACTGTGATCTCTGATTAGTAAGTGTTGTTTCATGTGCTTTGTAGGAATCAATTAGAGCAAAGCTTTTATAACAAAATAGATTCCTGTTATGTAACTAATCTTAACTGTATATCCTTATTCTTATCCAAGTGTAATATTCTTCTGGAGTCTTGCTTAGGCTTATTCCCATTGTAAGAATGGATATCATGTTGCCTGACATTTTAGTCCTTAAGTCCTGGGATAGTTTAGGAAACTAATGTTTTTTTCTTTCCCCTAGACCTCCACAATCTAAACTGCTTCGTGAAGACAAGAACCATAACATGTACGTTGCAGGATGTACAGAAGTAGAAGTGAAATCTACTGAGGAGGCTTTTGAAGTTTTCTGGAGAGGTTAGAAGCAGAGTTAGAAGTACAAATATATAAAGTGATAAATATAATCCTGAAAGTTGCTACTCTACTGACAATACTTTTTAGTTGGGTAGAAAGTATATACACTGAAATGAGCAATGATTTCTCTGTCACTGTAGGCCAGAAAAAGCGACGAATTGCTAACACACATTTGAATCATGAGTCGAGCCGTTCCCATAGTGTGTTCAACATTAAATTAGTTCAGGCTCCCTTGGATGCAGATGGAGACAACGTCTTACAGGTAAAGGTTTAATGTGTGGAGTTTTTCCTGTTCTGAATCCTTAATTTAGGAATTAGGGTTAAATCATGAAGGTTTCATTACACTGAATACTGTGCTAGAATTATCTTATGTGTAGCTGATGACATTTTTAAAAAATGTTCCATTAATTAGGTAGTATAGTTCTGGGAAGTGTTAGTTGCTCATGACTCAGTCGTCCGACTGTTTGAGACCCCATGGACTGTAGCCTGCCAGGCTCCTCTGTCCATGGGATTCGCCAGGCAAGAATATTGGAGTGGGTTACCATTCCCTTCTCCAGGGGATCTTCCCGACCCAGGGATAGAACCTGAGTCTCCCGCATTATAGGCAGATTCTTTACCATCTGAGCCACCAGGGAAACTCTTGTTCTAGGAAACCGGCTATTAAATCATAGAACCTGGAATTTTGTTGTGAAAAAGATTTACAAATCTTTATAAATATCTAATAGAGGAGACAAAATATGATTCATTGTTTTTCTCTGAAGACTCATTTTGTATGTAGAAATTGTTCCTGGTTTTAAAATGTTACCAACAAACTTTTCAGGAGTGGTCAGTTTTAGACTGTTCTCTCTTGGTGACAGGCCAGTGGAGCCTGCAGCTGCTGGTCACTGTTTAAAGCTGGGCCTTTTATGCTGCAAGGCTTATATTAATTAGTAACAGCATCTGAGCCTGAATGTAAAAATCATTTAATGAGTTTAAGGTATTAAAATGTAATCCCATTCAAAACATACTGTGAAATTGTGGTATATCACGAAGGTTTTCAGATGGCAGTAGATGGTACGGCATGGTACTAAAGACCACCAGGATTTGAATTCTGGTTTGTATGCATTTACTAGCTGTAATTACCTAGTTGTTATAAACTCCTCTACATAATAAATAATTTCTATGTGATAAACAATTTCTGCATACAAAATGAGTCTTCAGAGAAAAACAATGAATCATAACATATTTAATCCCCTCTATTAGATATTTATAAAGATTTGTAAACCTTTTTCACAACAAAATTCCAGTTGTAATGCTGTGAGGATTAAATGAGGTGATGCATGTAAAGCCATTGCTTGGCTTACAGTCAGCACTTGATAAACGTTAGCTAGAAAATGCTTCTCAGTCTCTATACACTTGCTTTCCTCTGAATCACATCTAATGTATTAGTAATATCAGTTATGTGTCTCTTGACTTTCTTATAAAAGTTATTAGAGTATCATGAAATTATTACGCTGTAAGATTATTAAATATCTCATTATACAAATGTTTAGTCTTGCTCTAGACTATTTAGCAGACATTTATTGAGCTCCTACTGAGTACTTGAAACTGCGGTACTGGAGATGAAGTGGCTGAAAGACAGAGTTCCTGTTTTTATGGAGCTTACAGTGTAACATAGTCTGCAAGTAATGTCATGAGGATATTTATCATATGCTTTTAGTAAACTGTTCCCCCCAAACATGTATCCTTCCCCCTTATTATGCATTTTGTATTATGTAAACCTTATATTCGTAAGACTTAATTTCACTTGAACATATTTAAAGAACACTGTAAACTCATGTGATTGGCATTATCTTCCCTTCAGGAAAAAGAACAAATCACTATTAGCCAGTTGTCCTTGGTAGATCTTGCTGGAAGTGAAAGAACTAACCGGACAAAAGCAGAAGGGAACAGATTACGTGAAGCTGGTGAGCAAAGCATAGTATTTACTTATTGCTACAACTTTCAAAAACTCGCAGTGCCAGTTTATTGCCTGCTTATTGATGGTTTAAGCCTAACTGTCTGAAATTTGACTAAAAATTTAGAGGCTAAGTGACTAGTGCTTCTTCTTTAGTTACGCTGGTTTCATGTTGATCGGTTACACTAATTTCTCTAAGAATGACGTGGTGGTTTAGTCGCAAAGTCATGTCTGACTCTTGGGACCCCATGGACTGTAGCCCTCCAGGCTCCTCTGTCTGTGAGATTTTCCATGCAAGAATACTGGAGTGGGTTGCCAATTCCTTCTCTAGAGGATCTTTCCAACTCAGGGATTGAACCTGCGTCTCCATGCTGCAGGTGGTCTCCTATCTTGCATGCAGATTCTTTACTAAGCCACCAGGGAAGCCTAAGAGTGAGGAAAAGTGACTAAATATAAAGTAAGTTATATTCCTGTTGAAAGTGTTATATCTATGGCTAGAGTGGTCCATAAAATTAAGTGATTTAATAGTTCCTCCAACATTCACAGTGGTAAAAATCGGCTTCCGGAGATAGGAAAAATCTTTGAACACAAAAGCCATCTGAAATCTGTTTTTCTTTTTTAATTTTTCATTTAGTACAGCCATTTATGATATGATTTATGCTAATAACATTCATGGAGTACCTACTGTGTTACAGGAATTGAAGACATACCTAGTACAAGAGAGGCAAACAGCTAGTAGAGCGTGAGGGAGGTGAGCAGCAGGTGCTATGGGAATACAGAGCCAGGCTATTCCATCCATTCTGGGGCTGTATGTGAGATGGGGCTTTGGCGAAGAATGCGTGGAGCTGATGAGGCATGAGCTCTTAGAAGAGCAATGGGATTAAAGCCATCATCCCTGGGAGAACATGGCATGGTCAGGGCAGCTGGAGTGGAGGGTGTGGGTTGGTGAACTGTGGCCCCTGAGGCAGGAGGGCAAGGCAAGTTCATGAAGACCCTGGACTATCACATTAGTGTGAATTTCTTGTTGTAGGAATAATGGTGACTACCAATTATTAAGGGCTGAGTATTTATCATAGAATCTACTATATATCGGAGAAGGCGATGATACCCCACTCCAGTGTTCTTGCCTGGAGAATCCCAGGGACGGGGGAGCCTGGTGGGCTGCCGTCTATGGGGTCGCACAGAGTTGGACACAACTGAAGCAACTTAGCAGCAGCAGCAGTAGCAGCTACTGTATATGGGCTTGATTTCTTGATTCTGACTTTACAGGATTGGATCATACCCATTGTGTCAGACTGGAAGAGGTTAAGTAATTTTCCCAAGGTTAGAGCCTGGTTCAAACCCAGGTTGGTTGAACTTCCAAAACTTGTTATCTTTCTGCTGTTACACAGCCAGTGAAGGATCAGTTTTAAAAAGATTTTCCCAGTGTAGTAGATTAATTATCAGAGGCAAGTCTGGAGAGATGAAAACCAGTTGGGAACCTTTTGCAGTAATTCAGATGAGCAGTCCTGTCACCTGGAGGCAAAGGTCAGCCAAAACTAAGAGCTAGTTTGGAAGCAGGCCCACCTGGATGTGGAGAGGAAGGAAGAGAGGAGGATAAATCAAAGAAAACCTTGATTGAGGAGAAGTAGTTTGAGGTGCAGGTGTGGGCAGCTAAGAGTTGTATGTTGCACATACTCAATTTATTCAAGTGTAGGTGCCTAGCAACTGGATGCAGAGGTAGGTAGATATGGAAGGAGAGAGATTTGACTTGAGGATTATAGGTTTAGGTTTTGCCAGTGAAGACATGATTGAAGCGATGGGGAAGATAAGATTATTCATGGAGTAAAAGGAGGAACACTGAGGGCAGGGCCTCGAGGACAATAGATCCTTGAGTCTGGGAAGGACAGTAGTGGGTAATAGCCAGGTGGCTTGGAGTTATGAAGTGACTCAACACACACTTTTTAAAAAATTTTTTATTTTTTGCTGTTCCGAGTCTTTGTTGCTGCGTATGTTTTCTCTGGTTGCAGTGAGGGGGTCTACTCTCCAGTTGCAGCATGCAGGCTTCTCATTGTGGTGGCTTCTCTTGCTGAGAAGCAGGAGCTCTAGAGTGCACGGGCTTCAGTAGTTGCAGGGCATGGGCTCAGCAGCTGTGGTGCACTGGCTTAGCTGTTCTGCATGAGTGTTCAGTCGTGTCTGATTCTTTGTGACCTGGTGGACTGTAGCCCACCAGGCTCCTCTGTACATGGGATTTTCCAGGTAAGAATACTGGAGTGGGTTGCCATTTCCTTTTCCAGGGGATTTTCCCAACCCAGGGATTGAACCTGCATCTCTTGTGTCTCCTGCATTGGCAGGCAAATTCCTTACCACTGAGCCACCTAGGAAGCTCTGGGCTTAGTTGCCTAGGACTAACAGCACACACGCAGTATATACGTCTATATGAAAAGACAAAGCATCCAGAATCCATATCACAAGAGGAAGGACTGACCTTGGAAAAGCAGGTTTAGCTGGATTGGAAGGAAAGAAGAAACCTGAGGATTCTGATGCTTTGGGGACAAGAACAGAAACCTTATCAGTGTTGACATGATGGGGAAGAGGTGACACGGTTAGGGAGTTAAAAGTAGACTGGGGCTGGTTTGTGGCTGGGGCACATGACAACCTCAGGTTTCTAGAGGTTTCGGAGTTCTGAGTGACAAGGTTCAGGGCGTGGCTGTAATGCTAGAGAAAGATTTCCTGGACTTGCGGTCTGGGCCCTCTGATGGCATGTTAGAGTGACCTTCCTGTTAGATGCTGAAGTTGACCCAGGAGCTGGCATGTAAGGGGAATGTGTTTGAAGAACAACAGCAAGGGACTAGGAAAATGCGGCTGGCCGCCTGCTGCTCACCATCCTTTTAATATGTCATGCTTTTAGAAAGTAGGCAACTTTTATTCACAAGGCTGCAGGAGAAGCACCACTCTTCTGGGAAATAAAAATAAGGTTGTACGGTTTTGCATCATGGGTGGGGTGAAGCCTGTGGATATGATTCAGAATATTTTAGAATGTATACCATAAAATACAGGATTACAAAGAAACCAATTAGACTGAAATGTGTTTTTAAAAGTTTTCTTAAAACCTTTGTCATACAGTAATTTATGTGCTTTATTAATGCCTTAAACCTGACAGCATGTCTATAACTACATAATTTCAAAGTAGCAATGAATGTAAGTATCTTGAGATAGGCAATAAACTGTTATAAAAGTTATCTGTGACTTCTGTTGATTAAAAAGCACAAGTACTACTATTACCATTACTGTAGGTGTTTGGCCTACATTCATAATTGAAGAAATAGCTAAATTTCAGAGGTTAGTAAGAAAAAAGATGCATTTACTTCCCAACCATGTATGCACACTCCCTGAAGTGTACCCATGGACTACATCCAGATCACAGGTGGCCATTAGAGAAAGAGATGGAATGGATCATTCTGTGAGAGGTCTGAGGGTATGGCAAGTCTGCTAGCAGCGATATGGGTTTTGAAGAACACATGGAAGAACGGAGGAAGGACAGTGCGAGCTGGGGTCAAGGGGGAGAAAGCATGAATCATGGAATATCTTGGAGGCACAGATGAGCTCTGTATTTTGAAAGGTGGCCAAGAATGAAAGCATGGTTTCAAAATGAAAAAACTTTTCTGTGTTGTAATACTTTTAGGGTTTCTGCAGGTGAGATCTCCTGTATTGTTGGCTTGATAGATCTGTCAGACTTGCCCTAACTCAGAAATTCAAACGAGTGGCCAGGACTAACAAGCATGCTGCCTAAGAAACCTTCTTTAGATATAGAGGGAACAGATTTAGTTGGCTCTTGAGACACCTGACTGGTAGAAACAGGAGCTCCTTCTGGTGCAAGGGAGACATCGATGTCTGGATGGAGCCAACTGTAGCCTGAAACAGGGGCATGGTTTAGAGGATATTAAACATCTGTACTCAATATCCTCTTTCATGGCATTTAAGATTTGAAACAAACCTTACGGGTCATGAAGTATAATGTTACATTCAGTGGAGAGTCTTTACATAAGAATCCCGGTACTTACACTCTCCTGCAACATTGCCATATATGGACAGTTCTTTAAGCTGAGCCCACTAAAATCTGTCATTTGTAATTTCTATCTAAGAGTTCCATGAAGTAGATATTTCACAGACAAACAGACCATGCTCTAGCTACTCCATTGGTGTCTTCAAATGACTTCTGTGTACATTTTTCTATCAGGTAACATTAACCAGTCACTAATGACACTGAGAACATGTATGGAGGTCCTGAGAGAGAACCAAACTTATGGTACTAACAAGGTGAGCAGCAGCCTTTGGTTGTTTGTATACTTTGTGTAGTTTTGTTTGTGTGCAGTTTCTGCCTGATGTATTTGGGTTTGAATATATTTATAGATGGTTCCATATCGAGATTCAAAGTTAACCCATCTGTTCAAGAACTACTTTGATGGGGAAGGGAAAGTACGCCTGATCGTGTGTGTGAATCCAAAGGCTGAAGATTATGAAGAAAGCTTGGTAATTTTAATGCCTTTATGAAATCTGAGTTTCTGTAGAGAAAACCATTTACATGTGAAGAATAACATTTTGAACATTTTAAAAACTGATACAGAACCACTGGTTACAGAAGTGAACTAATGACCAATCTATTACTGTCTTACTGATTTCTGAAGAAAGACTGCAAAAGCTTATATATAAAAACAAAATCAAACCCTGTTTTGTATCTTAGCAAGTAATGAGATTTGCAGAAGTGACCCAAGAAGTTGAAGTAGCCAGACCAACAGACAAGGCCATATGTGGTTTAACACCGGGGAGGCGATACAGAAACCAGGCCCGGGCAGGTCCTGTTGGAGACGGTATGAGCTGCTGTGCGTCATCTGCCTGCTGCTGAGTCTGTCTCTCTCTTTTTTAAATCTATTTCACTTAAGAAAACTGTTCACTTTCTTTCCCCTCAACAAACAAGTGCAAAAAAAAGTCTGAACCAAAGTATAAATCACATTTCTTTTATTATATACTGACATTTTTTTCATTTTTTCTTCTTTACAACTCATATAACTCATTTTTAAGGAAATATGATGACCCAACAAAGTACACTGTTAATTGGACTGGGGCTCTTACCAGTGTTAAACTTGTTTGAATAACTCTTTCTCTCCTGTGTAACTTTTTTTTTTAAACAACTCCATACAGAACCGCTGGTTTCAGAAGTGGTTTTACAGAGTTTCCCACCTTTGCCATCCTGCGAACTTCTGGATGTCAATGATGAGCAGACTCTTCCCAGGCTGATCGAAGCACTAGAGAGACGACATCACCTACGACAGATGATGATTGAGGAGTTTAACAGGCAGTGTAAGGGCAAGCTGTTTATAGTCATCTTAACAGGAGAAACTTGCAGGGAGTTTTGTGTTGGGACAGCATCTTTCAAGGAAGGGTTGCCTCTGAACTTTAGTAGCCCCCAAGGCATCATTTTATATCCTAAGAACGTAAAGCAGAAGATCAAAGTGGATGTGAATTTCTCCCTTTTAAAAATTAACAGTCATGATGAAAGGGATAAGAGCTACTTCTTAGCTCCTACTAGTTATTTATATGCAAGGCATTTAACATGTATTATTACATCATAATAACTGTATCTTTGAGAAAATTACTTAATCCTTTATTTCTAGTTTCTGACTGCAAAATGGGATTATAATTGTTCCTGCCTCAGAGGGGGAGTGTGTTAAATATAAGGGTAAGAGATGATATATGAAAATCACATATGACATCCTGGTACATAGGAAGTGCTCACTGAATGTATGTATTCTTATCACCATCATAAGAAAAATGTGAGATTAAATGGTACTTAAATCTCCATTTTGAAATGAAGAAACATGCTCAGAAACAACTTGCCCACGTCACTGACTAGTGAATGGTACATAGGGATTGAACTAACTTGAACTAACTGTCCCTAAAGCTAGTGTTACTTCTGTTTGTTTCTGCATTTGTTCTGAAACAAATTATTTATGCTATAGTGCAAAATCAAAGACTTAAGTGTTTTTTCAGTAACAAAAGTATCTCTTTTGTGGATTTGAGGAACTCTTGATTTCCTTCCAGACTTGTTTTCTGATTATAGACTTTCAAAGGGGTATTTGCTGAAGAGCTTCATTTTATATAAATGACAGTTATAAAAGTTGACTTCACCAGTTGCTTTGGAATTGGAGTAAACTTGCCTGCATGCTTTTGTTTCAGCTATTACTTTTAAGGCTTTGTTACAAGAATTTGACAATGCTGTTTTAAATAAAGAAAACTATATTCAAGGAAAACTAAATGAAAAAGAAAAGGTGATCTCAGGACAGAAACTGGAAATAGAACGACTTGAGAAGAAAAACAAAACTTTAGAATATAAGGTTGGTTTTGGGGTTATTATAATGGATGTATGTGCTGGACATTTAACACTGGTCTTTGATTTAGCTATTCTGCTGTACGGACCTGCAGCTGCTGCTTCCTTGGGAGTTATCACTTGGTTATTTACTAATCTTCATCCCATTCCCCCCATAGAGGAACTGTTAGTGAAAGGCAATAAAAGGGTAGAATACTCTTTATGACACAGACCTTACCAATTGAAGAGAATGTTCTGGTGTTTTAGTTTTGATTATAAATTGCTTTTTGACTTACTACTGAGGATAATTTAGGGGATGCATGATTCATTCTAGAGAAGCTAATCTCAACCAATACAGTTTCTCTATTCTGAAAGTGGCCTTTATAAAAACAAAATTTTAGGCCTTAGTGTTAGGGAACAGTAATTTTCACATGAAATCAATTATAACTTCATCTTTCAGTGAGGAGCTTGTTTAAAAGTTCTCATTTCTAGGAACAGAGATGGGCATTCAGATGAAATTTTAGAGGAAAAGGTTTTCTCCATGATTCTTCTTTCCATAACTGTGCTTGCACAGGCAGATTGTGAGAGAGATTATTTTAAAGCTACTTGAAATGTTTACACATCAAATGTTGAACTTAATGGTCTACATTCCCAGGTTGAGATTCTAGAGAAAACAACAACCATCTATGAGGAAGATAAGCGCAATCTGCAACAGGAGCTTGAAACCCAGAATGAAAAACTTCAGCGACAGTTTTCTGACAAACGTAGACTGGAAGCCAGGCTGCAAGGCATGGTGACGGAAACCACCATGAAGTGGGAGAAAGAATGCGTGAGTGCCACTCCCACAGCCCCCGTCTCATGGGTGACTGATTTCTAACTGTAGGGTTCTGAACGGCTTGTACTGGGGTCCCTGGTGGCTCAGCTGGTAAAGAATCTGCCTGCAGTGCGGGAGACCTGGGTTCAGTCCCTGGATCAGGAAGATTTCCTGGAGAAGGGAATGGTAGCCCACTCCAGTATTCTTGCCTGGAGAATTTCATGGACAGAGGAGCCTGGCAGGCTACAGTCCACGGGGTCTCGAAGAGTCAGACACGACTGAATGACACAGAGTGTTTTAGTGGTGGCAACAGCAGCCACTACTCCGTCCCCTTTACCTTTTTTCTCTGCCCTAACAAGTCACAGCAAATTAATTAGCATTTTGAAGAACTATCATCTTTAGGAAATAAAATGTTCAGGTGAACTGATGCAGTTGGTTTGGTGTAACTGAATTAGACTACTTATTGCCATTCATAAACCTTCAGGAGCGTCGAGTGGCAGCCAAACAGCTGGAGATGCAAAATAAACTCTGGGTGAAGGATGAGAAACTGAAACAACTGAAGGCTATCGTTACTGAGCCCAAAACCGAAAAGCCAGAGAGGCCCTCTCGGGAGCGCGATCGAGAAAAAGTGACTCAGAGATCTGTTTCTCCATCACCCATACCTGTAAGTTGTTTGTAGTTGTGTTGTGTAGTAACTTCATAGTACTAGAGAAGATTTGTTCAGATTAGCTGACTATTTCTATGAGAATCAACTAGCTGACTATTACTATGAGAATCAATTTTTTTGTTTTAAATTTATTATATTTCTCAAATTTCTATTTATACTTAAAAATTTAGTATAAACACAAATTTAGTGTAAAATTAGTAATTCAGAACAAAAATTGTCTTAAAAAAAGACAAGTTATAAATTATGTCTTCACGAGCTAAAATTATAGCAAAGTAATGAATTGTTTCTCAGTTTTTCAACTCTCGCTCATTAATTTCTCTTCAATTTTTTTAGCTTTCTAGTAACTATATTGCTCAGATTTCCAACGGCCAGCAACTCATGAGTCAACAGCTACATAGGCGCTCTAACTCTTGCAGCAGCATTTCTGTAGCTTCCTGTATTTCGGAATGGGAGCAGAAAATACCTCCGTACAACACACCTCTCAATGTCACATCTATTGCGAGGCGTAGGCAGCAGGAGCCAGGACAAAGTAAAACTTGTATCGTGTCAGACAGAAGGCGAGGGATGTACTGGAATGAAGGCAGGGAGGTGGTTCCTTCGTTCAGAAATGAGATAGAAGTAGAAGAGGATCACTGCAGCAGGGTTAGTGCCAGTTATCATTTTAAAGCATTGTAGCAATAGATTTTAATGTTGTGTGTTTTTATAACTTGGTTTTGAAAGTTCACTGGAATGATGGGTGAGCTCTAATATATAAGCAAGGTCTGATTTTTCTGTCAGTTTGAAAGATCAGATCACCCTGAAACTGAGGCCTAGCTCTTCATCTGAAAAAGCCTAGCTGCATTTGGCACAGAAAGTGCCTCGTGTTCAGTGAACACGTGCTCTTCAGCTGCATGAACTGATAAGCAAAATCCACAGAATCAGTGAGTGTCTTAGAACACATTTTCCATTCTTTTCTTGTGGCTTTTCTTCCTCAAATTGGAGTTTTTACGTTTTTTTTAATTTCCATTTTTAAAACTGCTTTCCCGGACTTTTATTTAAAAAAAATAGATATGTAAATATTTTTTTTTCTTCAGCCTTTGACAGTAAGTCATAGACTTTGTGTCTTACACACATAACCACAGTCTTCATCACACCTGAGAAAGTTAGTGGTGTCCCAATAATGGCTTTTCATTTTTCAAACCTTGGTCCTATCAAAGTGAATACATTATATGTGGTTATTATCTCTTTAATCTTTTTAATATAAAATAGTCCATCCTCCCCCTTTTTTAAATTTTCATGATACTATTTTTTGAGGAGCCCAGGCCAGTTGTTTTATAACTGCCAAAGGAAGATTTACATGTCCAATAAATTGCTTTTAATCTCAAGGCCTTTGTCTCAATTTAGAAGGGCTCTGCCTCATTCAAGGTTGTTTAAACAAATTCATGTTTATATTTTCTTTTTAAAGATTAAGGTAAAATTTTCCTCTGAATCTGAGTAAGTTGGCAAAGTTAATATTGTGAATCTACAT
The DNA here is from genome assembly GCF_027580195.1 of Bos mutus. Taxonomy (NCBI): domain Eukaryota; kingdom Metazoa; phylum Chordata; class Mammalia; order Artiodactyla; family Bovidae; genus Bos; species Bos mutus. The sequence goes on from NC_091626.1 coordinate 15,870,114, forward strand.
TTAGTAAAATTTTAATATATCTAAGAATTTTTCTTTAAATAATTTAATTTATAGTAAATATTTGCTTTAGATTTTGTTATTGTATAATTTAGGGTACAGAACATATTTCATTTAGGTGGCCTGCATTCCTGATTATTAAGGGATAATGATGAATTACAAGGTATTTACCAAAGGCAACAGATAAGTCTAAAGTCGCTTAAGCTTCTTTACTTTGCAGATTTTGCTTTAAACCTTTTTGGGGAGCAAATTATATGGTGACTGGTCTTTCTGATCAACTCTAATAAATCCTCCTTATTTCATGCAAATTTATAGACTGGAAAACTATTCAAGGCCTACTTATGCCTGGTCAACATTAACATAGTATCTAATGTGGCTATGAGGTATTTAAGAGAATTTACTAGAGATCCTTTAACTTCTTTTGAAATCAAAATCTCTTTAGAAGTGCAGCAGAATACACATCTAGGTTTGTTGGTCAAAAATTATGTCAAGGCGAACTCAATTTATATACTTCAGTGAGGAAGAAAGCTTAAATATTTTGTATTTCATAAATGACAGTAGAGTGTAAGTAAGGACAGTCATCTTTCCAAAGTTTGTTTCACAGTGTCTCTGTTGCTAAATGTGTTTGAGAAAACTATCACCTTTGCTAAATGGTAGGTCATGAAAACCTCTTTCTTCCTCATTCAGCATTAAGCCATTTAAGAATGGGACGTTTCCTGCTTGTTGTGAGGCCTGGGTATCCTTAGTGGCAAATGCTGTTGCCCATGTTTTGGTGTCATGATTTTGTCACTGATGCATTGTTTGTTATAATTGTACAGGGGAGATACTTCAGTTCTCCAAATACACATTTTAAATTAGGTGTCCATACTTGACCGGTTTTGAAGGATTTGGCCTGTGACAGACCCTTTCATTTGCTTTCAGTTTTGCAAACAAAAACTTTGCAAAGTTACAAAGAAACTATTAACTATGTTCTGTATGTGATTTTTCCCCCCACCCTTAGGTTGACTGTGCTAAACTTAACTTTCCTAAATTTATATAACGTTTTACTGGAAGTATCTAGTTTTTTATTGCATGATAAGAGACTGATTTGATAGTGAATTCTTTATCTGGTTCTTGGAACCTTTAGGAAATGTTTGTGAACTTTTCATAAAGTTATGTTCTGGGATTTTTAAAAGTTTGCAGAAGTACTTTATTTACATTCTTTTAATCATTTTATACACAGGGTTCTTAAAATACTTTGTTTTTTAGCATGTATTTACTATACAGCTCCATCAGCTTTTGCTGGGGGGAGAGGTCTGTTTTTTTAATAGGAGTATTTTCTCTTTTGTTTAGAGGCCTATGATGTGTTTAGGGCTTTTACTGATCTTTTTGAAGCTTTTAACATAGTTGTGGACCTAACAGATTACTTCACAATAGCAGGAACAAATACTGGTTTTTGATCAAGAATGAAAAAATGAATTATTTGTCCTAAACATCACCTACACAGGAAAGACTAGCAGCATTACCAGAACTTTCTCTTCTACTCTTTGTTGAAAGGGAAGATCTCTAGTAGAATATATACTACATACATAAACTGGTATTTAAAGATGTTTGTTGGTTTTGTGTCTACATACAAAGATTCATGCATTTGTTTTCATACTGTCACCAACTAAAGTAGCCAAAACTGCTGCACTTCTAATAGTACCCTGAAATTAATTCTGGGTTATGCTTGTTTCTTGATTCCTCTCTCAATCTGATCAGAACGCACCACCAATTCGTCTGCGACACAGACGATCACGCTCTGCGGGAGACAGATGGGTAGATCATAAGCCTGCCACTAACCTGCAAACTGAGACAGTCATGCAGCCACATGTCCCCCGAGCCATCACTGTGTCTGTTGCAAATGAAAAGGCACTAGCTAAGTGTGAGAAGTACATGCTGACACACCAGGAACTAGCCTCCGATGGGGAGATTGAAACTAAGCTAATTAAGGTAAAAATTTACACAAGAGAAGGAAATATTCAAAAAACAAGAAACCATTTACTCTTCTGTTCCTTTGACACATAGACAGTGTCAACTAGAAGAGAAATGGGTATTTGATAAAACTTTTTTTGTTGTTAGAAAACTCAAGTTACTCCTTGGGTTTGAATCTGCTAAATTGGAACTAAATCTGCTAAATGTGTTTGTTAGAGGAACTCCAGATATATACTTTTAATTAATGTGCGTTTTGTTTTAAATCAAACAAAGAACTCCTGCCTTTGCTTAAGAGTACTATCATTGGAGGGAATTCCTTGGCAGTCCAGTGGTTAAGACTGCTGTCACTGCCAAGGACCCAGGTTCAATTCCTGGTCTGGGAACTAAGATCTCGCGAGCTGTACATAACGGCCAAAAAAATAAAAAGACTGTCCTGTCACGTGTGTATGAGAGAAGGGGAACATCCAAAGAGGACAGTATATTGCCTTAGAACATTTAGAAATTTGATAGATTGCTTGATCTTTACTGTAGTTTTTAAATTACTGGTTGAATAAAAAGGAATGTTATTTTCTGCAAGTAAGAATGCTATTAATTATACTGCATTGGACTTTTTTTATAGAGACATATGCACACAAATCTTTAAAGTATTTTAAGGTACTGACCCAGCAGTCCAAGCACCATCTGGTTTTGTGGATGGGAGTTTTCATAAAAGTCTTAAAAAATCAGTTTGAAATATATATGTATGTTTATCATTTGGATGTATAAAAGTGTAATGGTGATCTTTTCTCCTGGCTGTAGGGTGATGTTTATAAAACAAGGGGTGGTGGACAATCCGTCCAGTTTACTGAAATAGAGACTTTAAAACAAGAATCACCAACTAGGTGAGTGAGCATCAAATTGCTTTATTTAGAGGGCTGTAATTTTCTTATCTGCTCGTTCTTGAGGAACAGACTAGCCTGTAAAAACGTGTCATTAATTCTTTGAAGGAGTATATATGGTATTTCTCTAATATTTTTCCTGTTCTTAGATGTAAAAAATAACTGTTGCGTCGTTCCCTTTTTCTGTAGTCGAAAACGAAGATCATCTACAGTAGCACCTGCCCAGCCAGATGGAACAGAGTCTGAATGGACTGATGTAGAAACAAGGGTAGGAGTGAAATATTTGTAGGGGTGCATTTCTGCTCTGGTCTTACTGGATGGAGCTCTTCAGTTCGAAGCCCCTGTCTTTAGTGTAGTGGGTCTATGCCCAAAAATCAAGTAAGAGAGCATCACCTAGAAGAGCAAGAATGTCCATCAAGCTGATGGGAGTCCTCTCAGGAGCAGAACTGTTATTCCTGGGGACAGATTTGAATAAAGAGTGTGGGAAGGTGGGGGCCAGGCTCCAGCCTTTGCCACTCACTTTCTCAAGAACTCTTTCTGATAGAAAATGAGATTACCTGGATGGTCTCTGAAGACCCTCCAACCTCACAGTTTTCCTCTCTGTGGTTTTCTCCCCAGTGCTCTGTGGCTGTGGAGATGAGAGCGGGCTCTCAGCTGGGGCCTGGGTACCAGCACCATGCACAACCCAAGTGAGTACTGACCAAGTGTGGCCTTTCTCTCTGTCTTCCCTCCCCACCACCCCTTCTCCCTACATCCACCTTTTTTTTTCCCTAAGAGGATCTATGTGTTTTTTGGTTACCCTCTGGAATATCTGGGCCCTACTGGCAGACTACAGGAGGCAGTAACAGTGCTGAGAACCCTGGGGGGTTGGATAATAGCAATTAGAGCTGTAAGAACACTCACTCTTTCTTGTTCCTAGTTTGCGAGTGCTCATAAAGCTTTCAGAGGCCTAAGGGAGATCACCTCTAAGGAGGGGAGGCTGGGGTCGGGGTGACAGCTCCTCACATAATTCATTCTTTCCTAACCTGCCTCTTGTTATAGCAAGAAGTGTTCATTAAAATAAAACGGAATGGTGAAATCTGGTAGGGAAAGGAATCACATATTAAAGACATAGCCAAGAGTCTGGCCCATTCTTTTACTATTTTAAGCCCCCTTTTTTCAAGTATCTAACTATACAGGTCCATGTGTCTACTTCTGACACATGTATGTACTCCTTAGGCAATTTGGAAAATCAGATAAAGATGGGAAGTCTAATTAAATACTGGATAAGCATATTTTATTTGCTTTTTTAGAATAACTTTTCCCATGATAAAACAGGAATTCTCTCAAAGCCCTCCTAGAGATTCATTGCAAAACTCAACACTAAATGCTGGCTTTCATTTTAGGCGCAAGAAGCCATGAATTGACAGTTTCAATAACAAAAGAACATTTTCATCATTTGTGTTGGTGATTTCTCCAAAGCAGTGCCTTCTGAAAACCATCTTATAAAACTCCAGCTTTGTTGAAAATCACAGACCTCATGTCATCACACACTGGCCTCCATCAGGGATTCCCCTGTGGCTCCAAAGATATCTAGGATTCTACAAACTTTTTATATTATACACCTTGCCATATTTAATATTAGTAGCAGAGAAAGACCCCTCTTTCTCATTGCTGTATGAACTTTTTTATATTGCTATTTTTTGTATATTTCTTGTATAAACTAATTCATGCATGTGTTTGTCTTGGATAATTAAGGAAAAATATATCTAGATCACGCTTTGCTTTTTATTGTGATTTTCCACCTGCTGTCTGAATATTTCTTAAGGATTTATAAACAGAACAAATGCTGCTATTGATTAGCTGCGAGAATGCACTTTAGACATATTGGACAATTCAACCTGAGATATCAGACTCGCCAATACTAAAACCATTTTAGGAAGGTGTTTGGAATTTTGTATGTATGTACTTTCTGACATTTAGATATGCCAAAAGAAATGAAATAAAAGCACTAAGAAATATAAGGTTACGAGATGGTAATTTAACACACTCCCAGAACCTGGCATCGTGCTTGTCATTTAGCTGGCAATCATCTTTGGGGGGAATGAAACAAAAGCACTAGAAACTGCTGTCACCATGCTGAGGATACCTGTTTCTGCACGCAAAGAAACAGGTTTGAAAGGGGCTATTTACTCTGCTGAAAACCAGGAATACCCTCCCAGTCCACACAACCCGATGGTGTACTGCAGTCCACAGGCCATCCTTCGTACATAAACTGTGTTTGACCCGGAATCCTTTTACTTCATTCAACTTAGGGTTTCACGAATAGCACTCAATCTCCAGGTATGAAAATTTTAAATTATTGGTATTATACCTAACTTGCAGGTGCAGATAAAAAGTAGAGGAGCAAGTGATGGCAGCAGCATGGCAGTGTGAGTTCCTTTTCTTCTTTTATTTACAACTATCTGCTTGTTGATGGGCTTCCCTGGTGGCTCAGACAGTAACGACTGCCTGCAATGCAGGAGACCTGGGTTCCATCCCTGAGTCATTCATAACCGAACAGAAGTTTCTCTGTACACTACACTGGAACATGCAAAAGATTTCTACCAAAAAGTGCTTCAGAACATAGGTGGGGAGACCTTAGCAGCACTGCGGACCCAAGAGTTCGTGAGCCTGCCTCACCCCCACCTGCTGGGGGGAGGGACGGGAAGCCAGACGGGAGTGTAGAGACCGGAGAGTGTGGGCGGACGGTGCGGGAGAGGGCATCTGTGGGGAACCAGGCAAACGGTGGGGGGACAGAAACCAGTTTGGAGGCCGAAGGGGAGCAGCAACACACTGGGCTTCCACTGCCAGGGACCACAGCCACCTCCCTCAGAGGTCTTAAAGTGACTGCCTCGCTGCCTGGCTGGGCACTGCTGGAGGAACCTGCTTCTTTCCAGCAGCACTAATTCCTCAGGAGCGACTAGTGGGAGTGGGGAGACGGAGACGAGAACAAAGAGCACTGAAGGATCTCACGTCCTGCTGCCTGCCTTGGATTTCAGCGGGAGGTCTGTGCGTGGCCCTCCGGGGGGCTTACCGCAGTGGAGGGTTCCCCCTGCCTGCTGTGGAAAGGGGGTGCTAAGCCCACATTGCCCCACTCTGCTGCCAGCTTTTTCTAGGCAGACTTTTTTTTAAACCGGCTCTCCGTAGCATGGCCCTAGAGCCAGCTGAGGTAGAGAAACCAAAAATTGAGCTATGCCGCCACCTTGTGGAGAACAAAAAAAAGGTTTCTAATGGTCAGTGTTGAACTGGAACATCTAACAACTAGAAAGAAAGAGGTGTGCTACTTCAAACTCAGTGGGCAGAGGCACATTTTACCAAACAAAAAAATCACAGTGATATGGAATCCCAAAGAGAAAAACAATAATTCTTCAGCAACTGAATCCACAGGCACAGAATACTGTATCTGATAAAAATTAGAAACAGCTGTGATGAAAGTACAAGAAAGCTTAGGCAGTTATTTACCAAATATATTGAGTTTTCAAAAAGAACCAAATTCTTCAGCTGAAGAATTCAATGAATGAGATCAAGAATATGTAGAAAGCTTAGGGAATTAGGCAGATGAAATTTGGGAAAGAATTAGCAACTTGATTCTTAAAAAGTGAAAACCTAAGAGAACTCTCATACGTGATGAGAAAAACAAATGTGAGACTAATGGTCTATCCGAAGGAGCAGAGAGGGAGAGGGAAGCAGAGAATGTGTATTTAAAGAAATAGCTGAGAATTTCCCAAGCCAGGGAGGAAGTTGGACCTAAAAGCCCAATAGGACACACTATTCTCTCAATGCCAAAAGACCTCCAATTACATCAAAAGCCATTAAAAAAAAATCATAAAGGCAACAGTGGGGAGAAAAAGTAACTTACAAACGAATGCTTGCAAGGCTATCAGTGGATTTCCCAGCAGAAATTCTACAGGCCAGGACAAAGTGGAACGACATATTCAAAGTGTGGAAGATAAATATGGCTGGCCAAGAATACTTTATCCAGCAAAGCTGACCTTCAGCTATGAAGGAGAAATAAAGGCTTTCTCAGACACACAAAACCTGCCTTACAGGAAATGCTACAAGGAGTTCTTAAGTTGAAATAAAACGGTCCTAACTAGTGACACAGAAATGAAAATACACATAAAAAGAGGTAAACTGTGACATCGGAAGTATAAAAGGGGAGGAATAAAAAGGGTTGAGCCATTACAGGAGAATGAAAACAAGACGCTATCAGCATGAGAAGGACTACTTTACTTATGAGATGTATTCTGAAAGCTACAAAGAGGTGAGTGAAAAAGCTGGCTTGAAGCTCAACATCCAAAAAACTAAGATCATGGCATCTGGTCCCATCACTTCATGGCAAATAGAAGGGGAAAAAGTGGAAGCAGTAACACATTTTTACCTTCTTGGGCCCCAAAACCATTGCACATGGTGACTGTAGCCATGAAATTAAGAGATGCCTGCTCCTTGGAAGGAAAGCTACGACAAACCTAGACAGCATATTAAAAAGCAGAGACATCACTGCCAACAAAGGTCCTCATAGTCAAAGCTATGGTTTTTCTAGTAGTCATGTGTGGATGTGAGAGTTGGACCATAAAGAAGGCTGAGCGCTGAAGAACTGATACTTTTGAACTTGGAGAAGACTCTTGAGAGTTCCTTGGACAGCAAGGATATAAAATTAGTCAATTCTAAAAGAAATCACCCTGAATATTCATTGGAAAGACATGCTGAAGCTGAAGCGCCAATACTTTGGCCACCTGATGTGAAGACCTAACTCTGGAAAAGACCCTGATGCTGGAAAAGACTGAAGGCAAAAGGGGATGGGGGTGGCAGAGGATGAGATGGTTAGACGACGTCACTGGACACAATGGACATGAGTTTGAGCAAACTCTGGGAGATGGTCAAGGACAGAAGAGGCTGCTGTGCTGCATCTCATGGGGTCACAAAGAGTTTGACACGACTGAGTGACTGAACAACTACCACCACCACAAAGCAAAAAAAAACAGGCAAGAAACATTATGAAGAAAAAATAAGGAGGAGCAGACTGAGCAAATCACTAAGGAAAACTACCACTTTACAAAGGTAGAAACAGGAAAAAGATAAAAAACAAGGCAAATGATAAGAGAGCAATAGTGAGTCCTTATCAATAATCACTCCAAACACATTATGTTACTTATAGGCAGAAGCAAAAATATAAAAAATGTTATAGAAATGAACCCATTTACAAAACAGACAGACTCATAGACTAGAAAAAAAAAATTATGGTTACCAAAGGGGAGGGATAGATTGGGAGTTTGGGACTGACATATGCACTTCTATATTTAAAACAGATAACCAACAAAGACCTACTGTGTATAGCACAGGGAAATCTGGTCAATACTCTATAATAATCTAAACGGGAAAAGAATTTGAAAACTAGATACATGTATATGCAGAACTGAACCACTTTGGGGTACCCCTGAAACCAGCATGACATTCTTAATCACCTACACTCCAACATAAAACAGAAATTTTAAAAGAGGGCTGAATCAGGAAGAAATAGAGAATATGAGCAGGCCATAACCAAAGAGACTGAATTAGTAATCATAAACCTAACAGAGAAAACCACAGGACAAGATGGCGACACTGAAGAATTCTACCATTCAAAGGATCATCATCATCAATCCTCAGTTCAGTTCAGTTGCTTAGTCGTGTCCGACTCCTTGCGACCCCATGAATCGCAGCACGCCAGGCCTTCTGTCCATCACCAACTTGCAGAGTTCACTCAGACTCACATCCATCGAGTCAGTGATGCCATGCCATCCAGCCATCTCATCCTCTGTCGTCCCCTTCTCCTCCTGCCCCCAATCCCTCCCAGCATCAGAGTCTTTTCCAATGAATTAACTCTTCACATGAGGTGGCCAAAGTACTGGAGTTTCAGCTTCAGCATCATTCCTTCCAAAGAAATCCCAGGGCTGATCTCCTTTAGAATGGACTGGTTGGATCTCCTTGCAGTCCAAGGGACTCTCAAGAGTCTTCTCCAACACCACAGTTCAAAAGCATCAATTCTTTGGCGCTCAGCTTTCTTCACAGTCACAACTCTCACATCCATACATGACCACAGGAAAAACCATAGCCTTGACTAGACGGACCTTTGTTGGCAAAGTAATGTCTCTGCTTTTCAATATGCTATCTAGGTTGGTCATAACTTTTCTTCCAAGGAGTAAGCATCTTTTAATTTCATGGCTGCAATCATCATCTGCAGTGATTTTGGAGCCCCCCAAAATAAAGTCTGACACTGTTTCCACTGTTTCCCCATCTATTTCCCATGAGGTGATGGGACCAGATGCCATGATCTTCGTTTTCTGAATGTTGAGTTTTAAGCCAACTTTTTCACTCTCCTCTTTCACCTTACTCAAGAGGCTTTTTAGTTCCCCTTCACTTTCTGCCATAAGGGTGGTGTCATTTGCATATCTGAGGTTATTGATATTTCTCCTGGCAATCTTGATTCCAGCTTGTGTTTCTTCCAGTCCAGTGTTTCTCATGATGTACTCTGCATATAAGTTAAATAAGCAGGGTGACAATATACAGCCTTGACATACTCCTTTTCCTATTTGGAACCAGTCTGTTGTTCCATGTCCAGTTCTAACTGTTGCTTCCTGACCTGCATACAGATTTCTCAAGAGGCAGGTCAGGTGGTCTGGTATTCCCATCTCTTGAAGAATTTTCCACAGTTTATTGTGATCCACACAGTCAACTCTTAGAAAAATTTGAGAAGGGAATACTTCCATACTCATTCTATGAGACCAGCATTAACCTGAAACCAAAGCCAGATAAGGATATAACAAGAAATGAAAATGACAGATCAGTATCCCTGCTGAATATAGGAACAGAAAATCTCAATAAAGTATCAGCAAACTGCATTCAAGAACACTTAAGAATTGTATACCATGACCAAGTGGGATTTATGCCTTGTATGTAAGAATGGTTCAACATATGTAAATCAATAAATGTCACACACATTAATAAAACATAAAAATCACATGACCATCTCAATAGATGCAGAAAAACTGTTCGACAAAATACAACATCCTTTCATAATAAAAAAACCTTAGCAGATTGGGTGCAGAAGGAACATACCTAAACATAATGAAGCTCATGAGTAACAAACAGTTAACATACTTTCACTGGAGAAAGAAAGCTTTTCTTCTAAGATCAGGAATAAGACAGGGATGTCTATTCTCATTATTCTTATTCAATATAGTATTGGAAGCCCTAGCTAGAATAATTAGGCAAGACAAAGAAATCTATCTGAACACAATGAAAACACTACCTTGAAAAGATATCTAACCCCCATGTTCACTGCAGCATTATTTACAATAGCCAAGACATGAGTCCACCAACCAATGAACGGACAAAGAAAACACGTTATATGTAATCACATTGAGATACTACTCAACTATTAACAAGTAATAAAATCCTGCCATTTGAGACAACATGGATAAACCTTGAGCACATTTTGTTAAGTGAGGTAAGTTAGACAAGTACTGTCTGATTTAACTTATATACCCATCTGAATGCAGAGTTCCAAATAGCAGCAAGGAGAGATAAGAAAGCCTTCCTAAGTGAACAATGCAAGGAAAGAGAAGAAAATAACAGAATGGGAAAGACTATAGCGATCTCTTCGAGGAAATTAGAGATACCAAGGGAACATTTCATGCAAAGACGGGCACAATAAAGGACAAAAGGTCCATACCTGTGAGGTATGGACCTCACAGAAGCAGAAGATATTAAGAAGGGGTGGCAAGAATACACAGAACTATACAAAAAAGATTTTAATGACCCAGATAACCACGATGGTGTGATCACTCACCTAGAACCAGACAACCTGGAGTGCAAAGTCAAGTGGGCCTTAGGAAGCATCACTATGAACAAAGCTAGTGAAGGTGATGGAATTCCAGCTGAGCTATTTCAAATCCTAAAAGATGTTGTTGTTAAAGTGCTGCACTCAATATGCCAGCAAATCTGGAAAACTCAGCAGTGGCCACAGGACTGGAAACGGTCAGTTTTCATTTCAATCCCAAAGAAAGGCAATGCCAAAGAATGTTAAAACTACCACACAGTTGCACTCATCTCACAAGCTAGCAAAGTAATGCTCAAAATTATCCAAGCCAGGCTTCAACAGTACATGAACCAGGAACTTCCAGATGTTCAAGCTGGATTTAGAAAAGGCAGAGGAACCAGAGATCAAATTGCCAGCATCTGTTGGATCATAGAAAAAGCATGAGAATTCCAGAAAAACATCTACTTCTGCTTCATTGACTATGGTAAAGCCTTTGACTATGTGGATCACAACTAACTGTGGAAAACTCTTAAAGAGATGGAAATACCAGACCACCTGACCTGCCTCCTGAGAAATCTGAGTGCAGGTCAAGAAGCAATCGTTAGAACCAGACATGGAACAATGGACTGGTTCCAAATTGGGAAAGGGGTACATCAAGGCTGTATATTGTCACCCTACTAATCTAACCCTATACAGAGTACATCATGAGAAATGCCAGGATGGATGAAGCACAAGCTGGACTCAAGATTGCCAGGAGAAATACCAATAACCTCAGATATGCAGGTGACACCATCCTTATGGCAGAAAATGGAGAGTAACTAAAGAACCTCTTGATGAGACTGAAAGAGGAGAGTGAAAACGCTGGCTTAAAACTCAACGATCAAAAAACTAAGATCATGGCATCTGGTCCCATCACTTCATGGCAAATAGATAGGGAAACAATGGAAACAGTGAGACTTTATTTTCTTGGGCTCCCAAATCACTGCAGATGGTGACTGCAGCCGTGAAATTAAAAGACGCTTGCTCCTTTGAAGAAAAGCTGTGACTAACCTAGACAGCATATTAAAAAGCAGAGACATTACTTTGCCGACAAAGGTCTATACAGTCAAAGCTATGGTTTTTCCAGTAGTCATATGTGGATGTGAGAGTTGGACCATAAAGAAAGCTGAGCATTGAAGAATTGATACTTTTGAACTGTAGTGTTGGAGAAAACTCTTGAGAGTCTCCTGGACTGAAAGAAGATCAAACCAGTCAATCCTAAAGAAAATCAGTCCTGAATACTCACTGGAAGGACTGATGCTGATGCTCCAATACTTTGGCTACTGATTCAAAGAAGTGATTCATTGGAAAACACCCTGATGCTGGGGAAGGTTGAAGGCAGGAGGAGAAAGGGATGACGGAAGATGAGATGGTTGGATGGTATCACCAACTCAATGGACATGAGTTTGAGCAAGCTCTGGGAGTTGGTGAAGAACAGGGAAACCTGGCGTCCTGCAGTCCATAGGGTTGCAAAGAGTTGAACGTGACTGAGTGACTGAATCCAAACTTGTAAAACTCAAGAGTATTATGGTGGTTACTTGGGCCTAGGAGTTGGGAAGACCTGACAGATTTAAGTTTACTACATGCAACAAGTATAAATAAGCCCTAGAGACATAAGGCACAGTATGGTGAAGGACAAAAAAGATGTCCTTTTCATTATAGGGGACTGGAATGCAAAAGTAGAAGTCAAGAAACACCTGGAGTAACAGGCAAATTTGGCCTTGGAATACAGAATGAAGCAGGGCAAAGATTAATAGAGTTTTGCCAAGAAAATGCACTGGTCCTAGCAAACACCCTCTTCCAACAACACAAGAGAAGACTCTACACATGGACATCACCAGATGGTCAACACCAAAATCAAGATTGATTATATTCTTCACAGCCAAAGATGGAGAAGCTCTAAACAGTCAACAAAAACAAGACCAGGAACTGACTGTGGCTCAGATCATGAACTCCTTATTGCCAAATTCAGACTTAAATTGAAGAAAGTAGGGTAAACCACTAGACCACTCAGGTATGACCTAAATCAAATCCCTTATGATTATACAGTGGAAATGAGAAATAGATTTAAGGGCCTAGATCTGATAGATAGAGTGCCTGATGAACTATGGACAGAGGTTCGTGACATTGTACAGGAGACAGGGATCAAGACCATCCCCATGGAAAAGAAATGCAAAAAAGCAAAATGGCTGTCTGGGGAGGTCTTACAAATAGCTGTGAAAAGAAGAGCAGTGAAAAGCAAAGGAGAAAAGGAAAGATATAAGCATCTGAATGCAGAGTTCCAAAGAATAGCAAGAAGAGATAAGAAAGCCGTCCTTAGCGATCAATGCAAAGAAATAGAGGAAAACAACTGAATGGGAAAGACTAGAGATCTCTTCAAGAAAATAAGAGATACCAAGGGAACATTTCATGCAAAGATGGGCTCGATAAAGGACAGAAATGGTATGGACCTAACAGAAGCAGAAGATATTAAGAAGAGGTGGCAAGAATACACAGAAGAACTATACAAAAAAGATCTTCATGACCCAGATAATCATGATGGTGTGATCACTCATCTAGAGCCAGACATCCTGGAATGTGAAGTCAAGTGGGCCTTAGAAAGCATCACTACGAACAAAGCTAGTGGAGGTGATGGAGATCAAGTTGAGCTATTTCAAATCCTGAAAGATGATGCTGTGAAAGTGCTGCACTCAATATGCCAGCAAATTTGGACAACTCAGCAGTGGCCACAGGACTGGAAAAGGTCAGTTTTCATTCCAATCCCAAAGAAAGGCAATGCCAAAGAATGCTCAAACTACTGCACAATTGCACTCATCTCACACGCTAGTAAAGTAATGCTCAAAATTCTCCAAGCCAGGCTTTAGCAATACATGAACCGTGAACTTCCAGATGTTCAGGCTGGTTTTAGAAAAGGCAGAGGAACCAGAGATCAAATTGCCAACATCTGCTGGATCATGGAAAAAGCAAGAGAGTTCCAGAAAAACATCTATTTCTGCTTTATTGACTATGCCAAAGCCTTTGACTGTGTGGATCACAATAAACCGTGGAAAATTCTTCAAGAGATGGGAATACCAGACCACCTGACCTGCCTCTTGAGAAATCTGTATGCAGGTCAGGAAGCAACAGTTAGAACTGGACATGGAACAACAGACTGGTTCCAAATAGGAAAAGGAGTATGTCAAGGCTGTATATTGTCACCCTGCTTATTTAACTTATATGCAGAATACATCATGAGAAATGCTGGGCTGGAAGAAGCACAAGCTGGAATCAAGATTGCCGGGAGAAATATCAATAACCTCAGATATGCAAATGACACCACCCTTATGGCAGAAAGTGAAGGGGAACTAAAAAGCCTCTTGAGTAAGGTGAAAGAGGAGAGTGAAAAAGTTGGCTTAAAACTCAACATTCAGAAAACGAAGATCATGGCATCTGGTCCCATCACCTCATGGGAAATAGATGGGGAAACAGTGGACACAGTGTCAGATTTTATTTTGGGGGGCTCCAAAATCACTGCAGATGATGATTGCAGCCATGAAATTAAAAGATGCTTACTCCTTGGAAGAAAAGTTATGACCAACCTAGATAGCATATTCAAAAGTAGAGCCATTACTTTGCTAACAAAGGTCCGTCTAGTCAAGGCTATGGTTTTTCCAGTGGTCATGTATGGATGTGAGAGTTGGACTGTGAAGAAAGCTGAGTGCCGAAGAATTGATGCTTTTGAACTGTGGTATTGGAGAAGACTCTTGAGAGTCCCTTGGACTGCAAGGAGATCCAACCAGTCCATTTTAAAGGAGATCAGCCCTGGGATTTCTTTGGAAGGAATGATGCTAAAGCTGAAACTCCAGTACTTTGGCCACCTCATGCGAAGAGTTGACTCATTGGAAAAGACTCTGATGCTGGAAGGGATTGGGGGCAGGAGGAGAAGGGGACGACAGAGGATGAGATGGCTGGATGGCATCACTGACTCGATGGACGTGAGTCTGGGTGAACTCCGGGAGTTGGTGATGGACAGGGAGGCCTGGCGTGCTGCGATTCATGGGATCGCAAAGAGTCGGACATGACTGAGCGACTGAACTGAACTGAACAGTGAATATAGACAACACTACTGTACTGTAAGGAGCTTCCTAGGTGGCTCAGTGGTAAAGAATTTACCTGCCAATGCGGGGGACGTAGGAGACATAGTTTCAATCCCGGGGTCGGGAAGATGCCCTGGAGAAGGAAATGGCAGCCCATTCCAGTATTCTTGTCTGGGAAATCCCATGGACAGAGGAGTCTGGTGGGCTACAGTTCATAGAGTCGTAAAGAGTCAGACATGAGTGAGCATGCAGCGTGCACACTCTGTATCATAAAAGTCAAACTTGCTAAGAGACTAGAACTTGATTATTCCAACTAGTGAGAAGAAATAATTCTGAAATGTGATACAGGTGCTAATTATTACTATGTGCACGTGTGCTCATTTGTGTCTGATTCTTTGCAGCCCCACGGACTGCAGCCCGTCAGGCTCTGCTATCCATGGAATTCTCCAGGCAAGAATACTACAGTGGGTTGCCTTATCCTTCTCCAGGGAAATCTTCCCCACCCAGGGACCGAATCCGTATCTCTTGCATCTCCTGCATTGGCAGGCAGATTGTTTTATCACTGCGCCACCTGGGAAGCCCAATTATTACTACAATGGCAATCATTATAATACATAAATGATCTAATTATACATTACAAGATGTTGTACACCTTAAATTTAGACAATGTTACATGTCAAATGTATTTCAATAAAAAATGAAAAGTAGATTCTTGGAATTGTAAAAAGAAAAAAGAAAGCACTAGATAATATAAAAATAATTTGCCACGAACCGACAAATTCAGTGAATTTCCATGATAACCATATGTGCTAAAGCACTTCAGTCATGTCTGACTGTGTGTGACCCTGTGGACCACAGCCTGCCAGGCTCCTCTGTCCATGGGATTCTCCAGGCAAGAGTACTGGAGTGGGTTGCAACGGCCTCCTCCAGGGGATCTTTCCCACCCAGGAATCGAACCCAGGTCTCCTGCAGTGTAGGCAGGTTGTCTACCACCAGTGCCACCTGGGAAGCCCGGAATATCTATGTATTAACTATGCTCTTCTAGACATTTCAACAAAAAACATGGTTTTGGGACAAAATCAGAAGTAGTACTATGGAACATTATGATGACACAGCTGTTCTTAGCTGAACATACATTTTTCTGTTTGTTTTTTTTTTTTTTTCAGTCCGATTTTTTAATTACTAAAATTTTTACCAAACCACAAGTTTGTGTACACGACACACAGTGAGGCCAACCAACACCAAAACTAATTAGAGTCTGGAACAGAAAAGTTTATTACAGATTCATACAAGGAGATGGGTACCTTATGCCCTAAGAAGCCCAAAGGTACTGAAAGCTTTCAGCAAGCTCCTTTATTCAGCAAGCCCCTTTCAAAGCAAAAGGTGAGGGAGGGGCATGGTGAGTTGCTGCAAACTTCCTGGTGTCCGATCCTTTGTTCTTGAAGTCTGGTCATGGTCAGGTAATGATGTTCCTGTAAACCTCTACCAGATGAATGTTATTCTCTGTCCTGACCAGAAAGGGCAAAGTCCCAAGGCACAGCTTTCACCCTCCAAGGTCCCCATCCTGCCGAAGAGGAGGCAGAGCTCAGTTGGCAGCTCCTTCAGGGCCAGGTTTCCACATCCTGCCCAGCTGTCATCCCTGAGTTCACCCAACCCACACTGGCCCTGTCTCCTCAGGCTGCCCAAATGGGGGACACTGGGTCTCACAGACTGCAGCCCAGGCAGACGGCCACGGCTAGAAGGTCACAGTGACAGGGTTGGGGGAGAGGCTCACCACTGCCTCCAGGTCTGGGCCATGGCTAATGGAGGCCCTTAGTGAGGGCTCTGGAGCTCTGCAGGACGTAGTCCCCAGTCTGTTCCCTGGGCCCTCCAGCTCTCCTGCTGGCCCAAGGCTGGGTAAGCTGGAGGGCCTCTAGGAGAAGGCCTGAACCTGCCTCTTAATTCACTCTCCACCTGATGACCACCACACTACCGACCCTTGGCTAACTCGGTTCCCTAATGGTCCCCCATCAACAGTTACTTGTGAGCAGGGCCCACTGCGGTGCTGACCAAGAGCTGAGCAGGACACTAACAGTCGCTCACTGACAGCTGGTTGCTAGAGGGCAGGGCCCACTGAGGCACCAGAGCAGTGGCTGAGCAAGACCTGTCGCCCAGTAACAGGGAGCAGAATAAAGAGCACAGCAACGGCTGCCTCCTAAGGATTGTGCTCATCTTGCTCCCTTACAAAATGAGTTTATCTGTTTTTTAAAATTTTATTTAATTTTAATTGAAGGATAACTGTTTTACAATACCGTGTTGGTTTCTGCCATATATCAAGATGAATCAGACATAGGTCTACATATGTCCCCTCTCTCTTGAAACTCCCTCCCACCCAATATTTTTTTTATTATTATTAATAGTGAAGGTGTAATATTATTCCTAGCAAAAAGCATATCCAAACATTAGGCGAAAAGACAAAATCCACTTATTTGTAGGCAAGGTCATATGTTTGTTTCTAGAATGCTTCAGAGTACCTCTCTCAATAGCTGTTACTCTATTTCTTGACTATTTTTAATTTTCTAAAATGTCACATTGCTTAGTCTTTTGAAACACTTTTTTTTTTTTGCCTCACTACACTGTTTACGATCTTAGTTCCCCCATCAGGGATTGAACCCGGGTCTCTAACAGTGGAAACGCTAGAATTTCCATGAAATAGATCTTAACGGGAAGTTTTTATTATGATATGGGAACATGGGGTAGTAGAATTTGTCTGAAGTAAGGGTATGTTGAGTCCAGTAAGTCTCTGAAAGGGAAATGCATCAGCAATTGATGTTTTGCTTAAACAGTTCAAAATAGTTACGAAGAATAGCTGTAGTTAATTGGGTGCTCAGTCTCTGATACCCTGTAAAGGTGTTATTTGTCATTTACAGGTGAAGAAGTAGACCGGAGGCAAAGGGAAGGGGGCGGCAGAGGATGAGATGGTTAGATGGCATCACTGACTCAATGGACATGAATTTGAGCCAACTTCAGGAGATAGTAGAGGACAGAGGATCCTGGAGTGCTGCAGTTCATGGGGTAGCAAAGAGGTGGACACAACTTAGCAACTGAACAACATCATCAAACTAAAAAGCTTGTGCACAGAAAGTGAAACCATCAACAAAATGAAAAGGCAACCTAGTGAGTGGGAAAATACACTTGCAATCATGTGTCTAATAAAGAGTTAATATCCAAACATACCACAAATTCATACAACTCAGTAACAAAAAAGCCCCCAAACAACTGAATTTTAAAAATGGGCAGATCTGAATAGAGGTTTTTTTCCAAAGAAGACATAAAGAAGACATACAGATGGCCAAACAGGTACTGGAAAAGGTGCGCACCATCACTAATCATCAGAGAAACACAAATTAAAACCACAACTCACACCTGTTAGGAATGTCTATCGTTAAGAAGTGTTAACAAATGTTGGTGAAAATATGGAGAAATGGGAACCCTGACGTACTGCTGGTGGGAATGTAAACTGGTGCAGGCACTATGGAAAACAGTATGGAATTTCCTCCAAAAATTAAAATTAGTATAAGATCCAAAAATTCTACTTCTGAGTTTTTACTTGAAGACAATGAAAAACAGTAACTTGAAAACATACCTGCACCCTCATGTTCCTTGCAGCATTATGTACAACATCCAACACGTGGAAACAACCTTAGTGCCCACCAATGGGTAAATGGATAAAGAAAATGTGATGTGATGCTATTCAGCATAAAAAAGAATAAACTCTAGCCATTTGAGACAACATAAATGAACCGTGAGAGCAGTATGCTAAATGAAATGTCTGACAGAGAGAGAGGAATGCCATATGATCTCAATATACGTGTAATCTTAAACCACCCCCCAAAAACCCCAAACAAGCTCATAGATACAGAAAACAGGTGGTTGACAGGTGAGGATGGGGGGAGGGGAGTGAGAGAAATTGGCGAAGGGGAGTCAAAAACTACAAACTTCCCATTATAAAATAAGTCAGTCATGGGGATGTAAGGTACAGCATGGTGACTAGAGTTAATAATGTTGTATCACATATTTAAAAGTTGCTAATAGAGTAGACCTTATCACAAGAAAAAAAACAACTGTTGTCTATGTATAGTGATGGATGTTAACTAGACTTATGGTCTGCTACTGCTGCTAAGTCGCTTCAGTCGTGTCCGACTCTGTGCGACCCCATAGACGGCAGCCCACCAGGCTCCCCCGTCCCTGGGATTCTCCAGGCAAGAACACTGGAGTGGGTTGCCATTTCCTTCTCCAATGCATGAAAGTGAAAAATGAAAGGGAAGTCGCTCGGTCGTGTCCGACTCTTCCCGACCCCATGCGCCGTCCATGGGATTTTCCAGGCAAGAGTACTGGAGTGGGGTATAAACAAGTATCTTTTATGCTGTATACCTGAAACAAATGTCAATTACAATTCAACTTAAAAAATTGTAAAGAAAACCTCTCAGTATGAATCCAACACCAGTATTCGTAGCTTCAAAGGACACAAAACAGCAGTAAAGCACCTAGCGAGACAGCAGCTACATCAAGAGGTCTTTTAACATCACAAGTGAAATTTCAAAGCTTTTACACCGAACCAGAAGGTCCTTTAAAAAAAAAAATGAAGTTGAAGTGGAAAGTTCCCCTATGTTCCTAATATATCTTTTATGCTTTGGGAAGGAAAAAAAAAAAAAAGGCCAAAATTTACTCATAACCCCCAAACCCATCCCTCTCTGCAAACAGAAGCAGGAAGCACTGAATTTAGGTTCCCAGATTTCGAATCCAGGTTCCGTCTCGCGGTAACGCGGAATCTCGGGAAACCAGGACTGCATTTTAATTTTGCCATTACAAAATGGAGATAATAGTACTTATCTCTTACACTGGGTGAGGCTTAACTGAATCTTTGTAGAGTGTGGCCCAGTGCCTGAGACATAGTAGGCGCTCAAATGCTCTGCTATTGCAACGCTGTAGATTTCCCATTTTCTCCTATATTCAGTATTTTACCAGAGACGCTGTTCTAGGCACCGGGACCTCCCGGCTAAACCCCAGTTGCTGCCCTCCAGCAGGTCGCTGCTCGCCAAAGGTGGGGATTGGGGAGTGGGCTGACAACGTCATTAAATGACTGCTTAAGAAGTGTCATACGGTCTACAGTAGGTGGGAGTGACGCCTACTTCCCTAGGTAACTTTTCCGTAAAAGTATTGCTACTGTTCACAAACCCTGAGAGTTTAACCCGAACCAAAGAAGTAAGCATTCACAGCTGCCTGACAACTTGAACCTGCGAACTACTTACAGGTTTGCGCAGGCGTCTTCAGCCGGAAGTCGCGGTATGATCTATCCCCGCCTCTTCCGGCCCCGCCTCTTCCTGAAATCCCGGGAGCCGATTGGTTCGCGTGACCGGTATAAGAAGCTGCGCGCAGGCGCGCGGTTCTCTTTCCTCCGCTGCCGCTAAGGTGCTCGGTTCTTCCGAGGAAGCTAAGGCCGTTTTGGGGTGAGGCCCTCACTTCATCCGGCGACTAGCACCGCGCTCGGCAGCCCCCACCTAGCACTCGCTCGCACCATGGCCTCCGTCTCCGAGCTTGCTTGTATCTACTCTGCCCTCATTCTGCACGACGATGAGGTGACGGTCACGGTGAGTGCGGGCCTGGGCCGGCGGCGTGGCGGCCTCTGTGGGCGGCCGGTTCCCCACCCTCGCAGGCGTTAGGGGCAGGCCCTTCCGGCGGGAGTGGCGGCCATCGACACCGGGCGGAGGGGCGGACAGGCGGGACTGGCACCCGTCGGATGGGCCCATGTGCGAGCTCTCTGGGGCATCGGCCATGTGCCCGCCCTAGAGTGAGTGAGTTTCACTTACAGCGGAGCGCGCCGACTTTGAGAACTTTTTTATTTAGAGAAACGTGTGAAACCCGTGGGTAGCCTCATGCGCAGCTATAACGTGTCCCACGACTATATCTCCTTTGGGTGTGATTTCCTTGGTCCTCTGAGTAGGTCTTGTGGGGCCTGGCTGTGTGGTGCGGAGGGGAACACTGCGCTCTGCTCCACCTCTGGCATTGCCTCACAGCTTAAAATAGCAATGTAACTTGGGCAGGTCTCAGCCTGTGAAATGGCAGCGATAAACTCGAGGCCTTGCCAAGTACCTGGCACGCGGGAGCGGAAGCATTTATTTTGCCTTAAAAGTGGAAGAAACAGTCGTCTTAGATTAGTATACATGCAATGTCAATAGAGTACTCGGATTGGTAAACGGTAGTTTTGTACCCCGGTTATCAGTTATTTGCTTTCAGTTTGCAGTATTTTGAAGACGTTTACGAAAGTGCCGTCTGATGGGGTGCCCGTTTTATTTGTTTTAGGAGGATAAGATCAATGCCCTCATTAAAGCAGCCGGTGTAAATGTTGAGCCTTTCTGGCCAGGTTTGTTTGCAAAGGTAAGGTGATGGTGAAAAGGTGATTTGTTTGGAGAAGCAAATTTTGGAAGACCTACTGATTTATTAAATCAGGTGCTCGTGCTAACCTCCAAAAGTGCTGGAAGGCCCCGTGTTTCACTGGACTTGTCCAAATAGAAGGGGTATTTCCTCATATTTCCATCTCTAGGAGCTAATTATGGTTTTGTTCTGTGGTGTATTTTTCTCATGGTCTCATAGCCTGCTTTCTCTTTCCTTCTGTTCTAAAATCATGAGGAAAATATATTACCAGGTCATTCTTTCATTATATAAAAGGGTCATCCAAGATATACTATCTATGCTGTTCCAAGTAAATCTTGCCAGCATGGTGGTGACATTTTATTGATCGCTTATTCTGTATCAGAATATAAAAGACCAAGGAATTTAGCAGTGGCCACCTTCCACAGTGTAGGTTACTTAATCTCTGGCAAGTGAAACTAATAGCCTCTATTCACCTCCTGTTCTTCAGTCTTAAGATTGGAAACACTGTACCCTGTTCTCTGTTAGTGATCTCTAAAACACTGATCTGTTAGTGAATTCCCTTGGGAAAATTACATAGAATTACATAGCAGTCTAAAAAAATAGAATTCACTGTTAAGAGGAGACATGAACTGTACTTGTAAGTTAAGCCAGCATTTCGGTGCTATAACAGAAGGCCAGAACTAAGCATTTACCTGAATATGCACATGTGTTGCAGGCTTTGGCCAATGTCAACATCGGGAGCCTCATCTGCAATGTGGGGGCTGGTGGACCTGCCCCAGCGGCCGGTGCTGCACCAGCAGGAGGTCCTGCCCCATCCACTGCTGCTGCCCCAGGTAGGAAACTTGGTATTGGAGGGAGGAGGGTGGAGATTAGAGGTACTAGGGGCAAAATTGCTCTTCATTTGCTAAGAGTAGATGTGTAGAAATCTTAAGAGGCATCATCTGATGAGGGAAAGCTAGGATATTTTTGACTGTGTGAGCTGTAGGGCCTGGAGCTCTTTGGAGTTTTAGTGAGGTAACTGACTTGTTTTTTGCTTTGTTTTTAGCTGAGGAGAAGAAAGTAGAAGCAAAGAAAGAAGAATCTGAAGAGTCTGATGATGACATGGGCTTTGGTCTTTTTGACTAAATCTCTTTAGTAACACATTGAATAAAAAGCTGAGCTGTTTGCTGCTGTCGGTCTTAACTGATAGTTCTGGGGGGTGTGTTGTGTGAAAATGAACTTTGGCTTTCAGTGTTTTCTGCCATGACACGAGCTGGGAGCAACATTGAGAACTGCATGGGGAGGCTGGAGGAGAAAGGCTCAGAGCAGACACCTTGTCCAGATTACTCACATGACTTCATGATTACAGGATTTGTTCTCTAGACTGAATAAGAGTCACTGTTGGGCATGGGGGTGTGTGATCCAGATCTCAGATACTTGAAAGATGAAGTAGCTCTGGGGAGAGGTGACTGAACAATGGTATGAAGGGTAAATTGGTTCACTTTTCAAAATGCCAGGGCCATCCTAGAACTTGGATTCACATAAAAGGTATATTCAGAGCATCTGTTAGGTGCTAGGCACTTGGGACATCTGTGCATTTGATAGGGAAATGAGGCTGAGGTTGTAGGACTTTCTGGCCCATGGCCCTGAACATCTTCACTGCAGTGTGAGGTGAGGTGAAGTCGCTCAGTTGTGTCCGACTCTTTGCGACCCCGTGGACTATAGCCCACCAGGCTCCTCCGTCCATGAGATTCTCCAGGCAAGAATACTGGAGTGGGTTGCCATTTCCTTCTCCAGGGGATCTTCCTGACCCAGGGATCGAACCCAGGTCTCCCACATTGGAGGCAGACCTCTGAGCCACCAGGGAAGCAGGACCACTTTGTATACATTACTGTGTCCAAGTCTCAATGGTCCATTGAAGACTAGGACTGAATTTTGATTGAACAACAACATTCAAACAAAATAAGTGGCCCCAGACTGTCAATGGAAACCACAGATGAGGACTGTAAGGTGTAAATAATTTAGGACCTTGAGGCAGGTAGGGTACAATGAGAAAAATGATGAAAATGTCATTCAAATTTTGGAGATGTACAAAATGCATAACGGCTAACCTAAAAGAAGGCCAGCATTGTGCTAATAAGTAATTAGCACAGTAAGTTCATGGATTAAAACCACGAAATGACTCCAAGTAAAAGTCTGCTCAGTTGTGTCCAACTCTGGGATTCTCCAGGCCAAAATACTGGAGTGGGTAGCCTTTCCCTTCTTCAGGGGATCTTCCCTACCCAGGAATTAAACTGGGAATCAAATCATTGCAGGCCGATTCTTTACCAACTGAGCTATCGGAAGCAGTGATTCTGAAGCCTGCTTTAACTGCATCGTTCCCCATGCTCCTGCCCCTGCTGCCCCTGCCTCAGCTTTCTCATGTAGTGAAGGAAGTAGTACATTTAAAATGTATTATTTGTGGTTTGTGCTGCCTTTTGCCCAGGCTTTAATTGCTGCAAGCAGGGATGGGGACTCTGTTGTGTGCTGGCTTCTGCTTGCAGTGGCTGCTTTTGTGGAGCACAGGCTTTTAAGTGAGTGTGCCTTATGGGAGATGTGGGATCTTCCCAGGCCAGGGATCACACCTGTGTCCCCTGCACTGGCAGGTGGATTCTTAACCACTGGACCACCTGGGAAGACCCAAAAGAAATCTTAATATAGTAAAAATCTATTAATAGTAAAGCTAAAAAAGGTTTTTCCAAAGAATGTCCTGATAATCAAATTAGGAGGCCATAGCAGTCATTCATTTGAGTAAGAACTGCCCAGTTCCACCCACCTTCCAGTTCCCTGAGCCTTGACTTCTTGCAAAGTGAGAATCACCTACTTCATATTGGAAAGTGAACCAAGTACCACTTGCTGGCACATGCATGTTACTTCCCTTCTGCATAAGGTATAAAGAACACAGCTGGCTTCCCAGGTTTCCTGAATCTAGGCAAGCCTTGTGCTCCCCAAGTCCCTTTCCTTCTGATCCTGCTGGATCCTGCAGCAGCTTTGGTGTCTCAGCTAGTGTCACACGTCGTACTTGTTCACCAAGCATACTTGTTTGTTTAAACAGTTGCATTGTTAAAATTCTATTCACTTCTGTGGCCACTGAAAGTGTAGGTCCATAGACAGCTCGCTCACCCCTCTAATGCTGCATTAGCAGGAAGCCAATAGAAAAAGCAAGAGAGTTCCAGAAAAACGTCTACTTCTGCTTTATTGACTATGCCAAAGCCTTTGACTGTGTGCATCACAACAAACTGGAAAATCCTTAGAGATCGGAATACCAGACCACCTTACCTGCCTCTTGAGAAACCTGTAAGTAGGTCAAGAAGCGACAGAACCGCACATGGAACAATGTATTGGTTCCAAATTGGGAAAGGAGTATGTTTAGGCTGTATATTGTCACCCTGCTTGTTTAACTTATATGCAGAGTACATCATGAGAAACGCTGGGCTGGAGGAAGCACAAGCTGGAATCAAGATTCCTCGGAGACATATTAATAACCTCAGATATGCAGATGACACCACCCTTATGGCAGAAAGTGAAGAAGAACTAAAGAGCCTCTTGATGAAAGTGAGAAAGTGAAAAAGCTGGCTTAAAACTCAACATTCAAAAAACTAAGATCATGGCATCCTGTCCCATCACTTCATGGCAAATAGATGGGGAAACAACGGAAACTGACAGACTATTTTCTTGGGCTCCCAAATCACTGCAGATGGTGACTGCAGCCATGAAATTAAAAAGCACTTGTTCTTGGAAGAAAAGCCATGACCAACCTAGACAGCATATTGAAAAGCAGAGACGTTACTTTGCTGACAAAGGTCCGTTTAGTCAAAGCTATGGTTTTCCCAGTAGTCATGTATGGATGTGAGAGTTGGACCATAAAGAAAGCTGAGTACAGAAAAATTGATGCTTTTGAACTGTGGTGTTGGAGATGACAGAGGATGGGTTGGCTGGATGGCATCACCAACAATGGACATGAGTTTGAGCAAGCTCTGGGAGTTGGTGATGGACAAAGGGGCCTGGCATGCTGCAGTCCATAGGGTTAAAAAGAGTCGGACGTGACTGAGCTACTGAACTGAACTGAACTGTTCAGTCTGGACTGCAGCATGCCAGGCCTCCCTGTCCATCACCAACTCCCAGAGCTTGCTCAAACTCATGTCCGTTGAGTTGGTGATGCCATCCAGACATCTCATCCTCTGTCGTCCCCTTCTCCTGCCTTTAAATCTTTTCCAGCATCAGGGTCTCTTCTGATGAGTCAGTTCTTCCAATCAGGTAGCCAAGGTATTGGAGTTTCAGCTTCAGCATCAGTCCTTCTAATGAATATTTAGGACTGATTTCCTTCAGGATTGACAGGTTTGGTCTTGCAGTCCAAGGGACTCAAGGGTTTTCTCCAACACCACAGTTCAAAAGCATCAATTCTTCGGCGCTCAGCTTTCTTTATGATCCAACTCTCACATCCGTATATGACTACAGGAAAAACCATAGCTTTGACTAGATGGACCTTGGTTGGCAAAGTAATGTCTCTGCTTTTTAATATGCTGTCTAGGTTTGTCATAGCTTTTCTTCCAAGGAGCAATATGGCTGTAATTCTCATGTTTAGAAGAATTTTAGGAACAAACGTGGTCATTGACAAACCATCTAAGAAAACAAACAAAAAATCCATGTTTTCACTGAATGTGTTGCACAATGGGATAGGTTTAAAAAAAAATCTAAAGGTCCTTTCTGTCAGCTGTTAATAATGTTTTGTTGGTGGTGGTGGTCTTCTCAACAAAAATTGATGAGGAAAGGATTCATGTGTAAAATGTGAGATTTTAAAACCACCTTTTGGAAAGGGAAAAAGGAAAGAATTCAAAAAATACAACAAAACAACTTGGTATATTACTCTAAATTTAAATATTATGTATCAAATCCTTTCTTCCTCATAATTTGAAGGAGTATATACAGTAAAATTCTGAGGTAGCATTGTGACCAGGTGATTGCTGATTTGGTTGGGTAGGACTTTATAAATAATTCACACATTCTCCCATTCTGAACTTTGCATGTCAGAAGAACTTAATTAGCCTTGCTTACGATACTTACAAGGATCTATACATATGAAAAATTGGACTTCCCTCAGACGGTAAAGCATCTGTCTACAATGTGGGAGACCCAGGTTCGAGCCCTGGGTTGGGAAGATAGCCTGGAGAAAGAAATGGCAATCCACTCCAGTACTATTGCCTGGAAAATCCCATGGACAGAGGAGCCTGGTAGGCTACAGTCTAAGGGGTTGCAAAGAGTCAGTTACATGACTGAGTGACTTCACTTTCACTTTCATATATCAAGAACCAGTTCCTGGGAGAGTTTGCGTGCCTGGTCAAGTTCACACAGCTAATACAGGGCCTGCCACCTCATTGTCTCAAATAAGCCGTTCTACCAGACCTGGTGTCCCTTCCACACGTGTGCTTTTGCAAGGTACAGCAATCAACTTGATTTTTTTCTCTGTCAGTTTACAAGCCACTTCTCTTTCATTTCCTTATCTTTGCAATCAAGCCTGGACACATAAGCTTGAGATGGGAGCTGTTTTTAAGAGAAGATTGATGTTTTTAGTTCTGAAATAGCCAGAAGATGCCCCCCAAAGTCAGAACCTGTAAAGACACCACAGAGAATGCTTCATGGAACTTGGGCTGTCACCAGATTCAACAATCTTCTGGAATATTACTGTGTTCCAGTAGTATGTATGTGAGATGTATGGATGTGAGAGTTGGACAACAAAGAAAGCTGAGCACCAAAGAATTGATGCTTTTGAACTGTGGTGTTGGAGAAGACTCTTGAGAGTCCCTTGGACTGCAAGGAGATCCAACCAGTCCATCCTAAAGGAGATCAATCCTGAATATTCATTGGAAGAACTGATGTTGAAGCTGAAACTTCAATGCTTTGGCCACCTGATTGGAAGAACTGACTCATTGGAAGAGACCCTGATGCTGGGTACGATTGAAGGCAGGAGGAGAAGAGGACGACAGAGGATGAGATGGTTGGATGGCATCACCGACTCAATGGACATGAGTTTGAGTAAACTCTGCGAGTTGATGAACAGGGAGGCCTGGCGTGCTGCAGTCCATGGGGTTGCAGAGTTGGACACGACTGAGTGACTGAACTGAAGCTTCCTTCTGGACATAGTGACCTGTCACCTCCCCTGTCACATCATGTCCACAGGCTCAGGGGCCATCCCATGGTTGTACAGGATTGCTCAAATAGTTATGGGCTTCCAAAAAGTCAAGTTCTACTCAGTTTAGCTCACTGAAACTTCTACTCCCTTTACTTGTATACTTTGAGGGTTATTATGATGTCCAATTAAGGTAAAAAATACGTTTTTCACCTTCCAGATCTTTGTACTTGCTGGGTCCCCCAT
Source organism: Bos mutus (assembly GCF_027580195.1). Lineage (NCBI taxonomy): Eukaryota > Metazoa > Chordata > Mammalia > Artiodactyla > Bovidae > Bos > Bos mutus. The sequence goes on from NC_091626.1 coordinate 15,897,684, forward strand.
CTCCCTGGGCCATCCACTGCCTACCCCAGTTAATTCTACTCCTTCCAGACTCAGGAAGCCCACCCTAGGCTATATTAAATCCCCGTTCTAAGTTCCCTGTATACCAGTTCTTAAAAGTAAATGTGTTGTGCATTTATGACTTCAATATCTTCTTACCCCCATAGTGAGTTCCAGGATCAGGCTGTCTGTGTTGCTCACCAGCACCCCCAGTACTTATCACGCCGCCTGGCTTATTGTTGGCATTTACTATTTATCACAGCCCAGCCCTCTTCTTTCACACGGAAGGTAATCAGGGCCCAGGCAGGAGAAGGACCTTGCTCAGCAGCAGTGACTGGAACTGGAACCCGTCTCTGGATCCGTGAATGCCCTTTCCACGGCAGCAGGCCTACTCCCTACCACCAACCTCATTCAATTCTCAACTCAGTGCTCAGCTTCCAGGTTGCCACGTATAGGTGTGGATGTTCACGCCCTGAGGTGGGAACCCAGGGACCCAGATGATGCTAACGCCAGGTCTGGCTTTACACATTCCTTACCTGCAGGACCCGGTTTCTCCGACTCAAGCGGGAGCATCTCGTCATTCCCCCAGGTGATGCCCGGCCAGCCCACATTGACGAACGTGGAATTCTCAGTAGGTAGGACAGCGGAAGCAAGGCGTGGCGCCGGGCAGCCCTCAAACTTCCTTCTGAACACGGTGACCTGTCACTTCCCCCGTCGCGTTCACATCGCCTACGATGAAGGAGAATATTCAGGAAAGCTTGCGGACTGAGACCAGGCGGCCGGGTGAAGTGTTCTCAGCCCACTTCAGCCTTATATTCGGTAGAAATCCCTTTCCCTCAACTGGAACTGATGCTGGGCTTGGAACACCCGCGCTCAGGGTCTTGTAGTTCGCCTCTTGCCAATCAACCTTCGCGCTGGGAGGAAGGGGCGGGACGGGAGGCGGGGATAGGAGCCGCTTGTGGCCCAGGCAAGCCGAACTCCTCAGTTGCACTGGGACCTATTGACCGCTAGGGGCGCGCATGCCTCCTCTGGGCTTTTCTGATCTGTCTGAAAGTCGCTCAGTCGTGTCGGACTCTTTGCGACCCCGTGGACTATATACAGTCCGTGGAATTCTCCAGGCCAGAATACTGGAGTGGATAGCCTTTCCCTTCTCCAGGGGATCTTCCCAATCCAGGGATCGAACCCAGGTGTTCCGGATCGCAAGCGGATTCTTAACCAGCTGAGCCACAAGGGACCCATGGCCATTAGCATCAATTCCACGAACAATTTTTAAAACCTGGATTGAGGACAGTATCGCTGTAGCGGGCTCTGGTTACTGGATCGAGGCAAGTAATCTGTTGTGAAACAGGAGATTCCTACACTTTCACCAACCAATAGGAATGGGATGGGGCATATTTGTAAAATGGGAACAATGAGCCTGTTCCTGCCACAAGGCTGTATTTTTGAGGGGTTGGGAGCAATGGCAAGCCACTCCAGTACTCTTGCCTAGAAAATCCCATGGATGGAGGAGCCTGGTGGGCTACAGTCCATGGGGTCGCCACGAGTCGGTCGCGACTGAGCGACTTCACTTTCACTTTTCACTTTCACGCAAAGGAGAAGGAAATGGCAACCCACTCCAGTGTTCTTGCCTGGAGAATCCCAGGGACGGCAGAGCCTGGTGGGCTGCTGTCTATGGGGTCGCACAGAGTCGGACACGACTGAAGCGACTTAGCAGCAGCAGCAGCAGCAGCAGAGCAATAATAGATATTGGCGTTTGGTTATTACTAGTTAACATAACGGAGTTAGTTCCCTGTTCTGTTATTTTGGGGGAAGTGGATCCTGACTGTTCCCAGCACCTTGGTTTCCAGAGGAAGGGAAACCAAGGAAAACCAAGGAAAATGGTTTCCATTTTTTGGCCAGAGAAAGAAGCGAGATTTGCTCCACTTTTGGCTGCTTATCATTCGCTGAGTCATCTGGGAAGCTGTTAAAACGACCCCAAACAAAAAACCTGAATGAAACAAACAACTAAACAGCTTCCCGAGTAGGGTTGGGAATTCCTGGATTAGGGCAAACCCAGCTCCTACGCAGTGCCTGCCATGAAAACGGTTAGTAATAAGCCTTGTTTAAAGGAATGACTGTACACCTGAAACTAACACATTGTAAATCAATATAAAGTAAAAATTAAATTAATAAAGAGTGACAAATAATAACTATCTTCAGACACTGAAGGAAGATTTAACAATATAAACCATGTTGTCAGCACTTGGAAAACGGACTGTTGCTGTAAGTGAAAATGACTACAACTTTTTAAGGAGTGTAATTGGGTTCTCTCTCACAGAGTTAATAAGTGTCCTTACCTTCCACTCAGGAATTTCACTTACAGGAATCCATCCAAAAACATATGTACAGTCTCACTGGAGCATTATTTGCAAGAGGAGGCTTTTTTTTTAAGGGCACAAGAGGAGGTTTTTATGTAGTCATTAACAGGAGAGCTGCTATTGAAAGATATCTATGATACCTGAAGTGAAAAAAGGCAAGTTGCAGAGTGTTATACATAATATGACCCTAAAATTTCATATGCATATGTTTATGTGTGTAAAGAAAATTTCTGGAAAGATTCAAAAGTAACTGGAGTGATTACCTCTGAGAGGATAGATTGGATGGGGCAGGAGAGAGATTTTTTTCCATTTCAATTTATCCTTTTCCATATTGCTTGCGTTTAAAAAAACATGAGCATTTAAAAATGCCTTTTAAAAAAGAGCTTTACTTTTAATAGCTCTTACTTTTACTTGCTTTTACTTTTAATAGCTCTTTTCACTTTCATGCATTGGAGAAGGAAATGGCAACCCACTCCAGTGTTCTTGCCTGGAGAATCCCAGTAACGGCAGAGCCTGGTGGGCTGCCGTCTACGGGGTCGCACAGAGTCGGACACGACTGAGGTGACTTAGCAGCAGCAGCAGCAGCAGCAAGTCTGGTTTAGTAATGGTAATGTGGTCGATGGTGCTAGTGAGTGGCTTAAGGCAGCTAATCTGTTGTGAAACCTCTATGTCAGGATTGTCCAGCACTTTTCATTAGCCAGCAGGTTAGGATGTATTTGTAAATGGGAAATAATGACCCTGTTCTTGCTGTAGGGCTGGTTGAGGGCTAGGGAGCAACAGTGAATGCTATTATTAATTCTTCAAAAATTAAAGAGGCTTTAGTATGGAAGAGAAACTCACGTTATTCCAAAGAGCCCTGGAGGGAAGAACTGTGACCAATTTTGAGAGAGTTTTAGATCAAAATAAGGAAAAACTTTGCTGGGCATTTAGTCTGAGGCTGATATAAAGAAGACAACCTCTGTTTAGGGAATGAGTGTGGATTGATACCTCTTCCAGCCATGAGATCCCATTGGTCTTTTGGGATACAAGCTTAAGTGCTCCGATGTCAGACTACTTGTGTTAACTCACATCCCACTCTGCCTCTCAACAGTGCTGTGTGACCTTAGGTGAGTCGTCTAGCCTCTCTGTGCCTCTGTTTCTTCATATGCTTGATGGGGTTGATGGTGATACCGACCTCATAGAGTTCTTGAGGGGTTCAGTGAGATGGCACATGTCCAACACTTAGCACAGTTCCTGTTTTAAAAATATTAGCATTTCTTTGCTATCTCATATGATGGGCTGACACTTAAAAAATTAAAAAGAGCATCTGAGAAATAATTCCTCATATTGGAGCGGCTGTTTTAGTTTTACACCCTTTAAATATTTATGGAAACAGTCGTATATTGGATTATCAGGATTAATGGGATTAGAAGATGGGTAGAATTGCATTCATGCTGGATGGCTTTGCTTACAAAGGCAATTTTGGAAGTTTTTTCTTCCAGATGCTTGCTCATTGCTGCTACCATGTGGTCAATCATAGGAATAACTACATGGATAAGTTTGCCTCTTTGATAGGAGAGCTTGGGTGGGCTGGGGGGTATGAGGCAGGCAGGTAGGGGTTCGGGCTGTTGGCCCAGGGGGACTGAGTCAGTCCACACATCTGAAAGGAAAGGCATGTTTGTGTACCCACCAGTGACCCAGTTAAGAGGAAACCACGCACATTTTCATATGGTTTTGCCTCCTGTATAATTTCCCTAGCACATATGACTTTTCCTCTTAGTGTGCTTAAGTTCATTTCTTGTCTAAAAACAAGGAAGAACATTACTGAGCTGCTGTGCAAGCTGGTGTAGGCTTGGCTTTCCTCCAAGGTTCTTGGAAGAAACAGCCTTTTGAAAACAGCTTCTGCTTTTGCCATAAAACTTATGGAGGCTGTTGTGCTGTTACTGTCTCCCAAATAGGGTCTTGTGTGAAGAATTCTTTTACATTTAGGGCCAGGAGGAAGTTTGTACCCTCCAGGGAATTGGTAGCCATGCCTCCTTTATAATAAAAGAGCCCTGTGACTTATCACACTCACTTCTGTGCCTGAGAAACCACACCAGGCTTGATGCCCAACCTCGGCCATTGAATTGACCTAAATGGATAATGGACTTGCTTCCTCATCCTCTTCTTGGTATTGATTTAAAAAATTTTGTGTGTGTCTGTGTGGCTCTTGTAATGACTTCACAGCATACTTTGATCTCTGTTCTCATACCCTTTCAAGAACAAGGAAAGGAGTCAAAAAATTAAACAAAAAGTGGAATGATTCAAGTTGGTTGAGGTTTGTGTATGTGTGTGTGTGAAAAGTTATTTGAGACGATTTTAAGTCAGTGGTTGCACTTGGGTTTTGGAGACTGACAAGTTTATGGGTCAAAGATTTCATACCCCAATTTCTTTTTTTTCCACTTGGGAAAATGAGAAGCTCATGTAAACAAGGCTGTCAAGGAAGTTATAAGGTGTGGGCAAAGGACCAGAAGCTATTAAGGTTTGTTTCCTTAGCCACTGCCATTAAGGATAATATTGAGTCAGTGTTAATATTTGGAGACAGAAAGTTGGTCACCTATTTGGACCAAAAGTATTTTCCCACTTCTGTCTTCATTAGGGCTTCACTTCCTTGAAGTTGTGTCTAAGTATAAAAATTGTCCTGGGAAGGTTAAGACATCAGCTCTTTGACATGTCAGAGCAAATGAGACGGAGAAGGCAATGGCACCCCACTCCAGTTCTCTTGCCTGGAAAATCCCGTGGACGGAGGAGCCTGGTGGGCTGCAGTCCATGGGGTCGCTAGGAGTCGGACACGACTGAGCGACTTCACTTTCACTTTTCACTTTCATGCATTGGAGAAGGAAATGGCAACCCACTCCAGTGTTCTTGCCTGGAGAATCCCAGGGATGGGGGACCCTGGTGGGCTTCCGTCTATGGGGTCGCACAGAGTTGGACACGACTGAAGCGACTTAGCAGCAGCAGCAGCAAATGAGATGGACTTCCAGATTCTCCTTTCTAAGCGTCCTTTCAGAGTCTGGGTTTTTGCCTCCTCACCAAGAGAACCGGCTCCGTGGGGGAGCAGAGGCTGTTGGGCAAGAGTGGTCTATTTCTGCTTCATCTGACTGTGTGATAATCGGTAAATCCCATGACCTCTCTGATCCTCCCACCCCACGCCCCTCCGGCATGAACAGCTTGCATGAATTGCTTGCAAAGACGCTTCTGCCTCACAAGCGGCCAGTCCCAGCTCCTTCCCAGGGCCCCACAGAGCAGCCTATGCCAGCAGAGTTGCCTTCCAGCCCTCGGGCGCACCTCAGCTCCTGGCTCTGTTTACTCTCAAGTAAAGCCTTCCTTTTGTTTACTCAGCAAAGATTCTTTTAAGACAGGCTAAGCACACGGTTTACTCTGCTAACAAGCCTTGCCATTTACTGTGAGGACCTGTGTTGACTTATTCTTGAGTCTCCGTTGACATTCACTGGGAAACGTTAATGCAAACACAGGAGACATCTTGGGAGCTCCAGGCCTGACAGAGTGCTCTGGAAAAGGCCATCCTTTCTGTGTTGGTTAAAACCATCTCGAGAGTTAAAAACAACAATCATGTACTGCACCACGACATTCTAATGATCTCCCTTTAAAAAAAAATATTATTTTTTTATTTTGGTTGCCTCAGGTCTTAGTCGAGGCATGTGGGATCTTTGTTGTGGCATATGGTGCATGGGCTCAGTATTTGCAGCACGTGGGCTTAGTTCCGAGGCACGTGGAATCTTATTCCCTGATTAGGGTTTGAACCTGCATCCCTGTCTTGGACGGCAAATTCTTTACCACTGGACCACCAGGGAAGAACTCCGCCCCTTTTCATTATTAGATTCAGTATCTGGACACTTCCGAAAGGAAATCAATCCTGAATATTCATTGGAAAGACTAATGCTAAAGCTGAAGCTCCAATACTTTGGCCACCTGAAGCGAAGAGCCGACTCATTGGAAAAGACCCTGATGCTGGGAAAGATTGAAGGCAAAAGGAAAAGGGGGCTACAGAAGATGAGATGGTTGGATGGCATCACCAACTCAATGGACATGAGTTTGAGCAAACTCTGGGAGACAGTGAAGGACAGGGAAGCCTGCCATGCTGCAGTCAATGGGATCTCAAAGAGTCAGACACGACTTAACGACTGAATTCAGGCTAAGGGGCTCTAGGAAGCTTGCCGTGTTCATTCTCGATGGGACCATGTCTGTACCAGCCTCCTTCTGGGCACAGCTGCAAAGAACCTGAGCTGGGGGTTCAAGTACAGCTTGGTGTCTAGGTGGCCTGTGATTCTGAGACAGTTGCTTCCTTTCTCTGGCTCTTGGTTTTCCCACCCGTCGTTGAGGGGAAGTGGTTTCCTCTCTCATCTCCCCAGCTAGACTGGGCCCTGGGCCCACGCATAGGTCCTAAGAGCGCTCAACAATGTTTGTTGAATAAACGAATGAATAAGACATGCCACCTGATCCCTCTTGCCTTTCTCTAGTGCCCGAATCCTCCCTGAAGACTGGCGTGGCCTTGAGTCATCGTCTGACAAGATCTGCTAATGGGGTCATTGCAGACAGCCACAAACCCCCAACGTCTGAGCGGGCTGGGGCTGCTGCCCAGGGGTTTCGCCTGCCTCCACCTCCTGCCTTCTCCGGTTCCCCATCCAAGCTGATGCTTGTAAAGGAAACATCTTTTCAGGCGAGGGGACTGTGTATTTGGTTTGTCTGTGTTGCCTGGAAACTGTTGACATCCCGAGACATTCTGTTGCCTGCGCTGGCTCATGAAAAATTGATGACTTTTTTTCTCTGTCAACAAACTCGCAGCCTGTTCACCTTGACTGGGAAGGGGCGGGAAGCTTGCTCCCTGCTCCGCTCCGCAGCTGTTTGCTTTTTTTCGAGCTGTTGAGTTTGCTTTCCTTAGAGGTGGGGGTGGGGCCAGAGACAGTGGGGCCAGCTGAGTGTGGCCGTGTGTAGGCGACTGCTGCTAAGGTGGAGAGGGCTGGCCTTGCTTCCCTCGAGTGCTCCTTCAGTTCCACCAAGTGCCTTTCCCAGCTGATCTGAAGCACCTTTCCCTTCCGAGGCATCCCCTGGGCATCCCCTGCCCAGAGGCCTTCCCTGGCCTCGCCAGCCCTGGATCCTCCTTGCCCTCTGGGGTCAGCCTGCCAGGCACGACTACTGTCCGTTTTCATTCCTCTCGGTCTGGTTTCTCCTCTTGGCAGCAGAATAGCCTTGCTGCCCATCTCCCCAGACCAGCAGCACGTTAGGTTTAGGAGGGATCTCAGAGAGCATTTGTGGAAGAGGAAGCTCAGAGTGGCAGGGTGATGTGACCATCTAGTTAGCTTTTGGCCTCGTGTACAGCATTCACTGGTGGTCTCCCCCACCAGGGAACGAACCTGTGCCCCCGGCACTGGAAGTGTTTTTCCTGTGCGTGTGTGCTCAGCCATGTCTGGCTCCTTGTGACCCGAGGAGTCTTAACCACTGGACCACCATGGAAGTCCCAAAGAGTAAGGCCGTTGTTTTTTCTTTTGGTTGCGCTGTGTGTCATAGACCATGTAATTTTGGGCTCAAACTCCCCTTTGCCCTACATCAGATTAAGACCCCCACCCCATGCCCCCAGCTTGCCAGGGGAAGGATCTGTGTCCCCACTGGCCTCCTTGGCTCCGACAGCCTCAGGTCTCCTGCAGATGGAGAGATCTGCTTTCTAAGCACTGTCTTTGGGGTCTGCCCCGGGGATCCCTAAGGCCTAAGCTATCCCTTTGCTCCAGCTGCCCATCCAAGGATGCACCGTGAGTCAGCATCAGGACCCAAGTCTCAGCATGACAGAGTCCTCGCCTCTGCTGAGTCAGTGCCCCAGGGAATGGATTCCTTTATACCTGGCCATAGGACCTCAAGCAGACCTTTTTGCCCAGTGGCCATTTGGACCAGTGCCACTCAAAGTGTGGTCCCTGAACTCTGCTGGCTCACAGACTGTTGTTACTTGAAGACAGGAACCAGAGGTACTCACTGAGAACTTGAGAGGAAGCATTTAGAAACTTTTATAGCAATTTGACATTGCCACATCATTCAAGCAGCATTTTATTTTTAAAAAGTAATTTGTTTTTATTGAATTTTAATAAGAAGTATTGATCCACGACAGATTTAAAGCGGAAAGAAAATGACAGTTTTGTCCTTCTTCACGGATGTCTTCGGACCCCTTTTCCCCCCTGCCCTGGGGTGTTCCCCAAGGGCTGTGGTCTGGTGAAGTTCTCCTTTGGGGCAGGAGGGGGCGACAGAGACATAGATAATCCATCTTTTCCCTAAGCAAGGCCGGTTCATTCCCCCAAGTAACCTCCATTTGACCACTTCTGGATGCTGGGACGTGGGGAGAAAGGAAGTCTTTCTTCTTTCTCTTTGCCCTAGCTGAGAGAAGAGTTACCAGAAAGAACACCCAGTAGGGCTGGCCAAAGGGAAATGGCAGGAAAGTTTATATCCAGGCCAGGGACTTTTTTCCTGGGGAAGATAGATGCAAACCGCTGGACTCCTCCCTTTGTGGCTTTGTTTTTCTAAGTGCTACTTTTTTTCTAACTTTTTCCTGCTTCACGTCTCTGCAGCTTTGCACAGACTCTGCACATTTCATAGTATATAAGGCATCCCACTACTGGAAGGCCCTGCAACAAGGCAGTTACGAACCTTGAACCTGGAGCCAGGCTGTTTGAGTTGGGGTGCTGGTTTCATGTCTTGCCAGCTGTGTGACTTTGGACAACTTGCCTGACTGCTCTGAGCTCTCCTTATTCTACCTTATGTATTGCTGCGATAATCGAGTGAGGCATTGTGGGTGAAGGCCAGGTGACCAGTAAACATCAGCAGATGAGGAAACCGAGGCTTAGAAAGGAGATGCCTTGCCGTGTATTAGACTCTAGACATCCCCCAGCAGAGAGGCGGGCACTTTCGTCACCAACTGGCAGATCTGGGAACTGACACGCAGTTTATACACATCTGTAGGACTATAAAGAGTTGGGTTTCTGACTTCCAGGGTCTAACACAATGTCCAGAGTTCTCTGCCTACTATGTAACAGGAAGATAGGACTACATGGGGCTTTTTGGACCCCTTAGGTACAGACCTAAAAGCCCAGAAATAACATCATACTTTTCTCTCTGATTTGCCCCAAACCTAAAGAACTTTCAAGAAGACAGTTCATGAGAGACTGGGGTTCCTCTCTGGGGGAATCCCCAGGCTTCCTTGGTGGCTCAGACGATAGAGAATCTGCCTGCAATGCAGGAGAACTGGGTTTGATCCCTGGGTCAGGAAGATGCCCTGGAGGAAGGAATTGCTACCCGCTCCGGTATTCTTGCCTGGAAAATTCCATGGACAGAGGAGCCTGGCGGGCTACAGTCTATGGGGTCGCAAAGAGTTGGACACAAACGACTGAACACATACGAATGCACCAGAGTCTATTAACCAGCAGCCCCTTGGCATTAAATGGTCTTCAGAAGAGAGTGGGAGTGAGCAGCAGGGGGTGCTGTGACACAGAAAGAGGGCTGCAGCTTCCCTGGGAACAGACCCAGGGCAAAGCTCAGCTGCATTAGGCTCCGGGAGGATCTTCTACCTGAGAACTGAGAACACGAGGGGTCTCCAGAAATCAGTCAGAATGGGCATTGAGAGCACTCACTTTGATGCTGGCAGCCTTGGATTTGAAAGTCTGCTCAGCTCTTTCTAGTTATGTGATCCTGGGCAAGTCTCTTCACCTCTTTGGAGCCTCAGTGGCCTCATCAAAAACAAAAAACCTATTTCATGGGGCTATCAAAGTAATGAGGTGGGTACATTTCTTAGCATGGCACCTGGTACCTCATGAGCATCCAGGGCTTTGCAGCTATTACTAAGAGATACACAATTGATGGGGTAGTCCCAAAGAGGTGAGACCCCTGGCCCCCAAGGTCCTCTGCTGCTCTGTGCCCCTACTGTGGCCCCTCATGGGCTCACACCCCTGAGACACTGACCTATCTGGGCCTCCTCCTGCCCAAGTAAACTACCTGTGCCCCAAGGATACTGCTTGTGTCTGGGAACTGCTTTTTCCCAGAGGCTTGTGAATCCCATTTGGGCCAACATGCTAGCCGGAGGGCAGTTGGGAGCTTGAGGGGCAATGGGGTCCCTGCCCTGCCCTGGAGTTGCTGCAAGCCCCTTACCCTCTCTGGGCCTCCACTTCTCCATGCATAGTTGAAGGGGCTGCAGGAGATAAGCATGGAGGATCCTTCCAGTCTAGCACCAGCCATCTAGGACTGTGTCCCCATCCTGCGAACACTGATGTTGGAGCAGGGTCCTTTGCTGCAAAACCCAAAGTATGGGCCCGGGTTAGGGAATGGGGAGGCTCCTAGCTGATGCTTATGGAGGAGACACTGGGTGGTGACTTCCCTCACCCAAGAGGCGACCTTGGTTTCACATCCAGCTTGCCTCTCCTGTGTTCCTCTACCCACGTGGTGGAGTTCAAGGTCTCCATACTCTCTCTCCACCACTAGCATGGTCTGCTCTTAGAAAAGCATCTGATAGACTCTAGGACTCATATCTCTAGGATATGCATGACTAGGAGGTCTGGTGCTACCCATTTGGAGGGCGCTGAACTTGGCAGAGATAGAGCCTTTAATCTAGAGAAATTATTTATGGAATCCCATGAGGAGCATTTGAAGCTGGAAGGATGTTGCCTCCACTCAGTCACAGCAGCCTCCATTTCCTGGCCTTGGCCTTGAGTTGGGGCTAAGACAACAGGTTTAAAGCATACAGCAATCCAAGGAAAATAGGTGAGCTACATTTCATCACAATTTAAAACTTTTGTGTTTCAAAAGACATCATCAAGAAAGTGGGAAGACATTCCACACAGTGGGAGAGAAATTTTGTAAATTATATGTCTGATAAAGGACTTGTATCCAGAATATATAAAGAACTTTTACAGCTCAACAACAAAAAGTCAAATGACCCAATTTAATACGAGCAAAAATGAACAAAAGACTTGAATAGACATTTCTCCAAAGAAGACGTGTAAATTACCAGTAAGCACATGAAAAGATGCTCCACGTCATTGGTCATTAGGAAAATGCAAATGAAAACCTTAATGAGAGGCTTACAGCCACTAGGACAGCTGTTACCAAGAAGGCAGATAATAGCGAGTGCTGGTGAGGACGTGGAGAAATTGGTGGAATTATTGGTGGAATCTTAAAATAGTGTAATCACTGTTTGGAAAAAGTGTGGCAGTTCCTCAAAAAGTTAGGCATAGAGTTACCATATGACCGAGCAATTTCTAGGTATACACCCAAGAGAATTGAAAACACATATCCTACCATATGACCCATTGGAGAAGGCAATGGCAACCCACGCCAGTACTCTTGCCTGGAAAATCCCATGGACAGAGGAGCCTGGTAGGCTACAGTCCATGGGGTCGCAAAGAATTAGACACGACTGAGCGACTTAACTTTCTAACTTTCTAACCGTCAGTTCAGTTCAGTTGCTCAGTCGTGTCTGACTCTTTACGACGCCATGAATCGCAGCACACCAGGCCTCCCTGTCCATCACCAACTCCCGGAGTTCACTCAGACTCATGTCCATCGAGTCAGTGATGCCATCCAGCCATCTCATCCTCTGTTGTCCCCTTCTCCCCCTGCCCCCAATCCCTCCCAGCATCAGAGTCTTTTCCAATGAGTCAACTCTTCGCATGAGGTGGCCAAAGTACTGGAGTTTCAGCTTTAGCATCATTCCTTCCAAAGAAATCCCAGGGCTGATCTCCTTTAGAATGGACTGGTTGGATCTCCTTGCAGTCCAAGGGACTCTCAAGAGTCTTCTCCAACACTACAGTTCAAAAGCGTCAATTCTTCGGCACTCAGCTTTCTTCACAGTCCAACTCTCACATCCATACATGACCACTGGAAAAACCACAGCCTTGACTAGACAAACCTTTGTTGGCAAAGTAACGTCTCTGCTTTTCAATACGCTATCTAGGTTGGTCATAACTTTTCTTCCAAGGAGTAAGCGTCTTTTAATTTCATGGCTGCAGTCACCATCTGCAGTGATTTTGGAGCCCAGAAAAATAAAGTCTGACACTGTGTCCACTGTTTCCCCATCTATTTCCCATGAAGTGGTGGGACCGGATGCCATAATCTTCGTTTTCTGAATGTTGAGTTTTAAGCCAACTTTTTCACTCTCCTCTTTCACCTTCATTAAGAGGCTTTTGAGTTCCTCTTCACTTTCTGCCATAAGGGTGGTGTCATTTGCATATCTGAGGTTATTGATATTTCTCCCGGCAATCTTGATTCCAGCTTGTATTTCTTCCAGCCCAGCGTTTGACCCAGCAATTTCTAGATATATACCCCAAAGAATTTAATACACATATCTACTCAAAAACTTACATGATGAGGGATGGGAGGAGAGCGAATTGGATAAAGGCAGTCAAAAATACAAAATTCCAGTTAATACTAGGGATGTAATGTACAACAGGATAAATATAATTAACACGGCTTTATTTTATTCATGAAAGTTGTTAAAAGACTAAGTCCTAAGAGTTCTCATCACAAGGAAAAATATTTTTTTCTATTTCTTTAGTTTGGTGTCTCTATGAGATGATGGATGTTCACTAAACTTATTGTGGTAATCGCTTCAAGTACGTAAGTCAAATCATTATGCTGTATACTTTAAACCTATGCAGTGGTGTGTATCATTTATGTCTCAGTAAAAATAGAGGGAAAAAACATACAGTTAAACATCCATAAGAGCCAAAAGGAGGAAACCACTCAACTGATGAATCAATGAATTGTTGTCTATCCATATAATGGAATATTACTCCGCCACTGAAAGGAATGATGTACTGATACATGCTATGACATACATGAGCTTGAAACATTAAGTGAAAAAGCCAAACACAAAAAGCCACATATTATATGATTCCATGTGTATGGCATGTCCAGACTAGGCATATACAGAGATGGAAAGCGGACTGGCTGTTGCTAGGACTTGGGGAGGAGAGGATGAAGAGCAACAGCTGATGGGTTTCTTTTTTGGGCTGATAAATGTGCTCTGGAATTAGATAGTGGTGATAGCTGCACACCTTTGTGAATACACTAAAATTAACACTTATCCTTTTTTTTAAGGTTAATTTCTCCCTGCAAGCAGGAATGCCCCAGAGGGGCACTGAAAACAATGGGAGTATTTCTGGTGGTCCCACTGTCGAGGAGAGCACTGCTGGGTAGGGGAGGGGCTATGAGGAGCCAGGGATGCTAGACACTTTGCAATGCCTGGGCCAGCTCATGGTGAAGAATTGCTTTCCCCTCCATAAGACTTTTTTAATATTTATTTATTTATTTTTATTTATTTGGCTGCACTGGGTCTTACTTATGGCATGTGGCATGATCTAGTTCCCCCTGGGATCGAACCTAGGCCCCCTGCATTGGGAGTGTGGAGTCTTAGCCACTGGACCACCAGGGAGGCTGCCTTTTTTTTTTTTTTTTTAAATATACCCTCTATAAGACTTCTGAATGTCTCTCAGGACATTGATGTAGATGATTATCTGAGCTCAAAACTAAACTCGGCTTTACATAATAAACACCAAGTATATTTTCAAGATTTTAATGTCCACTGAGTTTCCCAGGAATACAACTACTGTGTGAACTGGGAAGACGGTATGTCATCTCCTGCTTAATGTCAGTTATCTAGTCCCGAAAATGAGAGCTTCTGTGCGAAAGGCTTCTGGGAACATCTTTCCTTTCATTTTCTTTCCTTTCTTTTTTAAAGGAGAAAATTATATTGTTATCTGTCAACCCCAATCCCTTAACTGATTTCCTAGGTCTAACTATAATGCTGCAAAATGCTTATATATGTAACAAAGGATCAGGTTAGGTTGTAAGATGCTTAAAGCTCTGCTTCCTGGTCACCTAGATTAATAGGGACACTGCTGCTGCTGCTGCTGCTGCTGCTGCTGCTGCTAAGTCACTTCAGTCGTGTCCGACTCTGTGCGACCCCATAGACGGCAGCCCATCAGGCTCCGCCGTCCCTGGGATGTTCCAGGCAAGAACACTGGAGTGGGTTGCCATTTCCTTGTCCAATGCATGAAAGTGAAAAGTGAAAGTGAAGTCGCCCAGTCATGTCCGACTCTTAGCGACCCCATGGACTGCAGCCCACCAGGCTCCTCCGTCCATGGGATTTTCCAGCAAGAGTGCTGGAGTGGGGTGCCATTGCCTTCTCCAATAGGGACATTAACAAGCAGTTATTCTATAAAATAGATAGACAACAAGGATATACTGTATAGCACAGGGAACTAAATTCAATATCTTGTAATCTATAATGGAAAATAATCTGAAAAAGAACATATATAAGCATAATATATATTATATATACAAATAACTGAACTACTTGCTGTACATCTGAAACTAACACGTTGTAAATCAACTATGCTTCAACAACAAAAAAAGAATGTGCCCCCTACAAGCTTTGTCAGATAAATCCAATCTTCATTCAACCAGACCACGTGGCTTGATATGCTGTTATTTGTGTTTATGTATTTTCTTTCCAACAGAACTATAGAATCCTTTTTAAAAATAAAAGCAAACAACAAGAAGAAAAACTAAGCAGTTGCTCTGTACATAGGAATCTGGCCTCGGTGCCAGTGCCAGCCAAGTGACACCATCCACTTCGTTACTTTCATGTTTTTCAAAACACAGCTTTATTCGAATCTTCTACTAGTTGTACTTGGAATGCACCTTGATTCTCTTCCTGAACCCTATCTCATTAAAAAAATGTGTTAGGGCGTTCTCTGGTGGTCTAGGGGTTAGGTTTGGCACTTTTACTGGCATGGTCTGGGTTCAATCCCTAGTTAGGGAACTGAGATCCTGCAAGCCATGTGGCATGGCCAAAAAAAAAGTTATATTAAATTTTGGCAATGTACAGTTACTTTTTTCCCTCCCATGTAAAATTATCAGCCAGAAAGGATCGTATTGAAGACGTACAGGTTCTATAAAGGAATGATCTACAGGAAAAATGGTAACCAGGGCCGTGGTGTGTAGGGCTGACCTGAACTTGAGCTTCTCTGGGCACTGGAGGGAGCGTGATTCTCTGGTTGGAGCTCAATGGACCTTGGAGAAAGTCTCTCCTGTAGTTCACAAGGAAGAGACAAAGGAACTCAGGGCTTGTCTGAGATCACAGAGAGCCTGTGGCAGAATCTGGCTGGCAGCCCAGGCTGCTGGCATCCAAGCAGTGACTCGGGGCTCTACCGCAAGACTTCAGGCTGGCTTTGGAGCAGCCTGTGGAAACACAGGCCACCAGATAAGTTTGGGGAATTGGTCACTGTGCCTTTGAGCAAGCAACCTCCAGACAACAAGTAATCTACCATGCTGTCCCTGCCACTGGAAAGTAAGTGTCAAAGTGTTCTTGGTAAACATGCTGCCTGGCTATTTAGAGAAATCAGCATGCGGATGAGACTGGGCATTTGAACATGGTCAAGTCAGGGATGTGGCAGCTGAGCAGAGAGGCTGGGGGCATGGGACCCAGGGATCTGAAATGCCTACTAATGCACATGTTGCTGGAAATGGGGACAGTCATGCTCCCACTCCACTGTAGAGATGCAGGTTCATCCTGATGGGGAGGGGTCTAAGCTTGGGCACCCTAAAGTACAGCCCAAGTTAGAGGCTTGTATTGGAGGAGTTTCTTTTAGGAATGTGATGCCCAGGAAGCAGAGTGCAGGGTGGGCGAGTGGAGCAGGGCAGGGGTAACCAGTACTGGATGTAAGTTGGTGTTGCCTCTGCCCTGTATCACGGGCTGTCTGCAAAGTCCACAGAACAAGTCTCAGAACATCCTGTGGGGGAAGGAGGGATGCCATCTATTCATCCCCCATTGATCCGGGGTTACCATGGCATGTTCATGCCACTTGGCTCCCCAGGCATCCTGGGAAGGGCTGGGGCAGGATGAATGAGGAGGGAGCATGAGGGGGACCCAAGCCAGACCCAGGCTGGCAGCACCTTCACAGAATGGAGCAAATCTTGTGGGGAGCTGGTGACCTTGGGGCCAGAGGGGTAAGGAATGAAGTCAAGGGGATGGGAAGCTGGTGTCAGGTAGCAATCAGTACAGGTGGCTGGAAGGGATAAACTTGGCGGGGGTGGGGTGGGGTGGGGGGCGGGTTGTGTGAATTCCAGAACATTCTCTGTGCGCCTAGCGGGAGGTAGGAGGAGAAAACTCCTTTGGAGTCTCTGGACTGCAGGTGAAGGGTGGGGCATTCTCCCACCTGCCTCTGAGGTCTTTGAATGGGCTGTTCCCTTGGCCTGGAGTGTTCTTCCCCACCTGCCTCCTCACCCCCTTAACTCTCTGCTCATCCATCAGCTTTGAACACAGACATCAGGGCCTGGATAAATCAGCAGTCTCTGTTATTGGCTCTGAAATGCCTCCTTAGACTGTGTCTTTGTAACACTACCATTATTTATAACCTTGTATTTATTTGTGAGATTATTTAATATGTGTTGACTTCCCTAGACTGCAAGCCTCAAGCAAGCTCCTGGCATGACCAGCAAGGACAAGCGGTCCCCGGTTGTGCTGCCACGGCTTCAGCTGCTCTGCGCTCTGCAAACGCCCAGCTTTCGTCCCTCTGGGCCTTTGCTTAGGCAGTGCTCTTTGCAGGGAGTGCCCCTGCCACATATCCCCGGGGCCATATCCTATCCTTTCAACAGTTTGGCCTAAATGTGATGTCCTCCAGAAGGCTTCCTTATGTTACCGTGTCTCGGCCAGAAAAGCGTCAGTCTGCCTCCCTGGCTCTTCCTCACCCCACCCTGTCTTCCACCACCATTCTCTGCTCGCCGTGTGCGCCCTCTTCTACTCCCATACCCTGGCTGTGTGCTTTGTCTTATCTGCTGAATTCCGCTGGGCCTCTTGAGGGCACGAGGCAAGCCACTTCCATTTTCCTGTCTCCTCCCGCCCCCACCGCCCTGTGTGGCTGGCAGGAGCGCGTGTAACTCAGATGGTACCCAGAGTCCCCAGCTCTTGGAGGTCTGAATGAGACAGACTGAAACCTCATTCCAGCCCCTGGGGAACCCAAAGCCCTCTAAGATGCAAATTCCTACAAATTGTCACCATCCACTCTGCCTCCAGCAGCTGCCTCCACGGGATCTAATTTTCCTGCAGCTGTTCTCTCTCTGTCCGGAGTTACCCCAACACAGAGCCTGGGTCATTCTCCTATATCTTTCACTCTAAAGTCACTCAAGCAGTAGAAACCTTACTGAAGGTTCTTGGATCACCAGGAAGTGTCTCATTGTGCCCTGTATGAAACAGTAATGTTTCATGTTACACATTTCAGTTTTTAAAAAGTTCTGCCAGCTTCCAAGCTAATTGGCTATTCTTCCCCCTCTCTCTCTCTCTAGAGACCAGCCCTTCCCCACCCTCTGGGTCTTGACCCTCCCACTCTGGAGAAAACAAGCTAGGTTCCTCCTGGTTCAAGCTAGCTCTGCAGGGTGAAGGCCATCTATGTTCTCGGCAAACCCAGGGGTCCGCTGTGATGGAGCCCTTCCTCCTTAGGAGGTGCTGGAGCGAGGCTTATCGGAGACCCCAGAGCCCCCTCCATGGATCTCTCGGGAAGGCCCCAGCCCATTGTGCTTGGCCTCCTTGCCTAAGGGGCCTTCTCGTCCCTTATGTCAGCTCCAGTGGGGCCTAGCACAGTTTCATCTGTGACTTGGAGTCGGTTCCCAAACGAACTGCCTTTCTCGGAGACACAAACACCCCGGAACCCACTAATCTCTTTCTCCAGAGCATCGTGTTGCTCTCTGCGATCGAAATCTCTCCTGGCAGACCACACTGGAAAAAGTATCCAGGGGAAACTGGATTTTTCTGAGCACAGCCAGGGCTGTCTCCTCACCTACTCCATGGCCCCACTGGGTGTGCCCCACCGGGAACAGAAGTGGCTCCCGTTGCCCAGCCCACAGCCTCACTACGGAAAGCTCATAAGTGCTCCACGCTCTCTTTTCCCTCCTCTGCCGGCCCCGGGCAGTGAAGGGTCTCCAGCTCACACCCCCAATGCGAGGAGGCGGATGTGTGGGGAAGAGGGTAGATCTGCGCTGAGGACCTGAGTTTGCGCTGGCAGCTGCCCTGATAACCTAGGTCATGGTAAAGCTGGCTGTGTGACCTCAGGCGAGTCTTCCAACCCTTCTGGGCTTACTGTGCTCCTCTGTAACCTGGGCATAATGGCACAGCTGCTGCCTCACAAAGCGTAGTGAGCGCTAGGTCAGAGGCTGAGAAAGCACCTTGTGAGCCTCAGTTACTCATTCCCTCGTGCGTTGTCAATAGTCCTGACTCACAATGTGACACTTAGAAAGTGGCTTAGAAGAGTCACCCTCCTCTCCAGGCCTCTGTTTCCTGACGTGCAAAACGAAAGGAGTGGATGGTTGACCTCAAGGAAGGTTTTTCCAGTGGACAACGTGTAGAAATGTGATTTTTTTTTTTTAAGTCGCTCAGTCGTGTCCGACTCTTTGCAACCCCATTGACTATACAGTCTGTGGAATTCTCCAGGCCAGAATACTGGAGTGGGTAGCCTTTCCCTTCTCCAGGAGAACTTCCCAACCCAGGGATCAAACCCAGGTTTCCCACATTGCAGGTGGATTCTTTACCAGCCTGGGATATGATTTTTTATTTTTAAAGCAGTTTTACTAAGCTATATCTGAGTTATGCTGTAACTTATGTATGATAAAATGTGCCCATTCTAAGCACACAGTTCAGTGATTTTGACAAATGCATAGATCACAAGATTCTTTTAATCTCCCCTGCTTTGTGTTCCTATGTCTAGAATGGCATATAGTGGAACCCCACAGATAGACTCCTTCACGTCTCGTTTCTTCCAGAAGTCAGCATGCCTGTTAGGTTCATGCACGTTGCTGGATGTGTCTGTGGCCTGTGCCTTTGTGATGCTGAGGACTATTCCATTGCATGAATTCACTACAATTGGTACATCCCTTTACCTGTCAGACATTTGGGCTGTTTGGGGCCTTTCTCAACTTTTGGGCTATTCTGAATGAAGCTCCTATGACGTCAGTGTACAGGTTTTTGTCTGAGCTGAAGTTTTCATTTCTTTAGGGTGAATACCAAGGAGGGTATTGCTGAGTCATTATGCTAAGTATACAGTTGACTCTTGAACAATGTTGAGGTTGGTGCGCCAACACCTCAAGGTTCCTCTGCATTTAGGGATTCAACAAATAGATCATGGATCATGTAGTACTTATTATTTACTATTGAAAAAATCCACATATAAGTGGCCCCCTGTACGTATTTTAAACCTGAGCTCTCAGAGGTCAACTGTAGGTGTTTAACTTTGTAAGAAACTGCGACACTGCTTTCCAGAGTAGCTGGACCACTCTTCATTCCCACCAGGAGCGTCCGAGAGTTCAGTTGCTCCATAGTTTTATCAGCACTTGATATTGTCTGTCTGGGTTCCTTTCTCCTCCTACTGGCCTCAATTCCCTGTCATTCCCAGAGACCGAAAGCCTGCTGGTCAATGCCTCCCGTTCTCCCAGACTCTCCCACCCACTCTGCCCTGCTTCTCTCGCCTGGTGTAGGCCAGTAGCCTGGGTGGCATCTGGGGAGACATGGAAACTTTTAGGCTCAACTTGTTCTGGAGACCTGGCCTGAGATGGAATTTCAAATGCAGCCTTTCAACTCAGCGGAGCAGATAAACTAGGGGCCTTTTTAGAATCACTGGCTCCCACAGGGCCAATGATTTTGTTGTGCTCATGTTAATGGCAACTTTCTATTTATTGTGGTCTCTCCTCAGATGTCACCTTCTCAGGGAGGCCTGTTCTGATCACCAGGGGCAGACCAGACGTTGTGGGGCCTGAAGCTTACCTAATGTTTGAGAATGCTCTTTAGAAAAAAGAATTTAGTACTGTGGATACAAAGTTTGGTAGGGAAGTTCTGGAATTGGGAACAAGAGGGGATCTGAGCACACCAAGAGCCTGAAGCTTAAGCTTTATTAGCTTCGAGGTGAATCTATTTCTGCCAGCCCTATTAAATGAAATAGGGTTCCCCCTTCCCTCTCCCCTCATTTCTCTCTAGTCTAGCCCTGTGCCTTGGTTTCTTTTTCTTGATGGGGCAATGCTACCAGTTGTCACCCTCTATCTCTGTTTATTTTCTGTCTTCCCCACTGGAATGCACACTCTATCAGGGTGAGGAGTGGCTGGTTCACTATGACACCCCGAGCATCCAGAACAATACCTGGTACATGACTGGCCCTCAACAAATATTGACTAAACAAAGGAAGGAATGCTTTCCAAGTGCTGCTGGTTTCCTATTTGCAGAGGTGAGACTGAGTTTTCAAAGTGAATCAATGCATTGGACTTCCCTGGTGGCCCAGTGGCTGAGACTCTGCAGTCCCAATGCTGGGGACCCAGGTTAGATCCCTGGTCGGGGAACTAGATCCCATATGCTGCAACTGAGTTTGTGTGCAGCAACTTAAGATCTGGCATTTTGCAACAGAGACCAAAGATCTTACATGCTGCTACTAAGACCCAGGGCGGCCAAATAAACAAAAATATTTAAAAAGTGAATCAATATAGAAAAAAGTGAGACTCATATTGGTGTTGCACAAAAATGGCAAAGGCCACCATGATGGAAGCGTGGGCTATTCCAGGATGACAAACCAGGAAATGGACGTTTATCGAGTCCCTACTGTGCACCAGGCGTGTTCTACACGCTGTCATCTTAAAGACTGACAGCAACCTTTGAGGCAGGCAACGCTGTGCCCATTTTGCAGGTATCTGAGGCACAGAGGGTGAAGTCACTCAACCAGATGTCACAACGCCAGGGAGTAGAGGACCAGATGTCCACCCAGGTTTGTCCTATCCCTGGCTCAAGGTGTGTCTGCTAGGCCCCCTCTGTCGCTGAAGCCCCTGGAAGCTCTGTACTCCATGTTTCAAGGGGTAAGAGGTTTCCCAGGGTCAGGTGCTCAGAGGTGAACCCAGGGCGAGCAGGGTTCCAAAGATGGGAGAAGACAGCAGGTCATGTCCTCTGACTGGGGACTGGACTGTTGCCTGGGAGGCTCTGTCTTCTTCTCAGGCAAAGCCCTGCCCAGGTCAACGTAAACTAGGCCAGCCTGGAATGAATCTGTGTTTGTTGTTAAACAAAGGTACAGGGACTGGGCCCCAAAGGGGGTAAACCTTGAGCTGCTTCCAGGACTTGATTTGATTTAAAAAGAATAGGGAGAGTACTAGAAGCCCAGAAACACTTCCTGCTCCAAATGCCAGGAATTCCAGCCCTGCCCGCCCTGGGAGGCTGCACCTGCCTGTGTTCATGCTTCCTCTTCCCCTCCCGCGGCCTTGGGCACAAGCCACACACTGCACAGGTTGATATGAGGATTAGTCAAAGTCATGGCATATAAACCAATAAATACCTGCGAACTCTCTCTCTCCTCCCTGACCTTTATTCAAAGGTCTTGAGTTTTTGGCTAACTACAGCCTGGTAACTCTTCAGTAGGGCTTCCCAGGTAGCTCCGTGGGTAAAGAATCTGGCTGCAGTGCAAGAGACACAGGAGACAAGGGTTCGATCCCTGGGTTGGGAAGATCCCCTGGAGAAGGGCATGGCACCCCACTCCAGTATTCTTGCCTGGAGAATCCCACGGACAGAGGAACCTGGCAGGCTACAGTCCATGGGTTGTAAAGAGTCAGACGTGCATGAAGTGACTGAGCGTGCAGGTAACCCTTCATTGACTGTGCTTAAAGCACTCACCACTGTCCCAAGCTCTGCATCAGATGTCATCTTCATCCCAGGATTATCACTGTAGGTACAGCAGCCTTTTCTGTAGCACCTACTGTGTGTCAGGTACCGCATAGCCATCATCTTTCTTCCTCACCATGACTCTGCAAAGTAAAGATAATTTTTTTTTTCCCATTTTGCTGATGGAAAGACAGAGGCCCCACAGATAATCAGGTGAAATGAGGAGCCCCGATCTTGCTCCATGTCCCAGGTCACTTCCCTCTTGTTTTTCTCCCAACTCTCTAGTCCAAGCCCAGAATCATACACAGCTTGACTTTTATATCATCTAACATTTATTTATTGAGTCCCCATTCTGTGTGGGGCAGGGTCCCAGCCCAGGACCCACAGTGGGGCCAGCCTCATCCATGCCTTCATGTAGCTCAGCAGGTAGCTGGGGAGCAGATGAGCGATAAAGAATTCTAAGTGCATGTGGCAGGTACAGGTTAGCAGGATAGATGCAGTGCTGTAGGGGTACCTGCTTCTGTTGGGAGACACAGAGCCCAGCAGTGTGAGTGATCAACGTGGACTCCATCCACACACTGCCGATGTTTCATGTGTGTGTGCCCACAAGTGTGAAATGATTGTGACAGGAGAAATGAGACTTAGTTGCTTCCTCACCTCACGGTATAGGTTATATAGTGCCCCAAATTGCCACTTTAAAGGAAACACTTTTAATTGTACCTTTATTTATTTGGCTGTGCTGCGTGGTTTGTGGGATCTTAGTTCCCCGCCCAGGGATTGAACCCGGGCCCTCAGCAGTGAGAGCGCAGAGTCCTAACTGCTGGACTGCCGGGGAATTCCTTTAATTGTAACTTTAAAATGAGAACTTCGATATAAGCACAGGTCGACAGACTGGAGTTTGTCGATAGCAAATTGGTGTGTGTTTTTTTTAAACCAACATGCAAAATATTTACAATGGAAGTTCTTACTTCTGACATTTAAGAAGCAGATTTAAAAAATATACACATGCAGTTTTAACTTTTTATTACAAAATTTTGAAAACATGCATAAAAATAAAGAGAATAGTACAATAACCCTCCCTCCAGTGTATCCAGGTCCCAAGAAATTTGCCAAGATAAGTAAATCAGAATTTTGAAAAAATATTCAATGTAATTTATTCAATATATATAGTTTTTCTATGATAAAAGAAGTAAAAATTAAAAGTATATTTACAGTGTTTATTGAAGAAGCTACTAAACACACACCTCTCTGCCCATGGAACTCTAAAGGTGCACGGAGAGAATTCAGATTCTTAGGCCAAAGGGAGTCTGGGCAGGGAGACATCTCGCTAGCCTGTCTCTCACAGACCTGATATCCTGTGGTTCTCTTATCTACAGAGAGAAAAAGCCCATTTATAACTTTTCTCCTCTGGTTTTAAATGTGGTGGCAAAGATTCAGGAATGTGTTTGCTTGGAGCTTGGAGCCCTGGGAAGAATCCCTTAGAAAACAAGGCCTCCTTGTCTCCGCCTCTGACTCTCAGGACACGTTCTAATGAATTGCTCTCAGACCCAAATTGGCTCCATCCTAACCCACAGCAGCTGCAGTCCTCAGGGAGGGGAGTGGGGAGCTCAAACCTGGGGGCAGAAAAAATTAAGCCCTAGCTCTTCCCCCATTAGCTGTGTGGTCTTGAGAAAGTTGCTCTTCCTCTCTGGGTCTCCAGTACTCAGTCTTTAAACAGGCTTTCACCAGGCTTATTTCTCCTGCCTCCACAACTCTGAATGACTTGTGATCTGTGGCTAAGTGCAAGGAAGGAGGGTTAAACACCAGGCATGGTAGATGTGCACACATCCATTTATTCTTTTATTTTTTCTTTATTTTTCAAAAATATATTTATTTATTTATGGCTGCACTGGGCTTTGGTGGCTGTACATGGGCTTTGTCTAGTTGCGGCAAGGAGGGCCTTCTCTTTGTGTGGTGTGTGGGCTTCTCATTCTGGTGGCTTCTCTTGTGGCAGAGCACAGGCTCTAGGCACACGGCCTCAGCTGCTCCACAGCATGTGGAATCTTCCTAGACCAGGGGTTGACCCTGTGTACTCTGCACTGGCAGGTGGATTCTTATCCACTGTACCATCAAGGAAATCCTTCTTATTTATATCCGTTTATTCTTGAGGAAATGATGGGTTAGAGGGCTCTGATGGACTTGGGAAAGGTGAATAGTGTTTTCTAAATTTATTAGATGCTGTGCAATTAATGAGTGATCCAGATGTCAGCTGAAGGCACTTAGGATTGAGATGAGACTGTCTTGAAATCTGATTCTGAAGCCCCTTCCACCTCTCTGAAGAATTCTACAGATCCCCAACGGACCCCAGGCTCTTAAGGTACAGATCTAAGACCCCTCTCTTTCACCCCACATGATCCATCACTCCATCCCTGCACCAAGATCTTTGAACGTGACACCTCCAGATCTCTCCCACCTCCAGAGAGGGGTCCCACAGAGCATCCCACAGCAGGGGGTTTAGAATCTTTTCACCCTGATCTTTCTTATTTTAAAATGCTGATTCACCTTCTCACCCCAACTGCCCAACCTCCCCCACTTACTGTTTTCTTCCTCTCCTTTTCTGACACTCCTCCCCTCCATTCCCCATTGCTGCTGCTGCTAAGTCGCTTCAGTCGTGTCCGACTCTATGCGACCCCATAGACGGCAGCCCACCAGGATCCCCCGTCCCTGGGATTCTCCAGGCAAGAACACTGGAGTGGGTTGCCATTTCCTTCTCCAATGCATAAAAGTGAAAAGTGAAAGTGAAGTCGCTCAGATGTGTCTGACTCTTCGCGACCCCATGGACTGCGGCCCACCAGGCTCCTCTATCCATGGGATTTTCCAGGCAAGAGTACTGGAGTGGGTTGCCATTGCCTTCTCCCTTCCATTCCCTAGATGTCCAAATTCACTTCCTTCTATTCTGCAGAGCAGTTCTAGCACTTAGCTGCTCCAGCCAAGAGTGTATGCATCAATCCTGTCAGGGTACTTGCCAGGCAAAAAACTTCTACTTAATAGGACCAACCTTCTATGGACAGAAGGTGTCATCAACAGGATTTTAAAAAAGGTTTTTACCGTACTTCCCTGGTGGTCCAGTGGTTTAAAATCTGCCCACCAATGCAGGGGACATGGGTTCGATCCCTGGTCCATGAAGATCCCACCTGCTGCCAGGCAACTGAGCCCCACGCGCCACGACTACTGAGCTTGTGCTCTGGAGCCTGTGCAGCAGCAGAAGCCCCTTCAATGAGAAGCCGTGCACCACCACGAAAAGTAGCCCCCCACTTGCTCACTAACTAGAAAAAGCCCATGCACAGCAACAAAGACCCAACACAACCAAAACTAAGTAAATAAAAATTTAAAGGGCTTACTGTACAAGGCCACAGTCTAACACCGCTTGGGCAGGACTGGGGTGACAATACTACATACTTCTGATTCCTTGTCCATCAGCTGGAGCCTGTGCTTTCAGGCAGATGTCTAGGAGAACATGCGCTAGGATGTGACACTGTTCCTTCCAGCTTGGCTGTGTCCAACTTTACTCTGCTGGCTATCCTCCTTTCTTCTGAGCCAGGCTCCTTCTCCTCCTCCTCCTCCTCCTCAGCCAATTCTCTGGGCCATGTTTGTGGGAAGTGGAGGAGGACATGGAGTTTAGCTTTGAGCATCTGCTCACAGGAATCCTCCTGGGGTGGGGCTCAGGGGTTCGCCCCTACTGAAGCTCTTCTGTGATGAGCACCTGGATCTTTGGGCTCAGCTTTTGGGTCTTCAGGTTGGGTCCTAGACTATGAACTTGATGCAGGGATGAGAAAGAAGGAAACAGGGAAACAGCCAGGGAAAGTGAAAAGTGATGTCGTTTGACAAGACTGGGGAGGAACCCCGGCATCCAGGTGAGAACTGGCCTCTCACCCTGGTCTCTAGCAGGCACTGGCCTACAGAGAGGCTAGAAGGAATGATGGATGACTCAGAGTGGAAAATGACTTGCCTTGGTTCCCAGTGAGGAGAGTTCAGTCTTATGCCTTCAAGTGTGGCTGAGGGGATCACTGGGGGAACAAAAAGTGGGGAGAGGGGTCTGTGGGCATATGTGGACAAATTCTTCACATAGATACTTGAGCTGAATTTTGAAGATGGATGCTTGCAGGCTGAGTGGACCAGTGCAGGTAGGAAGGTATTGAGTTAAAGGAAACCTCCCTTCTGGTGGACGGAGCATGTCATGTGATCCAGGCAAGGTGGCAGAACAGTTGGCCTGTCTGGTGAACCACAAACAGTCCTGTGAGGCTGAATTAGAAGGGTGGATGAGATGGAAGTTGAGGTTTTTGTAAGCTCTGCTAAGGCATCTGCATTTGTCATCTAGGCCACAGTCATTGGAAGGTTTTAAAGCAGGTAAATGACAATGTCAGATGGGCACCTAAGAAAGATGCTCTTGACTGCTGGATGGCTGCCCTGGGCCAGTGGGGAGTGGGGGTCAGTTAGGTGTCTGTTGCATCATCTAAGCAAAAATAGAGGCAGGGGATTGTCAGAGTGGTGGAAGCGAGGAAATAGATCTTACAGACATCAAAGAGGTGGAATCTATAAAGTGAAAGGAGCAAATGTGAGAGGTAATATACATACATCTAGTTTCATTTTAACTGTTGTATGATATTTCATTGAGTGAATAAACCACATTTTTAGATTTCCATTTTCCTAATGGTTATTTCTGTTTTCTCATTATTACAAATAGGTCTGCAGTGAACATTTTCACACCTGTCTCTCTGTGCGTCTGAAATTCTCTTCAGAGTGGTTACTCAGATTTGGTTTTGCTGTGTTGTTAGGCTCAATGATCTTAAGATCTACTATAGTGAAGTCGCTCAGTCTTGTCTGCCTCTTTGCGACCCCATGGACTGTAGCCTACCAGGCTTCTCTGTCCATGGGATTCTCCAGGCAAGAATACTGGAATGGGTTACCATTTCCTTCTCCAGGGGATCTTCCCAACCCAGGGATCAAACCACATTGGAGGCAGACGCTTTAACCTCTGAGCCACCAGGGAAGCCCTAGATAGTCTCACATTCCTCCACAAAGTGACTGTACCAACACACTCTCCCATCAACAAGTATAGGAGTTCCTTTCCCACATTGCTTATAACTCTGTTATCAGACTTGCATAACTTGGCTAATCTAATCAGTATGAAATAAAATCTTTCTGTTGTTGCAATTTGCTCTTGTGAATCCTGGTGAGGTTAGGCATATTTTTATATGATTATTCACCTCCCTGTTTCTTCTGTGAATTATCTGTTCATATGTTTGGCCCACTTCTGTTACGTTGTTTTTTGCTTACTGATTTGTTGGAATTCTTTATATTTTCTGGATACTAATCTTTTGGTGGGCAAATATCTTTTCTCTAAAAGCAAAAATAAACAAATGGGACCTAATTAAACTTATAAGCTTTTGTACAATAAAAGAAACCATAAGCAAAATGAAAGACAACCTATGGACTGGGAGAAATTATTTGCAAATGATGTGATCAACAAGGGCTTAATTTCCAAAATATATAAACAAGTTTGTACAACTTAATAACAAACTACCTAATCAAAAAATGGACAGAAGGCCTAAATAGACATTTCTCAAAGATGACATACAGATGATTAATAGGCACATGAAAAGATGCTCAACATTGCTAATTGTTAAAGAAATGCAAATCAAAACTACAAGGAAGTAGCACCACACACTGCTCAGAATTGCTGTCATCAAAAAGTCTGCAAATAAGGAATGTTGGAGAGGGTATGGAACAAAGTGAACCCTTCTACACTGTTGGTGGGAATGTTAATTGATACAGCCACCACGGAGAACAGCATGGAGGTTCCTCAAAAAACTAAAAATAGAGCTACCACATGATCCAGCAGTCACCCTCCTGGGCATATACCCAGACAAAACTATAATTTGATAAGATATAGGCACCTCTGTGTTCATATCAGCACTATTCACAATAGCTGGAATATGGAAACAGCCTAAATAGCCATTGACAGATGAATGAATGAAGAAGATGTGATATATACACAATGGAATATTACTCAGCCATCAAAAAGAATGAACAATGCCATTTGCAGCAACATGGATGGATCTAGAGATGATCATACTAAGCAAAGTAAGTCAGAAAGAGAAAGACAATGCCATATGGTATCCCTTATGTGTGGAATCTAAAATATGACACAGACTTACCTATGAAATAGAAACAGACTCACAGACATAGAGAACAGACTTGTGGTTGCTAAGAGCAGGGGAGTGGGGAGGGGAGGGAAGGATAGGGGGTTTAGGATTAGCAGCTGCAAACTAGTGTATATTGTGTGGGTAAATAACAATGTCCTACTGAGATGTCTGGATGGCATCACCAACTCGATGGACATGGGTTTGGGTGGACTCCAGGAGTTGGTGGTGGACAGGGAGGCCTGGCGTGCTGCGATTCATGGGATCACAAAGAGTCGGACACAACTGAGCGACTGAATCAAGCTGAACTGTATAGCACAAGGAACTATATTCAGTATTCTGTGATAAATCATAATGGAAAAGAATAAGAAAAAATATATGTATGTATAACTGAGTCCATTTGTTGTACAGTAGAAATGAATACATTGTAAATCAACTGTACTTCAATAAAATTAAAAAAATCTTTTCTCAGTCTGCAACTTATCTTTCAAATATCATTTACAAAAGTCTTTGTCAGACAGAAGTTTTAAATTTCAATGTATTTCAACATTACAAAACTTTCCTTTATAGTTGTAGTTAATATATCTTGATAAAAATTTGATTAAAAATCTTATGCTGATGGTATAAATATCCTTCTATATTTTTCTTTTCTGAAACTTAAAAAAATATTTTTTTTTCACATTTCGATCTTTAATCTCCTTGGATTGTGTGTTCCTGTCACGTGTGTGTGTGTGTGTGTGTGTGTGTGTATACAATGTGAGGAAAAGGCCTAATTTTACTTTTTTCCAAATGGCCAATTTTCCCAGTACCATTAATAGAATACTTCATCTAATCATCTATTATTTATAGAATAATTCATTACTCTGATTTGTAATTCTGTTACATATAAGCTACATTTATGGGTTTATTTCTGGGCTTTATCTTCTATTCCATGGTTTATTTATTTATTCCTGGAGCAATACCACCACTTTAAATTGTAATAGCTTTATAATAATTCCTTATATCTGGCAAGGTAAGTCTCTCAATTTTGTTCTTTCAAAATTTTCTTGGCTCTCTTTCCTTCCACATTAACTTTAAGATAATCTTATCAAGTTCTGTGATAAAACCCTTTGAGAGTTTAGTGGGAATGGCATTGAATTTATAGACAGAAGTGGGGAAGTGCACTATTTTTAAGATGTAGAGTCCCTCCATCCATAGATGTGCTCTATCTTTTCTGTTGGAGAAGGACATGGCAGCCCACTCCAGTGTTCTTGCCTGGAGAATCCCATGGACAGAGGAGCCTGGTGGGCTACAGTCCGTAGCGTTGTAAAGAGTCGGACACAACTGAAACGACTTCACACGCAAGTGTCATTTCTGTTGTTTATTTCTTTCCTTCAATACAGTTTTACATTTTTCTCCTTATAGGTCTTGAGCATTTATTTTAGTTAGATTTAGCACCAGATAACATGATTTGTCATTGTAAAGAAAATACATCTGATGTTTCACCACTGAGATATTTGCTGCGTGTTTTCCAAGGATACCTTTTTGGGAAGTTAGGGAAGATCTCACTGGCCCTAATGCTCTAGGAGTTTGTTTTTAACATGAAGCTTTGAATTAAAGTATAAGTATGTTTGAATTTTTTTCTTTACTTTCTGACATTAAAGATGTTCTAGGCTCATTTTATACATTTCCCATTCCAATCCAAAACCAGCCATTTATCCAGTGCAATTTATTTATCTTTTTAACTTCAAAATATTCAAAAAATATATAAATGTACAGCTCAATAAATTGTTATAAGGAAGGCACCCTTCCAGTGTTGTACTGGAGCTGATTCACATGGCCTCCTAAGAGTTTTTCTTCTTTTTTGTTTTTCATTTAATTTTTATTTGTGTATAGTTGCTTTACAGGTTTGAGTTTCATCAAAGTTTTTTTCATATAGCTTTTCTTCTCTCTTTCTAGTAATACGGTGAATTATGTTAAACATTTTCCTGAAGTTGAACCTTCCTTGCATTTCTGGGATAAGCGTCCCTTGGCCAGGATAGATAGATGATAGATGTATAAATAGGCGGATGGATAGGTTACTACGTTCAATCTGTGGGACTGCCTGGGGGGCGGCCACGGGGGAAAGGGCACTGTTGTAAGAACCTCATACAGGTACTTTTATGAGGGGTTGGCACTTTCTAGGCTTGCTGATGTCTAAAGCAGGCTCTTTATTTGGATTGTCTCGGAGCCCCATCTACACTCCACTGGGCCTCCAGGTGCGATGCCCATGGCATGGTGACATCTTGACTCCAGCTGGCTCTCTGGTTTTCTCTGCCAGACCCTATTTGTTTGAGCCTGTCCCCCAGAGGACAGGCTCCATTCCCTTCATGTCCTCCCCTCTGACCCTTTGCTTCCTTGCCCACTGTTGGCAGAGTGCAGCTCCCCAAGTCAGTCCTTACTCCTCACACTCCCTCTGATGCTAGCTCACCATGGCTGGCTTTAGGATTTTCAGGTACACAGAAGCCTTTATGACTCTTCGTCCTGGGAGCCCCTCAAGCCCTCTGAGTGGTCCTGGTCAAG
Organism: Bos mutus; assembly: GCF_027580195.1. Taxonomy (NCBI): domain Eukaryota; kingdom Metazoa; phylum Chordata; class Mammalia; order Artiodactyla; family Bovidae; genus Bos; species Bos mutus. Next base: position 15,928,451 of record NC_091626.1, read on the forward strand.
CTCACTTGGTTTGAGGTTAAGAGGAAGCTCCTACCCACCCATCACCAAAGACACCCTCCTTTCTGCCAGGCCTTCCCAATTTGTACCCTTTTAGCAGATCACATTACTGACTCAATGGACACGAGTTTGAGCAAGCTCCAGGAGATGGTGAATGACAAGGAAGCCTGGCGTGCTGCAGTCCCTGGGGTTGCAAAGAAGGGACGCGACTGAGTGACCGAGTAACTGAACGACAACAACAAACAGCTCTACCTGGTGAAGACCAGTACTGGCAGAACTGGTTTCACAGAACCTTTGCTCACCCTACAGAGGTGAGGTGGTTTGGCATCTTGTTTAGAAATGAGAAAGCATTTTGCAACTGCATCTGGTTCTTGGTCCCAGGACCCTCAGTTGAAGGTGAGATGGAGAAAGTCCCATTTTGATATCTTGTTACACTTTTCTAGAGCATGGCTTAGTCTGTTTTAAAACTTATTGATGTTCAAGCTGGTTTTAGAAAAGGCAGAGGAACCAGAGATCAAATTGCCAACATCCGCTGGATCATGGAAAAAGCAAGAGAGTTCCAGAAAAACATCTATTTCTGCTTTATTGACTATGCCAAAGCCTTTGACTGTGTGGACCACAATAAACTGTGGAAAATTCTTCAAGACATGGGAATACCAGACCACCTGACCTGCCTCTTGGGAAACCTATATGCAGGTCAGGAAGCAACAGTTAGAACTGGACATGGAACAACAGACTGGTTCCAAATAGGAAAAGGAGCACGTCAAGGCTGTATATTGTCACCCTGCTTATTTAACTTATATGCAGAGTACATCATGAGAAACGTTGGGCTGGAGGAAGCACAAGCTGGAATCAAGATTGCCGGGAGAAATATCAATAACCTCAGATGTGCAGATGACACCACCCTTATGGCAGAAAGTGAAGAGGAACTCAAAAGCCTCTTGATGAAAGTGAGAGAGGAGAGTGAAAAAGTTGGCTTAAAGCTCAACATTCAGAAAACGAAGATCATGGCATCTGGTCCCATCACTTCATGAGAAATAGATGGGGAAACAGTGGAAACAATGTCAGACTTTATTTTTGGGGGCTCCCAAATCACTGCAGATGGTGATTGCTGCCATGAAATTAAAAGACACTTACTCCTTGGAAGAAAAGTTATGACCAACCTAGATAACATATTGAAAAGCAGAGATATTACTTTGCCAACAAAAGTCCGTCTAGTCAAGGCTATGGTTTTTCCAGTGGTCATGTATGGATGTGAGTTGGACTGTGAAGAAAGCTGAGTGCCGAAGAAATTGATGCTTTTGAACTGTGGTGTTGGAGAAGACTCTTAAGAGTCCCTTGGACTGCAAGGAGATCGAACCAGTCCATTCTAAAGGAGACCATTCCTGGGTGTTCTTTGGAAGGACTGATGCTAAAGCTGAAACTCCAATACTTTGGCCACCTCATGCGAAGAGTTGACTCATTGGAAAAGACTCTGATGCTGGGAGGGATTGGGGGCAGGAGGAGAAGGGGACAGAGGATGAGATGGCTGGATGGCATCACCGACTGGATGGACATGAGTTTGGGTGAACTCCGGGAGTTGGTGATGGACAGGGAGGCCTGGCGTGCTGCGACTCATGGGGTCACAAAGAGTTGGACATGACTGAGCAACTGAACTGAACTGAAAACTTATTGCCCATAGATAAATTGTTGTTTGGTTGCTAAGTTATGTCCGACTCTTTTGTGACCCCACGAACTGTAGCCCGCTAGGCTCCTCTGTCCATGGGATTTCCTGGGCAAGAATACTGGAGTAGGTTGCCATTTCCTTTTCTGGGATGTCTTCCTTCTTTAGGTATTGAGCCTGCATCTCCTGCATTGGCAGGTGGATTCTTTAGAAGCCCAGAAGTGGTCCTAGTATACTTTAAATAGTTTAAAAAAAAAACAAAACTGTACTGTATCTGGAGTTTTATCCTCTTTTTCATTCTGAATATCTGTGCCTTCTCTATTTCTTTTTTGATCCATTTTTCCAGAGCTTTGATTATTTATTGGTGTTTTCAGAGAGCACTAAAAATTCTCTTGTTTCTTTGCATTCTATTTAATTAATTTATGCTTCCTTTCTCCTTTTTCACTTTTTAAATTGTGAAATAAATCATACATACAAAAAGTGCATATAAAGTCTTATGTATGTTTTAGGAATGATAATGAACAATTGTGTATCCATGACTGAGTTTAAGATACTGAATGCCAGGATCAGGGAAGCCCCAAACATATCCTCCTCTTCATCCCAGAGCAATCACTATGCTAAATGTTGTATTAAACAACCATTTACTTTTTCCCTCTCCAACAAACAGCAAATATTTATTGAGCACCTATTATGTGCACAGGCACTATTCTAGAACACCTTCCCCCAAAGTTATGCATTTAATTTTTACAAATGCTTTTCACTTATATATTACTAAACAGTACATGATATGCTCTGTTTAGCATTTTTGTTTTTGTTGGAGTACAACTGCTTTATAATGTTGTGTTAGTTTCTACTGTACAACAACGTAAATCAGCTGTATGTGTATATATATCCTCGCTCTTGGACCTCCTTCTCACTTCCTCCTTATCCCACCCCAAACTGAGCTCCCGGTGCTATACAGCAGCTTTCCACTAGCTATCTGTTTTACACATGGAGTGTTCTTGCTTAGAGAATCACATGGAGAGAGGAACCTGGTGGGCTACAGTCCACAGGGTAGCAAAGAGTCAGACACGACTGAAGCAGCTTAGCAGGCACACGCACGTGTACATATGCCAATGCCACTGTCTCAGTCTGTCCCCGCTTCTCCCAGCTCCCATCTACAAGGCCATTCTCTACATCTCCATCTCTATTCCTGCCCTGAAAATAGGTGCATCTGTACCATTATACGCATCAATAGACAATATTTATTTTTCCTCTCTCTGACTTACTTCACTCTGTACGACAGACTCTAGGTCCATCCATATCTCTACAAATGACCCCATTTCGTTCCTTTTTATGGCTGAGTAATATTGTACTGTATATATGTACCACATCTTCTTGATCCATTCATCTGTTGATGGATGTTTAGGTTGCTTCCATGTCCTGACTATTGTAAATAGTGCTCCGGTGAACATTAGGGTACACGTAACTTTGTGACTTATGATTTTCTCTGGGTATGTGTCCAGTAGTGGGATTACTGGGTCATATGATAGTTCTGTTTTTCATTTAGCTTTTTAAAAGGACCCTAGGTGCTCAGAATTGGATGAATCATAATCTTTGCTTCGTGGCATACCCTCACCTCTGGCCCATGTACAACACTTTTCTCTCCTCCTCTCCTCCCTCCCTCCCATCCTCTCTTCCTCTACACAGCTTCATTTTCTTTCTTCTAATGTAAAAAGCGCCTGTGGCTCCACTACCCAGCAAATGTCAGGATCTTAATAATAACCTGTATCAGGCTGCCCTCCCTAATCCAGATAACAACCACCCGGACTTCCAGGTTTGTGATTCTGTTATTTTAAATTTTTTAAATTATGAAAGTATGATAACACATTTACAGGAGACTTGGAAAATACAGAACAAAGTTTCATAGTTCCACTATATATTACAATTGTTTTTTAAGTAGATAAAGATTTTTAGTTGGAGTTTCAATGTCAAGCTCTCAAAAATTAATAGAATTAATAGAAAGTAGAAGGGGAGGAAGGAATGATGCTAAAGCTGAAACTCCAGTACTTTGGCCACCTCATGCGAAGAGTTGACTCATTGGAAAAGACTCTGATGCTGGGAGGGACTGGGGGCAGGAGGAGAAGGGGACGACAGAGGATGAGATGGCTGGATGGCATCACTGACTCGATGGACGTGAGTCTGGGTGAACTCCAGGAGTTGGTGATGGACAGGGAGGCCTGGCGTGCTGCGATTCATGGGGTCGCAGAGTCGGACACGACTGAGCGGCTGATCTGATCTGATCTGGGAAGGGGATAGTAGACCTGAAAAGCACTATGAACCAATTCAACATAATTAAGATTTACACAATTTTCACACCACAGCAAGGTACGAAATTCTATTCAAATTCCCATAGACTATAAACTAGGAGACACTGGAACATATCCAGGGATATAAAATAAGGTGCAAAAATTTCATGGTCTATAGGTATTGAAATCATAGAATCTGTTCTCTTAGCGCTGTAAAATTATGTTAGAAATCAATATCAAAAGATTTGAAAACAACCCACATGTTTTCAAGTGCAATGTGTTATTTACCAAGAGGGATATTTGACTCAGCCACTGAAAGCCTCAAGAATGTAAAAAGACTGAAAAAACACAGAGGGTAATTGCAGAGAAGAAAATATTTAAATGAGAAATTAATATCAAACTGAGAAATTAATATCAAGGATACTTAAAAAACCCCACGGAAATTAAATGTCCACTTTTAAAAGTGTCATCATTCTCTTGCTTTGCTTATTTTGTTGTACTGTGTTTTATTTGCTTTCTCAAAAAGCCTATTTTAAATTTTAGTTGTTTTAATGTTATAAAGGACTTCCCTGGTGGCTTAGCTGGTAAAGAATCTGCCAGCAATGCGGGAGACCTGGGTTTGATCTCTGGTTTGGGAAGATCCCCTGGAGGAGGGCATGGCAACCCACCCCAGTATTCTTGCCCGAAGAATACCAATGAACAGAGGAGCCTGGCGGGCTACAGTCCATGGGGTCGCAAAGAGTCGGACACAACTGAGCGACTGAGCACAGAGGACATCATGTTGTATGTCATTTTTGGCAATTTCAACTTTTTACTTGGTATCATCATGATTAATTATATATGGTAACTTTTTTGTGGGGGGGATTCCTCTGTGGGTTGGCAGTAAAGAATCCGCCTGCAATGTGGGAGACGTGGGTTCAATCCCTGGGTCAGGAAGATCCCCTGGAAGAGGAAATGGCAACCCACTCCAGTATTCTTGCGTGGACAGAGGAGCCTGGTGGGCTATCATGATTAAGTTAGCTATGTATAATAATTTGTTTTTTATTATGGTAATACATATAATGTAAAACTTACTATTTTAACTATTTTAAATGTCAAATTCAGTGGCATTTAAGTATATTCATGGTGCAGTACAACCATCACCACCATCCAAATCCAGAACTTTTTTGTTTTCTCAAACACCAGTTAACTTGATTTTACACCACTGCACATTGTGGGAACACACCGCAGATTATTCATTTGTGTGTTGATGAACAAGGGTCTTTCCAGGGTTACTATTGTAATGTCTACTGACAAACACGCGTTCCCTGTCGAGTGTTAAGCACGTGAGTGTTCAGCTTTAGGAGATAAAAGTCAAGGGTTTTGCAAAGTGGTTGCCCCAGTTTACACTCCAGTGCAACGTGTAAAGGATATCACAGATCCACATCCTCACTAACACTTGGTGTTTCAAGCTTGTGATGTTGACAAATGGTGGTATGAAAGCTTTGAAAACCAGCTGTTATGTTACAAGTTGGGGAGGAGGCTTCCCAGTGCCTGCCCTTGGGGTCTCCTTGAACTCTCAGCTCTCAAGACCCTTTTAGAGACTTTATTTTTGCAGAGATTTTCAAAAGGACATTTACTGCCTTTCCTTCCAAATTATAAAAATCATTCATATGTTTTGTAAAAAACTTGAAAAGTACAATAAAAGTCACTTTTGATCGCATAACTGTTTTTAACATTGGTTTGTATAATCTTTCATTTTAATGTACAAATTTGAAATCAGACTATAAGTACTGTTTTGTAAGCTTTTCTCCTCTGCTCAACAATATTCAAATTATAATCATCAGGGTTATTAAATATTCTTCTATAAGGTGATTTTTAGTGACTGCATATAGTCCCATCATTTGAAGACACCATAAATTTTAACCAATTGTTGAATTAAAAAATATTTGTACACCATATATCAACAGATAGCCTTGTTCATAAATCATTGCATGTATTTGTAGTTGTTTCTTAGTAGAAATACCTGAAAGTGGAACTGCTGGGGATTGTAAATTTTTTGAAAAAAAGGTCTTCCTACCAAACAAACCTCATGTATCATATAACAGTTAGTTAATGGTGCACATTTACATTAATTGGAAACATCTGTATCACCAAGCTGAGCTTCTGGCTAACATGAGATAATGATGTTATTACTACACTCTGAAAGAACATTCTAAGGGTGAGGTGAAGTCGCTCAGTCGTGTCTGAATTTGTGACCCCATGGACTGTAGCCTACCAGGCTCCTCCATCCATGGGATTTTCCAGGCAAGAGTACTGGAGTGGATTGCCATTTCCTTCTCCAGAGGATCTTCCCAACCCAGGGATCGAACCCAGGTCTCCCGCATTGTAGGCAGACGCTTTACCATCTGAGCCACCAGGGAAGTCTAGCTCAAAGCAAAGTAAATTGCCCTTGAGTTTACCTAGGGAAGTATCTTCTGTAAGACTTTGAAAACTTGATAATAGGCTGGAGGTACCAGGGCCATGTTTTATGGGTCCCTGGCAGCATGGGATCCCATATTTAGAAGCCTCAGCTAAGATGGTTCCTGGTCCCCATATCCCATAAGAACAAGATAGGGCTGTTTTGAATATTGATGTATAGGGCCTATGCCAGGCAATGTGGGAAGGCATTTGCTTTACGTGATTTCTGTAAGAGGTGGGTATGGTACCAGGAATGCCTCATCAGGCAGGTGAGCTGCGGGCTCTGCTTGGGGAGAGAGAGTAACCACCCGTCCTTGACACTGGTGTGGCTGGCCTGCAGACTCCATCCTACTTAATCTTCATGGCCTGCAAAACCAGCGCAACAGACTGTACAACCCACTGTACAAACAAGGTGACTGGAAACCAGAGGCTAAGTGATGCCTTTGGGGTTACACAGAAGAGTCCCGTAAAAGACAGTCTGGGACACCAATCCTCGTATTCCTTCTACTGTCCCATGATGTCCTGTAGAGACAGACCAGCTGCCAATCCTGGACCAGGCTCTGGCCTCACATCACAGATTCCCAAAGCTAGAGGGGAAGGGGGCTGACAGTGCTCGTCAACCCTTTGTGGTTTTTTTAAAATTTAATTTTAATTGGAGGATAATTACAATATTGTGATGGCTTCTACCATGCATCAACATGAATCAGCCTTAGGTATACATATGTCCCCTCCATCTTAAACCTCCCTCCCACCTCCGTCCGCATCTCACCGGCAACTTTTTGGAAGAAGGAAATTGTGTCTTTGGACACTTGGCTCAGTGACCTAGAGAAAGACCCAGCTGGCTCTTTAGGAGACACTATCCCGAAGGAGGGGCAGGTGACAAGTTACTCACAGTGTGGTCTTAGGCAAGTCCTTCCCTCCCTGGGCCTCCGGCCTCTAATTCTGTGAGACGGGCGCTGGCTTAGCAGGTCTTTGAAAGTTCCTCCTCAACAGAAGCCCTGAGACTCTGCCCTGTCCACGGTGTCCGAGGGGCACCCAGCATGGGTCTCCATGGCAGGGCTCTCCTCTCTGTAAGGAGCGTTTGTTCTGGGTCGCTCTCTGAGTCTGAGGCTGATAATGTGGTTCTGCTGCTCCTGGGGGTTCCACTTTCGAAGGATCCCAGTGGCCTCCTCTGCTGTGGGCGAGGGCCTAGCAGGGCCACCTTCTGCAGAGATACGGCACTGGCATCACCAGCCACGCATGATGTGGCTGCTGCTGCTGCTAAGTCGCTTCAGTCGTGTCCGACTCTGTGCGACCCCAGAGACGGCAGCCCACCAGACTCCCCCGACCCTGGGATTCTCCAGACGGGAGCTCAGTTGCACAGCCCAGGGGGTTCCACGTGTTCTCCTAACTTCTTGTGGCCCTGGGAGATCCACAGAGCCCTCTTATCCAGCCCTCTGCAGCTGGTGAGCGGAGGAATGGGCCTTGGCTGAGGCACCTTTGTTTGCAAGTCACAGGATTCTACTAAACTGGCTTAAGCAAGGTGGGTCGCAATGCAGGCCAGGACAGCTTCACAAAGGCCTGTAGCCGACAGGGACCTGGCTCCCTCCCTATCTCCCTCTGACCTGCCCTCGCTCACTTTTAGATCAGCTGATTCCACCGGCATCTGGCCTCAGGTCCTTAATTAAAATTGGTTGCTGATGGGCCAGTTCCCCTCTCTCAGAAGTGTTTTCAACTCTGCCTGCCTCCTGGGGTCCACATTCTGGACTAGAGACTATACATCTTTTGCCCGCTACAGACCCATGGCTGAGACCATCAAGGAGGACTGCTCACCCCTGTCAGTAAATCGCATTCTTGGCATCCTGTCGACTCCACCCCTGCCTGTCCTAGGAGAAAGCAGAAAGGCGTATGTGTGATTAAGAGACAGACTTGCAGACATAGAAAACAAAGTTATGGTTACCAAAGGGGGAAGGCTGGGGGGAGGGATAAATAAGAGTATGGAATGAACAGATATAAACTACTATACATAAATAGCCACAGGATTTACTGTGTTGGGAACTATATCCAATATCTTGTAATAACCTATGGTGGAAAAATAATCTGAAAAAATTATATGTAACTGATTCACTTTGCTGCTGCTGCTGCTAAGTCGATTCAGTCGTGTCCGACTCTGTGCGACCCCATAGACGGCAGCCCATCAGGCTCCCCCATCCCTGGGATTCTCCAGGCAAGAACACTGGAGGGGGTTGCCATTTCCTTCTCCAATGCATGAAAGTGAAAAGTGAAAGTGAAGTTGCTCAGTCGTTCCGACTCTTAGCGACCCCATGGACTGCAGCCTACCAGGCTCCTTTGTCCATGGATTTTCCAGGCAAGAGTACTGGAGTGGGGTGCCATCGCTTTCTCTATATACCTGAAACTAACACAATGTTGTAAACCAACTATACTTTTTTTTTTATCTTTACAATATTGTATCGGTTTTGCCAAATATCAAAATGAATCCGCCACAGGTATACATGTGTTCCCCATCCTGAACCCTCCTCCCTCCTCCCTCCCCATACCATCCCTCTGGGTCGTCCCAGTGCACCAGCCCCAAGCATCCAGTATCGTGCATCGAACCTGGACTGGTGACTCATTTTGTATATGATATTATATATAATCAATGCCATTTTCCCAAATCATTCCACCTTCCCCCTCTCCCACAGAGTCCAAAAGACTGTTCTATACATCAGTGTCTCTTTTGCTGTCTTGCATACAGGGTTATTGTTACCATCTTTCTAAATTCCATATATATGCGTTAATATACTATATTGGTGTTTTTCTTTCTGGCTTACTTCACTCTTCCAGTTTCATCCACCTTATTAGAACTGAATGTATTCTTTTTAATGGCTGAGTAATACTCCATTGTGTATATGTACCATAACTTTCTTATCCATTCGTCTGCCGATGGACATCTAGGTTGCTTCCATGTCCTGGCTATTATAAACAGTGCTGCGATGAACATTGGGGAACATGTGTCTCTTTCAATTCTGGTTTCCTCAGTGTGAAATAGAACTGCCTTATGATGCAGCAATCAACTATACTTAAATTTTAAAAAGTGATGTTGCTATAGTTTTAACTCCGAATCTTCTCCAATTTATACAATTAAATAAGTCATTCCTGAACTTTGACATCTAATTGTCAGTAACATCATTTGCACCATACTTCACAGCCCATAATTGCCTATCAGAGGGTCCCCATACCTCAACCTGTAAATTCTCCTTCCAGGTGATTGAAGGGTTAGAAAAAAATAAAAGATGGGAGGATGGGTCCTAATGTTGGCCTCTAAGTACTGAAGCTTAGTGCATTTTTCAAAAGTTAATTTTTTAATGAAAACATTTTGTGTTTTGGTCGTGCTGGGTCTTTTTGCTGTTCACCAGCTTTCTCTAGTTTCGGCCAGTGGGAGCCACCCTTTGTTGTGGTGCGTGGGCTTCTCATTGTGGCGGCTTCTCTTGCCGTGGCGCACAGGCTCTAGAGCACGTGACTTCAGTGGTCGTGGCACAGGGACTCACTTGCTGTGGTACACGGGGCTTGGTGGCTCCATAGTATATGTGGGATCTTCCCAGACCAAAGACTGAACCCATGCCCCCTGCACTGACAGGTGGATTCTCTACCACAGGACCACCAGAGAAGTCCAGCTTTGTGCACTTTAAATCATACATGGACAGCATGTGTGTGTGTTTGCATTTCGAGACTGCCTGAAAGAGTTTTGGCAGATCCAATCCTTGACCTCTGGCCACTTCTCTGGGTGCAGATGGAGAGCAGGTGCTGTGACTTCAGAACAGAGGGAACCAATTATAGTTTTTTTTTCCCCCTCCTTCTTCTTCTTCAAGGAGACTCGCTTTTAATTTCCTATGTGATTATCCTGCTTATTGCTAAACATAAGCTGATGGCTGGTTCTTCTTTGATTTCTCCTTTCAACAAGTCACCTTTCCCACCTCTTTTCATTTTCATTGTTTTGTATTTAGCCCCAGATGGTAGAGAAAATATGCAATGCGTGCAACCACGCAAGCCTCACCACTTGTTTTGGGTTGATGTCAGGCATTGGGGCAGCATCTTTTTGGCTGCTTGGGAGATGAGAGAGGCTGGAGCATTAATGGGCTCAATACTAATCTCCAACTTTGGGGGAGACAGAAGACTCTGTGTTTAACAGTTTGAGTTGAAGCGTCCTAGGAAGGCCTCTCGGAGAAGGCAATGGCAACCCACTCCAGTACTCTTACCTGGAAAGTCCCATGGGTGGAGGAGCCTGGTGGGCTGCAGTCCATGGGGTCTCTAAGAGTCAGATACGACTGAGCAACTTCACTTTCACTTTTCACTTTCATGCACTGGAGGAGGAAATGGCAACCCACTCCCGTGTTCTTGGCTGGAGAATCCCAGGGACAGGGGAGCCTGGTGGCCTGCCGTCTATGGGGTCACACAGAGTCGGACACGACTGAAGCGACTTAGCAGCAGCAGCAGCAGGAAGGCCTCTGCTCCTCCCCATACCAGTTTTGCATATTCTGTTGCAGTGACTGAGATTCCCATTCATTCATTCAACAAATATTTATTGAACATCTGCAGTTTGTCATATCTGTGGTTGGCGGTAGGTATTCAGTGGTGAATAAAAGAAGCCGTGGCCCCTGATGTCAAGCACCCCGCCTCCTTTTTTTTTTTTTTTGACATGCTATTCAGCATGCAGTATCTTAGTTTCTGGCACAGGGATCGAACCCGTGCCCCGCATAGGAGCATGGAGTCTTAAACACTGGACCGCCAGGAAAGTCCCCCAGTCTGCCTCCTTTTTAATTGCAAAACCTTATTGAGAGGTTGCCTGTACCCCACTTTCATGACTTGATTAGTTTAATGGCTTTTGGGCTGTTGCAGAATTTCTGCAACAGAGCAGAACCTGGGCTGGGCTGGGCTGGGGGCCTGGCAGGTTGTAATGATGTGCTTAAGGACATGAAATCTGCAACACATGGATGAAGGGCTGGGCAGCTAGGAGGGAGCATGAGGGTGCAAGGCCCCTGGCAGGGCATGGGGTACCATAGTTGAGAAAACTGAAGCAGAAAGGACCTTTGAGATAATTGAATTGATCTCTTTCATTTTCATCTTGAGGACAACTGGGCTAAGGGCAGGTCCCGCCGGTCGTGAGTGTGACCCCCTCCTCTACCCTGAATACTCTGGTATCACGTATTAAAGTCCCTTTCCAGCTCATGTAGCTGGCATCTTTCTTTGTTCACAGACCTCAATTATGTACAGCTGGGCTGCTGGGAGAGCTGTGAGCAGAAAGGTCAGCCATGTGGTGCCCCTGGTTAGTTCTGACTCAATGGCCCGGCCGCTCCATCCACTGGTCCCTGACTGTGGGCTCTGAATGAGCAGCGTGTGGGCTTCTCCCTGGGCTCCAGCTGCCTGGGTCACTGTGCTTCCTGGCACTTAGTGACATGTGTGTGCATGCTCAGTCATGTCTGACTGTTTGCGACCCCATGAACTGTAGCCCACGAGGCTCCCCTGTCCATGGAATTCTCCAGGCAAGAATACTTGAGTGGGTTGCCATTTCCCTTTTCCAGGATATCTTCCAAACCTGGGGATTGAACCTGGGTCTCTTGCATCTCCTGCAGTGGCAGATGGGTTCTTTACCACTGTGCCACCTAGGAAGCAGAGATCACTCAAATCTTGGGCTCACAAAGGTGGCTCCAGCTGCCAACGGGAGCAACTTGACCTTGGACTTGGCTCAGCACCCCCTCGGAGCCTGGTCTGGAGGAAGGACTGGGTGCCTCCCGGAGCACAGTGGGCCATTTTCAGGGTTCACTCTCCTGTTGCAGCCAAACCCTTCTGCTGATTCCTCCCATCTCATGCTCTGAGCTGAGGGCCTAAAGGGCTTGTCCAGCCCCTTGCTACTTCCTCAAACCCACTGCCCTAGTTCTGTCTGCCATCTGTTTTGTGTTCTGTTTTGTCATCTGTGCTGGTAATAGTTGGAGAGAGAAGTTCTCTGAATATCACCTAGAAAGGGGCTTCCTGTTGCAGTGTATTGGCTTTCTAGGGCTGCCGTAACAAAGCGTCACAAACAAGAGGGCTTGCAACAACAAACGGATTCTCTCACGGTCAAGGTGTCGGCAGGACCCCACTTCTTTGAAGAGCTAGGCAGAATCTGTCCCAGATTCTGTCCCTAATCTGCTTTAGGCTCTGGCGATGCAGGCGATCCTTGACCTGCAGCTACAGCCCTTCAACCTCTGCCTCCCTCATCACTTGACTATCTTTTCCCCTTGGGCCTGTGTTTCCCTTCCTCTTCTTATAAGGACACCAATCGTATTGGATTATGGAATAGGGTCACCCAACTCCAGCGTGACTTCATCTCCACCAGTGGCCCGTGTAACAACTCTATTTCCAAATAAGGTCCCATTCTGAGGTGTGAAAGTGTTACTCACTCAGTCGTGTCGGACTCTTTATGATCCCATGGACTGTAGCCCGTCAGGCTCCTCTGTCCCTGAGATTCTCCAGGCAAGAATACTGGAGTGGTAGCCATTCCCTTCTCCAGGGAATTTTCCTGACCCAGGGATTGAACCCAGGTCTCCTGTGTTGCAGACAGATTCTTTACCGTCTGAATCACCAGGGAAGCCCATTCTGAGGTATAGCTTCAACATATCTTTTGGGGGGACATAGATTAATCTATGACCCATAACAGTTGGAGCTCACGAAATGGATGGAGGGAATGTGGGTGGATGTTTTGCCCTCAGGTGTATGTATCTCTCCATTATCTGCACCCTGCAGCCAATGATCACCAAGGTGTGTGTGTGTGGGGGGGCGGGTAGCCAGGATTTTGTAGGGATTGAGGCCCATGCTGCTTGAGGCTGTCTTTTTTTTTTTTTTAAAGTTTTATTGTCGTCCATCGGTTTATAATGTGTTTATTTCCACTGTGCAGCAAAGTGATTCAGTTATGCATATACACACTCTTCTACATACTTTTCCACTATGGTTTATCACCGGATATTGAATGTAGCTCAGTGTTCTGTACAGTAGCACCTTGTTGCTTATCCATCCCATATATAACAGTTTGTATCTGCTCATCCCAAACTCACAATCCTTCCCTCCCCATGGGGGCTCTCTCTAAGAAAAAGAATACACAGTTATGAATACAAAAATAGGTATAAAGTTGTACCTGTACCTATATCTATCTATAGTTTATTATATTTTATGACGTTTTGACATCTTCCAAAACCTTTCTGGCTGAGGAGAGACTGCCATTCCTGGGGGCTAGCCAGTTCTTAGGCCTTTGATATGTGAACTCACCAATGCAGACTCAGACCTTCTCTGCCTGGCCCTTGTATCCCAGAGGTGATATTTCTCTGCCTTAATCAGTCAGGTAGGTAGGGACAGACCTATGGCCCAAACCTGCTAGAATTACTTACACTTGCCAATCCTGAGCCGCTCACCCTTCCCTGCCTCGCCTTTCCCATGGAAACTTCAATAAAGGCCGTGGTGTGAGCACTCCCTCATTCCTGTCTTCTGAGCCTGGTGCTTCCCGTGTGGCCCTGCATGTGAACCCTGCCTCCTGTCCCTAGGACACAGGAGAACAATAAACTGTTTTCCTGAGCCTCTTCTCTGTCTCATCTTGCGGCCACACCTGGCTGACCGTTTCATAAAAAGAATACGAGAGTGAATGTTTATTTAGAATAAGAGAATAAATTATAATAAAACAAAAACTAAAAAAGTTGACAAATACCATAAGCATCACAAAATCCAGAATAATAATATGGACACTGTTGCCCTGTGCGGATGTCCTTTACCAGGTGAGGATGGGAGATGGTGGGGTGGCTAGCCTAGCGGTATTCAGAGGAGGCCTGTTGTTGTTCAGTTGCTCAGTTATGGCCAACTCTTTGTGACCCCACGGACTGCAACATGCTACCAGGCTTCCCTGTCCTTCACCATGTCCTGGGGCTTGCTCAAACTCCTGTGCATTGAGTTGGTGATGCCTTGGACTCATTGCGGCCTGGGGGCAGTGGTTATTCATGGAAAGTGAAAGTGTTAGTCATTCAGTTGTGTATGACTCTTTGCAACCCCATGGACTACAGCCCACCAGGCTCCTCTGTCCACGGGATTTCCCAGGCAAGGATACTGGAGTGGGTTGCCATTTTCTTCTCCAAGGGATCTTCCTGACCCAGGGCTTGAACTTGAGTTTCCTGCATTGCAGGCAAATTCTTTACAGGGAAGCCCAAAAGCCACGGCAAACCTAGCACGTGTGCTAAGTCACTTTAGTCATGTCTGACTCTTTGTGACTCTATGGACGGCAGCCCACCAGGCTCCTCTCTCTGTCCGTGGAATTTTCCAGGCAAGGATACTGGAGTGGGTTGCCATGCCCTCCTCCAGGGGATCTTCCCGACCCAGGGATTGAACCTGTATCTCTTATGTCTCCTGCATTGCAGGTGGGTTCTTCACCACTAGCACCATCTGGGAAGCATCTCAATATTTTATCTGGTATGGCTGCATTGCTATATTTGGGCCACATCTTCATGCTGGATATAAGAATAGCTCCTCCTTGCTCCCACATTGGCCTCCCCTTAGCCCAAAGGTAGGTCAGTGGGGCTCTGTGTGGAAGGCTTGGTGGTACTGGCCATGGCTACAGGTGGTGGAGAGGGAGCTCACCTGGGATGGCTTTCTGGGGTTTTCTATTCTAGGGAGAGGCAGTCTGCAGCAGACTATATGAGAAAACTACATTTATCCAGGAAATCAAAAGAACTGAACTATAATTCAAACATTATGAGGGGAGGCATGTAGGTCTTTAAAAGTCAGAGAGAGTTGGGACTTGATGATTTAGAAGGGAATGCAGGGACAGCTGTTTCCCAAACACGATATTAGCCCACCTGCCTGGCAGCGAGTAGGGGCAGTTGAAAAGGGAAAAGGTGAGGAGGGAACTTACAGATTCAGCTTAGACTCATCCAGTGTGAGAGCTGGAAGGGAGTCTGATGGAGAAACAGAGGCCCAGAGAGGCAAAGTGACTTGCTGAACGTCGTATAACTTCCTATTTTGACTCAGGCTTCTAATAGAATTTCTCACTAAGATAGCTTTGGGCAATCCTTAAGGCAGGCTGCGAGAGTACTAGACTTGGAGTTTTTTCTCATGTCCCTTTGTCAAGAACTTGGACACATGGTCACACCTAAGTGTAGAGGAGCCTGGGAAATGTGGTCGAAACCAGGTCATGGTATGCTGGGCTATACTGCTAATACTCTGGAGGAGGGGAAAGGGATTTTGACTGACAGCTGGCATTCTCTGTCATGAGCTAGAAGAAGGTATGTGCAAAAAAACCCGGCAAGGTCGTGATTGCTATTAAGCTCTTCTAGGTTTGATTTGATTCATTATCAACTTAATGGTGACGCACTTCAGAAAACTCTAAAAAACACATTAGGGGCAAGAAAGGGGAAGAATGAACTGTGTGTTTATTAAGCACCTACTATGTGCTACCCAGCCCTGTGCTATCAACTGAGGGGATATCTAAGGAAAAGATGTTATCCCCATCCTCATGGGCCCTTACAGTGTATAGTTTCCAAAACACACTTGGAAAATAAAGGACATCCAAACCATTTGTTGCAGACCAGGAATGCAACAGAAATCCTGGGCCAGACCTCATTTCGGCCCATCCAGGCATCTGAGCACATACCAGGCTGGTTCTGTGCTGAGCTCTGGGAATAAGAGAAGTCATGAGTCCTGCCTTCTGGGGACACATAGTCTTATAGGGGAGGGTCACCCAGGAGTGTGACAAGCTATAAAACATAGTGGAGAGACTTCGGTGTCACCGGAGAGACCCAGATGGCATCACAACTGGATTGGGGATGGTGGAGGCAACCAGGGAAGGCTTCCTAGAGGAGGTGAGGTTTGCTGATGTTATTGGAAGAATGATCCAACTGGTTGTGAGGAGGTGAGGCTGAGGGATCCCATGGGGAGAGAAGACAAGAGCAGAGTTGGGATGACGGGAGAGCACTGAGAGGATGGGGCATAGGAAGGAAATGTTGATTTAGCTGTGGGACAGGCAGGATGTCTGGAAAGTGAGGGCTTTGCCTCTCCCTGTGGAAGCAGAGGACCAGCTCCTTTCTCCCTGGATGGTGGTGATGAGGCTGCAGAAGGAGACCAGGCTCTGTTGGTTGGACACTCCCACCTAGGACTGGGAGTCTGGAGGTTGACATGAGGAGGTGGAGACGCTGAGGGGTGGTCATGGAGGCTGCAGGGATGTTGGATGATGGCAGCAGGGGTGGTGTCAGCAGTGGCATCCTGGTTGCACCACCCCCTGGTCCACGTGAGTTTATTTCTGCCCTTTGCTGGCTGACCTCCCAGTTTCCCATCGATTCTATGAGTGCCCCAGTGTCCTCAGGAAACAAGGTCCTTCTGCCTTAAGTCAGACACAGTCACTTTCTGCTGTTGGCAACCCAGAACCCTGATGCAGAATGGTCAGCTGGAGCCATGGTCAGACATGGGGCCTTTAATGCCAGGGTGAGGAGGAGTATGGACAATGGGGAGCCATGGGAGGTGCATGAGTGAAGTAGTGCCTTGATTGACAGATCCAGGAAGAGTCAGTAGTAGACTGGAACAGGGAGGAACAAAACTTCAAGGGCACAGAGGAGACACTGTGAGAAAGTATCAGTGGAGGAGAATTGGTCAGATTGACAGGTTTTTGCAACTGGCTGGATATGGCAGGACAGTGGGGAGAACTTTCCATAGAGACTCCACATCTATTTCCTCTCAATGGTCTTCTCAATAACCATCTCATCTGTTTCAATTTATGGTTGTGGAGGGAAGGTTGTAGATGGAGGGGGGCCAGCCTAGCTCTCCAGCCTCATCTGGGAGGTGGACGCCCCCTTGGAGCTGTCCTTTCCATGTAAGCAGACAGAAGGCTTAGGAAAGATTAGCTTTTAAGGGGAGGGGAAGAAAGTGACCCTTAATTCCTCTTTAATAACATGTGTCAGTAGGTAACGTTTTCAATATGTCACTGTGTCTGCAGCTCCGGTCAGCGGGTCACTATCATTTCTGAGCAATAAACAAAAGACTGCTTTTAATTACTTCTGTGGAATTGCCTGACCCGTGCATGATTAAATATTCATTATGTAGAAAGAGGCATTTTCTTTGTATATAGATCTATATTAAATTTAGCTGGCAACCCGCTGACAGAATGGTACTAATAAATTTCTTGTAACAGGTCGCAGCTTGTCCTGGTTTCCCCAGCTCTTCTCTCTCCATCCCTCTCTCCAGATCCCTGCTTCTGTCTTGGCCCAGCTATCTCTACATCACTTAGAAAAACTGTGGTGAAATTCATACAACTTACATTTAAACATTTTAATGTGTGCAGTTCAGTGGCATTTAGTGCCTTCACGCCTTCACCATGCTGTGTAACCCCAGCTCTCTCTAGTTTCAAAAATTTTCACCACCCCCCTCAGTAGGACACCCCATGCCCATTAAGTAATCACACCCTGTTCCTTCCTTCTCCTATCTCCTGTTGATCACTAATCCACTTTCTGTCTCTACGGATTTGCCTATTCTGGATATTTTCCATAAAAGGAATCATATAACTTGGGAACTTCTGTGTCTGGCTTCTTTCACTCATGTTTTTGAGGTTCATCCAAATTTTAGAACGTGTCAGTACTGCATTTCTCTTTATAGCTGAATAATATTCCACTGTATGGATGTACCACAATTTGTTTAAATTCATCTACTGATGCATACTTTGGTCGTTTCCACTTTTGGGTTATTATGAATAATGCTGCTGTGAACATTCATGTACAAGTTAGATGTGGACATGTGTTTTCATTTTTCTTGGGTACACAAGAGTGGAATTGCTAGGTCACATATTAATTCTATGTTTAACTTTATAAGGAAATTCCATTCTGTTTTCCGCAGTAGCTGGGCCATTCTGTAACCCTAGCCCCCTGTGTAAGCGATGTTGTGAGGGTTTCTATTTCTCCACATCCTAACTAACTGAAAAATACTCATTAAAAAAAATTCTAGTAGTGGGTTTGACTTGGTATTTCATTGAGGTTTTGATTTGCATTTTCTGAATGACCAATGATGTTAAAAATCTTTTCATGTGATTGTTGGCCATTTGTATATCTTTTTTGGAAAAATGCCTATTCCAATATCTTGCCCTTTTATTTTGTAATGGTTTTCACATTTAAAAATTATTTATTTGGCTGTGCCAGGTCTTAGTTGCACCATGCAGGATCTTCGTTTTGGCATGTGGATCTAGTTCCCTGATGAGGGATAGAGCCCAGGCCTCCAGAATTGGGAGCATGGAGTCCTAGCCACTGGACTACTGGGTAAGTCCCTTTTGCTCTTTTATTAATTGGGTTGCTTATCTTGTTGTCCTTGTGTCAAAGTGTTCTTTATACATTCTGGATATTTATCAAGCATATGATTTACAAATACTTTCTCCCATTCTATGGGTTGTCTCTTCACATTTTGATAATGCCTTTATGCACAAATTTTTTAAATTTTGTGAGTCAAATTTACCAATCTTTTACTTTGCTATTCATGCTTTTAGTGTCAAGTCTAAAATTTGTTGCCAAATCCAATGCCATAAAGATTTACCCCTATGTTTTCTTCTAATTGTTTTTTTTAATAAAGTTTTGACTCTAATATTGAAGTTGTCCATCCATTTGAGTTAATTTCTGAATATAGAGTGAGGTGGAAAGCCCTGTGGTTCAGCAGTAAAGAATCCTCCTGCTAATGCAGGAGACGTGGGTTTGATCCCTGGGTGGGGAAGAACCCCTGGAAAAGGAAGTGGCACCCCACTCCAGTATTCTTGCCTGGGAAATGCCATGGACAGAGGAGCCTGGCGGGCTGCATGGGACTGCGCAGAGTGTGACACAACTTAGCAACTAAACAGCAGCAATGAATACGGTGACGTAAGGCTCTAACTCCGCCCTTTTGCATACGAATATCCAGTTGTCCTGACACCTTTTGTTGAAGAGACTGCTCTTTCCCCCACTGAACGAGCTTGGCATGCTTGTCAGACATTCTGTCAATAGTAATCTCTTTGTGTTTCTTTGTCTCCCTGTCTCTCTCACAGGATCTCCCTGTTTCCACTGTTCTCTTGTCTTGTAGACATATGTCTACTTACCTACATTCCTTACCTGTTGTCTTCCTACTCTAGCATTTTAAGTGGAAGGGAAGTGATGGAATTGGGGTGTGCCCTGGCGGAAGTGATCAGCCAAATGAAGAGATGCCATGTAAGGAGGGGGCCTGCCATTCCTTACCAGATAAGTGCTCTGGTACAGAGAGGAGGAGCAGCCTCAGGGCTGGAGTGGGACAGGAGGGTAGGCTTGGTCTTTCCTTTTAAAACTGGATCAGGACTACCGTGTATATATGTGTATTATTTCATTACATTCTGAATCTACCTCTTGATTTACCATTTCTTTTATACACTATGGAAAATTAACTGTATTAAATCAATAGATGATTTGAGTTTCTTAATTTTTTCCTTTCCTCTTTCATTCTCTCTTGTTCCCCTTGCCTATAACAACCTATTATTCAGGTATGGCCATACAGACAGAATGAAAACCACAATTACAGAAAACTAATCAAACTGATCACATGGATAAGAGCCTTGTCTAACTCAATGAAACTATGAGCCATGCCTTGTAGGGCCACAAAAGACGGGTGGATCATGGTGGAGAGTTCTGACAAAATGTGGTCCACTGAAGAAGGGAGTGGAAAACCACTTCAGTATTCTTGCCTTGAGAATCCCATGAACAGTATGAAAAGGCAGAAAGATATGACACTGAAAGATGAACTCCCCAGGTCGGTAGTTGGCCAATATGCTACTGGAGAACAGTGGAGAAATATCTTCAGAAAGAATGAAGAGACAGAGCCAAATCAAAAACAACACCCAGTTGTGGATGTGACTGGTGATGGAAGTAAAGTCTGATGCTGTGAAAAACAATACCGCATAGGAACCTGGAATGTTAGGTCCATGAATTAAGGTAAATTGAAAGTGGTCAAACAGGAGATAGAAAGAGTGAAATTCGTCATTTTAGGAATCAGTGAATGAAAATGGACTGGAATGGGTATATTTAACTCAGATGACCATTATATCTACTGCTGTGGGTAACAATCCCTTAGAAGAAATGGAGTAGCCCTCATAGTCAACAAGAGTCCGAAATGCAGTACTTGGGTGCAATCTCAAAAATGACAGAATGATCTGTTTGTTTCCAAGGCACACTATTCAGTATCACAGTAATCCAAGTCTATGCCCCGACCAGTAATGCTGAAGGGGCTGAAGTTGAATGCTTCTATGAAGACCTACAAGACATTCTAGAACTAACACCCCAAAAAGATGTCCTTTTCATCATAGGGGACTGGAATGCAAAAGTAGGAAGTCAAGAGATACCTGGAGTAACAGGCAAATTTGGCCTTGGAGTACAAAATGAAGCAGGGCAAAGGATAATAGGTTTGTTAGGTCAGCAGCCAGAGAAGGCAATGGCACCCCACTCCAGTACTCTTGCCTGGAAAATCCCATGGACAGAGGGGCCTGGTAGGCTGCAGTCCATGGGGTCGCTAGGAGTTGGACACGACTGAGCGACTTCACTTTCACTTTTCACTTTCATGCATTGGAGAAGGAAATGGCAACCCACTCCAGTGTTCTTGCCTGGAGAATCCCAGGGACGGGGGAGCCTTGTGGGCTGCCGTCTATAGGTTCGAACAGAGTCGGATACGACTGAAGCGACTTAGCAGCAGTAGCAAAGGATAATAGAGTTTTTCCAAGAGAACACACTGGTCACAGCAAACATCCTCTTCCTATACATGGATATATACATGGACATCACCAGATGGTCGATACCGAAATCAGATTGATTATATTCTTGGCAGCCAAAGATGGAGAAGCTCTAAACGGTCAGCAAAAACAAGACCAGGAGCAGACTGTGGCTCAGATCATGAACTCCTTATTGCAAAATTCAGACTTAAATTGAAGAAAGGGGGAAAACCATTAGACCATTCAGGTATGACTCAAATCAAATCCCTTATGATTATACAATGGAAGTGACAAACAGAGTCAAGGGATTAGATTTGATAGAGTGCCTGAAGAACTGTGGACAGAGGTTTGTGACATTGTACAGAAGGCAGGGATCAAGACCATCCTCAAGGAAAAGAAATGCAAAAAGGCAAAATGGTTGTCTGAAGAGGCCTTACAAATAGATGAGAAAAGAAGAGAAGCTAATGGCAAAGGAGAAAAGGAAAGATATACAAATCTGAATGCAGAAAGGTCAAAAAAATGACAAGGAGAAGTAAGAAAGCCTTCCTCAGTAATCACTGAAAAGAAAAGAGGAAAACTATAGAATGGGAAAGACTAGAGATCTCTTCAAGAAAATTAGAGATACCAAGGGAACATTTCAGGCAAAGATGGGCACAATAAAGGACAGAAATGGTATGGACCTAATAGAAGCAGAAGATATTAAGAGGAGGTGACAAGGATACACAGAATAACTATACCAAAAAGATCTTCATGACCCAGATAACCACGATGGCAATGATCACTCACCTAGATTCAGACATCCTGGAGGGTGAAGTCAAGTGGGCCTTAGGAAGCATCACTATGAACAAAGCTAGTGGAGGTGATGGAATTTCAGTTGAGCTATTTCAAATTCTAAAAGATGATACTGTGAAAGTGCTACACTCAGTATGCCAGCAAATTTGGAAAACTCAGTGGACACAGGACTGGAAATGGTCAGTTTTCATTCCAATCTCAAAGAAAGGCAATGCTGAAGAATGTTCAAACTACCGCACAATTGCACTCTTCTCACCCGCTAGCAGTGTAATGCTCAAAATTCTCCAAGCCGGGCTTCAATAGCTCGTGAACCATGAATTTCCAGATATTCAAGCTGGATTTAGAAAAGGCAGAGAAACCAGAGATGAAATTGCCAACATCCATTGGATCATCAAAAAAGCAAGAAAGTTCCAGAAAAGCATCTATTTCTCTTTATTGACTATGCCAAAGCCTTTGACTTTCACAACAAACTGGAAAATTCTTAAAGAGATGGGAATACCAGACCACCTTACCTGCCTCCTGAGAAATCTGTATGCAGGTCGAGAAGCAACAGTTAGAACTGGACATGGAACAACAGACTGGTTCCAAATTGGGAAAGGAGTACCTCAAGACTGTATATTGTCATCCTGCTTATTTAACTTATATGCAGAGTACCTCATGCAAAATGTCGGGCTGGATGAAGCACAAGCTGGAATCAAGATTGCCGGGAGAAATGTCAATAACCTCAGATACACAGATGACACCTGCCTTATGGCAGAAAGTGAAGAAGAACTAAAGAGCTTCTTGATGAAAGTGAAAGAAGAGAGTGAAAAAGTTGGCTTAAAACTCAACATTCAAAAAGTATGATCATGGCATCTAGTCCCATCAGTTCAGTTCAGTCGCTCAGTCATGTCCGACTCTTTGCGACCCCATGGATTGCAGCACGCCAGGCCTCCCTGTCCATCACCAACTCCCGGAGTTCACTCAGACTCACATCCATCGAGTCAGTGATGCCATCCAGCCATCTCATCCTCTGTTGTCCCCTTCTCCTCCTGTCCCCAATCCGTCCCAGCATCAGAGTCTTTTCCAATGAGTCAACTCTTCGCATGAGGTGGCCAAAGTATTGGAGTTTCAGCTTTAGCATCAGTCCTTCCAAAGAACACCCAGGGCTGATCTCCTTCAGAATGGACTGGTTGGATCTCCTTGCAGTCCAAGGGACTCTCAAGAGTCTTTTCTCCAACACCACAATGCAAAAGCATCAATTCTTCAGTGCTCAGCTTTCTTCACAGTCAACTCTCACATCCATACATGACCACTGGAAAACCCATAGCCTTGACTAGATGGACCTTTGTTGGCAAAGTAATGTCTCTGATTTTGAATATGCTATCTAGGTTGGTCATAACTTTCCTTCCAAGGAGTAAGCATCTTTTAAATTCATGGCTATCATCATCATCTGCATTGATTTTTGAGCCCCCAAAAATAAAATCTGACACTGTCTCCACTGTTCCCCCATCTATTTCCCATGAAGTGATGGGACCAGATGCCATGATCTTCATTTTCTGAATGTTGAGCTTTAAGCCAACTTTTCACTCTCTTCTTTCACTTTCATCAAGAGACTTTTTAGTTCCTCTTCAGTTTCTGCCATAAGGGTGGTGTCATCTGCATATCTGAGGTTATTGACATTTCTCCTGGCAATCTTGATTCCAGCTTGTGCTTCCTCCATCCCAGCGTTTCTTGTGATGTACTCTGCATGGAAGTTCAATAAGCAGGGTGACTATATACAGCCTTGACGTACTCATTTTCCTCTTTGGAACCAGTCTATGGTTCCATGTCCAGTTCTAACTGTTGCTTGCTGACCTGCATATAGGTTTCTCAAGAGGCAGGTCAGGTGGTCTGGTATTCCCATCTAGTCCCATCACTTCATGGCAAATAGAGAGGGAAACAATGGAAACAGTAGGGGACTTTATTTTCTTGGGCTCCAAAATCACTGCAGATGGTGACTGTAGCCATGAAATTAAAAGACACTTGCTCCTTGGAGGAAAAGCTATGACCAACCCTGACAGCATATTAAAAAGCAGAGATGTTACTTTGCTAACAAAAGTCCATCTAGTCAAAGCTATGGTTTTTCCAGTAGTCATGAATGGATGTGAGGGTTGGACTATAAAGAAAGCTGAGCACCAAAGAATTGACACTTATGAACTGTGGTGTTGGAGAAGACTCTTGAGAGTCCCTTGGACTGCATGGAGATAAAACCAGGCAATCCTAAAGGAAATCAGTCCTGAATATTTGTTGGAAGAACTGATGCTGAAGCTGAAGCTCCAATACTTTAGCCACCTGATGTGAAGAACTGACACCTTAGAAAAGACCCTGATGCTGGGAAAGACTGAAGGCAGGAGAAGGGATGATAGAGGATGATGTGGTTGGATGGCATCATCAACTCGATGGACATGAGTTTGAGCAAGCTCCGGGTGTTGGTGATGGACAGGGAAACCTGGTATGCTGTAGTCCATGGGGTTGCAAAGAGACATGACTGAGTGACTGAACTGACACAGCATTTTGGGCAGCTGAGCTAGGATTCATTTTAATCCAGGTCAGGTATGCTGTTTACCAGTCCAGCTAGGGCAGGGGATACCACCTTTCTGGGATTTGGTTTCCTCATTTGTAAAATGAGTAATGGATATGAAAGTGCTTTACAAACTGCACAGCAAGGGGATCTTATAATAATTATTATAGTACAAATAATTTATTGTTGTTTTAAAACCACAAAGATTGAATGAAGGAGTGACAAGTTGCTGAAAATTGTGGGGCATTTTCCTTCAGTGAGTGAGGACCCTGCAGAGCAGTGCTATGGACAGGAACCTCACTGCCACCAGAGCCTGGTGACTCCACCCACACTCTCTCCATTTGCCCAACCTCTAACTTCCTTTATAGTTAAAAGGCCCTAAAGACCATTGAGTCTTAACTGCTTATTTGGCAGAGGCAGAAACTAAGGCCCAGTAAGGGCTTTGTCAGGGCGCCACAGCCATCAGTGATGGAGCCCATCTTCCTACTCAGAGATCTGACTCTGGTCAGGAGGCCCCTCTGCCTCTTTAGACAGTTCCCTGGTGGTGGTGCTCAACCTCAAGAAGCATTCTTTACATTTTGGGAAGTTGGTATCTTCCAGGGTACAGAAAAGTGATAGGCTCTCTATGGGGCCAATAAGAACTCAAAGATTGACCCCTCTTCCAATTGTAGTTGGAAGAAAGTTACATTAGCAGGAGCATATTTTGGGCTCAGGGTATTTGTTTTTTAATAAAATATTCCAGACATGCAAAACCATATACCCACCACCCTGCATGAGAAAGAAAGAGGGAAAAACAAATTCAGCAAAGTTACAGGATAAAAAATTAACATGCAAAAATCATTTGCATTTCTACCCATTAACAATGAAAAATCTGAAAAGAAAATCAAGAAAACCATTTATTTAAAATAGCATAAAAACTGAAAGTGAAAGCATAAAAATTACTCAGGAATAATTTAGTGCAGTTCAGTTCAGTCGCTCAATTGTGTCCGACTCTGCAACCCCATGAATCGCAGCACCAGGCCTCCCTGTCCATCACCAACTCCCAGAGTCTACCCAAACCCATGTCCATCGAGTCGGTGATGCCATCCAGCCATCAAATCCTCTGTCGTCCCCTTCTCCTTCTGTCCCCAATCCTTCCCAGCATTAGGGCTTTTTCCAATGAGTCAACTCTTCTCATGAGGTGGCCAAGGTATTGGAGTTTCAGCTTCAACATCAGTCCTTCCAATGAACACCCAGAATTGATCTCCTTTAGAATGGACTGGTTGGATCGCCTTGCAGTCCAAGGGACTCTCAAGAGTCTTCTCCAACACCACAGTTCAAAAGCATCAATTCTTCGGCACTCAGCTTTCTTTGTAATCCAACTCTCACATCCATACATGACCACTGGAAAAACCATAGCCTTGACTAGATGGACCTTTGTTGACAAAGTAATGTCTCTGCTCTTGAATATGCTATCTAGATTGGTCATAACTTTCCTTCCAAGGAGTAAGCGTCTTTTAATTTCATGGCTGCAGTCACCATCTGCAGTGAAGTCTTTGAATTCAAACACATCATGTGTTTGTGAACTGCTTGACCTAGGGCAAGTTCAGTGCTCTGAGCCTCAGTTTCAACATCTGTAAAATGGGGATTGGTGTTACCTGTCTTGAAAAATCATGCCAACAATGAGATGATGGTGGATATCATGCATGACTCAGAGCAGGTGTGCAATGAATGTGACCCCCCTCTCCCCCTCAAGGCTGCACTGGACCCAGTTCTGACTCAGTGTGTGTATGTGTGTGTAAATGGGATAGTGGGGTGACTTAAATATGAAGTAAGTGGTGATATTTGTCCCCTCTGGATTTCTTGTCTCATATTTTCCCTTATGAGAAAGCCAAAGCCCTTGACTGTGTGGATCACAACAAACTGTGGAAAATTCTTAAAGAGATGGGAATACCACACCACCTTACTTTCCTCCTCAGAAATCTGTGTGCAGGTCAAGAAGCAATAGTTAGAACTGGACATGGAACAATAGACTAGTTCCAAATTGGGAAAGGAGTATGTCAGGGCTGTATATTGTCACCCTGCCTATTTAACTTAAATGCAGAGTATATCAGGCGAAGTGCCAGGCTGGATGAAGCACAAGCTGGAATCAAGATTTCCGGGAGAAATGTCAATAACCTCAGATACGTAGATGACACCTCCATTATGGCAGAAACAGAAAAAGAACTAAAGAGCTTCTTGATGAAAGTGAAAGAGGAGAGTGAAAAATTTGGCTTAAATCTTAACATTCAAAAACCTAAGATCATGGCATCCATCCCATCACTTCATGGCAAATAGGGAAACAATGGAAACAGTGGCTGACTTTGTTTTCTTGGGCTCCAAAATCACTGCAGATGGTGACTGCAGCCATGAAATTAAAAGACACTTGCTCCTTGAAACAAAAGCTATGACCAACCTAGACAGCATATTAAAAAGTAGACCTTTGCTAACAAAAGTCCGTTTAGTCAAAGCTATGACTTTTCCAGTAGTCATGTATGGATGTGAGAGTTGCACCATAAAGAAAGCTGAGCACCGAAGAATTGAGGTTTTTGAATTATGGTGTTGGAGAAGACTCTTGAGAGTCCCTTGGACTGCAAGGAGATGCAACCAGTCAATCCTAAAGGAAATCAGTCCTGAATATTCGTTGGAAGGACTGATGCTGAAGCTGAAACTCCAGTACTTTGGCCACCTGATGCAAAGAACTGATTCATTGGAAAAGACCATGATGCTGGGAAAGATTGAAGGCAGGAGGAGAAGGGGACGACAGAGGATGAGATGGTTGAATGGCATCGATAGATGGACTGACTCGATGGACATGAGTTTGGGCAAGCTCCAGGAGTTGGTGAGGGACAGGGAAGCCTGCTGTGCTGCAGTCCATGGGGTCGCAAAGAGTCGGACACGACTGAGCGACTGAACTGATTTTCCCTTATCTTCAGAATTATTTGTTTTCAGTGGTAGTTTCATATCCACCTGTGGACAGTGAAGGACTTGGGAGAATGAGATAAAATGGGGGATGACAATGCATGCCAAACCCTCCACACACAACTGTGTTTAATCCAATAGGCCTTTTCTTTGCTTATTTGATGAGAAAGGGAGGCCTGCAGAGGGCAGCACCTGGCCAGTCCTTCACCATGAGGGACTGGCTCAGGGGCCTATGGACTTTGCAAGAAATCAAGAGACTCCCCAGGCACAGGGGAGGGGTGAGGATTTCTGGAAGGAAATTTCTAGAAGGAACCTCAGTTCTAGTGTTGAGACACTCATGATTCTTCCCTGTAAGGCAGTGATGCTGATTAAACTGGGCTCCTGGGCTTCTTGGTCCCTGTGATTCCAGGCAACCTCTTTTCAGTCCCTCAAAGGAGTCACTTATAAAACCTCCCAGTTTCAGACCTGAGAGGAACCTAGATGGAGATCTAACCCTAATACATTTTAACCAAAGCAGGGGGCGAGCAACCTGGTAAGGCAGGTGTGTGTGTATCCCCATTTTACAGAAGAGAAAATGGAGACTCAGAGAGGTTAAGTGGCTTTCCCTAGGTCCCACAGATAAGACGTTACATTTCTTTTGTTTGCAGACTACAGAAATGACTAGGTAACTTAAGCAAAGGGGAGGAAAGTGAATCCTGGGGCATATTACAGAATGGCAAGAGAGTTCACTGGCTTGGCCCAGAAGGCTGGGGCCCGAGGCTGCACAAGAACCACAGGTGGCTGGCAGGCTGTGGCCCTTTGTCTCCTGGAAGCCCGTACCTGACTAAGCCCTGCCTCCAGGTCCTTCTAGGCCTCGTATCTCTCAGGTTTAAGATACAGGTCCCTGGGAGAGAGGTCCTGAATGGACCCTCTGGGGTCACTCAGCAGTGGTCAGGGGTCAGCATCACAAGGAGGAGTTACTACGGTGAAGCCCAGACACAGGTGTGCACCTCTGGTCTAGGCCGGCCCCCTGACTCTCAGTCAGCGCCTTTGCTCTGTCACACACCACTGTCGGGTCACTGCAGCAGTCTAATCCCAGTGACAGCCCAGCCAAGGAAACTAGGTGCTATTTGCATGTTAATGAAGGATGTCCAAAGACCAAAGGCCTTTGTTTGATTCCTGAAAGGCTGATTCTCCCATCTGATGGCAACTCTAGGCTCTGTAACAGATAGGGTACCAGGGACAAGGCACCCACTCCTGGTACCTCCTGTCACATCACACAAGGGTGCCTCCAACTCGTGAAGTTCCCCTGTTTATTTCTCCCGTTTCCCCAACTCCTTTCCATCTCCCTCTCCAAGGATTTAGTAATATGTTGTCTAGACACTACTGCTGCCGTTTCTCCTCCATTAATCCATTTTAATTGGAAAGTTATCATAATGCAAACTCTCTTCGGTATTATTTGCAGCTCTGCATTATTAGAACTTCACCAACTCGCTTTCCCAGCAAATTAAACTTGCTATGGAAGCAATGAGATCAGCTGCTCGTATTAAATCAGGCTGTGCGTTGTTAAGCGGGGTTGGGAATGAGGCTCCCTCAGCTGGGTGGGGTGCTGTTGCTGGAGGCATTTACAATGGCACTACTGTTTCTATGCTGGGGATTTGGCCTCTGTGCCCAATTCTCCTCTTTTTGGCTGAGTGCTCTGTGTTGGAAATTAGAGATGAGAAGAAAGAGGGGACAAAACAACCTCTGGTGGTATCTGGCCCCTCACCCAAAACCCAGGGCAAATGGCAGTGATCAGAATGTACATGGGACTAGCACTCAACAGATTATAAAGCACATTCAACTAGTCCTCAGAATGCTGTGAAGTTGGAATTCTCACAAAGAGGATAACTGAACTTGCTCTGGGTTGCACAGGCAACCCCGTGGTCCAGGCTCGTGTAGCTGATGTAATAGAGCAGGGACTCCACGCCAGGCCCTCTGCATCTGAAACCATGCCACCCCAAGGGACAAAATCAGAGCAAAGTAAGCGAACACCTTTCTCAGGGCAGAGCTTGGAAGGTGCACGATTGGTCCAAGCCAGTCATAGAATTCCTGTCTGCCTTTGCCAGGGAAGGTCTGGAGGCATCTGCCTGCCTGATTTCCAGCCAATTGCACCCGATGAAAAGACTGCCAGGGCCTTGTGTGAAACTTCTCTGATGACAGAGTGGTCCCAGCTGAGGTGAAATGCCCCCAAACTCTCGTGGTCTGCTTCTTGTCGCCAGTGCAGAGGGGTCAGTGGGAGTCTCTATTGCTCTCTCAACCTCAGCCTATGCTCTTGAGCAGAGTTCACTTTCCATCTGGGTAAAGGGTGCTGTGTGAAGCTGGCTCTACATCTCTGTGCGGCTCTAGGCAATGAACTTCAGGAAGAAGTTTCTGGACAAAATTCAGATATTGCTACGGGGCTAAATGGTATATGTGCATTTATATCTTGGGATGGAATAGAGATAATATTCCTCCCCTAACTGCAGAAGGTCAGGCACTGTGATGGCCTGGGGGCTCTTGGGACCCAGGATAGGAGACTGTGGCAGTCCATGGATGGTATGGAAATAGCCACTCACTGAAAGGCTGACTTTCAAGTGGTTCATGCTCTGCAGCCACCAGGACGGTGGGTCTGTAAGGCAGGTGGACTCAGAGGTGTCATGTTAGCATAGCCCCAAGGTGACTGAAATCTGCACAAACTTCCTGCCCATTTCCCACTCCAGTGCTTTCTGGAGGATGGGGAACCCATGGATCTGGCGATGGGTATTGCCCCCCACTTACCCTTATCTATGCAAGTTAGTTAACTCCAAGAAGCTCCTCTTTCCTCAACTGAACGTGGGCAGTAAGACCCCAAGGCAGTGGGTATGGAGTGCCCTGCAGACTTACAGGAGGGTGTCAGAAGTGTTTCTCAAGAAGGCATACCAGGTGCATAGATCTGGGGTACATCCATGGCATCAAGACTCTTGGGACAAGGCCTAGGAATCCACATTTTCCTATAAGTGCTCTGGGTTATCCTGACACACTCTGCACATTCAAGTGCCACCTGAAGAGCCTGTTGTGCCCTGGGAGGGTTCAGCAATTGGGCAGGCAGGGTAGTCAACTGACATGAGAGAGCTAAAGAGGCCAAGGCAATGCCCAGGGTCACCTGAGGCAGGGTAGAGTCTGGAACCTTACTCCCTCACCTGTCTCCACTGTCCTCATCCTCCTAGCTGCAGGTGGGAGGCCTTGGAGCTAAGGAAGCCCAGAATCAAGGGATGATAGCTATTAGGAGAAGCAGGAGCGCTCACTCATGCCATCCATGGCAGTGGGCTCTGGGCCTTTCCCAGGCCACATTCCCGCTTCTGGGAATATTAATAAAAATAAGACATGTTTATATAATGAGTCTGGGCTTTCCAATGGTTCAGGGGTAAAGAATCTGCCTGCCAGTGCAGGAGACACAAGAGATGCAGTTTTGATCCCTGGGTTGGGATGATCCCCTGGAGAAGGAAATGGCAACCCACTCCAATATTCTTGCCTGGAGAATTTAAGGGACAGAAGAGCCTGGTGGACTACAATCTATGGTGTCGCAAAGAGTCAGACACAACTTAGCGACTAAACAACAAAACGACATGCCTGGGCACTGGCTGAAACGCTTTACATGGACTAAATCAATCCTCACAATTAGCCTCTGAGATGGGCACTATCATTCTCCTCATTTTACAGATGAGGAGACTGAGGCACTCAGAAAGTACTGGCCATCCAAACAGACTCTCAGGCCCTGAAGCAGCAAGTGGGAATTTCTTCTGGGAACTTCTCCAAGCCCTGGTTTTACAGAGAGACAGCCCAGAGAGGAGAGGGCCAGGGAGAGCTACACCCAGTCCGCAGCCGAGCTGGGCTGGGTTGTGGCTCTGGCCTCCAGGCCACGCTGCCTTGTTTCGAAACGGGTGCTTATGGGCTGTTCTGGCCACAGGGCTCATTACTGAGGCTACAAATTGAATGAAATAGCTGCTTGGTTACAAATTAATAACAGATTTGTTTGTCATTAAGGCAGCATTGTTTAATAAAATTAGTTCAGCTGAGCGTAATTACCTTCATATAAAATTCTCCCTTAAAAATTACTTTGATAAATCTAAGCCAATTAGGCGGCATAGCAACTAGGGTGTGGGGTTTGGCTCTGAGCTTAGGTTGGGTCCCTACGGGACATCCTGGGTCCAGAATTCAGTTTCATGCCCCTGGGAACCTCGTGAAGGCCCAATGGAGAGCACGTAACTCAGCTTCTCCAAGGCAAAACCGTACAGGGCCTTGGACAGATCTCTCACTAAATCCCAAACGACTTTCCTCCTAAGCAGGCTTGCCTCCATTTTTCTTGCTACCCTTCCAGCCATTCATGCTCATTCCTAAACTCTGGGTTACCAGGGCATTTGTCTCCTCAAAGAATTTCAGGGTCTCCCTATTTGTCCATAAGCCTCTGTTGTATCCCAAACCTTGATCTTATTATTCAAGACCCTTCGAATCTGGTCTCCTGGTAATGTAGGGCAAATGATCACAAAACTGGGGGTCAGCCCATGCTGAGTCCTTGCAGGCCCCTTTGCCTCTTTGTCCTTCCATCCGTGTGTGCGTTGGTAGATCAGCCGAGCCCGACTCTTTGCGACCCCGTGGGCTTCCGTGTGCTCCCTTATAAAATGAGAAGCAGCAGTTTCCTGCTCAGACAGC
Source organism: Bos mutus (assembly GCF_027580195.1). Lineage (NCBI taxonomy): Eukaryota > Metazoa > Chordata > Mammalia > Artiodactyla > Bovidae > Bos > Bos mutus. Next base: position 15,960,523 of record NC_091626.1, read on the forward strand.
TGTGAGCATCACAGGAGATTATGACTATGGGGCTTTGGAAACCACAGCCCCCCGCTGAGGCTTCCCTGCTGCTCTCGCCCCCTTGCTTAGCAGCTGGTCAGCTTTCCCGGCCTGGCCACTCAGCTTACCACCATTTCTGGATCCCCCTTGTTGCTGGGGCCGTGCAGCCCTCTCTGGAACATCCTACCTGCTCCTCTCGGGTTAACTGGCTTAGGTTTTCAGGCTCAGTCAATGCCCACCTTTCTAGATGCTTCTCCTATTTGCTCTGCTGGCCCCTGGGCCACCTCCCTGAGCACCTTGAGCCTGACCTTGGAATTGTGTTCCCAGCCAGGAGTGGGGATGGGTATATGGAATCACACTCCACGTGGTTAATTTATAAGGCGTAAAACATTCTAGTTTTATGTTGTTGTTTCTTTCAGGGATTGTCTGGAAAATCTGCTGTAGAATCAAAAGACGTCTCTTCTGGGGACTTCCCTGGTGGTCCAGTAGTTAAGAACTTGTCTTCCAATGCAGGGGATGCGGGTTCGATCCCTGGTTTGGGGAACTAAGATCTCACATTGCATGGAGCAAGTAAGCCTTTGGGCTGCAATGAAAGATCCTGTGTGGCTCAACTAAAACCCAACACAGCCAAATAAATAAATAAATATTATTTAAAAAAAAAAGATGTTTCCCTTGGATGGGCTCTCAGAGATCAGCAGGCCCAACACTCTCATTCATGGAGGGGGAAATGGAGTCATGAAGCCACTTAGTGGTGGGGTCAGGCCTGACTCCCTCATCTCTTCACTTCTGGGCCAGAATTTACCCCAGACTGTATTTTCCATTGTTTCTCTTCTGTTCCAATTCTTCTTTGCCCTTTGCTGAGCCTGCTGAGCCCCCTGAGCCTGAGCCTGTCATTACTTGAACAATACTCTGGAATCCAGCTGCCTGGATTTCCTGTTCAACTCACAGGCCCAAGATCCCCAAATGGCCCAGCAGGAAGCCAGTGGAAGGTAAGGACTCTGAGTAGCGAGTGAAGAAGGAATTCATAGGGCCTGGACTCCATTTTAGGCCTGTTCATGCTGATCATGCTCGGCCACCTTTCCAATGGACTCTGAACTCTGTGTTTAGTGCCTATGAAAACAACAACAGAAGGATAAGACCCCCTGAAGACAGGGGAACCTGGAAGATCGTATCTAGGTTACTCATCGCCTAAGAGAAAACATACACTAATCACCCCTTTCTCTAGACAGGCCATAAATTTTTCTGTATCTATTGGAGTGTAACCCCTGGTTTATCGATTATTGGCTAATTGTTTGACTGTTTGAGCACATGAGCACATAGCACGTGAATGATGGGTTATTGGGATTGTATTTTCCTTGGTTTATGTAAGTCTCAAGGAATTTGGAGTGGTGGGTTCAGACACATACACATGAGGTATAAAAGATTTTCACAAATGTTGGTCGGGGTCCTTGGCTAAGAGGAGACTCTGCCTTGGGCCCACCAGTGTACTAAACTGCACTCCACTATCTGCATTGTCCTTCTGAGTGAGTTTGTTTCCTGGAACACATGGCTACAACAGGAGGACAGTCAGTCCAGTTCAGTTCAGTCGCTCAATCGTGTCTGACTCTTTGAGACCCCATGGACTGCAGCATGCCAGGTTTCCCTGTCCATCACCAACTCCCGGAGCTTGCTCAAACTCATGTCCATCGAGTTGGTGATGCCATCCAGCCATCTCATCCTCTGCCATCCCCTTCTCCTGCCTTCAATCTTTCCCAGCATCAGGGTCTTTTCCAATGAATCAGTTCTTTGCATCAGGTGGCCAAAGTGTTGCACCTTCAACTTCAGCACCAGCCTTTCCAATGAATATTCAGGACTGATTTCCTTTAGGATTGACTGGTTGGATCTCCTGGCAGTCCAAGGGACTCTCAAGAGTCTTCTCCAACACAGTTCAAAAGTATCAATTTTTCGGTGTTCAGCTTTCTTTATGGTGCAACTCTCACATCCATACATGACTACTGGAAAAACTATAGCTTTGACTAGATGGACTTTTGTCAGCAAAGTAATGACTCTGCTTTTAAATATGTTGTTTAGGTTGGTCATAGCTTTTCTTCAAAGGAACAAGCGTCTTTTAATTTCATGGCTGCATTTCAGGGAGGCATAGTGCCACATGGAGAAGGAAATGGCAACCCACTCCAGTGTTCTTGCCTGGAGAATCCCAGAGATGGAGCAGCCTGGTGGGCTGCCGTCTATGGGCTCACACAGAGTCGGACACGACTGAAGCGATTTAGCAGCAGCAGCAGTGCCACACAACTCCAGGGGGCGCCACTCATAGACTATTCTGTCCCCTGGCATTGCACACTGCACAGCCCACACAGCTATACATGGTGCCTTGCAAACCAGTGGGGATACATACGCATGTAAAGAAAAGACCCAACCCAAGTGCAGGGAGTAGCTAAGAAAAGGAAAGAAGCTGGAAAGAACTCAGGCAGGAAATAAGACAAGACAACCTTTCTTTCAGAGAGCCCTGCATCCGGCTTGTCATAGGGAGCACCTGGAGTCTGCAGGGGGGCACAAACTTACCTTGCAACTTCTGGGCTCAAGTTCCTCATTTGTAAGATGGTGAAAACAACATGTACTTTACAAGGGCAGGTAATGAGAAAATAGGTGTGGAAGTGCTCAAGAAGTATTGGGTTGGCCAAAAAATCCTTCTGGTTTCTTGTACAATCTTATGGAAAAACCCGAATGAGCTTTTTGGCCAACCTAATACAAACTAATGATCTGATGTCACAGCACAGGGGTATCTGGGACAGAGGTTTAGGGTCTGAGGAGCGCTCCTTCTGCCTCTCTCCGAGCCTGAGGACTGAGCCAATGGCCGGTGGAAGACCCCATCTCTGGGTGGAATTCCAGCATCCACCAGGGAGCGAGAGGTTTTGTGACAGTGGTGAGTGTTGTGGGGGTGGCGGGGAAAAATGGGGACACTGGCTCCCTCTGCAGAGAGAAGGGAGGACATTTCCCTTTGCCCCCAGGCTCTCCACATTCCCAGGGTCCAGACCCCTGGGGTGGCCCCTCCTGAAAGGCCTCACCAGCCATCCACCCAGCGGGAGGGTTTGGGAAGGGGAGGAGGTGGGGGTCTGCAGCATGCATGGGCTGAAAAGTTCTGAAAACACGCTGCCTGGGTGCCAGCCCCCTCCTTGGCCCCCCAGCTCCCTCTAAAGCCCCCTTTGAAGGGGACCTCAGAGCTCTAATGAGTTGAGAGCTTTTATGGGAGCCCAGGCAAACCAATTAGGTTTGCTTAAAAATATTGTATTCATTAGCATGAAAATAAAGCTGAACTTTTTAGAGATAATTGCATCTTTTAAAATGTGGTAGTCTTTGTCTGGGCTTGTCTCATAAATATGCATGCTGCATAATCCTTTTGGAACCGTGGTCGCAATCATGAGTAACACACAAATGCATCCAGGGTGTTAATATTCTGACAAGAGTGGGGCCTCTTGGGCTGGCGGTGCCACCGGTGGTGGTGGTGGCCTCCGGAGGCGGCTCTGTAATCCCCCAGCTGCAGCCTATGCCTCTCACAGGGGTGGAATGCTGTCTCAGATCCATGATACCATAGACCAGGGCTCCAGTTCTAAATCGCTCCCTTTTGTGCTGAGGTTTCCAAGGAGGTGGGTTGCAGGATTCTTGGGCTTGGCTCAAGATGCAGAGAAGGAGGGCCACAGAAGCTGAGCTCAATTTACAGCTGGGGAAATTGAGGTCCCAGGGGTTAAGTGGGTTTGCCAAGGTCACCTGGCATGGATGAGGCCAAGATGAAGCCTGGTTTACCATCAGAGGCTGGCGCTTGTTATCTAAAATCATTGGAGGGTTCCTGCCAGGGAAAGGATTGCATTAACATTTAGCCGTTAAAGAATGCATTTCAGGTTGTGAGCCTGGATGGCTGGGGGAAGGGTTGCTGGCTCCAGCTGCAGTTTCTACCAGCTGCCCTCCGAGCCACCCCAAATAAACATGCCATCTAAGTTAAAGCAGTCAGCTTGCTATGTCCATGTGGCTTTGAGACAAGTTCTAAGCAAACCCCTTCCCAACTGGGAGTGCCCCTCAGTTCTCTGGATAGAAATTTCTGAGCTGCCTCTGGTGCCTGCCTACAGGAGTTCTTTTATCTCCCTTCCCTGCTCCCTCCCTTCCTCCCAAGCGGAACAGCTTTATAAGATCAATATCCCACTAGGATGATAGGACTGGCCCCCAGGGAAAACTGTGAGCTCAGTGAAGTTTCATTTCAGCAACTGTTTTCTAAGTCCTTGCTCTGTTCCAGTCACCAAGCTAAGCCTTAGGGGGCTACACAGGTGGTACAGGGGTCTGCATGTCCTAGTCCACCATCCGTGGGGAGGCGGGCACACTTGTCAGTGGGTAGAGATCCTGGCCCCTTGCAAAGCCATGCTATGGGGGTGTGGGGAGTGAGGCATACATCCAGGGGGTGGCAAGGCTGAATGTGGCCTGGTAAGTTGCCTTTTGAAGACCAGCTGGGATTTGGGCAGGCTTTGGGAACAACTGGAGCAGAAGAGGCTCAGGGTTTAGGATGTGCTGGGGCAACATCCGAGCTGAGAAAGTTTTCCTTTGCTGCTTCCCAGGGTCCCTCCAGAGACTCCTGTCTCCTGTCCTCAGGTTCTCAACTGCCCCCTGGCTGCCCCTCCTTCCTATCCCCAGGTCACTGCAAGGTGTGCCAGGCCTCCAAAGTCACCAAATAGAAAACCATCTATGTCCAACAATGACTGATGGGATAGGAAGTGAATCACCTTCCCAAACTCGTTCTGTGAGGCCACTATCAGCCTAATACCAAATCCAGGCAAAGATACCACACACACACAAAGAAAATTACAGCCCAATATTACTGATGAACATAGATGCAAAAATTCTCAACAAAATACCAGCAAACTGAATCCAACAATACATTAAAAGAGTCATACACCATGATCAAGTGGGATTCATGCTAGAGATACACGGATTTTTCAGTATCTTCAAATCAATCAGTGTGGTACTCACATTAGCAAACTGAAGAATAAAAATCCTTTGATCATTTCAACAGATGCAGAAAAAGCATTTGACAAAGTTCAACACTGGTTTATGATAAAAAACTCTCCAGAAACTATACAAAGAGGGACCATACCTTAAAATAATAAAGGCCATATATGACAAGCCCAGAGATAACATCATACTCAATGGTGAAAAGCTGAAAGCATTTCCTCTGAGATCAGGAATAAGGCAAGGATGTCTACAATCACCACTTTTATTCAACATAGTTTTAGAAGTCCTAGCCATGGTTATCAGAGAAGAAAAACAAAAGGGATACAAATGGGAAAAGAAGTAAAACTGTCCCTGTTTGCAGATGACATGATACTATACATAAAGAATCCTAAAGATGCCAGCGGAAAACTACTAGAGCTCATTAATGACTTTAGCAAGGTTGCAGGATACAAAATCACTACAGAGAAAAACTGTTGCAATTCCATACACTAACCACAAAAGATCACAAAGAGAAATTAAGGAAACAATCCCATTTACCATTGCCTCAAAGGAATAAAATACCTAGAAATAAACCTATTTAAGCAAGCAAAAGACCTATACTCTGAAAACTGTAAGATGCTGATGAAAGAAATCAAAGATGACACAAATAGATGAAGGATATACCGTGTCCTTAGACTCAAAGAATCAATATTGTTAAAATGACTATACTGCCCAAGGAAATCTACAGATTCAATGCCATCCCTAACAAATTACCGATGGCAAGTTTTGCAGATGTAGAATAAAAAATCTTAAAGTTTTAATGAAAACACAAGAGATGCCAAATAACTGAAGCAATCTTGAGAAAGAAAAATGGAGCTGGAGTAATCAGGCTTCCTGACCTCACTGCTGCTGCTGCTGCTAAGTCGCTTCAGTCGTGTTCGACTCTGTGTGAGCCCATAGACGCCAGCTCACCAGGCTCCCCTGTCCCTGGAATTCTCCAGGCAAGAACACTGGAGTGGGTTGCCATTTCCTTCTTCAATGCATGAAAGTGAAAAGTGAAAGTGAAGTCGCTCAGTCACATCCGACTCCTAGTGACCCCATGGACTGCAGCCCACCAGGCTCCTCCGTCCATGGGGTTTTCCAGGCAAGAGCACTGGAGTGGGGTGCCATCGCCTTCTCCACCCTGACCTCACACCATGCTATAAAACTACAGTAAACGAAACAGCCTGGTCGTGGCACAAAGACAGACTTAGAGATCAACAAACGGGACAGAAAGCCCAGAAATAAACCCACACAGTTACGGTCAAATAATCTGTGACAAAGCGGGTAAGAATACACAGTGGAGAAAAGAGTCTCTTCAATACATGATGCTAGGAAAACTGGACAGCTACATGTAAAAGAATGAAATTAGAACACTTTTCTAACACCATATACAAAAATAAACTCAAAATGGATTAAAGACCTAAATGTAAGACTGGGTACTATAAAAGTCTTAGAGGAGTACTTAGGCAGAACACTCTTAGACGCAAGTCACAGGAATATCTTTTTGGATCCACTTTCTAGAGTAATGCAAACAAAAACAAAAATAAGCAAATGGAAACGAATTAAATTCAAAAGCTTTTGCAAGCAAAGGAAACCATAAGGAAAATGAAAAGACAACCCACAGAATGGGAGAAAAAACATCTAAATAGACATTTCTCCAAAGAAGACTTACAGATGGCCAAAAAGCACATGAAAAGATGCTTAACATGGCTGATTATTAGAGAAATGTAAATCAAAACTATATCAAACTATCATCTCACACCAGTTAGAAGAGCCATCATTAAAAAAATCTATAAACAATAAATATTGGAAAGGATGTGGAGACAAGGGAACCCTCCTACACTATTGATGGGAATACAAATTAGTACAGCCACTATGGAGAACAGTATGAAGCTCTTGAAAAAACTAAAATAGCAATACTGCATGACCCTTAAAAAACTAAAAACGGAGAGCTACTACATGACCCAGCAATCCCATGCCTGGGCACATACCCAGGGGAAATGAAAATTCGAAAACATCCATACACCCCGATGTTTATTGCAGTACTCTTTACAATAGCCAGGACATGGAAACACGCTAAATGTCCATCAACAGAGGAATGGATTAAGAAGATATGGTACACAAATACAGTGGAATATCACTCAGACATAAAAAATAATGAAACAATGCCATTTGCAGCAACATGGACGGACCTAGAGATGCTCATACTAAGTCAAGTAAGCCAAAGACAAATAGCATTGTATCCAACATATGAAATCTAAAAAATGATACGGATAAATTCACAAAACAGAAACAGACTCATAGCCTTAGAGAACAGACTTGCAGTTACCCGAGGGGAAAAGTGGAGGGGGCACAAATTAGGAGGTTGGGATTAACATATCCACACTACTATATATAAAAGTAGATGATCAATAAGGACCTACTGTATAGCACAGGGAACTCTGCTCAATACGCTAATAACCATCTAGGAAAAGAATCTGAAAAAGCACAGATATAACTTAATCAATTTTCTGTACACCCGAAACTAATACAACACTGTAAACCAACTATACTCCAATAGAAAATAAAAATTGCACAAGAAAAGAGAAAGTGCGCCGCCTTTATTTACAGCCTGCTGTGGTTCGTTGTTTTTTAGTCGTTAAGTTGTCTGACTCTCTTGCGACCCTGTGGACCATAGCCCACCAGGCTCCTCTGTCCATGTGATTTCCCTGGTAAGAATACTGGAGTGGGTTGCCATTTCCTTCTCCAGGGGATCTTCCTGACCCAGGGACCGAACCCATGTCTCCTGCACTGGCGGGTGGAGTCCTTACTGCTGAGCCACCAGGGAAGCCTCATAGCCTGCTGACTTTTGTCAAAAAAGCAGTTAGGTTTTTTTGTGACATGAAACTGCCACATTCAACCGTTTAGAATAAAATAGTGATTTTAACCTCTATGGGAGACACTGTGACGACCACTCCTATTGCACAGACAGGGAAACTGAGGCAAAAAGAACTGAACCTTCCTAGGTCTCATGGAGCTGGGCTTCATTCCTGGCTATCTGGGCCACATGGAAGTGTCACAGAATACAGGCACCATGGCTTGGAGCTCACCAGACAGAATAACAAAATACAGAGAAAAAGGAGGTAGTTGGGTGTAGAAAACTGCATCCCGTAACTCTGACGAGACTTCTGCTGTTAAAGGCAACGTATGATTCCGTGCTTCCTAAGGGAGGAGGCTGGTGGGGGAGGGGAGGGGCGCCAGCAGGGGAAGGCAGTTCTCACTGCTAGAGCAAGGGACAACCCAAGAACCCAGCACCATCTCCCCAAGGGGCACGCTGACCAGGAGGGACCTCTTTGGATTCAGTTTTTAGAGCAAAAGCAGAGGTAATAGTCATGAAGGTCAAATCACACCGTTAAGGTCAGAATTTGGTTTGGGGGAAGAATATCAAAGACTTGACCCCAGGAGTGCAGCTTCCTGGTGATTTGTCTTAACACAAGGAACCTAGAAATGAGAAAGTGCTTTGAGGCGTCCAACGATCGGATCTGAATTTGAATCCCTGTCTGCCCCTCACCTGGTGGGTGACCCTACGTCGGCTAATTAATTATATCATTTTACACCAAGGCTAAGTGGCCCCTGGAGCCCTTTTCTATGTTTAAAAATTCCAGAAGAACTAATATTGTAATTATAGGGACTTCTTGAAAAAAGCCAAAATTGATTTCTAATTTGTAAAGAATCAGGTCTGGCCTCATGGGATGTGGCTGGACACTTCACTGAGTCCTCTCACTCCACATCATTGTTGATACAGCTGATCTTACTTGGATCTTAGGATTCTTTACAACTATGCTAGAAATTGGAGGGTAGGAGGGGTGATCAGCGAGTTCCAGAAACCTCACATGATAAGTGTATCATGAACATTTTCTCATGCCCATACTTATAACACTACCTCACACTTTTAATGCCAGCATAGTATTTCAAAGCATGCAGGTACCATATTTGTTTAAAAGCAGTATATTTGTCTTTTTGTCCTTTTAAAGGTAATACTTTTGGGGTTTCCCTGATGATGCAGTGGTAAAGAATCCACCTGTCAATGCAGGAGACACGGGTTTGCTGCCAGGTCTGGGGAGATCCCATATGTCTCGGAGCAACTAAGTCCATGTTCCACAGCTACTGAGCCCATGTGCTGCAAATACTGAAGCATGTGAGCTCTAGTGCCTGTGCTCTGCAACGAGAGAAGCCACTGCAATGAGAAGCCCTCACATTGCAACTCAGGAGTAGACCCAGATCACTGCAACTAGAGAAAAGCCCATGCAACAACAAAGACACAGCACAGTCAAAAACAATACATGAATTAATTTAAAAATTTTGTTCTAAAATTAATACTTTTTTCCCATTGCTGGTAATTCTGTAATGATCAGCGGGGTCTAAATACATTTGTAAATAACATTTTGTATGATAACATTGTGCACTACACATTCACAGACAGTATTTTGTATGAGGACTTGGAGGAATTACTGCATGAAATGTATGTACGTTTGACATGTTCATAGGTACTTTCAAACTACTCTTGGAAAAGAAAAAAAAAATCACTTTACTTCTAACAAGTGTATGAACATGTCTATTTTTCCAAATCTTCTAAATAAGGCCATTTACCCTGTGCCTATTATTCTACATACTGATTCTTCTTATTGATTTTCAAGAACTTTTTGTATATTATGGACACATACCCTTTGTCAGTTATGCATGATGGTACAAATATTTTCTCTGGTCTATTACTTATCCCTTATCTTCATTTATATTTTGACATGCAAAAGTGTTTGTTTTTTTTATGGCTTCTGAATTTAATGCCTTGAATAGGAAGTCATCTTCCTTTCCAAGAGTAAAAGAAAAAAAAAGTATCCTGTATTTTTCTAATGTTTTAAAAAATTAAAAGTACTTTTTTGAGGGATCAAAGCATTAACTGGGGAAGGCAGTACATAGTCATTGTGCTCTTCACCACAGCACCCTTTCGGTTCTCTTCTCTTCACAGCATATGGTAGGATTTCACTTCCTGCACTCCTTGTGGTCAGGTGGGGCTGTGTGACTAGCTCTAGCCCTAGTTGTGAGCAGAATCGATGGGGTCACTTCAGGACCAAGCACTTAATTGCTAATGTAAGACCTTCCAGTCCATGCCCAGCCCTTCCATGGCAACGTTTGAGATGGTGGCTGCTTCATCAGCTGGTGCCTGTGCTATTTTAACGAGCAGAGCCACCCTACCAACATGCGAACAGACATGTGCCCCGAGCCATGCCTCAGCCTTCAGTGTGTTAGGTCATTGAGGTTTTGAGGCAGTGTATTACCATGACGCAGTATAGCCTATTGTGGCTGATATCTTTGCTTTTTTTCATATGAACAGCTGATTATTGATTTTCTATTTTTAAAAAATAGGCCATCTTTTCCTGCTGATATAAAATGCCATGCTTATCACTTCCTCGATTCTCATATATTCATAGGTATATATTTTAGTATATACCTATGGCACCCCACTCCAGTACTCTTGCCTGCAAAATCCCATGGACGGAGGAGCCTGGTGGGCTGCAGTCCATGGGGTCGCTGAGAGTCGGACACGACTGAGCGACTTCACTTTCACTTTTCACTTTCATGCATTGGAGAAGGAAATGGCAACCCACTCCAGTGTTCTTGCCTGGAGAACCCCAGGGACAGGGGAGCCTGATGGGCTGCCATCTATGGGGTCGCACAGAGTTGGACATGACTGAAGCGACTTAGCAGCAGCAGCATGAACCTATGAACCCTCTGGTGGCTTGGTAAAGAATTTGTCTGCAATGCAGGAGACCTAGGTTCAATCCCTGGGTCAGGAAGATCCCCTGGAGAAGGGAATGGCAACCCACTCCAGTATTCTTGCCTGGGTAATCCCATGGACAGAAGAGCTTGGTGGGCACTAGTCCATGGGGTTGCAAAGAGTCGGATACAACTGAGCAACTAACATATATTAGTAACTGGACTCTTGAGTTACATTCATCAATCCACTTGCCCACTCTTCTACCAAAATCAATTGTTTTAATCGGTAAAGCCTTATAACATATTTTGATGTTTTGAAGAATAGGTTTTCAAGTTTATTTTGCTTTTTTTTATGAATTTACTCTTTAGACAAACTTCAGAATTAAAACCCCATTAGAATATAGGTTAGAGTTACATTGAATTTATATATTAATTGCAGGAAAATTTCTGACTTTACTTATGGAAGCTTCCTCACCTATTTTTCATGTATTAATCTGCTTATACTTTAATATTTTTTGAGCTTCTATGTGTGTCAAGCATTTTGCTGGCACCAAAGATAAAAGATGAACAGGGCACAATTCTTTCCAGCTAGGTTCAAAGTCTAGTGGGAGACACAGACAGGCAAGACCATCAATACTAGTCCTAAAAGGAGGTGCAAGGCGTGGTAGAAGCCCAAAGACAAGGTGTAATGAAACTGTCCTGAGTCTGAAGGGGAGTTAGCCAGGGAAAGGGCCTATTGGGCAGGTGGAAATGTATGAACAAAGATTCCAGGTGGGGCTGTGGCAGGAGAAGTGGGGGAAGGTGGGAGCTGCCTCCGCTGTGCATAGTGTTACATATTTTAGGCTTGGTCTCCAGAACAGTAGGGTGAGGCTGACCCCATGGCCTTAGTGTCGCCTGTATTTGGGGGCATGGTTTGCTAATTTACCCGAGAAGGAGAGGAATATCCCATAATTCCCATATTGAGGTGCTTCCCTGGTGGTCCAATGGCTAAGAGTCCACGCTCCCAATGCAGGGTGCCCAAGGTCTATACCTGGTCAGGGAACTAGATCCCATGCTGCAAATAAGAGTTCCCATGCGGCAAGATCTCGTAAGCTGCAACTAAAGATCCCACAGGCCTCAACTAAGACACAATGCAGCCAAATAAATAAACGTATTTTAAAAACGTCCATATTTAATCACTTGGCCAGTTTGGTGCATGATAAGTCGTTTCAGTTGTGTCAGACTCTTTGTGACCCTGTGGACTGTAGCCTGCCAGGCTCCGCTGTCCATGGGATTCTCCAGGCAAGAATATGGAGTGGGTTGCTATGCCTTCCTCTAGGGGATCTTCCCAACCCAGGGGTCGAACCCACTTCTCTTTTGTCTCCTGCATTGGCAGGTGGGTTCTTTACCCCTAGCACAACCTGGGTAGCCAGTTTGGAGCATAAGCCAATTCAAATGATATCAAATGGCTAAGCAAAAAAGAACTAAGACCTACAAAAAACTAACATCTGTTGAGCACCTACTGTGTGCCAAGAATCTTCATGGTATCAGATTCATGTTGTCAGTGTCTGGACAGATATTTTCACATAACAGAAAGCCTCGCGATAACCCAGTTTCTGCAGGTATGATTCCCACTTGACAGAGAAGACAGACAAGGTTCTGAGAGTGTAGGTGATTCCTCTGAATCACCTAGTTCTCAATCAGGTCCAAGAACTAGTGAGCAGCAGAGCTGGGACAGGACAGCAGGATCTTGCCTTTTCAAAACGAAGAGTCTTTTGGCCCCTCCACAGCTGCGTCTCGTTAAAAAAGGAGCTAGTTCTCAGCCTGGGGAGGAGAGAGAAGGCTCCTTCTTGGCCAAGTTTCATTTAATTTTCCATCAGTAGGTGTCAACTGTGAACTAGTCAGAAATGCTAAAATAACAGCTTAAAAACATAGGAACAGAAATGGAAATGTAATTTTAGTGTGCCTCACCAACCCCCTCCTGAAAATAAGTGCAGCTTTTGGAGTATCTGTTACAGAAATGTAACACTTAAGGACTAAACTCACAGGAGTTGCTGGCGATGTGCAATTTAGCAAGTTGGGCTGTTAAAGAAGGAGGAAGAAAAAAAAAAAAAAAGACTCCACAGGCAGAAAATTGAAAACAAAAGGAAACAGAGAAAAAAAAGCTACAGAGCACTGCTTCCTCTGATTGTAGTCGCTCCTAATGGCCTGGGAAATAGCCTGTTGAACTGAGACAGTCTTGCCTCTGAGAAACATTAACTCAAAGATGGAGCCTTGGATGGAAAAGGAGGCTGGCTTTGGTCAATCAAGCATCAAGGCCTTTGACTGGCAAATTACCAAGGGCTCATTCAGTGCCTACCCTGGACTGGGAGATGTTCTTGGACCAGTGGGGTGTTTCAGATTAAGGGAAGGCAGGGATTCCTCCCTTAAGGGATTTGCTGTTTGAATTTGGATACAGCACCCATTAGGACCAATGAAGTGATAATACAAATGCAGGACAAGATCCAGAGACACATAGGAACACATCTCAAGCTGAGAGGAAGGATGTCGCACAGCTCTGGTTTGGGCCACTTGAGGAAGGGGACATGGAGAGGAAACATGGGGTCATGGCTTAAAAATAAGATCTATATTCCTGTCTCAGTTCTGGCCTGGATTTACTATGTGAACGGGGCCAGGCTACTTCACCTTTCTGAGTCCCAGATTTGTTACATGTTGAATAGAGGAAGTTGGGCAGATGGCTTCTAAGACTCCTTCAGGCTCTGACACCCGAGTGTATGAATGAGAATGATTAGTAAGGCTCTTTTCAGTTGCCGGTAACAGAAATCCAACTTCAACCAGCTTAATCAAAAAGGGGGGCATTTATTGGAGTAATTGTGAAGGCCAAGGGAGTTCTACGATCAGGTTTGGATGGATCCAGGAGCTGCCAGAAGTTCCTTGAGCTCGGTCTCCCTCCTGCTCCACAGTGGTTTGTGTTTTCTTCTCCGTGTGCTGGCTTGTCTCTCCATCACGGGGAGACAGTCTTTTTTGGATGGTCCCTAGTGGCTCAGCCCCATCTAAACCAAAGGGAATGGGTTTCTTCCAGAAGAGAAAGTTTCAGGTACCAGCTGAGTCGAAAGGAGATAGGATTCATGGCAGTTTAAAGTGACTGATGACCTCCACGTGGGCCTTGAGTGCATTTCGGGTTCAGATAGAGGTGGAGAAGGGGAGGGGCATCCCTGCAGGAGGGCAGCAGAGTTGTACCTACGGCACAGGCCTGACTGGAACCTTTGTGGGGCCCAAGACAAGAGCCCAAATGGAGGCCACAGGCCATATGGCTAAATATTAGAGAGTCTTAACTCCCACTATCAATCTGTTAAACACACCTCTCTGCTCATCTGGACCCATGGGCCTTCATGATGACCTGAAGGCAGGTTCCTGTTCAGAATTTTCACCATCTTTGGAATTTTGCACTGGGGTGAGATGGAGCAGAGGAAGCCTGTAGCCTTTCACTTTCTCTTTTCACCCCTGACTCCCTCCCACATCGAATAGACACTTCAGCACACACACATCCAAAGTCTGAATCCTTGCAAATGGCTGGCCTGAAGTGCACATGCTGACCCTCCCTATTCACCTTCAGGGGATTGCCTGGAAAGAGGCCTGTGCAGGCTGTGGAAGGAGGTTGGGGCTGTCTGAGCAGTGAATTCTGCAGCTCCAGATGTTGAAACGTGGCACTGAGATAGGCTAAGACCTGAGATTCTCTACTTGTGTGCTTGCACCTGGACAAACGTCTCCTCAAACAACAATACAAAAGAATCTATAAGGGACTACAAATAACTGCACGCATGCGCAGTCCAGGCAATTATGAACAATAAGATACAAAAAGGCCATAGACGAACTCCCATTTCTGAGATGCGGGGAGCAAAAGCAGGGTGCTGTGTGTGATCCCTGCGCTCAGCACCACCAAGGGGGTGGGAGACCACCTAAGCCGCCCCTTCACCTGACCCAGACCCACCGATTCACCCCACCTTTATGCCACTTAAGGAAGGAGGCCGCCCTCCTCAGAGAGTGGAGAGCAAGCAAGGGCGCCTGTTGCCTGTTTTTGACCCATCTGCAGCATGAGTCCCAGGAAAGCCGAGCCTGAATTTCTTGTCTTGCCTCTTATCAATTGCTATTGACTAAAGAGCCCAAGGACCTGGGTTGGTAACAGCATTGAGGGGGTATGTGGGCTCAGGTGGACACTTCCTTGTGATCCCATAGACTGCCCACTCCAAGGAGAGGGGTGTGGGCAGAGAGGGGCCACAGGAAGAGCTGAGTCCAGGGCAGCGGCCTTCTTGCCCAGGTGGAGGGCTGGTCCTGGCGGGGAGCCAGGAGTCGATATGTGTCCACGTGGTGAGTTAGATCTGGAAGGGAGAACTGGGAAATAAAATTGAAAATATATTTAGGCTTAAATGAGGATGGCACTGAATTTCAGGCTACAGAGACCGCATTTGTTTCTATGGACACTGGGGAGGCTACGGGGACTTGAGGACCCAGGGCCAGAGTGACCGCATTGATCCCACATCTGGGAATGTTCTTCTCTCCTGCCCTTGGGGACTCACAGGGGCTGCTTCCTGCATCTGCAACATCCTTCACCTCAGGTTCCTTGAGATTTAGCTTTGCTGTGAGAACAAGTCCTTTGGGGGAACATTTCCCTGAACCCCACCCCCACCCAGCCTGAGTGGTTCTTCCCTTGGACTCCTGGAGCCCCTGGGGTTTTCTTCACCAGAGAGCGTATCACATGGACCCAGCCTCATTCCAGCAGCATAGGGACTTCCAGCCACCAGTCTTCTCCCCTACCCCCACCAAATGTTGGCAAAGGAAGGAAATTACTGCAAGAAATACACGGGAGGTGAACTTAACAGAAAGCATGTTGTGAAAAGTAGCTCATGTACTTATCTCCTCAGAGACTTGGTATTCCTGCTGCTGCTGCTAAGTCACTTCAGTCGTGTCCGACTCTGTGCAACCCCATAGATGCCAGCCCACCAGGCTCCCCCGTCCCTGGGATTCTCCAGGCAAGAACACTGGAATGGGTTGCCGTTTCCTTCTCCAATGCATGAAAGTGAAAAGTGAAAGTGAAATCGCTCAGCTGTGTCCGACCCTTAGCGACCCTATGGACTGCAGCCCACCAGGCTCCTCCATCCATGAGATTCTCCAGGCAAGAGTACTGGAGTGGGGTGCCATCGCCTTCTCCGTGGTATACCCGCACTCACCTTTAAAAATATGTTTAGAATCCGACTGCTTTCACAACCTCTATCGTGACCGGCCTGAGACCAGCAGTTGCCATCTTTGTTCACCTGGATTGTAATCAGGCCTCTCTTAATTGGCCCCCATCCCCTCTCAATCTATTTTCAACTCAGCAGCCTGTTAAATGCTAAATCATGTCATGGGTGATGGTTTCCCAGCTCAAAAGGAGTGTCAGAGTCCTTATAAAAAGGTCTAGAAGATCTTTATCTTCTAGATCTCTAGACTTTTTATAAGTGGGGGGGGAGGAAGGGGTGAATTAGGAGATTAGGATTTTAAGATTGACACATATACATTCTTGATAGTAGTGTTAGTCGCTTGGTCCTATCTGACTCTGTGAGACTTCACAGACTGTAGCCCGCCAGGCTCCTCTGTTCGTGGGCTTCTCCAGTCCAGAATACTAGAGTGGATTGCCATTCCCTTCTCCAGAGGATCTTCCTAACCCAGGATCAAACCCAGGCCTCCTGCATTGCAGGCAGATTCTTTACCGTCTGAGCTCTAGGGAAGTCCACACTCTATTGATATCATGTATAAAATGGATAACTAATGAGAACCTACTGTATACCTCAGGGAACTCAGTGCTCTGTGGTGACATAAATGGGAAGGAAATCCAAAAAGGAAGGGATATATGTATACCTATAGCGGATTCACTTTTCTGTACAGTAGAAACTAACACATCATTGTAAAGTGACCATACTCCAATAAAAATTAATTAGAAAAGATGTCCAGAAGGAGCTTACGTGCAACGGGATTCCCTGGGGCTCTTAGGAAATGCAGATTCTGATTCAGGAGGTCTGGGGCAAGGCTTGAAACTCTGCATTTCTAATAATAAGACACCCCACTCCCCATGGATGTGATGCTGCACAGACGAGGACCACATTGTGAGCAGTGAGTCTCCGGGAGGGTGCCCCCTCTTCTGAGTGCATCTACTACTACCCTTGCCCTCATTCCAGGGTAACATCTGTCCCTGTTTGCCCGGGACTGCCTTGGTTTTATTTATTTATTTACTTTAAAAATTTATTTATTTATTTATAGCTGCACTGGGTCTGCATTGCTTCAGGGGCTTTTCTCTAGTTGCAGAGAGTAGGGGCTACTCTATAGTTGTGGTGTGCGGGCTTCTCATTGAGGTGGCCTCTCTTGTTGCAAAGCTCTGGCTTTAGCAGTTGCGGTTCCTGGGCTCTAGAGCACAGGCTCAGCAGTTCTGCAGGGGGTTAGTTGCTCTGTGGCACTGCATGTGGGAACTTCCTGGATCAGAGATTGAACCTGTGATTCCTACATTGGCGGCTGATTCTTTATTACTGAGCCACCAGGGAAGCCCCTGCTTTGATTTTAAAATAGAAAGTCCTACTCCTGGGAATTCCCTCCCTGCAACTATCTGGTCACTCCCCAGCCCCTCCTCTCGGACTTACTTCCTCCCAGGCCTTCCCTCCATCACCACCTCTCAGCAAGGCATTCTCCTTGTAACTGCTCCCTCCCCGGCTTGCATCCTCTGCTTGTTGCTCTTCCTGTTCGTTTTTCCTCTTAAAAGTTATCACCCACTAGCACGCTCTTTTATATATTTATCTCATTGATTGTGTTTCTCTCCGCTAGAAAGTAAGCTGCACAGAGCTGAGGCATTTTCTCTTGTTACTAAAGTACCTGCGAAGCCTATAACACAGCCAGGCACAGAGCGGAAGCTCCATAAAAATTTTGAAGCATTAGGGTCTTCCCTGGTGGTCCAGGGGCTAAAACTGCACAATCCCAATGCAGGGGGCCAGAGTTCAATCCCTGGTCAGGGTACTAGATCCCCCGTGCTGCAACTAAGAGTTCATGTGCGTGGTGGCAAGTCACTGCAGTTGTGTACGACTCTCTGAGATCCTATAGACTGTAGCCCACCAGGCTCCTCTGTCCATGGGATTCTCCAGGCCAGAATACTGGAGTGGGTTGCCATGCCCTCCTCCAGGGATCTTCCTGACCCAGGGATTGAACTCGAGTCTCATGTCTCCTGCATTGGCAGGCGGGTTCTTTACCACTTGCCCACCTGGCGTGCCACAATGAAGGATCCTGAAGGCTGTAACTAAGATTCAGTGCAGCCAAATAAACAAATACTTAAAAAATTTTTTTAAGGATTAAATAACTGCCTGAGTCTCCAAATCAGTGCTTCTTAGACTTGGATGTACACATATATCCTCTGGGGAAATTGTTAAACTGCAGATTCTGACTCAAGAGGTCTGGGGTGGAGACTGCATTTCTCATGTGCAAGGCTTCAGGTGATGGCTGGAGGCTCTAAATGCTTGTTCCTTTGCTTCAGTCCCAGGTGCCCCCTCCTCTCTCTATAAGGAGGGTGATCTGGATTTGGAGGTGGGACAAGGACTCCTTGGCAGTGAGAGGAGCAGGTGGGATGATCCTAGTTCCCGTGATGAGGGGTGTTTGGCTCTGGTGTGGCTGGGTGGCCATCCAGCTGGCCCATCCAACTGATTGACTCAGTGATGAAAAAGGCCCAGACCAAACTTGCCCTGCTCTGAGCTGGCTTTCAGGAAGAACTGTTCCCCCTCCCACTTCTCTTCACTGTCTCTACAGCTGGCTTGACGAGTAAAAGATTTCTCTCCAGAGCCGGGCTCTGTTTGGCGTTGCACCTGCTGCCGGCAGCTGTCGCTGAAGTTGCCATTAATGGCACAAATGGAGTCTCTAAAGGCCGGAGCCTGAGCCCTGGTTGGCAAGGGGCTGGGGGTGTGTGGGCTGTGCAGACAGATGGGAATTCTGCCAGCGACCGGGATCCAGGCTGCACTGTCAGTCAGCCGGACGGCCAGACAGTGGGCTGGCCAGCCAGACTACCAATCAGCCAGCCGGCCAAGGCAGAACATTTACCCAGGAAGATTGTTTCAGGGGACTTGGGGTAAGCGTAGATAAGCTCTCAGCTTCTTGGAGCTCAGGTCTTAGTTGAAGTAGGAAGATTTCAACACAGAAAAACTTGAAGAATAAGACAAGATCCTGGATAAAATTTTGGGCTTGACTTATGTCTGTGGAACCAACCAGAAGGGCTACAGGAGTTCTGATAAATGGGACTATTTCTTCTTCCCAAGACTTTGATTCACTTTAATACAATGTTTTAAACTGAAAACAGAGATGCTTTCTGGGATACTGCACGTACTCATTAGAAAGCTGTGACGTGTAAAAGTTTTTAGTTTATGGAAGCAAAATAGAATTATGGGTGGTACTGATTGGCCATTATCTAAAGCTGCTGAGAAGTTTTAAAGGTATTGAGGGTTTGTATATACTTGGGCTGCCAAATTATGGAATTTCTAGCTTTTAAAAATATCAGTATGCTCAAATATTAACTGAATAATGCTGATACTGAGGTTGGTGCTGGCGAGAGTCACATTTGCTGAGAATGTTCTATGTTTAAGGCACATGTTCTCACTGCATCCTCATGACACTCCACGAGGTCGTGGTGATCGTCAACTCTGGAGCCACCCGGGTTCCATCTGCCACTTAGCTGGTCACTGTCCTGCCATCCTCCCCAACTGTCATTCCTTGTGCTTCCGTAGGTGACTCTACCCCAGTGCAGAGGTGTGACATATGACTCAGACCTGGCCAATCAGAGCATTTCCCTGGCCATGGTGGTTGTTTTAGGGATGGTCACATGACCCAGGGAGAGCCAATGATGCTTGGGAACAAGATCTGACTCTTCCCTCAACTTCTCAAGGATGAGAAGTTGAAAGGATAGACCAGGAGTTTTTGCCTCCAGTTTGTGACCATGAGAGGAGAGCCTCTCTGAGAGCTCTGGGTAGGCGATATCTTCCCAAGGGGGAGCTCAGAGCATGAGTCTGAAGGTAGAAACCAAGGCCTGGTGACCCGTTTGTTTGTTTTTGCTGGAACCAGTTTGAGTAATTTGTATGTTACTTGCAACTCAAAGTGTCTTAGCTGATCAAAAGACAAGTATCACTCATGTTTCCATGTTGCAGACAGAAAGGTTCTATCTGTTAAGCAAGGGATGATGACAGTTTGAACTGCTATGTACAGGGTGCCCCACGAGACATGGGGCTGAGTGAGAGGGCAGGAGAATGGAGGATAGCATGGTTTCTAATGGCGTGGCTGGGAGGATGGTGGGGCCCTGCCCTGAGAGAGAACTGGTTTGTGTAATGCCCAGGTGGGAATGGAATTTGAAATTTTAAGGAAAACATGGATTGGAGACAAAGGTTTGGATGCAAAGCAAAACCAACCAACCAACAGCAACAAATCAGCTACTCTGAAGGGAGCTGTGTAGTAGACAGGGTCACTCCAGGTCACCCAGCTGTAGGGAAAGGGGTATCTTTCCTTGTGTGAGGGGCATAAGGAAAACTTTTGAGTCTCAGGGGCAGAGGATTGAGTTATTTCTTTCTTAGGTAATGGCACACCTCTTACCGGTCCCCAAAAAGCCCTATGCATTTGTTTGCATTTGTTATTTAGTCCCGTTAATCTCCATCCCCAGGGCTTCTTTGTGCTTCCACTACAGAGGGCACAGATTCTGTGCCTGGTGGGGGGACTAAGATCCCACATGCTGTGCAGCATGACCAAAAAACCTTCCATTTCTCTTTTCTCCCTGTGCTCCAGGCAGCTATTTTTGATAGGTTTAACATGTATCTTGTAGCCTGTATGTGTCCCTGCAAAATGTTTTGTTGTTTTAACTGATGTAAATGGAATGGTGCTATAGAACTTACTCTATAGTTTACTTTTTTTTAAACAAAGTACCATGTTTCTAAGATGCATCCATGTTGCCATGTGTTCATTTAATCCCTTTCTTTGACCTGCTACACAGTACCCATCATGCACGTCCTCTGCATCTCCTTCTCTGCCCAGAGCACTTCCACTCCTGGCCACCCTATGTAATGTTGCAGTGAACATCCTGGCATACGTCAACTTATGATCCTGGTGAGGATTTTTGTGGGATATGTGTCTGCATCATTGTCATCCTTCAAGACGGCCCAGTGTTTCTTGCCTCCTGAAATTCACACCCTCCTGCTTTGAACAGGACTGGCCTGTGTACCAGTAGGGTTTTGCAGAAAAGCTGGAATGTGACTTCCAAGGTGAAGTCATAAATGATCTTACAAACAGGCTTCACTCTTGGATCACTCACTTGGAGGACAGCAGCTGCCATGCTGTGAAGGCACTAGCTTCATCTGCATGTGGTGAGAAGCAGGCATCCTGTCAACAACCAGCATTGGCTTGCTCTTTGTGCGAGTGAAATGCCTTGGAGCTGGGTCCTTCAGCCTCAGGCTAGCCTTCAGATGATAGCCTCAACTAATGTCTTGACTGCAAACTCACATGAGCTAGAAGCATCCAGCAAAACTGCACAAAACTACCCTGACCTACAGAAACTGAGATCAAGGATGTTAATCATTGTTTTAAACCATTAAATTTTGAGGCAGTTTGTTATGCAGCAGTAGCTAACTAATACAAACTAACAAAACCCAGGAAGGAGTTGCTGGCTCATAGGGTGTTCCTATACAGGTTTAGATCATGTGCATAGTTCAGAGAATCAATATGTTTTAAAGACTGTCATGGAGTTGGCTATTATTTGTCCAGCCCTTTTCCGTCTGGGTCATAGGCAGTAGGTGAATAGAGTCCCTTAGGCATAAGGCCCTAGAATGGAGTCAGACTACTGTGGGAAGATTGTCTGTGCCCGGAGCCAGCATTTCTGGAGAAATTTCAAAGGATTGCCCCAGGAGACTATCTGTTGTGGGTCAAAGCATAGACCCTGGTTGGGCCAGCAAGAGCCTGGAGGCCCCTGGGGTGAGCTGACCCTTCTGGAGGGGAGCTCAGCTAACATGACCTGGCTGCATGATAGCAGACACAGTGCAATTACTCTTGGCCAGGTTGTTGAAAAACTTCAATTTGCAGATTGGAGGGATGGAATTTCATTTTCTCTTATTTTTCCAATCTTGGTCTGTAAAATAGATTCCTGCAGTGTCAGTTCTCTGATCACTCCAATCTTTGTTAAGGAAATGAGCTGCTGGAGTTCAACGTCTATTTTATTTCGAGTGCTTTAGCAATCCCCAGATACTGGGGCCACATTGATGTCCCAGGCCATTGGAAATTGAGCTGCTCCAGCCAGGGATTTTTCCATTTTCAGTTGTGTTTCATTTTGCAAGTTTTATTCAAAAAACATAACAGAGTTCCCACTGAGGACAGAAGGGCCGGAACAGCTAACTCACACATAACAGCAATAATATATTCTCACTGCAATATCCCTTAATGACCCTCAGGCTGAATAGCACTTTGTGATAACAGAGTTATCAAAGAGTAACTTGCCCAATGCCACCCAGCTACTGTGGGCCATTCTGCCCAGGCCATTTGACCCCTAATGCTCTCTGTACTCAGGCCTGATGCCATCTCTATGACAAAAACTTCTGGATATATATAGTGGTGATAGATATACAACATTCTGAATATACTTAATGCCAGAACACTTAAAAATGGTTAAAATAAAATAAGGACTTCCCTGGAAGTCTAGTGGGTAAGTCTCTGCTCTTCCAATGCAGAAACGTGGGTTCAATCCCTGGTCAGGGAACTAAGATCCTACATGATGCACAGTGTATCCCCCTCCAAAAAACCCCACAAAAATGGTTAAAGTAGTAAATTTTATGTTTATGTATATTTTACCACAAAGTAAATAAAGTAAAATAAAAAGTAAATAAAAAGATGTGCCTCAGTCCACACTGCATTGTAGCTTTCTGTTTGGGAGAGGGTCTTCTAACCAAGGGTCATGGGCTCCTAGAGGGCAAGACTATCTTGTCTTGTTTTCATCTGTGTTTGTGCTGTGGCTTTCAGTTACTTCCCCATTCCTAAA
This sequence comes from Bos mutus, assembly GCF_027580195.1. NCBI lineage: Eukaryota > Metazoa > Chordata > Mammalia > Artiodactyla > Bovidae > Bos > Bos mutus. The sequence goes on from NC_091626.1 coordinate 15,983,336, forward strand.
TGTTGTAAAAGGTCCAACTCACAGCCTGGAGGCTTGACCTCTTCCTTGTGGGCGGTGGATCTGGTGAGGTAACTAACTTCAGAGCCAAAGTAATGCCCCTCCCAGTAATGGCCAAAAGAGCAAGGTTTTGGCCCCCACATGCTCAAGTGACCAGGAGCCCTGCCTCTCAGATTCCCTTCTCTCAAATGTCCAGGCATCCCCCAGCCTTACAAGGGGCCAGGCCAGTCTACTCTCAGAGCTGGAACAAAAGGGCCAAAAGCTGCTCCATGCATCTAAAAACTGCAGTACCACCCAGACACTCCTCAAGTCAAGGACAGCTGAAGTCTGGGGTGGGGTCTAAGAAGATGCTCTGTGAGCTGCAGCTGCCTTGCTGGAGTGTGGTGCCCATGACAGGGCTGATGAGCATCGCCTGAGACTGGACCAAAAACCCTGGAACTGTGTCCTGACCCAGGGCACCTTCCAGATCAGAGTTCTGGATGCAAAGAGGGCTAGTGCAGTCATCCTGAGGTTCTATTCTTTAATACCCCATCTGGCCAAGGACGTTGTCAATGCAAATCAATGAGGAAATTGTTGGTTTCAAGTTCAAATCCAATTTATTTGAGGACAAGGGGGAAAAGAATGTACTGGCTTATGTAAATGGCCATGTTTGGGGTTGACTTCTGCAGAGGGGGCCCAGGGGTCAGTTGAATCATCAGGACTGTCTCTCCTCCTCCTTCCTGGCCTGTGTGCTCTCTGACTGGTTCTATTTCACACACAAGTCCCTTCACTATGGATCAGGCAAGAGGGCGATGGGTGGTTTCAGACTCATATTCTCTCAATTTAGCAACAACAATTGAGAGAATTTATTTTCCTTGTTAGCTCTGGCAGAAACATCACAGGACAGCCTCTAACTGACCAGACCAGGAGCATTTGTGCCTCTTTGAATTAATCACAGTAGTGCCTTGTGGAGGGCTATTCTGATTGACTGGGCCTGGAGCCTCATCATTACCAAGGGAAGGTGGATTCATATGATTGACAGGTCCCGCAGGATCCCCAGGGATCCGGGAGCAGCACGTCATGGGAAAAGTGGCCTCAATATCAGAGAAGAGAGATGGGAAAGTGGGAGGGGTCCTCAAAGGCTTTAAGAACTGGAGTCCATAAAAAGTCCCACATATGCAGGCTCCCAATGTGGCTCTTTGAAGTCATTCCTAGGTCTTCTTCCAGAAGAGTCAAGCATGATGAGAGTTATGTGTGGCCCAGAGCTGGAAGCCTAGGCAAATGAATGGGTGAATAAGTGAATGAATAAATGAGTGAGTGCGTAGCTGGACTGACCGATTGTACCAAACTTCAGAAGGAAGTGAAAAAATAAGACTATTCCCAAGAGGTATCGGCAAAAGGCGTCTCTGGCCAGCTCGAGTCTGGAGCTATCATATCCCAAATCAATTTTCAGACTTGAACAAAAACGTGTATCTATCTCCCTCTGGTTCCCTCTGCCTCCTCTCCCCCAAAAATGTGTCTGCGGGGACAGATGGCCCTGTGTCAGCGTCCCTGTGTGATATTGATGTGAACAGCGAAGGAAGGCGACATGTCTCATGGCTGTAAAAATAGACGTGCATTAGAAATGCATGAAGTCAGACCCCTCCTCTGGCCATGCCAGGCGTGCTATTCTAAGCCCAGCACTCATGGGTTTGGTATCCAACCACCCGGCAAGGCAGAGCAGTGGTCTGGAACTTGACATTTAAAGGGTTTGAAAGAAATAGAAAGAGGCATGGAGATTTCTTTTTTTAAATCAGTCTGGCTATTTCTGAATGGGACATGCCAAAGAAACCGGAGATCAAATTCACAGCATATTTGAAAGATAGCGTCTGAGAGATGGAGGGGGCTGAAGGAGCTGTTCTGTCTGGTCTCCCTCCCCGTGCAGGGATTCCTTTCATGAAACCGCTGATGATTGTCTAGTTTCTACTTGGATACCACACATGAAGGGGAGCTCTGTACCTTGATGGGAGGCGTTTCATCACCAGGCTTTGTTGGATGCTACTGGTTGCTACTGCAAAGTGCTTTTAAGAATATATTGAGTTTTTGTCTCTCTGTAATGCCCTCTCGTGACCTTGGGGTTTCGGTCTATTTTATGGTCTGCAAATGTACGTCTGCTGGTATTCCTTGGGTCCCTGCTATCTGCTCAGCCCTGCACAAGGAGCTGTGGAGGCTAAAAGAGAAGACACAGTTTCTGAAAGCCACTAGCACACAATCTGGGGAGATAATGAACATGTGTGGAATAATGAGATAGTGCCTGGCGACAGGATATTATTAAATCTGACATTGTGTGATACTGCCTGTTTCCTTCCCAGTCAAAATCAGTGGCAATTTTTGCCACCCCCATGTCAGCTAATGGCACCTACGCTTTAGCAACCTCTCTGCCCTGGGAGCTTGGAATGACCTTGGCTTATTCGTACTTGCTTCTCTCCCCAACTAGTCCCTCTCGAGTCTTGCAGAGTGGTGGCTCACCAGTGCCTCCCACCTTCCATTTCCGCTCTGCTCATCTCATCCTCACAATCTTCTATTTGGGATTTGAGACACTCTTAGTTTTAATTCTTTATCTTTTGGCCATGCTGCACGGCATGTGGGATCTTAGTTCCCCTGACCAGGGATCGAACCTGTGCCCCGAACATTGCAAAGCGGAGTCTTAACCACTGAACCACCAGGGATGCTTATGGTTTGACTGCGCATCACTCCCCTCTGGCTTTGTGTTTTACTTACAGCTCCTCCACAAGCCCAGCTCCAGCCATGCTCTCGGATGGTATCCACCATCTGCCTCGAATGCCCCTGCTTGCTCCCTTCTATGCTTTTGCTCCTGCCGCTTCGCCTCTGACTTCTCTTTTGATCCAGATTCCATTACTTTTTTGAAGTCTGGTGGGAAACTTGCCTTCTCTGCGGTCCCTGTAAAGACGGTTGTCGTTTCTCTATAGCAGAACTGGCGGTCATCCCTTGAACCCACTCTTGGTTTTGAAGGCTCACAGCCCCATATGATGGGGAAAAAAAAAAGAGTGGGCTTCTGAAGTCATAAGATCTAGGTTCATATTTTGACATTGTCACTTACTGGCTGTGCTCTCAGGCAAATCACACACTGGCTGTCAGTTTTCACATCTGCCTTGTGGGATTAATTTCACTTACCTCCCTGGGTTGTGGATTAAGTGAGATAATACATGTGGCATATCTTTTAAATATGCAATGCCTTATAGGTATTGGTTACAGCTATGATCATGTCTTTTAAAAGAGGAGGAAACTGGGATCAGACCTTTTTAAAATCCCTGGGATTTATATTAGCAAATCTTTATATTGGGCACCTGCTGTTTGTCTGGCTCTGTGCAGTGCATTTAGCGGGTTAAAAGAGAAGGCATAGTTTCCAGCCAATGAACTCACACTCTGGGGAGATAATGAACACATGCAGAGCAATGAGACTGCAGGCTTGGACAGGGTGCTATTAGGTTTGAAGTTGTGTGAGCCTGCCTGAAAGTGAGAGAAGGTTATTGAGAGGGAGGTGGTGTGGGAGAGCTAGGGTAATGGGAAGGCTTCCTGGAAGAGGCAGCCTGGAAGCAGAGCTTGAAGGGTGGGCAAGCCCTGTGAAGACGGAGAGGAAGCAGGAGGGCCATCTTGGTGGGGAGATTCCTCTGTGGACTGCTGACCACCCTGGCCAGTGTTAGATAGGAGAGGGAGTTGGGTTCAGGAGGGGCTGTGCTGACAGCTACATCTTGTCACAACCCAGGGTCTGGGGTTCGAAACTGGAGAATTGCTTGTCACAAATGTGCTGTGTGTGCTTAGCTCTCAGTCGTGTCAGATACTTGCTTACTCTTGCAGATGAGAAAGCTGCAGCTTGGGGTGCTAACTGGTTAGGAGGGGAGGGACAGGATGCTGGCACGTGCTAACTGCTTTTGATACACTGAGAGGAAGTATACTTGAGATCCAGCATTTTCGGGTTTGACTTCCTCTTGCTTCCTGGAGAGTCCCCTGTGTGTTGACCCATGTGAGGAGTCACCCATGTGAGGGTTGTTTCCCCAGGGCGTGAATGGACATTGGGGGCTCCAGACTGTCTCTGAAGAAGGAGCTCAGGGAAGGTACTCTGGATACCTCACACGCTGCATTCATAGGTAGATTAGATCTTAATACAGAGAGGCTTTGCAGAGGGGGTGATGACGGTGATGTGGGGACCAAACTCCTTAGCTGTCTCTTGGTGAGATCTCTGACCCACCCACCACTGGGTCTTGCTGTTATCAGTTCCATCCATTGTAATGGGTGCAGAAGTCATTTACCTGCTGTTATTGCCAGGGTATCATCATTTTCCCAGTTCCTGGTGGATTTAAGATATGCTCTCAGGAGGCCTATTCAGAGAATGCCTCATCTCCTGTCCAGTCCTGATGGCCCGTCTCAAGCACCACAGGCTGGAAGGGGATGGGGTGCTGAAGACTGCTGAGCTCCCAGTGAGAGAAGTGATGGCAAAGGCTGGGGTGACACTCAGAGCCGCCTTTGTTCTTGTGTTTGCACAGCCTTGAGCAAACAAGTCCCAATAAACTACATGACATGTGGATATTGAGAATGCAAAGAGAAAGTGTCTCTAGAACAATAAAGGAATTACAGCCAAGGTTGCAGTACAGGAGGAGGTTGCATTGTTTAATTTCCCTCAAAGGCACAGGTGGTTTGGTTTCCCAAACAAGGAATGGTTATCTGAAGCCTGGGGGACAGAGCCTGGTGTCAGGGTTTCCTTCTTACAACATTAACTTTATGACTGGATGCTGACTTTATAGGCAGGACATATGCACCCATTTTATTTAAACCTCTTGAATGATATGAGAAGACACCAGCTCTTAGAAGTGCCAGGCTTGCTGGGGAGGAAAATCAGGCAAGAACAAAGCAACCAGGGAATAAAGGCCCAAACTGAGACACAATGGCTCCATAAACTCAGACACCTCTTCCAGGAAGCCTCCGTCCTTCCTTTCCCTGGCAATCAGTTGCTTCTTCCCTCCCATCTGCAACCCACAGTTTCGGGCTAGCAGAGACTCAGGTTTTACCTTCATGTAGTAAATTCTTTATGTCTATCTCCGTATTAGACCAGGGGTCTGCACACTATAGCCCAGTAGCTTCTGTGAAATGAAAGTTTAACGGAGCATAGCTCCACCCATTCATTTGTCCATGGTCTCAGGCTGCTTTTGTGCTAGAAGGGCCCAGCTGGGTTCTTGCCACAGAGATGGTCTGCAAAGCCATACACAGTTACTATCTGGCCCTTTGCAGCAAAAGGGTGCCAATTCTTGATTAGACAGTCGGCTGGTGAGGGTAGGGACTAGGTCTTATTCATATCTTACCCCCTGAGTAGAGTACTTCTCACAAGGTGGATTTCTGTTAATGTTTAGTTAAAGGAAGCAGTGTCCAAGCAGGAGAGAATGAATTGCATCAAGGGGAAACAGTTCAATTACTTAAGAGCAAGAGCCGTTTTCAAGAATTTTAAAAGCCTTCATTTCCATATACAGACTTGAGAAGCTAATTGCACAACAATCTTGTCCTAATGTTAAAGCAGCCCCTCAGGTCTCGTTAGATAGCACCTTGTTAACCCAGTTCAAGGAAACCTGCTGATTCTTGATAATAAAAAAGTTCCATTTCTGTAATCCAGACTGCTCTCTCCTCACCACTCTAATCTCCCTCTAGTCTGAATTAGACGCTAGATAGATATTTCCTCTGAATTGGAAAGACTATGAAAATAATCTAAGGCAGCATTTCTCAAACTGTTGAGACTGGAAAGTACAACACCATTAAAATTTTTTTTTTATAATATGGAACTTTTTTAAAAAAGATTTTTTAAAAGTCTTCATTGGATTTATTAGATTATCGCTTCTACTTATGTTTTTTTTTTTTTTTGGCCATGAGACACGTGGACTCTTAGCTCTTCCACCAGGGGTCAAACCAATACCCCCTGCATTGGAAGGTAAAGTCTTAACCAATGAACTGCCAGGGAAGTCTAATACAGTACCATCTTATGCGTTGTGTATTATAGGCCTGGTACTCAGGGCCCCTAGCTTCCCCAGGGCCTGAGAAATGATGGCCACATGGAAATGCAAAAAATGTTGCCTCCAAAATTAACATTCCATTCAACTGAGCAAGACCAATATGAAAGAATGTTTAATTAAAAGTCTACTAAGCAAATGACATTATGCTATCTCTGACTCAACTCCTAGAGTTACTTATAAATTACATCAAAGGGAGGAGGGCTGTGAGTGCATTTTAAGATGTTTGGCATAATATAGGAATGGGGCCTCTGGATGTGGGAATAAGCTCAGAGGAGGATGCACATTTTGTGGGGTCCAAAACTCGTACAATTTTTGGGGTGCTCTCTAAGAAGATAGAGACAGCAAGATCTTACTTCTTTGAACGTTACATAAACAGATGATCCGATGAACACTTTGATAGGATCCTTCTAGAGCCTAGGAATGACCTAGGAAGATGAGAGGCTCTGAAGTTTAAGTTCCATGAATCTGATGGTAAATAGTCCCATGAGTGGGGGGGGTGGGTGGATTGATGTAGTCAAATAAGCTTGGAAAGTGGTGTCTGAGTAGCCGTGGAGAATCCTGGTAACTCTTCAAAGGTTCTGAGAAGTCTTGCAATTCAGAACATTGACTTTCCTTGAGCTGGAGTTTCCAAAATTTGCTTTTGCTGTAGAGACTCTGGGTGAGTATTTTTTAAAAATTGTATTTAGTTTTGGCTGTACTGGGTCTTATTGCTGTACGGGCTTTTCCCTAGTTGCAGTGCTTGGGTTTCTCATTCTCTTGTTGTGGAGTGCAGGTTCTAGGGCATGTGGGTTTTTATAGTTGAGGCACATGGGCTCAGTAGCTGTGGCTCCCGGGCTCTAGAGCACAGGCTCAATAGTTGTGGCTCCGGGCTTAACTGCTCCTCGGCCTGTAGGATCTTCCCAGATCAGGGATCGAATGTGTGTCTCCGGCATTATAGGCAGATTCTTTATCACTGTGCCACCAGGGAAATCCTGGGTGAATATTTTTGAACAACTGAGAAGCAGGCTGGCAAAGACTGACTCTCCCCGACTTTGACTTGCAGATACAACAAGTCAGAAAGGTGCTTTCCTGACAGCAGCTGTTCAGGAGAAAAGGGCTTAGTTTGGAGGACAGGTTCAGACTTGCTCATTAGGAATTTTTCATGCAATAAATTCTTTTCTTCAAAAAGGGATTCTGCAGCTCAGATGTTCTTTTGCTGAGAAATGTCAAAGAACGGAGCATTTTGACTCAAATGATTGCAAAGGGGCTTGATGTATGGATTCCCATGTTTTGCTTTCTCTTAGCGTTGTTGTTTTTTTTTTTTCCAATAAGAGTTTGGTGCAAGACTGGTGACATCATTTTGCAGGTCCCAGTGCAAAGTGAAAACGCTGGGGGAAAATAATTTCCCTTCTCAGAAATTATTAAGAATGTCCCGAGAGTGACAGCAGAGTGTTAAACCACATGAGGGGCCTTCTGAGCTCCAGCCCTGAGTGGCTGTGTGGGTCACAGACCCATGACTCACGAGGTCAGTCCTGGTTCAGTGAATATTTGTATTTACTTACTTCCAACTTCAAAGTTCCGAAGATATTTAGAATCTGTATGGAAGGTTCAGTGGTTTAAGGCGAGATTGTGATTTTAGTATAAAGCACCAGAGACGGACAGAGCCGTGGAGTACGTTTTTACAGAAGTGAATCATTAATTGAACATTCTCAGCATCACTCCAGCCTTTTCAATGATTCATCAGCAGTGCTGCTGCTGAGTAGTTGACATTATGGTTGTAATTAGCTGAGGCTTCTCAAGTGAAAACCCTCTTCTAACCTGGGTGCTTTCAAAAGCAGTGCTAGTTACTATGTATTCAGGTAGATGGGGGTCTGCTTACAATAAGTCCCTCTTTTCCTGGCTCGTAATAATTAACCCCTTCTATCAGGGGAGTCAGTCTAATTGCCTTTGCTGTAAACAGTTGGTAATTATGAGTACAGCGATGGCAGGAGACGGTGGGGACATAGAAGGGAACCGTGGCTCCTGTTTTCAAGCCTGCATCTTCAGCAGCCCCAGGAATGTGGCTTGTGCTTGGAGACACGGCAGCAGCAGAATCAGGGGGCGAGGTTTTCCCTTTCTCTTGATTTAGGCTTTCAGAGAGGGTGGTCCCTGCAGGTGAGACAAAGCAGGCACCGGATAAAGACTTTCTGGGCTCCTGTAACCAAACGTGGATGGAGGAGGGTTTAGAGCAGGGGTGCCAACTGGCCAGCCATGGACCAGTACCTCCTGTCATATCAGCAGTGGCATTGTATTAGAAATAAAGAGGGCATGGTAACCGACTCCAGTACTCTTGCCTGGAGAATCCAATGGACAGAGGAGCCTGGTGGGCTGCAGTCCACAACAGACTGACTTAGCACTGGCATAAAGTGCACAATAAATGTGATGCACTTGAATCCTCCCCAAACCATCTCCCCTTCCCCTGGTCCGTGGAAAAATTGCCGTCTATGAATCAGGTCCCTGGTGCCAAAAAGGTTGGGGACCGCTGGGTTAAAGACTTGCTCTGAATTGTCTCTGTTGTTGCTGTTTAGTAGCTATGTCGAGTACGACTCTTTGTGATCCCATCGACTGTAGCCCGTCAGGCTCCTCTGTCCCTGGGATTTCCCAGGCAAGAATACTGGAGTGGGTTGCCATTTTCTTCTCCAGGAGATCTTTCTGACCCAGGGATAGAACCTGTGTCTCCTGCATTGCAAGTGGATTCTTTACTGCTGAGCCACTGGGGAAGCTCCTGAACTGTCCCTATCTTTTCCTTAATCCAATCTGGGCTGAAGTGCCCAGAAACCCTTACCAAGTTCATGCTCAGCTGGCCTTCTGCCTCCAAAAAGAAGCTCTGCCACGTCTGCACAGCAGCTGACATCTCCCCATTCAGGAAAGGAGGACTTTGCCCAACAGAAGTGAGAGTAAGGGCTGGAACCTGAGGATGGTTAGGGCAAGGGGTCGGGGTGATGGGTGTGTGCCCTGGTTCCCTACCACTAGGCCAGAGAGGATATGGTTCCTGGGCCTTGAAAACAGCAGTGGTTTCACTGAACAAGTTTCCCCCTTTTTACCTTTAATCATGTCATGGTTCTGAAGAGCTGAGGGGAGAGAGGGGAGGAAGGGACAGTGGGAGTCCAACAGGGACCTGGAACCTTGCATCCTCTGCCTGAGCTCCAGGGCCACTAGGGCAGCCCCGGCACCTGAGGTCTGGGAGGCGGGATGGCTGTGGTGGATTTTGGCCAAATTCATGACATCGGCTGAGAGACTTCTCCTTAATGGCGGGGGGGGGGGGATCTTCTGTATTTGGGTTTTCTGGTGGCTCAGATGGTAAAGAATCTGCCTGGAATGCAGGAGATCCAGGTTCAATCCCTGGGTCAGGAAGATCCCCTGGAGACGGGAATGGTAACCCACTCCAGTATTCTTAGCAGGAGAATCCCACGGACAGAGGAGCCTGGTGGGCTACAGTCCATGGGGTCGCAAAGAATTGGACATGACTGAGCAACTTTCACTCACTCACTCTTCTGTATTTATGTCATGTCAGGCCATGCAGATTTGGGAAATCTTGTTGTCACTACTTAGGAATATGCCCCGGCCTTACTGTGTCCCCGTGTTATACTCTCTGTTCCCAAAATAAGTGGTCTGGGGACAAGCTTGTGGGTACAGATGTGTCACTGAGGGGGGTTAGTCACCAGGGTGAGGCAGCCGTGTCAACACAGGGGTAGTTCACTTATTTGTTTCTAATTGCAGTTAGGGAACTCTGGTTAATTAAGAACTTTCTGGTGAGGGGAATGAATTAGGTCACCATCCACTCCTCTCTGAAGGCCAGCTCTTGCTTCTCCCCGATACCCTGTCAGTGTTCCTGCCTTAGAAGACCCAGTCTAACCACCCATTTCCTGATTGTTACAGATAATTTGTTGGGCAGCTGCTTAGCTGCATCGACCTTGTTTATGACTTTGGGCAAGTCCCTTCCTTGCTGGGAGCTTCCTCTGCCGCATCTCTAATCAGAGGATAACAGAGTGGCTCGTTTCTCTTAAGCACACTTTGCCTCTGCAAGCAGCCTTCTGGCTGCCTAGAGTCCAGGTGGGGCTGAGCGTGCAGGAGCAGGAGGCCTTGGAGTATCTCTCTGGGGAGCAAGTCCATCTGAAAAGCTCTCCCAGGCTGTGCTCTTAGAAACTTAGCGACTTTCCTGGTACAATTTCCGTGCTCACCCCAGGCTGACAGTTGGTTTTGCAGGCAGGACTGGTGGGCTTCCTCACTGAGAAAAGGATGTCCTCCGACAGTCACATATGGAGAGAGACAGTGTGTTCTCCCTAGGGTCTGCCATGCTCATGTCACGGAAATAATGAGTCCCTACTATTTTCTGAGGGGTTACATAGGTGAGGGGCTGCACCGAGGAGCCAGTACACAGTAGCCCATTGAATCCTCACAACAATCCTTTCAGGGGTGTGTTAGTGAGACAGGCTGGGACCTGGGACCCTTTGCTGCAGTGCTGCAATGCTCTCACCTGGACACACCTCTCCTCCAGCAACAAAATACAAAGAAACCATATGGGACTGAAAATAACTGCGTGCATGCACAGTTGGGACAAATTCTGGACAAAAGATACACAGAGATCGAAAAACCCAACTTCCACTTTGGAAGAGCCAGGAGCAAAAGCAGGGTACTGCCTATCTGCCCCCCTCCCCAACAACACCACCTAAGGTGTGAGCAAACCACCTAAGCCGCCCCTCCAACCCGACCCCTGGACATGCCATTATCCTCACCCCAATGAGGAACCAGCTCATCCCCAGCATGCCTTGGGGAGAGAGCAAGCACGGGAACCTATTTGTTTTCACTCCCTCCATGCTGCAGCAGGATCCTCAATTAAGCCTTGCCTGAATTTCTTGTCTGGCCTCCCATCAGTCTCTGTTGATTGAGGAGATCAAGAACTCTGGTCAGTATGATTACTATTTCCATTTTACACGGAGGAATATTACATTCAGAGAAGTTAAGTAACTTACCCAAGATCACACAGCTAGTGAGTGGCAGAGCTGGGGGTCCTACCCCAGGCACTCTATTTTGATGCCCATCTCGCTGTTAACTACTTGGCATCCTACAGCCTTTCAGTAAGTGTCTGTTTAGAGATTCATTAGTAGCGCTCCCTTCTCTGAGCCATGGCCTTCTTTGATTCTTCTCATCACCATGAGGCCAAATGCCAGAAGTCAGAGATGGCAAAATGGTTTATAAGCTCCTTTTACTCTTCCATATTCAATGCAGTGAAAAGTAATACCTGGGATTACCCACACTGCTCAAGGCCTCCACTGAAGACAGGAATGAGTCCTCTGAATAGGCTAAGACCCAGCATAGGTGGGCCCTCTCTTTGAATATGCATGGCTGAGGCAGGTCCAGTTTCAAGGGGACCAGACCAGTCTGGGAAAGGTTTTATTCTTTCTGTGACTCTTCTTAGAAGTTGTGGACCGATAGTGACATGTGATTCCAGCCCTCTTATGTCATTTGGACACTGAGGAGCAGGTATTTCCCACTCTGTTCTTTTACAGAAATATTAAAAGACAAGCAAGCGTGGTTTTTAGGTTTTCAAGGAATGTGCAAACGTTGTGTATTTCCTTCTTCCTGCCCAACTTCTAGGATGGGTCCCCCAGGTAGCCACTTGTCTAAAACAACAGATGATAGCCAAGGATGTGGTCCATTCCATTCCACGGTGATCTCAGAGGGTCTTGGGGCCAGGAAGTACATCCTTCAGGGTCTCACAGCAAACAGCCCAGTACCTTACACGGAGGCAGTGTTTTCAGGCAAGAATGTCCTCAGAGTGGTCTTGTCTAACCTGAGCCCTCCTGTATCCCTAGCAAGGTCTGCTTCCTCTACTTGGAAGATGCAGGAGCTGAGGCCTCAGGAGGTGATGATAGAAGGCCCAGCCAGGTGGAGCTGGCAGCTACAGCCAGCCCTTGTTTCTTGGTACCAATTCCATGATTCTTTCCGTTCGACCAGCTCCCATGCATGGCCAGTCCATGGGTCAGAGAAAGAACCTTTATTTCTGGATTTTCTCCTCTCTGGTAACCTACAGACTAATGTTCAGAAGATCTGCCTCTTCCTGGCTTGGAACCTGCACCTAGAAAGTTTCTGTGTGAGGCTGTTACCTCCAAGAAGATCAGAAAGTCCCAGTTGGGCTTATGAAAAATGAAATCAGTCCCAAGCCCCGATCTCTCTGAAAAGTTGTTATTAAATTCTGCACGTGGCCCTGACCTGGATTTAAAGATTTGCAGGAAGACAAATTCCAAACAGATGCCCATTAGGGCCCTGACAACCGCAGCTTAAAGATAACATTTACATTCTGCCGGGGTTTGTGTGTCTCTGCTCCCTGCTCAGCCCCTCTTCGGCCTCCAGTGGGATCAATACCTCGACTGAGGTTACGTGGAGGTGGTCACATTCTTTTAAGCTGTTTGCTCAGCGTTGGGTTTGCTCTGCTAACACGCCGGGCACTTCTTCCAACAGGCCTGTTTGCCCAGTATTAGGGCTGTTTGCCGAAACACCTACCCCAATCCGAGGGGGCTCAGCTTTCCAAACAGTTGGTCCCCGCATCTGTCAATCAATACGGCCAATCGGGTTCCTGATACGGACAGCAAGTGTGGCCAAGTCCAATATTTGCCCAAATGCCTCCCCCTCCTGCTGCACCTGACTCTCCTTGGTTTGACAAGATGGACATTCGCCAAGAGCACAGGATACTGGGAAGAGGTGATGGCAGCAGACAGGGAACTGATTCCAGGAAAGCAGGGCACATGAGCAAACATGATAGCTTCTTTATGAGAGGTAATTTACTGCAACACACAGCGATTACCTGCTCATCCAGCCCTGGTGTAATTAAAAATGGCCAGCTTGGGGCTCTGGTTTCCCCAGCCCTTGCAAAGGAAACTGGGTTTTATCTTATGAAGCTTCAGGTTGGATCCAGGGGTTGACTTGGAGTCATAGGTGATCAGAGGGACATCAGGATATTATCAAGCACAGGAAATAAACTCCCAAGAAGAACAAAATGATAGCAAGAGAAAATAAATCCTGAGGGAAGGATGACGGAAGGGATGATCAGGGAGTTTGGGATCACAGGTACATGCTGCTATATTTAAAGTAGATGACCAACGAAGTCCGACTGTATAGCACAGGGAAGTCTGCTCAGTGTTAAGTGCAGCCTGGATGGGAAGGAGTTTAGAAGAGAAAGGATACGTGTACATGCATGGCTGAGTCACTACGCTGTGCCCCTGAAACTATCACAACATTGTTAATTGACTATTGTTTCTGTGGCTTAGTTGCTAAGTTGTGTCCAACTCTTTGCCACCCCATGGACTGTAGCCGTCCAGGTTTTTCTGTCCATGGGATTTCCCAGGCAAGAATACTGGAGTGGGTTGCTGTTTCTTTTTCCAGGGGATCTTCCCGACTTAGGGATTGAACCTGCATCTCCTGCTTGGCAGGAGGATTCTGTACTCCAATATAAAATAAGTGAAGTTGCTCAGTTGCGTCCGACTCTTTGTGAGCCCATGGACTGTAGCCCACTAGGCTCCTCCATCCTTTGGATTCTCAAGGCAAGAATACTGGAGTGGGTTGCCGTTTCCTTCTCCAGGGGATCTTCCCGACCCAGGGATCAAACCCGGGTCTCCCGCATTGCAGGCAGATGTTTTAACCTCTGAGCCACCAGGGAAGCCCAATATAAAATAAGAAGTAATAAAAAGAAAAAATATACCCTTAAAAGAGGGGGCTGTGTAATGGGTACAGGCTTTTCCCATTTTAGAACTTGCTAAGTGTGTGAACACACTAAATGCCACTGAAGTGTTCAATTTATAATGGTTACTTTTATGTTACCTGACTTTTCACCTCGTGGAAAAAAGAAAGAGTGAATCCCAATGAGCCCAGAACGTTTACATTTGAGAAGCTCCAATGTCCAACTCAGGCTTTGGCTCAGAGAAAATGCTTAATAAATGTTTATTGAAAGAACAACCTAACATTTGCACAGTCAACAAAGCTCTTTGTCATACATGAGCTCACTTTGTCCTTAAAGACAGAGAGCCCTGTGAGGTGGGCAGGGGTGAGTGTCCTCGCGTTGTAAAGGGGAAACTGAGGCTTAGAGAGTATGCACAGCTGCCATTGATGGGGCTGGGGCATGAACCCCAAAGTCTCTGGCTTCAAGGTCTGGGCCTGTAAAACTGTCCATTGTGTGTACCTCATGGCTTCCAGGGTGGGAGGGAAAGAGTCCTACAAACGTTACCTGCCCCCTTGCTTCTAGGGCATTTATTACAAATACTTAAAAAAACTGGACTGTCCAGTGAAGCTGCTCGTCTTCCCCCACAGTTGCTAGCACAGTGCTTGATAAATATTTGCTGATTCATTCAGCGGCCGAGGCTAACCTCTGGTTGCTGTGGTGACCATCTAGAGCAAAGCATGGACAGCTTAGGGTATCAATGACACTGTGCCTGTAAACAGTCTAGGAGGAGGAGGAGCTGGGGTCTATGAGTGGGGCCTCCCAGAAGCCTTTACATGTGCAAGGAGTCCTCTGTACACCGTGAGCAGGGGAGCCTGGTGGCGGCTGGGCCATCTTGCTGCTGTCATTTGACAAGGTGGGGGTGGTGTGGCTCCTTATTCAAAAATTAAGAATTTCCAGATGGCCACAGCAGAGCGTGAAAGCCCAGCAGGTGTCCCTCTGAGGACAGGGCCTGAGAGACTGCTGAGATTGCTGGCTGTGCAGTGACCCTGGGGTGGGCACTGTTGGGCCTCCTGGTGATTATTTATCTCTGCAGGAGCTGTGTGGAGCCAGGAAGTGGTGGGGGCACCTCTTCCCTAGGCATTCCTGCTCCCTCTGAGAGAATTCCAGTCCTCTTCCACCCTCATCAGAGCAGGCTCCAGACCCCTCTGGCTTTCTGTCCTATTTCTGTGACTTGGGATGAGGTGTTTCACTCCTTGGAGCCTTGATGCCTCACTTAGAGAATGGTACCAGTGCTTTTCTCAACAAGTTATTGAGGGGTTAAATGAGAGGATGCAAAAGAGCCTGGCATGGTGCCAGATACACAGTGCCCCTCTTTCCAGATTGCGGCATGTCTCACACCAGACTGAGTTGGACTAAGTTCCCTCTCCATTCCACGAAGGAGAGGAATTGACTTGCAAAAATCTATAAACAAGAACACACACATGGGTTGTAAAATCCAAGGCTGTCAGAGGCTAAGCAGAGAACGTGTGAAAGAGACAGGCTACAGGGAGTGGTGGGGACTGCGGCAAACCGGAGGTTGCGAACCCCATCTAAAGCCACTGAGATGCAAAAGGAAAAGTTCAAACAGAAGGAGGCTGCACGTTAATGAGGCTGTGTGGGAAGTGATTTTGAAGACTTGGAAATACAATAGTAAGTTGAATATTAGAACTGGAAAGGTATATACATTAGGTTGACATCTAAGCACTTGAGGGGTGGAATTAAAGGGGAGAAGTTAAAATTCCGTAAGGTCCTCCAAGGTGTCTCATGAATTTGGTTCTGAGCTTCTTGGTGCCAAAGAAGTAAGGGCAACACAATCAGTTTCATGCTTTTCACTGTTTACGAAGGAAAAATGCATAGCAGTTCCTGCCAGCCGGCTCTGAAAGACTCCTTGGGGGCTTTATTTAGGGCCTCTTGGTCTGTGCGCTCAGGGTGGGGCGAGGGGCACCATCCTCCAGTGCAGGCGATAAGCAGGTCCAGAGGAGTTTTATAAAAAACAATACATGTGACTGAAATTTGGTCTGCTTTCATTGATTGCCATTGTACACTGGCAATTGTAACCAACGTCAGTGATGAAATTCTCCTCCATGAAAAATCTTTCCCTGGCCTAAGCTGTAAACAATCGTAGTATGGTGGAGTTTAATAATAATAATAATAAATCCTTCACATTAGGACAGTTTCATTGCTTGTCCCTTAACAAACATTTTATTGTGCACAGAAGTTAATCTGGAGAACCGGTTACAGAGCCAGCTCCCCAAATGTGGACCCACCCACAGGCTACAGAATGGTTTGCTTTCTCTGCGGGTTCAGTTTTTTCCTCTAGCCTTCTATGGTATTGCACACACATGTGCTTAAGAAGTAGATCAGAAATGAACCCCCATGATGCAGTGATTGTAAAGATAGAAAAAGGTAACCTGAGTTCTTGAATTCAGCCTTTCTAGATGATCCCTGGTTTATTTTTGTTGAAAATTTGAAACAGCACAAGAGTGTGAACTGTGAGTTGTCATATTTTTGCTTAGTAAGTGCATATTTTAGCTCATGCTGGAAATATTTTACTGAGTTTTGATAAGATCTTTTAAAGTGAAGCTTATTTTTTAATTATTTTAAAAAGACAGAACAAAATCCAGAAAGTGGATTTATCAATAAACTGTACTTTTTTGTTGACATTTTAGCTTTATTAAAATGCTGTTATCGGTTACTGGATAATTGTTTACATAAATTGTTATTATTACGTCAGCAACCAAAGGATTAAAGTTCAAGCTGGTAGGCATGTAGAAAAACCACTGTGTAAATAATCGTGCCTTTTTGTCTCAGGGATTTGGAGTAACTTGCAATGTCTTGCATTCCTGTGAAAATGGCAACTGGTTCATCATTTTACTGAAGGTCTAAAGAAATTTCAAGTGGGCCACCTGTGCCAGCCATAAATGACATGAATTCAGTGGAGCTCAACCAAGAAAAATGAAAAGAACCAAAGAGGAGGCAATTGAAACCATGACTGGAGGTATTAAAAGTAGGTACTGCTTTCAAAATCATGTGTAGTTAACAAAATTCTGAAGAAATGCTAATGAGCCTGCCTAGTGTACCTATACTATTGTTATTCATTGCATTTCATGTTTCTTATGGGAAATAATTATGTTGTATGGAAGAGGTTCAAGTTAAAAACATGATCGGATGTCAAGCAGCCTAGTTACAGCACTGATTTGCCATCTCTGTTTGGACTACATGGGCTGCGTGGGGGCCGGAGGTGTCCTTAGTCAGGGGCCAAGGCGGGGCAAAGTCAGTTACCAGGAGACCCTCTTCCTTAACTGGCTCCAACTCCCTTGAGAAGAACCTCTTTGGGGCTCTTTTGTTATGAGGAGCAGCAAACCCATGTAGCCTGGCTCAAATCAGTGGTATTGGGCTGCTCAGAATCCTCTCTTCTCCTGCGGCCTGGCCCTGAGGGGACAGGGCAGGGAGACCTGGGGGGGTGTCACCTGTCCCTGGGTTGCCCAGCTCGAAGTAGCCCCTCCGTCCACCTTTAGTTAGCAATGTTTAGAAGTAGGCAAACAGAGGCAAACAGGTCCACTACTTCTCCACAGGCCCCTGGGACATTTTAAAAACAATTTATTTATTTATGTGGCTGCATCAGATTTTAGCTGTGGCACACGGGCTCTCTAGTTGTGTAACTTGGGCCCAGTAATTGCAGTGCATGGGCTTAGTTACCCCATGGCGTGTAGGATCTTAGTTCTCTGACCAGGATTGAATCCGTGTCCCTTGCATTGGAGGTGGATTCGTAGCCACTGGACCACCAGTGAAGTCTCTGGGAAATTCTTATTAACTTTGTCAACACACTCAACAGACCCCTATTACGTATGTTCTTTAGGCCCAGTCCTTGTGCTGGCCAAGGGTCAGCAAAATCAGATAAGATCCAGGACTGCCTTCATGGGGTGCAATGACATTCAGGAGCGTGACTGGAATTAGAGAAAGGGCAGAGGCAGTTCCAAGAGAGAGGCTGGTGGGTGATGGTCTGGGCTGTTAAAGGAGGGTGAGAGAACTTGGCCCGAAGGGTCTCACAGAAAGCTGGGAGCCTTTGCAGAATCTGAGACAGAAAGAGAACCTTTGGAGGCTGACACGCTGCGCTCATCAGCTGTGTGACCTTGAGCAGGTCCCCCTGCATTCTAGGACTCAGAGCTCCCTCCTCTGAGAAACTGAGGCAGGGGGTTCTAACCCAACCTCCCGGTCAGATGAAGTGGGGACAGACTAAGGTGACTGTAGAGCTCCTGCCCCTCCCCAGAGGAAGTACTGATGTCCTGTTCCCAGGTCTCCATGACACTCCCCTTCTCTGGTGGTTCTTGACCCTGATGCATGGTACAGTCAAGGGCTCAACTCCTACCTGCACTCAGAGACAGCCTTTCTGCAGGGACTGAGTTGACCTGGAGCACGTGGGTCTCTGGGAGTGAAACTAACCCAGACTTGGAATGCCTAGAGGGACAGACAAATGCCATGGCCCTTGTACAGCTTCCTCAAATATAAATCGTCTCAGTGGAACTTTGGGGAGAAGGTGGATAGCTCTTATAAGCTATAAATTGTCATTTTTATTGCTAATAATAATAATAACAATAATTCCTGGGCTTCTGCCCTAGGATCATAGTCTGTCTATGGGTAACTTTAGTCATTCACCCAAGGACTGGCCCAGCATACAGATTAATAATTCAACATTCCTTATCCCTAGAGTCTCATTCAGACTATGCCTATAACCCCTGACTCATCTCTAGATTGACACCTGTACCAGGGCCAATATTTCAGCAACTTTGGTTGTATCACTCTATTGAATCCCAAAGCAACCCTGTGAGGGAGGTCACCTTATCTCCACTTTACCGTGGCTCAGAGAAGGTAAGTGGCTTGCCTGAGGTCACACAGCTTACAAAAGCCAGAGCTGGGATTTGAGCCCAGATCCATCCGAGTCCAGTGTCCAGGTTTGCAAGCCTAGCATCTTTGCTAGTTGATAAAAACAGTTCTACCTCTGGGAGTTGTAGATGAAGATGGTCATCTATAGAATTCTAAGAAACAGAATTCTAAGAAAAGGCAAGAACATAAAGTAAAGGTCTTGACCTAACTCAGTGAAATAACATACTCAGTTACTGCCGAGTAAGAATTTGTAGAAACCCAGTCAGTCCTGCACCCGAATTGCCTGGAGGGCTCTCAAGGTAGGGAGAAGCTGTTGAATTAATAAAATGCATTAAGATGATTGCAGGAGAAACACTTAATCTACAGAGGATAGTACACTGTTTTCAAGTACTTTTCAAGACACCCTTTCCCACACCAATAATTGATAGACTAACCTCAAATTGTTCTTATTTGTTCATTAACATGAGTCCCCCAAGGGCTCACCGTGCAACACTTTATTAGCCTGGATTGAGTAATATATTTTAAAGTAATAAAATGACATTATTTTTAAATTATTTTTTAATGTGGACTTTCCAGCCATTGACTGCCCTCTCTGATAGGTCTGAATTAGTGAGTTTTAATTGTGTGTGAAGAAGCAATAAAATAATAATTACTAAGATGATGGGGTGCTTCATTCATGGCAGACACTGAACTGGGATGTCATGTGCATCATACCGTTGAGCTTCACAAAAATCCCACCACAGCCTGGGCATCACATGCCCCACTTCACAGACATGGAACTCACTCTCTAAGGGGTTAAACTCCCTGCTCAGGGTCCCTGGGCTAATGGGTGGTGGAGCCAAGGATGAAATCCAGGCTTAACACCTCTTTCAGCAACATCCACTGACTGTGGTCAAGGGATGAACAGTGAGTGCTGCTGAATGGGGCTGAGTCTTTGACTCAGGAGACCTGAGTTATTAAAAATGGGAAGGTAAGAAATATTAGAGCAGAGAGAAGTCAGGACATATCCTGGCACCCTGAGGACTCCTCACTGTTTATCTGTTCAAGCTTGGCCACCCCTAAGAGCCAGGTGGGCACACAAAAGTGAACAAGAGGTAGTGTGGATGGTTAATTTTATGTGTCAACTTGGCTGGGCTATGATGATCAGCCATTTGGTCAAACATCAGTCTAGATGTTGCCGTAATTATTTATTAATGCAATTAACATTTAAGTTAATGAGTGAAGCAGATTACCCTTCATCCAGTGGGTGGGTCTTATCCAATCAGTTGAAGGCCTTAAGAACAAAATTTGAGTTTCTCAGAAGAGGGAATTCTCAAGACTGCACTGTAGAAATGCTGCCCAAGTTGCCAGCCTGATATCCTGTGGAATTTAAATGGGAGATTGCAACATTAACTCTTACCTAAACGTCTGGCCTGTCAGCCTACTCTATGAATTTTGGACCTGCCAGCCTGTTACTATATGAACCAATTCCTTAAAAGAAATTTATTTCTCTCTCTCTCCCTCCCTCACTTCCCCAGCCCTCAGTATATATAGAGATACACATATGCACACATATATGCATATGTGTCTATCTATCTACCGCACAACTGCACTCATCTCACACGCTAGTAAAGTAATGCTCAAAATTCTTCAAGCCAGGCTTCAGCAATACATGAACCGTGAACTTCCTGATGTTCAAGCTGGTTTTAGAAAAGGCAGAGGAACCAGGGATCAAATTGCCAACATCCGCTGGATCATGGAAAAAGCAAGAGAGTTCCAGAAAAGCATCTATTTCTGCTTTATTGACTATGCCAAAGCCTTTGACTGTGTGGATCACAATAAACTGTGGAAAATTCTGAAAGAGATGGGAATACCAGACCACCTGACCTGCCTCTTGAGAAACCTGTATGCAGGTCAGGAAGCAACAGTTAGAACTGGACATGGAACAACAGACTGGTTCCAAACAGGAAAAGGAGTTCGTCAAGGCTGTATATTGTCACCCTGCTTATTTAACTAATATGCAGAGTACATCATGAGAAACGCTGGACTGGAAGAAGCACAAGCTGGAATCAAGATTGCCGGGAGAAATATCAATAACCTCAGATATGCAGATGACACCACCCTTATGGCAGAAAGTGAAGAGGAACTCAAAAGCCTCTTGATGAAAGTGAAAGTGGAGAGTGAAAAAGTTGGCTTAAAGCTCAACATTCAGAAAACGAAGATCATGGCATCCGGTCCCATCACTTCATGGGAAATAGATGGGGAAACAGTGGGAACAGTGTCAGACTTTATTTTTCTGGGCTCCCAAATCACTGCAGATGGTGACTGCAGCCATGAAATTAAAAGACGCTTACTCCTTGGAAGGAAAGTTATGACCAACTTAGATAGCATATTCAAAAGCAGAGATATTACTTTGCCAACAAAGGTTCGTCTAGTCAAGGCTATGGTTTTTCCTGTGGTCATGTATGGATGTGAGAGTTGGACTGTGAAGAGGGCTGAGTGCCGAAGAATTGATGCTTTTGAACTGTGGTGTTGGAGAAGATTCTTGAGAGTCCCTTGGACTGCAAGGAGATCCAACCAGTGCATTCTGAAGGAGATCAACCCTGGGATTTCTTTGGAAGGAATGATGCTAAAGCTGAAACTCCAGTACTTTGGCCACCTCATGTGAAGAGTTGACTCATTGGAAAAGACTCTGATGCTGGGAGGGATTGGGGGCAGGAGGAGAAGGAGGAGAAGGGGAAGACAGAGGATGAGATGGCTGGATGGCATCACTGACTCGATGGACGTGAGTCTGAGTGAACTCCGGGTGTTGGTGATGGACAAGGAGGCCTGGCGTGCTGCGATTCATGGGGTCGCAAAGAATCGGACACGGCTGAGCGACTGATCTGATCTGATCTATCTATCTATCCTATTGCCTTTAATTCATTTTCTTTAGAAGACCTAATATAGATGGAGATATGGTTCTTGCCCCCAGGAAGCTCACATGTTACCAAGTTCTTGGGGGATCATCAGCAGAGAAGCAGACAATGATAAGAAACAGCCTAGGGTTTCAATGTGATGGCCAGTTTTTGTGTAAGCAGTGGCAATGTTGGGTTATGTGTTAGGACTCTCAAAGGAAAGACAGTAGGGAGGGAAACAGGCAGAGATGGTTCATCCATGCAACATCATCTATTCCCATTAAACCTGGATGAGTGGTGGTGAATTCTTCCCCCCACTCTGAGTCTTAAAGGCTCTGATGTTTTGTTTTATCATTCCAAGCAAGTATTCATTCTGGAAGGGGCCTCAAAGACAATGAAATGCAACTCTTTCATTGTTCAGATAGAGGAACCATGTCTCTGAGAGCTTTTTATCAAAGTGACAAAGGTACCAGATCATGGTGACTGGCAAGATGTATCCACAGAAATAATGGCAATTATTCATACACATTTGAGTACATTTTTCTATGGCTGTGGTACAGTGAAATACTGCCCCTATGCAACTGAGATTTTACCATACTTGACCATTTTGAGAAAGAAACCAAAGGAACGAAGAAATTATGGACTCAGAACTAGCTGCCATGGAAATCTATCCGAGCTCCAGGTCCACTTGGCACTGTCTTCCACAGTCACCCCTTGGTCTCACCCTGGGAAGGTGGGCCCTGGGCAGAATCCACACCAGCAAGGCCATCTCCAATCACAACCCTAGAAAGGCTCTCTTTCTGGAGTAGAAGGGTTTGTAGCCACAAGAGTTGTAACCAAAAGAGCTTCTAATCATTTAGAAGACTTGGTTCCCCATGGGGCTTCCCTGGAAGTCCAGTGGTTAGGACTTTGCTCTCCAATGCAGGGAGCATGACTTTGATTCCTGGTCAAGGACTAGGAGATATGGCCAGAAATTAAAAAAGAAGATTTGGTTCCCTAGAATATTCCATGGAATTAATTTCTCCTCTGGAGTCCTCTTACTACGTAGCATTGAGGTCACTCTTGCTGTTACCTTTTATTCAGTTATCACCTCTATAAAAAGACCAAATCCTTTAAGAAACTGTGGCTCGTGTCCTTTTGTCTTCCTCTCTGTTCCTGGTGGAGAACGGTGACAGGAAAGTGGAGATCATCCCCATTTTACAGATAGAGAAGGCTGTAGAGAGGTGCAGAGAAGGGTGCAGCTAGCTTCTGACCGTGCCAGACTGGAGTGCAGAGAGGAGAGGTCTGCAGGCATTGGTCCTGGGAAGTTCTGTCACTGGGGGTGGACAGAGTACCACTTGGCCTGGCCTTGCAAAGAAGAGCCAGCTCAGCTGCTCCAAAGAGAGCCAGGCCAGTGAGAGGAGAGCATGTGGACAGGCCTTAAAATCTTTTTTCCCCCTTTTTATTACAGTTCAAAAAGATCCAGGTGACTCATTTTGTGGTGATGCTGTGACCCTCTGTCCCCTTTCCCGGGGAAGTGAGGGGAGGTTATGCCCTAAGTCTATTCTTACTGAATCTGGCATAAAAGATGTTCTTCCTGGGGAATAAGGATTGTGGCCATCAAGCTGGGGGTATGGGAGAGACACCATTTGATTAGGTGGAAGGGGTACTTGGTCTGACTACCTGAATTTTAATCTCAATTATTATTTTTATTACTAGCTGTGTGATCTTAGACAAGTCACTTAACCTCTCTGAACCTCGGTTTATGCTTTTGTGAAATAATTACCCTTTTGGGGTTATCAGTAGTCTTAAATAAAATAATACATGTGGCCATGTTTCATAGACTGAAGAGCATTGTGCCAATATTAGTTACTGTTATTCTAAAAACGATTTTATTTATTTATGTATTTTGGCTGTGCTGGGTCTTCTCTGCTGCGTGGGCTTTTCCCTGGTTGTGCCGAGTGGGGGCTACTCTTTGCTGTCGTGTGCAGGCTTCTCATTGCAGTGGCTTCTGTTGCAGAAGACAGGCTCTAGGGCTTCAGCAGTTACCATTCCCAGGCTCTAGAGCACAGGCTCAATAGCTGTGTATGGTCTTAGTTGAGCCATGGCATGTGGGATTTTCCCAGACCAGTGACTGAACCCATGTCTCCTGCACTGGCAAGTGGATTCTTTACCAATGAGCCACCAGGGAAGCCCTATTGTTATTTTTTGATACGCCCTGCAAAAGATACTTGCCAAAACCCGTGATGGGGCTCTGAGCGCAAGGACACACGGACAGTGCACGTCATCCCTTGTATGTGACTTCTGCTTCGGAAACAGGGTGAAATAAACATACACAGCAGATCTTCAGACTATCACAGACCAGGGAAGGAATGAGTCTCCCGAAGAAAACCCCCAGCAATCACGTTCCCTGAGGTTGGGAAATGTGGGCTGTAATAGCTTTGCCATCATCAACACTATGCCGAAATCACTTCTGGGTAGAATTTAGAAGACAGGGGACAGAGAGTGCAGTGGGCACCACGCCCACACACATGGTTCAAACGCAAGTTTACCACCGAAAATGACCCGAGGATTCTGGTAAAAAGAGTTGTCATTCAAGATCAGCCTTGACTCATTTCTCCCACAAAGGAGGAAATGGAAAGTCAGCAAGGGAGAGCAGACTTCATATCTAGGTGATCTTGAGTGCCCCATCTCTCCCCCTCCCTTCTACTGAACTATTTCCCTTTTCACCTCTCTCACAGCTAATTTCACTATTAGAGATGAATTCTGGACTTCCCCAGAGGTCACAGACTCTGCCTTTCAATGCACAGGGTGCAGGTTCGATCCCTGGTTGGGGAACTAAGATCCACGTGCCCCGGGGTGTGACCAAAAAGTAAAGAGAGAGAGAAGTGCCTTTCTCTGGTTATTCAGTCTCTCAGAGTTCTCTATTACAAATGCAAAACTTCCTGAGAGAAGTGACAGGTAAATCCAGACTGTGTTCCAGTTCAGGCAATCCCAGAGACCGCAAATGTTTCCACTGGGTACCTGAGGGAGCAAAAGGGCTGAGTGGGGAAACAGAGATTGTTGTCCCATTTTCCAGATGGGGAAACTGAGACTTGGAGAAATAAAGAAAACAATTAGCAGTCTGAGGTGGGAGAAGGCCAAACCCCGCTTTCTCACCCCTCATTGTGTGTTTTCTTCAGAGTCATTCAAAGGCAACTCCAAGCAATTTGTCTCAGAGAAAATAAGCATCCATTGTCTTCCCTGTTCTTATCTCTGGGGCAACCCAGGCTATGTGGGCAGCATGTGGTCCCTTCTCAAGCACATCCATGCATAAGCTGGAGGGTAATCATGACTCCTGTGCCTGGTTCTAAATAACATAACTAGGCCAATCAGGCCCTCTCTCTCTGGAATTCAAACTGAGATCTAAGGGACGTTGCAACTGTGTCACACTGGAACTCAGAGGTCCAGTAGATGCAAGGGTGGTGTGGCCATTACAGGGCTATAAACACCCCAAGTTTCTGAGTAAGAAGAAACCCAGGGAGCCAGTCAGCCAGGGGAGAAGGGGCACAAAGAACCACAGGAAGAGATACCCAAGGAACAGTCCCAGTCCCTGAGCAAGGAAGATGCCCCAGTCCTAGGGCAGCGACCCTTAAATGTCTGCCGTGGGATGTCAGGATAACTGTGGAGCAGCGTCTGCCAAGATGTGTCTCCCAATTACGCTCTTTCTAACTGGGCGTATCGCTGACATTACCTTGTCCTTGCTGTTTCACTGAATGTTGAATTTAAGGGAGGCAGATAACTTTGATTTCCAGGTAACAACCTGAAATCAAGAGATGCCCCGTCTGTGAGTGATACAGGAGTTATGGCATCTCATTGCTGATGAGGATACCCCAACATGCCACCCTGATACTGTACTGATGGTACCTGTGCTGCTAGTATGCCAGAGGGGAATTGGGGGCTGTACGGAGGGAGAAGGAGCCAAATGTTTGGTGACCCTAAGAGTAAACTGACCTCTAGTCATCATGTTGTTCTCTGAATATTTCCAATGCCTGGACTTCTGCAGGTTACTGCAACCTGCTAGGGTTGCACATCCAGGCTCCTTGTGTAGGGCAGGGCCATGTGACCTTATCTGGACAACGAGTTATGAGTGAAAGTTTTAAAGATCTACAGAGGCCCCTCAGTCTCCTGCCTTCTCTCACTGGCAACATTAAAGACAATGGCTGTTCCTTTGTTCTGGATCCTGGAGGAAGGAATAAGGAGCATCACCCCAGACAACCCAGTTCCAAGAAATAGAAATTGTTACAAGCTGTTCCAGATTGGGGAGTGTTTGTTACCATGATGCACCCTGGTACATCCTGACTGATATGTTGCCCTTTCCGGGGCTTATGCGTGGCGTTTGTCCTGGCTCCTTTTGGGAAGGTAGATGGAGGGGCTGCTGTGAGCTAGGGCAACCTCAGGGACTGGTGACTCTTGAGTGTCTCCCCACAGCCTCAGGGCTGCCCCCCAGGCTGTGGGACAGGAGTGCTGAACGGCAGAGGGCGCCAGAGGCCCATGTCAGCTCTCTCATCTTGGTGCCATCCAGGATGTTGGCGTTGGGGGAGCTGGCCCTGGCGGCAGGTGGCGATCTCAGGGCCTGCTCCTCTTCCGTGGCACTGCAGTTGTGGGCAAGTGTCTGCATGACCCAGCCTCACCCCCCAGTAGGCTTCAGAGAACATCGGGGAACAGCAGGCAAGGGGCCTCACTCACTGAGGCTTCTAGAGAGCAGGTCTTCCACTCACCTCTTCTCTCTTGGCCCAGACTCTGCTTTAGTTGTTGGACATCAGGCCCGGCATCAGGCTGGAAGGGGCAGCTGGGAGAAGGATGGAGCGTGCTGGGCATGGCTTACACACAGCCACCCACACGGCACAGGGCAGGGTGCACCAGGCCTTCCCTGAGGCTGCTGCTCTCCAAGCCTTGAATCCTCCAGCTAGACTTCCGTCTCTTCATCACACGGCTTTTGTTTGTGCTCAGATGCAGCCCTGTTTGTCTTTTTGGTGGAAGGAGGCAGTGGTGGTTGGAAAGGGCAGGGTGAGGAGCAGCTGTTCCTAGACTCGCAGCACAGTGAGGGGGGAACCTGGGAGCCTGATCGGTACAAAGCGCTTTATCCTGTGGGGGTGGGCAGGCAGCTGTGTGGTGGCTCCAAGTCCCTCCCTGGGCCTCAGTTTCCTTGGCTGTAAGAAAGAGATTGGGGCCATGAAACTTTGCTTCTGGGAGAAAGTTTTGCCACTCAGGAATGGGGACAAAGCCCAGCGCTGGGGAAGGGGTAGGAGGGAGAGAAGAGAGAGCTACCAGGAAGGAAAAGGGTGCGGACAGGGGGTGGGAGGGGGGACCTGGGCCACTGAGAGTCACTAGCTGAATGTGACATTTTCCAGGAGCAGTTGGATTGCCTGTGTCCACTTGCTTTCCTTTTGTGTTGGCGTGTTTCAGTGTTTACATTCCTCCAGATATAAAGACTGAAGTCACGTCAGACCATTACATCTCACCTTGGCTGGCCCAAAGTCAAACAGAAGAGGTCGCCAGGGGCACCTAAGTCTCTAGCCTTCCTCCCAGCCTCTTTCTTAACTCTTATTTATTTATTAAATTCCGCCCCCTACCCCCCGTTTTTGGTTGTGCTGTGTGATATGTGGGATCTTAGTTCCCCAACTAGGGATTGAATCTGTGTCCTCTGCGTTGGAAGTGCAGAGTCCTAACCACTGGACAACCAGGGAAGTCCCTAGCCTCCTTTAGGTGCTACTCTTACCTCCTGAGTCTCCTGGTGCTGCTTCCCTCCCACTTGGACAGGGGATCTGGCCTGGTCTCTGGAACCCTAGTCAGACCTGTCTTCTAAAAGGTCAAGCAGATGAACTCTAAGCCATGACCTTGAGGGGAACAAGGGGGTAGGGAACGTCCCCATTATGCTTTGAAATGCCTTTTTGCCCCTTTCCTGATCCTTACTAGCTAGTCAGGCTTCCAGGTGAAAAGGAGACACCAAGCTTTTCCCAGCAAGAGTCCTGGAGTTCTGGAAAGTGCCTTCTGGGTGGGATTTCCCTGGAGAAGCACTGTCTCCTTCAACCCTTCAACCTTCGTTCGGTTCAGATTCTGGAAAGCTGGGGTGAGGCCCAAAGACAGGCCACTTCTGAAGACTTCCTCCGCTCTCCCCAGTATCTGGTTCCTCTGAGCTCTAGAGGGAATCAGCACACTGCCTGTAAGCTAAGTGCTGCTGCTGCTGCTGCTAAATCGATTCAGTCGTGTCTGACTCTGTGCAACCCCAGAGACGGCAGCCCACCAGGCTCCCCTGTCCCTGGGATTCTCCAGGCAAGAACACTGGAGTGGGTTGCCATTGCCTTCTCCAAAGCTAAGTGCTACCTGTAAGCTACTCTGGTGCATCAGATGTGTTGAGAACCTGGTCTCCCACGAGCTGGTTGTAAACTGCTTAGGGCGAGGCAGACGGTTTGGGCATTTCTCCCTTCTCCTGATTGCTGGTGCTGTCATATTCTGTCCCTAGTGAACAGCTGTGTGTCCCATCAAGTCCACCCACCTGGATTATTCATTCATTCATTCATTCTTTCATACATTCATCGAGGCCCCATGGGTATAACATTACCAGGGACTAGACACAGAGATAAAGGAGCAGAACACAGTCCTTGAAGGGGTTGAGTTGAGTGGGTCTTGCGATTCAGGGTGCCCTGCGTGTAAGGGGCCTGCAGGCGGGGCTCTCACAAGAAGGTGAGGTTTGGACTGGTTGTTGAAGGAAAAGCAGTAAGAGTTGGCGGTTGAGGGCTGGGAGAGAATTTTCCAGGAGAGCGGTGAAATACACAGCAAAGTTGGGTGTGTTCTGGGACTGAAGCGTTCATTGCTGCTGGAGCAAATGCATGTGAGTAAGGATGAGGCTGAGAAGAAGGTGGACCTTGGATTAGAGAGGGCCTTGGGATGCAGATTAGAGCAGGCAGTCTAGAGGTGGCTGGTAGGCCATATGGAGATAAGTGTTCTAGCTCAGAAAGGAGGAGGAGGAGATCATTTAAGGCGGGCAGGGGGTGAAGTTGAGGAACAGCTCTGAAAGACACTGGGTGGGTAGAAGCCGTCCAACCAGATGACCTTTTGGACATGGTAGGTAATGAGGAATAAGGAGAGGCTGAGGCTGACCTCCAGGTTCCTGACTCTAGTGGCTGATGTTTGGGGGCTACACCTTCCTCACCAGACTAGGGCAGAAGAGCAGCAGGTTGGGTGTGGGGCCTGAGGATGGATTCAGGTATGGATGCAATGGATTTGGGATTCCGGTGGCCATCTCAGGAGAGGCCACCTCTACACCAACAAGCATTTGGTTTAGAGTTTGGAGAACTGACATGGATGTCCTCAGCATCTGGGAAGTGTCTGAATCCCTATGGGGTCAATGAAATGATTAAAAGGGGATGAACAAAGGGAGATAAAAGAAAAGGGCCAGGTCAAGCTCTGAGAAGTGCTGGCATTTAACAAGGGGATAGAGGATGCAAATAGGCTTCCCTGTAGCTCAGATGGTAAAGAATCTACCCGAAATGCAGGAGATCTGGGTTCCATCACTGGGTTGGGAAGATCCCTTGAAGGAGGGGATGACAATCTACTCCAGATTCTTGCCTGGAGAATCCTCACGGACAGAGGAGTCTGGTGGGCTGCAGTCCATGGGGTCACAAAGAGTCGGACATGACTGAGCGACTAAGCATAGAATATGCAAGGAAGAGAGGGGGCAACAGAGTCTGAGGATGGTGTGATGGAGGCCAAGGTGAAGGAGGATTAACATGTCCAAAACTACGGCAGAGAAGCTGGGGTGGAGCTCTGGCAGGAAGGTCATTGGCACGCCTGGCCTGAGCAAGACAGTGGAGTGGCAGGAGAGGACGTCGGCTTCAGGCTGACCCCCACATGTAGGGCTGCCGTGTCCACCCTGCCTGCATGGCTCTGAACACAGCACCGGGCAATCAGTCCCTGGGGGAACCTGTGGTCAGGAAAACTTTGATGAATGAATGACTGTGGGATTGAAGAAGAGACGTTTTGTTTTAAAGATTGATGAGAATTGAATGGGCAAATCTATAGAACAAAAAGTAGATGAGCGGTCATCTAAGGCTGGGTCATCGGCTGGGACACTTGGGGTGACACTAAGGAGTGTGGGGTTTCTTTTTGGGGTCATTAAACTATGAAAATTGACTATAGTGATGGCTGCACAACTCTGTGGAGATATTGAAAGACACTGAGTTGTACACTTTATGTTTTTCCTTTTTTATAATTAAATTTATGTATTTTAATTGAAGGATAATTGCTCTACAATATTGTATTGGTTTCTCCCAAACGTACTCTTTATTTTTATTTGTTTTTTAATTTTTATTATTTTTTTGGATGCACTGAGCAGCGTGTAGGATCTTCTTTCCCCAACCAGGGATCGAACTCACACTCCCTGCATTGGAAATGCAGGGTCTTAACCCAGTGAACTGCCAGTTCAGTTCAGTTCAATCACTCAGTCGTGTCCAACTTTTTGTGACCCCATGAATGGGAGCACGCCAGGCCTCCCTGTCCATCACCAACTCCCAGAGTTCACTCAAACTCACATCCATCGACTTGGTGATGCCATCCAGCCATCTCATCCTCTGTCGTCCCCTTTTCCTCCTGCCCCCAATTCCTCCCAGCATCAGAGTCTTTTCCAATGAGTCAAATCTTCGCATGAGGTGGCCAGGGAAGTCCCAAATTGTGTACTGTACATGGATGAGTTGTGTGGTCTATGAATTATATCTCAATAAAACTGTTTTTAAAAATATAAAGCCATCAGGAAAAAAAAAAAAAAAACACCCCAAAGACTGGTGAGACTTGAAACTTGGGCATCTCACCCCTCCCACTTCCTTGCCCCCAGAGTGAGTCAGGATCAGAGAGGTAATGGATGGGGGTGGGGGGTTTCCGGTCTGCATCTGGATCTGGAAATTATGAGCTAACTTGGGGAAAACATGGAGGACTGTTTGGAAAGTCAGAAGTACTCCCTGGCCAAGAGGTGAGAACTCCTTTTCTCTGGGGGCTTTCCTGTAGTTCCAGCCTCCTGGGTGACCTCTGGTGGTGAGCTGGGTGACCAGGGATGCTGCAGCTTGCTGGGCTCTGGAGGCAAAGCTTCTCTCTTTGGAGATCGTAGCCCAGGTCAGCAGCCAGCATAGGGAACCCTGGCTGGGATTCTAGGCCAGACTCTGTCATTAGCTCATGTGAGATGGTCCTTGCTCTGAGCCTCTGTCGTCCCATCTGTATAGCAGGGATTTCAATACTGCATTCACCTGGGTATCCTGAGGACAAGATGGGATAATGGATGCGAAGGTGCTGTGACAAGGAGGACATGCTGTATGTAGGCCAGAGTTTTCTTCATTCATTCATGGATATGTGCATGCATTCATTCAACAAAGAGTGGCGAGGTGTTCACTGGATGCTACGATTATGAAATACTACATGTTTGTGGGCAGAACAAGCCGGCAGAGTTTGTGATAAGAGCCTGTCTCTGGCCGTATTTATGCCAGTTCCTCACTGTCTGCAGCAGAAGGGGAGGGATGGAGCTGATGGGTCGGCAGGCATCAGTGCTCCAGCCTGGGGGAGGCCACCAGCCCTGATGTTGCACTAGAGTCAGTAGACCCTGTTGCATGGGATTCTGTGAGGCTGGGAATTCCTTCTCTGTTCTGGTGGGGAAGAGTTTATACTAAATAGGGTCTAGGATTGTTTTCCTGCTTTGTCATCTTGACACCAGAGGATGCCTCCTTTGTTATCTGGTGCCTAGCAGAGGCACATCGGTCTTTGACATGGGCCAGGTCACTGTCCTTTGTGGATGTGAAAGGATTCCAGGGTAGAAGGTGGTCACCTGGGCAGCTGGGTGGACATAGATGGCTCCCGGATATGAATGTGAAAGACTTGGATTCAAATTGGGTAGGTGAACTTGGACAAGGTATTTACCTTGATGGGACTCACCCTCCCTTTCTGTAACATGGGACTCAATACCTCCCTATGTGCCTTGGGAAGATAAGGTGAGGTGGTGAGAGAATTTTGAGTAAAGAGGCCTCTTCCTCTACGTCCTCATCTTCCATTTACATCAGCCCGTCAACACTGTCATCACTGGCCCACCATTTGGGCTCCATGCGACACTTCCCTTCTTCTGATGGGCCCTCTGTAGTGTCTACTCAGTAGGAGTGCGTCCCCCACTTATCACTCTGTGGATCTAAATGACCGCTGAGTGGCTGGCTGGGCAGGATTTGCTGACTTAATGCCATGACTCTATTTTACTGTAATTTATGGAGGCTTCCCTGGTGGCTCAGATGGTAAAGAATACACTTGCAATGCAGGAGACCTGGTTCAGTTCCTGGGTCAGGAAGATTCCCTGGAGAAGGGAATGGCAACACACTCCAATAGTCTCACCTCATTCCTCCGTGGAGTGAGGAGCCTGGTGGGCCCCAGTCCATGAGGTTGCAAAGAGTCAGACATGACTGAGGGACTAAACAAACAAACAAACAAAAAAAAAAACGGGAGGTTGTAACCCAAAGGAGAGGATTCAGTGCCTCAGAATCTCAAAACATCGGAGCAGGAGGAAGCCTTGGAGAGCATGCACTCTGGGTGTAAAGAACAGGTGGATAAACGATTGCTTAAATGATTCCCCTTGAGTGTGAGTAGCTTTGTCGGTGGGTCTGCCAGCCTTCTGCACTGAGTGACTCTGGAGAACCAAGGTGGGTGCGGTCCAAGTGCAGGACCCTGCAGAGGTGCACCCCGTCCATCCATGGCAGCCAAGCAGATGTTCAGATTCGGATGGACCAGAAGTTTAAGAGGTGCAGAGGATCGGTGGGTTTTATAAATTAAGCTCTGAGGTTTAACTATCCATAAATGACTTCAAGGTCCATT
Source organism: Bos mutus (assembly GCF_027580195.1). Taxonomy (NCBI): domain Eukaryota; kingdom Metazoa; phylum Chordata; class Mammalia; order Artiodactyla; family Bovidae; genus Bos; species Bos mutus. The sequence goes on from NC_091626.1 coordinate 16,015,699, forward strand.
TCGTGGGTGGCAGAGTTGCTTCTCTTGGGATCAGACCTAAGGCCTCCCTGAAGGCACCCAGGCTTGCCCACATCCCCTGACATCACGTCTCCTTGGAGCCTCTGTGGCACCTGGAGGTCTCTCCTGTGGGGGGCGGGCGTAGAGGGAAGAGGTCCGCTGCCTGGGAGCTGTGTTCTCCTCCACCAGACTCTGCACACTCTGCTGGCCAGTGGACAGCCTTCCAAAATCCATTTGCTAAAAGCCAATTTGCCAAATGACTCCAATTTGCTGAATGACTCATTTGCCATAGGACTGAGGATTCAGTTTTTAAATTTCAGTTTCCCTGAGCCTTTGCACAGCAGTTTTGGCAGCAGAATTTTGCATGAGTGTAAGACTTTTAATGCTGAGCCTGACTCCAGCTCCCAGGGTTTTATGTGGAAACGATAGGCTTGCCCAGCCCCTACCCCTGCCTCCAAATCTGCCTCCGCCTGCTTTGCTTTCTGGGGGGAGGGGGTTTCTTTTCCAACACAGTGTCTGTTTCTCTCTTTCTGCAAGCCTCCTCCGTGTCTGCCCTTGAACACAGGCAGTAAGAGTGGATCCATGATGGAGTGGAGGCTCAAACCCTTCCTCCGAGGAGGCTCAGGACCCTGGACTGGGGTCATGAGAAGAACGGAAGAAAGTGGCGCTTCTTGCACACTTTGGTTTCTGATTTAGGATTCATGCCTTTGTTATTCTTTATTATCATTTTAATTCACGTTGCAACAGACATTGGAGTAGCGTTTCTCAGTGAAGAGCTTTAACTTTGCTTGTATGTACGTATTATTTACTTATTTCTGGCTGCGTTGGGTCTTAACCTGTGGTGCGCAGGCTTGGTAGTTGTGGAACGTGGGCTCAGTTGCCCCTCAGCATGTGGGATTTTAGGTCCCCAACCAGGGATCAAATGCGTGTCCCTGCATTGGAAAGTGGATCTTAACCACTGGACCACCAGGTACATCCCTAACCTATTTATTTATTAAATCTAAGAATTGAAATTTAGTTTAGAACCTGCTCATTGCTAGCACATAGGATCATAAAATTTGCTCATCACCCAAAATGAGCAGCTTAAGATTTAGAGGTTCATTTCCCAGGTGACCCAGTGGTAAAGAATCTACCTGCCAATGCAGGAAACTTGGGTTTGATCCCTGAGTCAGGAAGATCCCCTGGAGAAGGAAATGTCAACCCTTTCAAGGAAAACCCCATTGACAGAGGACCTTGTTGTTCTACAGTCCATGGCATCACAAAAGAGTCAGACATGATTTAGTGACTAAACAACAACAAGATCTAGAGTTATAGAAAAAAATTAGTTCTTTAAACTCTTGATATTCTACAGCTATTTTCTATTTCTACATCTGTACCGATATCTGTATCTGTCCCTATATCTATATTTATTAGTGGGCAATTCAGAAAAGCAGATTAATCCTGAATATTTTCATTTGTTTTGGAATGCCTGATACTTTCTATTGCTTGGTAACATTTGGTAGTTATCTTAAGCAGAACGCAGTGTAGGTGACCTCTGGGCATGCTCATGAATTTCACTAAATCTTAACGTCTTCATCTGCAAAGTGGGGCTAAAAATGCCTCCTTGATGAGGTTTCTGTGAGTATGGAAAGAGATAAGGGGTGGCAAAGTGCTGTAATCATTGATGGAGTGGTGCAGATGTAGGCTGTTAACGTGGTTTGATTTCAGGTTGGGAAGAGCAAGTCCCAGTGTCTGTTGCCTTTTAGAAGAGGGATGGTTTAGGCCAGGAGGAAAATTTGCCATCAGTCAGTTCAGTTCAGTGGCTCAGTCGTGTCCGACTCTTTGCGACCCCATGAATCGCAGCACGCCAGGCCTCCCTGTCCATCACCAACTCCCAGAGTTCACCCAGACTCATGTCCATCGAGTCAGTGATGCCATCCAGCCATCTCATCCTCTGTCGTCCCCTTTTCCTCCTGCCCCCAATCCCTCCCAGCATCAGAATCTTTTCTAATGAGTCAACTCTTGGCATGGCCAAGTGCAAAAGCAGAGCACTGTTTCTTTGTTAAGATTCTTCATGGGCTCCTCACCCACCCACACAAGATTCTTTGTTGCTATTCCAGCCTCATCACAGCCCCCCGTCTTCCCCTCATGGCTCTGAGCTCCAGCCACACAGACTCTCCACAGATTCTAGACTGTCCCCTCCTCCCTCCTGCCTCAGGGCCTTTGCACAGTTTGTTTCTATGTTGCCATCTCCTAGGTCTTTGCTAAGATCTCGCTTCTTCTGTGAACTTTCTGTGACCCTCGCACAGGTAAACTCCTCCTGGCAAGCGTTCTCTCTTAGCACCTGCCCTTACTTATTCTTCACAGAATCAGTTACAACAGCACTTAATTAATTCATTGTGTAATTATTTGTTTAACATCTGCCCTTCTGACTGATCTATAAACACTATGAAGTCAGAGGCTGTGTCTTGTTCTCTGTGGTGGCCCAGCACTTAGCACTGAGCTTGGTACATAGAGGGTGTTAGGTAAGCACTTTTGAATGAATGAATGAATGAAATTGGGACAGCAGGGCAGGGGAGGATGAATGTCAGCTGGATGCTTCTCTTTTTGACTCATCCCGGCACTCCCCAGGAGAGCTTGGTTTACTTTCCCTCTTCGGTCTGTCCTCAGTTTAGGTCTTGGCCTCTACTCTGGGTCTAAGTGTGTCTATCAGCAAACATTCCATGAGGCAGAACAGCGGGCAGCCTGGGGGGCACACATAATATAAGGTGCTCTGAGGAGGGGAGCTGCTCTGGGCAGCGGGGTCATTGGGAGGGCCGCACGAACAAGGTGGGACTCGCAGTCTGAGTGAATAAAGCTCAGAGGGAGGCCTGCCTGGCTCGGTCAGCAGCCCCATGAGGACCTCACCCTGTCCCAGTCACAGTCAGCATGACGGCTGGTTCAGGACAGGGCAGCCTGGGGGAGCAAGCCCCCTAGCTTGGCAGAGCCTGCAGTTAACCTGGCCCTTCAGGGAGAGGGGCTGCCTGAGCCTGAGCAGCCTCCTGCCAGTACCTGAGTATTGGTGGGTGAGCTGGGTGGGGAGTGGGCTGAAGCCCCATGAGTCTCCTGCTTCAAACCCCCCGAGGACTGGGAAGGAGGAAGACCTCATTTTCTGGTTTCATACAGGCCCCTCACCTCTTTAATCCAATTCCTGGCCTTCAGCTGCTTCAGAGGGCACTGAGCTGACCCCACATCAGCTCCCTCCCCACCCCTGTCTCCCTGGATATAAAGAATATGAAACATGTAAAAAGTAAGTGGGTAATGTATAGAACTGGTTACGGTCCCCTCCCCTACCCCCTTAAAAAATATTTTAGAGAACCAGAAAAGACTGGAGCCGAAATGAGACTAGCTCAACCTGATAGTTACATGAGAAGGAGGCTCAGACCCCAGGCAGTAAACCGAGATCCCTGAGCCACACATCACACATTAGTGCTGCATGCCTTTGGTTCAGAAATATTGGACCTGATGCCTTAAGCCATTGTTAGGTACCATATTTTGGGGGGCAGTTATGGTCAATGGGCTGGAGAAGGAAATGGCAACCCACTCCAGTGTTCTTGCCTGGAGAATCCCATGGACGGAGAAGCCTGGTAGGCTGCAGTCCATGGAGTCGCACAGAGTCGGACACGACTGAAGCGACTTAGCAGCAGCAGCAACAGCATGGTCAATGGGCAAGCAGCTGAGAGTCAGACCCCACAGGAATGAGAAGTGGGGCATAGCCAAGAATCGAAACAGCATGAGACTCCTCACAGGCTTCTAAGAGTTGTCCTCCCTTTCAGAGCCTCAGTTTCCTCATCTGTTGAATGGGATAATAGTCTTGTGCCTGGACCACTACTCATCAGGGAGGCTGTGAAGGGTTTCATGATGAGATAAAGGCTGAGCTGCCTGATTTCTGAAGTCACCCTGTAATCTTAGGTGTGTCTGCTTTGGAGCCTGGGAGGGAAGTAATGGGAGGCTCTTAAAGGCATCCAAAAGTGAGCAGTGTGGGAGGGGTCTCCCCCGGCAAGGGGGAGAGACATCAGCTTCTCTTGGGCCCCTCTCTGACTGGCTGCCTATCCCAGCCTCCCTGGGCCAGGCTGACTATTTGTGGATCCACCTCTCATTCAAAGTAACAAGGATTCCAAGCCCCGATGTCCAACTCCATCACTAGATTCCTGTTAGAAAGCCCTATTGGGAGGAAACACACTGAGCTGTTCTCTCTTAAGACAAATTCCACATTTCCTCTAACATTTGGTGAGGGAGTGAGGGAGTGACTGTGTGTTTCTCGGCACCATGGGAATCTTTTGTCCTCAGCCCTGAGGTCTTGCAAGTCCTGGCCTTTGAGAGAAAAACGCTGTCTTCGCTCAGCATCACTAAGGGTGAACCTAGCTGCACCCTGTCTCCAGCCTCTCCTCTGTGATCATATATCTGCCCTGATCATCTCTTCTTTCAGAAATAGTTTGAGTCCTGCTGGCACCCCTAGACATCTGAGCAGGAAGGACCCATTGGCCTGGCCTCATCAGCCTCTCCCTCCCACCCAGCCTGGCTCCCTATTCTCTGTAGCACAGGAGACAGGAGTGTGGTACTAAGGCTTGCATTGTGGCACATCTTTCTCCTGCCTGTTCCATAGTCTACTCCCCCTTCCTTCTCTCCTCCCAGCGCCCCTCCCCGACCCCCAGGAGATCAGTGAGCCAACTAATGTGTGAAGAAACAATGGGAGTGGGCTTTGGGGAGAGGCCAACGGGGCTCCAGTAGTCAAAGCAGCCTTCCTGGAGGGGGAGGCCCCAGGTTGGGCTTTAAAGGATGGACAGGGAATGAAGAAACACTGAGGAAGAGGGATAAGCCATAGAAGAGCTCAAGGATGGGTGTGAGGAGCCCAGTTTGAGACAGTGGTGTAGGGGGGGTGTAGTGGGAGGGCTGGGTGTGTGCCTGCGGGACCAGGAGAGACCGGCTAAGAGAAGGTTGGTAAGCCAAACCCGAGACATTTTCTTTAACAAAGAATCCAGTGGTCCCCAGCTGCGGTTGCTTTAGCTAAATAAAGCAGTCACTGTGATTTTGAAACCACAGTGGGCTTGTTCCACTGTGATGGCAACTAATTATGGATTGTAATTGTTTAAACACAGGGAGGTGTTTTGACCTGAATAGCAACACTGTGACGGGCCTCCTTAAGTGTCTTCCCAGGGCTGGCCCATGAGCCATCATGGGCCTGTCTGTGCATCCCCACCCTGCTCCAGATGTTTGTGAGGACAAAGGTCAAGCAGGGGGCAGCGTTCACCTAGCACAGGGAACTGTCTTTTCTGGATTGCCACGGGGCAATCCGTCATGGTGGAGCGAGCTGAGAGAAGGCCAGTCAGTTCTTCGTCCGTGACCCGGGGTGAACAGCACATACCTGGAAGGGCCGTCATGGACATGCAACGCAATGCCAAGGGGAGGGTGGTTGCACGTGGCAGACACCGGAGGCACCAGAGCTGCGACAGCTGTAAGCAGGAAAGGAAACTGACCCCATTATACAGATAAGGAAACTGAACCCCAAGGGGAAGCTTAATCGAAGTCACATGGTCCTGGGAAGAGAGCTGGGTTTTCAAAAGACTCTCCCCACGGTGACCTCACCAGTGTTTCCCATCACTCTGAATCATCAAGTGAACAAATGACTTCTCTGACCCTCCACTTTCTCATTTGTGAAATGGAAATAACTCACATGTATCCAGTAGCTCGACTGGAAGGATGACATGGGATGATAAATGCAAAGCTGCCCAGTGCCCAGTCTGCAGAATATGCTTAGGAAGTGGTGGTCCTCGCCACGCCGCCACCACTGTCCACCCCAATGTGTGGCATCATCTAGAATTCTGTCAAGTGGAGGCCCTCGGTGAGGCCTGCAGCCTTCCCGGCCCCCTGCAGACAGAACCGTGGTCTCTGCAGTGGGAGGTCCCAGAGTGGATGTGAGGCTGCCGTTGCTCAGATGTGAACTCCTCTGAACCCTCCAGTGAGGCTGGGTTTCTTTGCCTGATCCAGTTCTCCCCTGACAGCTTTCAGATTGCATGAGTTTCCTTTAACCGCCTTGTCCGAAGGCCCCGAGAGAGTGGGGCTACGGTATAAAGTGGTGCGTCCTCTTCCTGCCCTAGTATAACCCGGCAGAGGCCTGATCAATATTTCATAGGAGCCTAGTGCAGAGTGCTCACTTTACAGCTGGAGAGGCTCAGAGGGGGAGGTGCTGCTCCCCAGGGTCAGGACGTAATGCCATGACTTCTGATCTCACTTCAGGCTCTCCCTGTGGCCTTGCGGAATTTACAGCAGGGTTGTTCATTAGGTTGAGCTTCTGGCCCTCTGCTTGGAATTCTTCTCCTACCCTTTGCTTATTTTGCTCCCCTGTATTCTTTGGGCCTCAGCTTAAACATTATGGCTTTGAGTTCCCTCCTTGACCAGGTAGAATCTCTCTGTGTTTTGCTCTCACAACATCATCTGGGGCAGAGATTGCTGGTCTTTTCCTGATGTACATGATTACCTTCTTGTTTTATCAAATCCCAATTTAACAGGGAAGCAACATGTACAGTTAAAAGACTTCTTCTTATAGCCTTCCTGACAGGAAATTGCTGGGTAGGGCTTCTGAGAAATTGAGAAACAGCTGACTATTTTTTCCTTTGCATTTTGCCGTTTGTGTCTTTCCTTTATTATTTCTGGAACAGAGATGTAACGATTAGAGCTCTAGTAGCTATCTTGGACTTTTAGGTTAAGGATATTAAGGATGCTCATATGTTAGATCAGAAGCATAGCAAGAGTTTGGGTCCCTGAGGGCTTTATGGAAGCCATCATTCCAGCCCTGGGATGCCTACTTCTAGACTTATTTTATGTAAGAGGTAAAACCTTCATTTGCTTTCATCACTATTGTTGAATTTCTATTCCCGGCAGCCAAACTCAATCCCGATTGATGAACGTTCTTTGTTGTGCTTATCATAGTTAATGCTAGTTATGCACAGACCTTTTTAATATCCGATCATTAGACAGTATGCTCGATGAGGGCAGAGACTCCATCTGGCTTGTTTACTCCCGTATTCCCAGCAACCAGCACAGTGCCTGACACTGTTTGTGCCAGCAGGGACTTGGTCAGTTTTCTTGCGTGAATACATTCCAATGAGGATGTGGTGTCCTCACATCCTCAGGATGTATGTAGCGAGGGTCCTACAGGGTGGTTAGAGGAAAGAGTGGCTCTGACAGTGGCCTTTGCAATAATTATGAGAAGCAACTTTAACTGCTCAGGTTGCCAGGGACTACTTTTCTTTTCCTAGTAAACTGGCTGTCCAATATCATCATTTACAAATATAATTTACATTTTCTTCCTCTCTTTCTCTTTGAGGGGACTCTCCTATAACTCACTACCTATACTAGATAGCTACTTAAAATACACCAGGTACAAAATACACAAGAAAACTATTTTTCCCCCTTCTCGATCTTGCTTCTCTGCAGCTAGCTGCTTTTCTCGCATAGTTTGGCTCATATAAAAATTGGTATCTTTTCCTCCCCTCCAGTATCATAACAGAATCTTCCCATTTATTAAAAGCTGGACGGAACTATCATTCTTAGTGGATCACCCACAACCTGTCTTCCGTCCAGGGGAATCGTTGGCCTGCCCCCTTGTCTGGCACTTTTGGGTGGAATGATGCTATGACGACCATCTTTGAGCCCAAACCTTTCCTGTGCTTAGGATGACTATTTCCTCAAAGGAGAGTCTCAGAAAGGGAATTATTTGATCAGGGGAGATAAATATATCCCAACGGCACTTTGTAAAGCAGGAGTCAGTGTAAAATTAAAGAGCAAGAGAGACTCAGTCCTTTGGCTTTTCTTTAGGCTCAGTTTCTCCAGCTGTAAACTGAGCGGGTCAGACTACAGGGCTCCAGATCCGCTTACAGGATGAGAGTTCTGCTGATGGGTGGGGATGAGGCCTCTGACATCGTTCAGGGAACAAGGGCATGAGATGGGGTGGGAGGCAGAGACCTGGATGTCTCAGCCAGCACCTGCTGCTCATCCCGCCTGGAGCTGATCCTGCCTGTGAAATTGTGTCACTGGAACTTCCAGGCCCCCTTTCTGTGACTTCCTTACCTTTACACTTTTCCCAAACTCCCAGCAAGCATGTACGTCATTGCAACCTTGACCCTTCCTGGGAGGGAGGAGAGCTTCTGATCCCCATTGGGTTTGAGGGCCTGTGTGGGGTCTCCTTTGCGGGTGAGGATTCACCTTTGAAGGCAGACTTTCCTGGTGGCTCAGATGATAAAGAATCTGCCTGTAATGAGGATGAGGGAAGGGAAATGCCCAGATGTGATAGGAGGAGTTCTTAGCGAGATGGGAAAGGAAGCTAGAACTGGGACTGGAAGGAGTGAGAGGGAACAAGCGACTGTAGGAAAAGCCCTGGGCTGCTCCTTTCTCTGTCAAGGCCATGTGAACTGAACCAGCCCCAGTTCCCTGAAGGCTGACCCTTCTTGTGTGCAAGTTACAGAGTCTGGGCATGGCTGTCTGAGGAATGAGCTCTCAAAGTACATACTTTGGTCAGAGTGGCAGAGAGCTATAGGTAGAGGGGAAGGAGGGGCAGAAGGAGGAAGCTGGGGGCCCCAGTTGCTCATTTGTTCATCACAAACCATTCGTTCATTTATTCAGTCATTTTTTTCACCCAATATTTTTGAAATCTGCTCTGCGTTACGTTCTGTGTCAAGTGCTGGGTGTTCAAAGATAGAAAAGAGAGAGATGGCCCCTGCGAAGGCTAGAGCACCCTGGGGAAATGTTGGGATCTAGGAAGGCAGTGGTAGCTGATGGGCATGGGTAGAGCATGCAGGCAGGAGGGATGGTGGGCAGCAGGCAGCAGAGAGAATCCCTCCCTGCTGGAAGGAGTCTTCTTGGCTGGTCATTGGGCTCTGGGAGAAGCAGTGCAGTGCCATCCTGAAGCTCTACAAGGGCAGAGGCACCAAACAGGAGCTGGGGAAGCAGAGGAGGAGAAGACAGGCACCCCACGGAGGCATGACTGGGCGGAGCTGTTAGTGGGTTGGGAGGTCACGTACGGGAAACACAAGCCTGGGGAACATCACTTACGCATAGAAAAGTGGCAGATAAGACCAAACAGCAAATCACAACCTGATATGTTTGCTAGGGTCATGTCTATGTGAAAATACTACCTGTAGAAGGTAATATGAAAAAAAAAGATTTTATTGCATTAAGAGCAAGACTGATGATTTGTTAGGTGGTTTTATCTTACTATGTTAATGGTTATAATCTTATCATAATAATAATAAAATTGAGACATAGAACAATACTACATCTTGTGGAGAAGGGAGATGTTTCCTTGAGATTCCTTATCACATAATAAAAGGATACCCAATAAAAATAGGATGGATGAATGCCCTGTAGGTCTTCTTCTGTTGGCAGAGGTCAAGGCAGTGGGCAGCCCCTGAAGGAAGCCCTGATACTTCAGGTGGTACAGCTATATTTCCACTGATCTTGACGATTAACTGGCCATGATTTGTTTCTCTTCGTGGGCAACAGCAGCTAACACCCCTCCAGAGTTAGCAAAGAAAAAGCTGTGCCCGTGTTGTCACTTCTTCTTCCGATCGGATGGTTGGTGTAACATAGCTTTTAGCCGCATTAGGGCTGATAGCACATCTGAATTTTCCTCTTCTGTGACAGGAAAATGGAAAAATGTGCTTACATTTGCTCTGTGGTCTTTAAAAGTTTGTTTGTGTTTTCAGCATGTCTTTGGTGGGGCTGGGATATAGCTTGATGGATATTTGTTGAGTGACTAATTATTGACTGGTAGTCTAACAGCCTCTATTGAAGTAGGCTGAGCAAACAAAGCACTGAGTGGAACGTGGTGTCTAGGTTACACAGCTTATTCATCTGCTGATCACCGGGGCACACTGTGGGTTATTATTACCCAAGACACTCAGAGGAAGCATGAGAAATCTCCATGGAAATCCTAGGAGAGGAAGGAATCAAATTAGAACAAGGGTGGGGAAGAAGATGGGGTGAAACGCTCAGTGATGAACAAGTTTAGTCCAGAAAACAGGCCATTTCTTAATAGGTGTCTTGGTCAATAACTGTTTGCTGCAAGAAACAGAGTTATAGAATTAGCTTTCAGTAATGATGAAAATAATTTTTTTTGGAAGGCTGTGAGGAATCTCAGTGAACCCAAGGGTAGGGATGACACCAGTCCCCATGAGAAGCTCAAGGTGGAACTACTGGAAAGTTACCAAAGCCCCAGACAGCTGCTTGCTCCATGTCCCTTGTTCTCTGGCACCTTCTAGTCTTTTACCTCAGTCTCTTTCATTTGGTCTGTTTTATGTTTTTTCTCTGCAGACTGGCCTTCTCTAGGTCCAAAAATGTTCACCTCAGTTGGGAGGTGATCTCTCAGCTCACAGACCTGATATCAAGAGTCTAAAGCCTAAGTCCCAGAGGGAGGAATCTGATTGGTCAGTGGCCAGCCAATGAGGTGTCTCTGTTTAGTCAGGTATCTGCCTCTGTTCCAACAGAGTGCATTCAGGTGATAAATATGGCAACACAGAAGGCTCCCCTGGGTGGGAAGGTGTTCCTAAGAGAAGGGGGCACAGACCTGGCAGGCACATTGGCTAACATGCCTGCTTTAGGGGAAGAGTGGAATGACTTGGCTGTAGAATAAAATATTCCACCATGTGAAGGATAGGCCCAGCATGCACTTTTAAAAAAATGAATAGTTTCTGAAGCTTAGAGTTTGGGTCATCTTAAGGGCCTACGTGATAACTGATTTTTTGAGAAGTTTCCCTTTTCATTTTCCAAGTCTTTGGAGAGAGCAGTTAGTAGAAAATGTTAATGACTAATTTTAGTAAATGACCATTTTGGTGCTCCCAGGCCACTAGGGCCAGCCAGAGTTAATTTTCAGAATGCCCCCTTGATGATTCTGGCAACTTGTTTAATGTTGACCTAGAGACATGCCATGGGCGCAGATCCAGACGTACGGCTAAGCCTAGATTTGCTTTACTGTGGACAAGGAAAAGCTGCCCCATTTACTCCATGTGGATTTCTCATCTGTGAACATTCTCTGGCTTGTCTGTTCTTACGAGGAGCTGTTGGTTGCGGTTGGGCAGGTGGTACAAAACCATATGAGTGGTCATGATCCTCATTAAAATCCCCCAGGAGCCCTGATCCCACATCAGTTTCATAGTTTTGTTTCACTCCCCTCTGGGATGCCGGAGATATGCCTCCTCTTCTATCATCCACGTGGTTTGTGCAGACCTGGCTACTGGTTTCTCTCCCGTGTTCCCTCTACCCCTCCTAGACAGCTCTCAGGAAGAACCTAACAACCATCTCCTTACACCCAGATATATTCAAATAGAGACGACTGTAGCTCCTCTCCTAGACTTAGTTTAAGGCCCCTCTCTATGCCATTTTCACCGTTAGTGCTAGTGATATTGCTAAGTCGCTTCAGTCATGTCTGACTCTTTGCGACCCTGTGGACCAGAGCCTGCTAGGCTCCTCAGTCCATGGGATTCTCCAGGCAATACTGCAGTGGGTTGGCATTTCCTTCTCCAGGGGATCTTCCCAACTCAGGGATCGAACCTGCATCTCTTCTGTCTCCTGCATTGCCAGGCAGGTTCTTTACTACCAGCGCCACCTGGGAAGTCCAATATATTCACTGTTGGCTCCTGTTAAGGGGACTGGAATCCAGCTGGCAAGGAGACTGTTTGCTGAGGACCAGGTTGCTCTCAGTTCTGAACTCATGCCCAGTGGCTGGTTACTCTGCTACAACAAAGACCAGCCCCAAGAAGGAGGCTGTTTTCCTAGGCCTTCATCGTTCCAACATGGCGGCTGCATCGGCTTGTTCACAAGGGCCCTCTCATTCCAAGCTTCTGGTCCTAATCCGCACAACGTCTGACACCTGGTAGGCCTTCACCTAATGGGAGCTTCGTTGATGGATGGATTCACCATCATACAGCTTCGTCACCAGAACCGAAGGACCCTAGTCCCTGCGGGCCTTTCCAACCACAGGGTTTGGCATATAGCCTGGGGCTGCCTCGCCATCATTTTTCACTGCCCTCCTCAAAGGTTAGCCTCCCCTGTAACCTTTTCAGTTGCTCTAGCTTCCCTGGAGTGTTGACTTAGGCGGAGAGCAGAGAGCGTGCTCCCTCGCTAATCTCTGTGTGTTTGCTCAGCAGAGGAGCAGGCATTAGGTCCGCTTGACTCCACGAGCACACAGGTTCCTCTGTCTTTACAGGAGTGTCCTCCGGAGGGGGCGCGGCTGGGGAAGGGAGGGTGCAGGAGGTGGCAGGTGGAGGGGGGTGCCTGCAGCTTCCTGTTCTGCTGCCGGTTATCACAGGCTGTTCTAATGCTGCTCAAACAATATTGAGAATAACCCCGGCTCAATAGCACCAGTGTTAGGCTGCAAAGTCAATATTGGCTGAGCAAACAGGGTGAGTAAGGAGTTGCTATTTGCGTAGCTATGCGTACCTGTGGCTCGGGCTGCCTCGACAGGGCCCTTGGAAATGAGCGAGAAAGGAGGTGGTGTCTGGAGGTGGAGGGGCTTGGGGAGGGCTAGGCCAGAACTATTGACAGTTGGGGCTGGATCTTTCTTTGTTGTGGGTTGCCTGTCCTATGTGTTATAGGGCGTTGAGCAGCGTCCCCGGCCTCCACTCACTAGATGCTGGTAGCTCCCCCTCCTCAGGCGTGAAAAATGAAATGTCTCTGCTGCTGCTGCTGCTGCTAAGTCGCTTCAGTTGTGTCCGACTCTGTGCGACCCCATAGACGGCAGCCCACCAGGCTCTCCCGTCCCTGGGATTCTCCAGGCAAGAACACTGGAGCGGGTTGCCATTTCCTTCTGCAATGCATGAAAGTGAAAAGAGAAAGGGAAGTCGCTCAGTCGTATCTGACTCTCAGAGACCCCATGGACTGCAGCCTACCAGGCTCCTCCATCCGTGGGATTTTCCAGGCAAGAGTACTGGAGTGGGCTGCCATTGTGTTGCCAAATGTCCCTGAGGGGCCATCTCCTTGTGCAGAGACCCAGTGGAGGAACGGGAGGGGGTGAAGGATGAGGTCCTCCCTGTCTCCATCTCGGGTGGCCAGTCTCTCGTGAGTGCCCAGAAAAGGCAGCTTCTTTAAGAAATAAACGCCACGTCCAAGTGCCTTTTCAGTGCAAGAGGCCTTTCAGCTGCTGGCTGGGTGTCTGTGGCTGCCTCCTCACCCTTGCCCTGTCTTGGAACCCTCAGTTTTCCACCCTGAGAGAGACCTTGTTGGACACTCAGATACTTTACATCTGTCTCTCTCTTATAGAGTTTCTGGCATGTTTCACTCTGGCTGGTGACCTTCTCAGTCACACCTGCCTATTTATAACACTCCATCCCTTGCTCCCCATCCTGCTCTTTGCCACCCAGGAGTTGACCTGTGGGCTTTTGAGTCCTGCTAGAAGCCAAGGCTGGGCCCCCGGGGAAGGGTACACTGACTATAGGGGCCTCCCTGGGCACAGGCTGCCCTGCAGAGTCACCTCCAGGCTCGCCTTTGGTCCTCCCTTGGGAGGTCGAGAGAGGAAGTGTTTGTTTACAGCCTGGGGCTCGAATGGACTGTGTTGGGGGCTTTCTGTGTCATAACCACTGTTCTTGCTGCTGGCCTTTAGGGCAGGAAGATGGCCAGAGAGCCCATGCAGAACAGCTCTGGCCACATCTGGCCATGCAAGCCAGCCTGGAGCCTTCTCCTCCAGTCTGGGGTCTCAATATGGCATGGCTGGGGTGGCTGAGCAATGACAATGATGACACCTGCCATTAAGTGAGTCTGGGGGGACATTCCTTTCCTGCATGTTGATCCCTTTACTGTGATGGGGGCAGGAGGCAGAAGACCATCCCTGGGCAGCCAGGATGATGTGGGTCTTGCCCACCATACTCATTGGTTTTGGCTCCAGGGAAGTGGCATCTTAGGAGGGATGGCTCCTATGTGCTCAGATATTTCGAAGGAAGGAAATATTTTTAGTTAGGAAGGAAGACATGGGCAGTTAGAGCAGAGCTGGAGTCGAGCAGTTTCAGTGTGTTTAAGCAGCTACAGAAGGGCAGAAAGGTTTTGTTTTGGCTTTTTTTCTTTTTCCAAAGTCAACACATGCACTTCTCCTTGCAGCACCCCAAGAGAGGGGCCTCACTCTCATCCCCTGCCTTCCTTCCTCACACCTCTGTCCCTTAGATGGGACAGGAGAAGAGGTGCGAGAATCTTGCTGAATACATGGACATCCCAAAGGGTGATGTCTCATAGGGCCATGGAAGTCCTTCAGAATTTCTCAGAGCCGCTGCCTGATTTCTTTAGAAACTTGGCTGGAGACAGTTTGGCCGGTGACTCCCTGCTGGTGAGTTTCTCTTCCTGTTGGGAAGGTCATGTGCAGAGGGGTTGTTTTGGGACTTCTTTAGTAATCCACTGGTTAAGATTTTGTGCTTCCACTGCACGGGGCACCAGTTTGATCACTGATCAGAGAACTAAGATCTCTTGTGCCACTCATTGTGGCCAAGAACAAGATGGCAGGTGGCACTGTGGTCATGGATGGAAAAGCCTCGGAGCAGGTAGCAAAGGGGATGAGGAAGGCGGCTCTGGGTTCGGCATGATGGCTCCAGGCAGAGACCCTTGCTCCTCTCTCTCTTGCATCCTGAGATTCCGTGTCAGATTTCAGCTGAGTAGAGGTTTCTACTGTTTAAAAAAGAGTAGTAGCAGTTGTAGTAGAAAATGATTTGACTCTCAAGCCAGGGGTAACTAAGTTCTAATCCATGTCCCTCCACTTACTGGCCATATTCCCTAAGGTGATCTAAGTGTTCTGAGCATTAGTTGTCCTGCCTGCAATGTGAGAGTAGTAACATTCAGCCCACGAGGCTGTTATGAGAATACAATGAGGTGGCCTGTGTATCTGGTAATGGTGCTGTGCGTAATGTCACAGGTGCTCAGTAAATGTTCATCCTCCAGGCCCCGCATGCGTTACCTGCCTGACCCTGCCCAGCTTCACGGTTCAGCCTATGTTCAGCTCTACAGGGAGTTTCACTTCTCCAGCCCTCAATCAACCCTTCCTTCTTTGAGAGACAGGGACTAATAGAAAGAACACGAGATCAAAAGACTCGGCTTTGAATTCCAACTCAGGCACTTGATAGCTGTAAGACATCAGGTCAAGTAACCTCTCTGAGCTTTTGTGTCTTCATCTGTAGAATGGGCCCAATGATACTTTCCTCAGAGGTAACAAGACCTCAGGGCAAAGCAGTGCTTTAGAGAGGCTGGCATAATGGTGCAGATTTCTTGGCCATTCTGCCCAGAGCTCCTGAAGCCGTTGGCCTGAGTGGAGCCTGAGAATCTGCATTCTAGGTAAGCAGGTGAGGGGCTGTGACGTGGACAGCCCACTGAGAAATGACACTGTGTGTGTGGCCTCAGCATCCCAGGGCCCTCACCAAGTGGCACCTATGAGAATGCCACACAGCACCCCACTCTCTGTCCAGGCGCTCAGGCAGCGCAGCCGGCAGTCTTCTCAGGCTTGCCTGGGGTCCCCTGTGCTGACGTCACACTGCACTCACTGCTCAGTTCCTCCAGCCCCACCCCCTCATGTCCACGGCTGCAGCCGTCGTCTGTGTCGAGGGTATTGCCCCCGGGTATGTCTGTCCCTAAGCCGTGTCAGGTAGGGGTGAGACCCCAGGGAGAATATGGGGCGGCTGCGCTGGGCAACTTGGTTTCACAGTTGCCACTTGGCCCTAAAACTGCACAAAGTGCTAGGGAGGACCTCAGGCTAAAAGCTCCTCAAGGCCTCTGGAGGACACCTTATGCTACTGGAGCTGAAAACTGTCCAAGGACTGGACAGGACGCAGATGCTATACCTTCCCCACTAGATGCGATGCTCCCAATGCAGTGCCCACATGCTCCCTTCCGGAAGCTCCGTGGGATCCCACAAGGGCTGGTGCAGAGTCTACACCTTGTATGGCCTTGTGGGACTGGCTGTAACTCTGAGGGGATGGCAGCTCTGCATGATGCTGTTTGCCTCCTCTCAGCTCCATCCTTTTGTGGAGGCTCAGGCTGCAACGACACTTCCCATCTCCACCATCCCTGTGATTATATGCCCCTGTATTCATCTAGGGCTTTGGCACCTGATCACAGTCTTTCTCCTCCTGAAGGCCTGCTATCATCCCAGGGGCCTTCAGCATCCTTGTGTGTGACATCACCCACACCTCCTGGGTCTCTTAAACCTTTTCAGATCTGATGGCCATCATCACCACTTCATGCCACCACTCACACCTTCAGTTCTACCCTAGATGCCAGGAATTCCCAAAGCTGGCGACCATCATCACCACTTAAAGGTTATAAAATAGATTCCCAGGTACCAGAAACTCCAGAAATGAGACCCTGGGTTTGACTTGGCATGCTGGCGGTCAGCCAGGTTAGGGGCTGCTGGATCTTGCCATCCTCTTTTGCGGTGATTTCTGGGACTCAGCCTGGCAGCAGCCTATCCTCTACCCCATGGGCCGCTGCCAGGTCCCTTCCTGACCATACTCGGTCTCCTCAAGTCTTCCAGGCTTCTGATCCTTTCTCGTCTCTTCTCGCCCCTCAGTTTCCTCCTGTCTTAGTCAGTGTCTGCTGCATCAGCCTGGACTGTGGGAACCACATGTCGATACTTGTATACCCATACCCTGGTCCTTTATCCCTGCTTGCTTCTCACTGCCCCTGTCAATGGAGCCAAAGGGCAGCCCTCTCCACTCTTACAATCCCCTGGAATTGCTGCATCACAAGCATGCGAGGAGTCCACATTCCCTTGGGTTTTTTGGGCTGCCTGGCAATCCTCTCCTGAGCAGTCAGCCCCATCTCCTAGTCCCCTCCACAGCCATTTCTAGCCTCCAGTGTTACCTTCAACGCCCCCATCCCAGCACCCCACACCTTGTGCACCCACTGTGTCCTGAGCAAGTCAGACAGGGCCCTGCCCTACAGGAGCCTGAAGTGAGGAACAGACAAGCAAGCATCATCTGTCTCTGGTTGTAAAGAAGGCCAAGTGCAACGCCGGGCTGCCTGCCTCGCAGGAAAACGAAGCCATTAGGTGGAAACTGCTTTCAACAACCAGCCCCACTCTGTTTGCACACCTGTGGGGCCCACAACCCCAGACTCATTGCTTGTTTTCTTGCTGGAGGAGGAGCCCTTCCTCCTTTACCATCACACTCTCCCTCCTCTGCCTCCTGGAGCTCCCCTTCCCTGCCAGGCCTGTCAGGGATCAGGTCCTCTCTCAAAAGTCCAGCCTCTTCTTTTTCATTACCTCGTCCCTTTCAGCTCCATCTCTTCCATTTTTTTTATTGGTCATAATATTAACTGTTTGCTGAACCTCATGCAGGTCGGTCTCATGGACACGATTACTCACAAAGAAAAAAGGAAAGCGAAAGTATTAGTCACTCAGTTATGTCCAGCTCTTTGTGACCCCATGGAGTCCACCGGGCTCCTCTGTCCTTGGAATTCTTCAGGCAAGAATACTGGAGTCAGTAGCCATTCCCTTCACCAGGGGATCTTCCTGACCCAGGGATCGAATGCCAGTCTCCTGAATTGCAGGCATATTCTTTACCATTTGAGCCACCAGGGAAGCCCCTCACAAAGAACCAGCCATAAATAAAATGGCTCTTTACCTTTGTGGGTGGGGTGGACTTGGAGGGGGCAGGTAAAAGGGCAGAGAAACAGGATCCTGGTAGGGGAGGAGAGGGTGGCCAGGCCAGAGCAGAATTACTGTGTATTCCAAGTATGAAGGGTGTTCATTCAGGGCATTAGAGGCTGAGGCAGCAATGCCATCCCTGAAGGTCATCCTGCAGGTTCCAAAATGGACGGTTCTCCAGAACCGGTCTGGAAGCTGGGTGGAATGTCCTGAAGGCTCGTGCTGACCCCTCAGCTGTGGTGCTGACCCCTCAGCTGTGAGGAGGTGGGGGTGGCGCTGGCTGGGAAGTGTAGGCAATGCTCACATCGCCAGTGGGTCTGCCTCCCGCGCCTCCAGAGAAGAATGTCCTCTCCCCTCCTTCGCTTCCGGAAAAGCACATGAGGATATCGTTGGCAGAGCAGCTCATCCAAGACCCCGTGCAGAAGGGGAACCTGGGAGCTCCCTGTTCCTGGGGGAGACTGTGTGTCAGGGTGGCAGGATGTCTAAGTGATAACGGACAGTCCAGTGTGGCTGCTGCCGGGCAAGGCTGGGGTCTGAACTCAGATCAGGGCTGCACATCCTCTGCTTCATTTCCCAAACCACACTGACCCCTGTCCAACATCCTGTTAAGGAACTTGTGTCTTTCCTGCCCCTGCCTCTTGAGAATTGTCTGAAATCCTGTCAACCATCAGAGGATGTGAAAGGCTGTGGGCCACTGACTGTGGACGAAACCTTCATGCCCTTTCCTTCTTCTGAAAGAACACTCACTATAGAATCAAACTCAAACATCAAAGGTGTCAGTTTCCAACCTGTGGTTTTTGAGGTTCTTTTAGAAGCAGAATCCTTCATTCAAATATTATACGTAATCCCACTGTACATGGAGAGTCCTGAGGGGCTGCTGGGTACCCTGCTGACCTCCCCTCTTCTGTCCTCCCTGGGCAGGGATGGGTAACAACAGGTTCTGGAAAACAGCAAGCAGAAGGGTAGTGGGGGTGAGGGCAAGATGCTTCCTATCAGCACAGAGAATCCTGGCAAGTGGCAGAGGACTGTGGGAGAGACGTGCCAACCAAAAATAACCTTTTCTAGGGCAGTGACCATACGTCTTTGGAAAGGAGTGGGGCCTTGAGGTGTAATATCTAGAAGTGGAGCTAAAAAGACGGTTTTGTTCCTTTGGCCACATCTTTTCCTAGAACAGCTTTGGCCCGAGGACTGCGGACATTGCTGATGACCAGTGTCCTGGTGCGGGAGGGGCCTTCCTTGGGATTCTCAGAGTCCACACTTCAGTGCTGTGTTCCTGCTCTAGCTCCTGCAGACCCCAACCAGGATCTGTGTGTGTGTATATTCATTCAAGTAAGAGAGACACTGGATCATAAATTTTTCTTCATAAATTACAAATACTATGTGATGTATTAACACTCTGGGCCAAGACAAATGTAATTTTGGATTATTAAGTCCACATGACAAATGAGTGCCTATTAATTTTTATTTATCTTGAGTGAGTTAACAGGAACTAGCAATGGAAAAAAAATAATTGTCTTTCTGCTCCTTTGTAGGGAACAGCTGATTTGGAGAAAAGCCTAAGAAATAGTAGCATAAAATCATAAATGTTGAAATTGAGAGAAACGTTTATTTGCTCTCATTCAACAAACATGTATGGAGTATTTCCTAGGTCCTAGAGATTAAAAAGCAAACAAGAAACTGTTTCATTCCTCAAAGAGCTCAGCTCCCTTGTAGGGATAAGGATTACTGGGGAAATTACAACAGTGGGAATTTGGTCAAGGAACATATGTTGTATGAAGTTAAAGTGGGCTCTTATTAATCCTCTTGTGGTTGGGGAGAAAGTCAAGGAAGGCTTCCTGGAGCAAGTTATATCTGCATTGGGTTTTTCTATATTAATAGGAGTTTGGCAAAAAAGAAAAAAAGTAGGGGAAAACACTCTTGTCAGAAAGAAGGAGAACAAGGGTTTATTCAACTACGAGATGAGTTCAGAAGCCAGCAGTCTAAAGGTATTGAGGTAGATGGGGAGAGACAGGGGTGGGGTCCAACCCAGAAAGCTGAGCTAATAATGAGTCAGGACTTTACCTTCATGATGCGGGGCATCCAAGGGCATGGAGGAGGGGAAAGACAACTTTGTTGGTCTTATGGAGGATTCAAGGCTGGAAGCAGAAGACTCTCGTGGAAAGATTGCAATGGATAGAGGATAGGAGCCAGGCAGGGGCAATGTGAAAGGAGAAAGTTGATGGGCTGTATTAGTTTCTTTTTGCTGCTGTAACAAATCACTCCACATCATGTCAGTCTCTGCTTCCATCATCACTTCATCTTCTGTCTGACTCTGAGCCTCCTACATCCTGCTTACAAGGACAGTGGGTATCCTACAATCCAGGATTATTTCTCATCTCAAGGCCTTAGTCACATATGCAAATTCCCTTTTACTATATCAATTAACATTCACAGGTTCCAAGGATTAGGAGGTAGATATATTTGGAAGCCTACCACAGGATGCAAGGGATTTTGTGAGATGTATACAGTACATTTGGTGACTGACTCGGGCATGAGGGGAGCAAGAAAGAAGGGGTTGAGATCAGATCAGTTGCTCAGTCATGTCCAACTCTTTGTGACCCCATAAATCGCAGCACGCCAGGCCTCCCTGTCCATCACCAACTCCAGGAGTTCACTCAGACTCACGTCCATCAAGTCAGTGATGCCATCCAGCCATCTCATCCTCTGGCGTCCCCTTCTCCTCCTGCCCCCAATCCCTCCCAGCATCAGAGTCTTTTCCAATGAGTCAACTCTTCAAATGAGGTGGCCAAAGTACTGGAGTTTCAGCTTTAGCATCATTCCTTCCAAAGAAATCCCAGGGCTGATCTCCTTCAGAATGGACTGGTTGGATCTCCTTGCAGTCCAAGGGACTTCTCCAACACCACAGTTCAAAAGCATCAATTCTTAAGCGCTCAGCCTTCTTCACAGTCCAACTCTCACATCCATACATGACCACAGGAAAAACCATAGCCTTGACTAGACCGACCTTTGTTGGCAAAGTAATGTCTCTGCTTTTGAATATGCTATCTAGGTTGGTCATAACTTTTCTTCCAAGGAGTAAGCGTCTTTTAATTTCATGGCTGCAGTCACCATCTGCAGTGATTTGGGAGCCCCCCAAAATAAAGTCTGACACTGTTTCCACTGTTTCCCCATCTATTTCCCATGAAGTAATGGGACCGGATGCCATGATCCTCATTTTCTGAATGTTGAACTTTAAGCCAACTTTTTCACTATCCACTTTCACATTCATCAAGTGGCTTTTGAGTTCCTCTTCATTTTCTGCCATAAGGGTGGTGTCATCTGCATATCTGAGGTTATTGATATTTCTCCCGGCAACCTTGATTCCAGCTTGTGTTTCTTCCAGTCCAGCTTGTGTTTCTTCCAGTACATCTCATGATGTACTCTGCATATAAGTTAAATAAACAGGGTGACAATATACAGCCTTGATGTACTCCTTTTCCTATTTGGAACCAGTCTGTTGTTCCATGTCCAGTTCGAACTGTTGCTTCCTGACCTGCATACAAATTTCTCAAGAGGCAGATCAGGTGGTCTGGTATTCCCATCTCTTTCAGAATTTCCCACAGTTTATTGTGATCCACACAGTCAAAGGCTTTGGCATAGTCAATAAAACAGAAATAGATGTTTTTCTGGAACTCTCTTGCATTTTCCATGATCCAGTGGATGTTGGCAATTTGATCTCTGGTTCCTCTGCCTTTTCTAAAACCAGCTTGAACATCAGGAAGTTCACGGTTCACATATTGCTGAAGCCTGGCTTGGAGAATTTTGAGCATTACTTTACTAGCGTGTGAGATGAGTGCAATTGTGCGAGTTTGAGCATTCTTTGGCATTGCCTTTCTTTGTGGTTGAGATAACCCCTCTGATTACTGGCTTGGGCAAGTAGATGGTGGGGCAACTGACAGAGAGAGAAGGAAGAAATGCAGATTTGGGGAGCAGGGTGGGAGAGGTCGAAAGCAATGAGTGCTATGTTGAACACATCAAATTTGAGATGTTTTCTGGGCTTTCAGATCTATGGAATTCAGGACAAGAAAGAAATCCTAGTCACTAACACGTAGTTGGTAATTGAAATTGGGGACATGGATACAGTAACTCAGGAAGAACACAGAAAGAAAGGTCTTTGAACTTAATGGTACATCAGAGTACTCTTGCCTGGAAAATCCCATGGACGGAGGAGCCTGGTAGGCTGCAGTCCATGGGGTCGCTAAGAGTTGGACACGACTGAGCAACTTCACTTTCACTTTTCAGTTTCATGCTTTGGAGAAGGAAATGGCAACCCACTCCAGTGTTCTTGCCTGGAGAATCTCAGGGACAGGGGACCCTGGTGGGCTGCTGTCTATGGGGTTGCACAGAGTCGGACATAACTGAAGCAACTTAGCAGCAGCAGCAGTAGCAGCAGAATCCTCTTGGGATAGGGTTGGTGGATTTAGCAAATGAAAACACAGGATACCCTATTAAATGTGAATTTCAGACGATCAACAAGGAATTTTTTTAGTATGTCTCCAGATGTGGCATGTACCTTTGGACATCCTAAATTTTATCTGCAACTCAGCTTTGAAACCTTGTTAACAGGCGTTTTCATGGGCTCCATTTTCAAAGAGTTTGGTTCAGTAGGTCTGAGAGAGGGCAAGTTCTGGGAACCTGCATTTTAACATGCTCCCCTGCAGGGTCTCACACCGTGAGACCTGTGACACACACTGAAGGAGAGTGAAGTGGGGAGAGGGCTCAGGGCCGACCCCAGGGATCTCAACACTCAAGGGTGAGGGAAGACAGAAGTCAGCAAACACATTCGAGAAGGGACAGATGAGCAGGAGAAGATGGGCCTGGGGTGGTATCACGGGGGTCCCGCGGTGGAGGCAGATGGGGTCCCCTGGGGTGGCAGTTCAGTGAGGGCACACAGAGAAGAGAACGTTGGTTGTCATCTGGGGTCAGTGGTGACCCTGGCCAAGTGGTAGACTCCTTACCGGACCCTCTCTGGGTTCCCCGAGTCGTCTTGCTGCTGTAGATTGTTCCTAGAGAACGGTGATAGCGCCCGGCGGGTCTCTGCTTCTCTGCCCAAGGGCTGTCCATAGCATAGATTGACTGCAGGCAGGTACAACCTGGAGATGCAGGGAATGTCCGCAGGCAACTCCCACCACTGGGGGATGCCATGGGGGTTCAGTGTCCCAGCCGCCACACCCCTTGGAGTTCAGTCCACGCAGTTCCCCAGAGGGGACCCACAGGATGGCTCTCAGTTGACCATGGTGGGGACCAACTCTTTAATTCGCTTGTTTGGCTTTTCTTCCTTCCCTGTCCCGTTCCTCCTAAACCCCTCACTCCCATCCTCACTTTATGGGATCACTTCCGAATTACGTACCTGTGTCCTTGTCCAGGATCTGCTCCTGTGCGTGCTGTGTGCTTAGTCACTCAGTCATGTCCGACTCCTTGTGACCCCATGGACTGTAGCCCACCAGGCTCCTCTGTCCAAGAGATTCTCCAGGCAACAGTGCTGGAGTGGGCTGCCATTCCCTTTTCCAGGGGATCTTCCCAACCCAGGGATCAAACCTGTGTCTCCTGCATCTCTGGTATTGCAGGCAGATTCTTGACCGTTGAGCCACCAGGGAATCTCTGGTCTGTTTCTTAGAGGTACCCACACCAAGACCTTGGAGATGACTGTTTCAGTGGAGCCACAGGGTTGATCTGAGGGTGATGGCATAGTGGGCGGGGAGGAGTGATGGGTCCTTGAAGGGGTTCTGAAGCAGATTTGTCTTCAGTGAACCCTGACTCCCTGGGCCCCCCTCCTCACCTGCAGCATCCAGTCCTTGGTACTTGTACCTGGTGTCCCTCCTGATAAGCAGATGCTGGCTACCCCTCCCCACAGTCCTGCTCTTCCTTTCAACACAGGCCTTCAATGTCTTAAAGAAGCAAGGAGAGTTGCTGTATTGAGCACTGCTGTGTGTCCAGCTCTGCCGTCTCTTTTAACTTTCACAACAACTCCATATTCCATATTGCAAATGGAGAAACTGAGGCTCAGGGAAATTGAGTAGCCTGCGGAGGTCCTCTGGCTCAGCGGGGGTGGAGCTGGCATGTGGATGTGGGTTGGCCTCTCTAGGCTGGCTCAGGCCCATGATGGGTATTTGAAGATGGCGCTCACACTCAGGGGCTTCACAGGTGGCTCAGTGGTAAAGAATCTGCCTGCTGATGCAAGGGACACAGGTTTTACCCCTGGGTTGGGAAGATCCCCTGGAAAAGGTAATGGCAACCCACTCCAGTATTTTTTTGGCTTCCCAGGTAGCACAGTGGTAGAAGTATCTACCTGCTAATGCAGGAGATGCAAGAGATGTGGGTTCGATCCCTGTGCGGGGCAAATTTCCCTGAAGTAGGAATAGCCACCACTCCAGTATTCTTGCTTGGAAAATTCCATGGACAGAGGCCCCTGATGGGCTATAGTCCATAGCGTTGCAAAGAGTTGGACACGACTGAGCACGCGCACACACACACACACACACACGTACTGAACCATGCTTTTCCTTTCCCTGTCCGGGCCTGTGATTGAATTTTCTCTAGCTACTTTTTCAAGAAGCCAGATTCTCTTGAGACAGGCTGAGACCTGGGCCCTGGGCCCTGGGCCCCTTTGCTGCGGTGCTGCAATGCTTATACTTGGACACACCTCTTCTCTGCCAACAAAATACAAATAAACTATATGGGACTAAAAATAGCTGTGTGCAAGCAGCTTCCACAGTGGCTCAGTGGTAAAGAATCCACTTGCAAATGCAGGAGACACAGGAGACACCTGTTTGATCTCTGGGTTGGAAAGATTCCCTGGAGGAGGGCATGGCAAGCCAGTCCAGTATTCTTGCCTGGAGAATCCCATGGACAGAGGATCCTGGCGGGCTACAGATCATAGGGTGGCGAAGAGTCGGCCATGACTGAAGCAACTTAGCACACAGGCATGTGCAATTAGGGCAATTTCTGGGCAAAAGATACAAAGAGACCAAAAAACCAACTGCCACTTTCGAAGAGCCTGAAGCAAAAGCTCATGTCCTCTGCTCACAACACTATCTAAGTAAGTGAAGTCGCTCAGTCATGTCCGACTCTTTGCAACCCCATGGACTGTAGCCTACCAGGCTCCTCTGTCCATGGGACTTTCCAGGCAATAGTACTGGAGTGGGGTGCCATTGCCTTCTCCAGAGGATCTTCCCGACTCAGGGATCGAACCCGGGTCTCCCGCACTGTAGACAGACGCTGTACTATCTGAGCCACCAGGGAAGTAAGGGATGGGCAAAACACTTAAGTCACCCCTCTGGCCTGACCCTTGGACACACCCCCACCCTCACCCCATATAAGGAACCAGCTCACGTCCTACTCAGGGAGCAAACCAGCAAGGAAATCTGTTGTTTATTCTTACTCTCCCCTGCTATAGGAGAAGCCCCAGTAAAGCCTTGCCTGAATTTCTTGTCTGGCCTCTAGTCAATTTCTATTGACTGGGGAAGGCCAGAACCCTGGTCAGTTACACTCTGACCTCTCACCTCTTGGGTGACACTCTCAGCCTGTGTTCCTAGTGAAATGGTAATTTTCTAAACGAAGTCCATAGCCCAGACTTATCACCTCTGTTGGCCGAAACTCTATACCTCTAACTTCCATCCCAGGATGACATTCACTTCTGAAGAATCCCTGAGTGGGCTCATGTGATACTTTGAGGCTGCCTAAAACCCTTGGGTCTTTTTCACATGGACTGCAGCCAAGTCATGATGCTCCTGGGGTTGTTCATCACTTTGAACCCAAATGCAGGCATTGACATTCATTAGGACTGTGGTTTTCATAGTTGGAGCCAATATTACAAGGTAAGAGTGTGACAGCTCCTGACCCCCATGTCCATCCACAGAGCCATCTACAGGGTTTTTCTAAAACTCAGTGTGGTCAGGCCCCACCCTAGCTCAGGATCCCCAGGGTCTTTCCATTCCTGGAGGATAAGGTCCAGAGAGACCTTCAGAGGTCTGTTGGCCACAGTTGCCCATGTTTGAGGGGCCATCAGAGCCTCCTCTGGGCATTTGCACATGCTTTTCCGTCTGCCCCCTTCCCACTCCCTGTTTCTGGATAATTCTTTCTTTTCCTTCCACTCCGAGAGCATTTCCTCCTCTCAGCAGTTGTCCTTGATACCCCTCCCCCAACTCTCGCCCCAGTTGACGGGAGTGAGTCCCCTTGTCCCATGTTGTCAGAGCCCCACCTCTTGTCTCAGCTCTAGGGCCTAGCCCTGAGTCGTGAGTCACAAGTCTTTCTTGAGTCCTCCAATCCCTAGTCTTGACCTTGAGGACACAGAGATCAATGCACCACCTTCCTGGGTCTGGAGGAGTTTACCATGAGATTGAGAGGCAGGATCAGGCCAGCTGGAGTGGTGTGCTGGCCAAGTTAAGCCCGGATGCTCTGGGAAGCAGCACAGGGAAGACAGGTAGTCAAGGAGGGCTTCCTGGAGGAAGAAGTGTTAAAGTGGAGTTTTAAGATCTTGGTAGGATACATGATTATTGAATGATCATTCTTGCCTGGAGAATTCCATTGACAGAGAAGCCTGGCAGGCTACAGTCCATGAGTTTGCAAAGAGTTGGACACGACTGAGCACACACGCACACACAGGAAACACGAGGCCAGAAAGGGAAGAAGGAAGATGTTTTCCCGGCTACAGTCCTGAGGAAGCAAAGCAAACCTGCAGGAGGGTTCCCAACAATCCTGCACCAGCGTGCTTTACAGATGAGAACAGGGAGCTCTAAGAGGATGGAGGACTTACTGAAGGCCACGCAGCACCGGTCAGAGCCTGGGGCACAGTAGTTACTCTGTACAGAGGCAAGAAAGGGCTGCTGACTGACCACAGGAGTGAATAAGTGAGTGAGTGAGTGAATGATAGAATTGAAGCCCAACATGTCTGTCTCTCAGCTCAAGCTCCGGTCGGTCCTGAACAAGGTCATCTGAATTCTCTCCACCTCCATAAGAATAACAAAATCCTAACTATGGGGAGAATAAATTCTACTACTTTCCCCTGTGCTGGGTATGTGAGTTGCTTTCAGAAAAGCCATCTCTTTCCTCAGTCCATTCCTCTGAGCCAGGAGCCCACAGGCCACACACTTCCCCTGCTTCTAGAGCCTTCTCTAACTGCTCCTGGGGCAGCTCCGCACCACCTCCACAGCTGCCCTTTTGAAGATGCTGTTTGGTTTCCCTGCCTTCACTTCTATCATTTTCTCCAGGAAAATATTTATCTTCCCATTACTTGAATCATGCCTCCCGGGTCCAGCAGGGAGACCTTGGAGGGGAATTAGCCCTGTTTTTTGTTTGCTGTGCTGGGAGAACAAACAGGCTTGTTTGACTTAGCTGCGTTTTCCCAGTAGGTGGACCCCTTGGAGCAAACACGGAGTAGCTTTGCCTCCTGCCCCTTGGACCTGAGTTGACCGTGGAGTGTTTACATCGTTTAAAGGGAAAGGGCTGGGAAGCTGAACTCTGGCTGCGACCCTCCCAGAGGATGTTGACTGTCCAGAATCCCAGGAAGTCTTGGTTAGCAATGAGGTCTGCTTGCAGTTTGGTATAGGATGCCTCTCTGGGGCCGCGATTGCCTCCTTCCAGCTCTGGCTGCCCTCGCCTGCCTGTCTCTGGTCGGGGATATACAAGCAACTCCTGCAGCTCAATTCCAGAAAAATAAAAGACCCAATCAAAAAGTGGGCCAAAGAACTAAATAGACGTTTCTCCAAAGAAGACATACAGATGGCTAACAAACACATGAAAAGATGCTCAACATCACTCATTATCAGAGAAATGCAAATCAAAACCACAATGAGGTACCATTTCACGCCAGTCAGAATGGCTGCTATCCAAAAGTCTACAAGCAATAAATGCTGGAGAGGGTGTGGAGAAAAGGGAACCCTTTTACACTGTTGGTGGGAATGCAAACTAGTACAGCCACTATGGAGAACAGTGTGGAGATTCCTTAAAAAACTGGCAATAGAACTGCCATACGACCCAGCAATCCCACTGCTGGGCATACACACTGAGGAAACCAGAATTGAAAGAGACACGTGTACCCCAGTGTTCATCGCAGCACTGTTTATAATAGCCAGGACATGGAAGCAACCTAGATGTCCATCAGCAGATGAATGGATAAGAAAGCTGTGGTACATATACACAATGGAGTATTACTCAGCCATTAAAAAGAATGCATTTGAATCAGTTCTAATGAGGTGGATGAAACTGGAGCCTATTATACAGAGTGAAGTAAGCCAGAAAAACACCAATACAGTATACTAATGTATATATATGGAATTTAGAAAGAAGGTAACAATAACCCTGTATGCGAGACAGCAAAAGAGACACAGATGTATAGAACAGTCTTTTAGACTCTGTGGGAGAGGGCGAGGGTGGGATGGTTTGGGAGAATGGCATTGAAACATGTATAATATCATATGTGAAACGAATCGCCTGTCCAGGTTTGATGCATGATACAGGGTATTTGGGGCTGGTGCACTGGGATGACCTAGAGGGATGGGATGGGGAGGAAGGTGGGAGGGTCGTTCAGGATGGGGAACAAGTGTACACTCATGGCGGATTCATGTTGATGATGGCAAAACCAATACAATATTGTAAAGTAAAAAAAAAAAGTGTAATATATAAAAATAATATGTGTAGAAATTTAGGAAATAGTTTAGTATAGCTACCATGTATGGCAAAACCAATACAATATTGTAAAGTAAAATTAATTAATTAATTAAAAATAAATTAAAAAAATAAAGGGAAAGGGCTTCCCTCAAGCCAGGCCGGTGTGGGTCAGGCCGTTCTTGCTGGTTCACCCCAAAGCACATGTTCCTATCTCCGCATGAGGTGCCTGAGCTGCTGGGCCTGAGGACCTCTTGAGGTTAGGAAGTGTTCCATCTTCTTCAAATAGCAGCCTGACCCTGTAATACCTCAGTGGACCGAGGTAAAGAGTGAGACTTCAAAATGAAAGGGTTCTAGAGATGACGGGTGGGGTTGGGTGGATGGGCTGTGACCAGGAAGGAAATGGAATTTGTGGGTGTGCAAGGGCCCCGGGTCTGGAGCCAGACAGATCCGGTGAGCTTGAGTTACGGGTAAGCTTCTGGTTATGCGTGTGTTGCTAAGGACTGAGCTGACACTTCATTGATTCTAATGTGTTCAGTGAGCACTTCCTCTGTGCTGGGTATGAGGATATATCAGTGAACCCAACAGGTAATGGTCTCTGCCCTTGGAACGACGTTCCACTGGAAGAAGTCGGGCAAACATAAAACAAGAAAAATACGTAGCAAGCGAAAAGAGGGCTGAAAAATCAAGCAGGATAAGGGTGAGAGGAAGGTCTTATAGAGGGGAATTGCAGCATAAACAGGGTGGTCAGGGTAGGCCTCCTGGAGAAACTGAAATTTGAGTAAGGACTTGAAGTGGGAGAGGTGCTTGATTCTAGGCATGTCTGCTTCCAAAGCCCAAACTCATAAGCCTACACTCCCTCGTTGCCAGATGAATGAGACCAGACTGTTGGGTGCATAATAGTGCTTGGCAAGTGTTTGTGCGTTTCGCTCCCATCCTTCTTCCTTGTAGGATCTCCTGGGCACTCACCCACTGGAGGGGGTGGGGAGGTGGCAGATGTGGGGGCAGGGCTCATCTTTAGAGAAAGATGTGGGCCAAAAGTGGTGGGGAAGGGGAGTAGGCAGCCCCAAGATGGACGGCTCACCGTGAGGGCAGAGTGAACTCTGGTGGGGCAGTGGGGTTAAGCCCGAGAGGGATGGGTCCAGCTGGAAAGGTCAGGTTCAGACGGCCATGTTCACTGTTCTCTGTAAATTTGTCCAGGAGACAAATGAAACAAACAAGCGTTTATTGAAAGCCTGCTAGGGGACCCGTGCTTCAGGGCGGTTTCCCATATATGTCATTCTCACAACAGTTGTCTGAGGCAGGAAATATTATCTCCATTTCACAGCTAGGAATACTAAAGCTCTGAAGTTGAAAAGCTTATGTGTTCCTGACTGTCTGGGATATAGATCTGGACTTGCCTGATTCCACAGACCAGTCAGTTTTCACATCACTGTCATTATCAACTTCCCCATCTGAACAACCACCGGCAACATCACCGTCATCGTCAACATTACCAAGAGCGTGAGCATCGTTATCACGGTCAGTACCACCAAAGTCTCCATCTACCTCATCTACGACATCCTGTCAATGGCCCCATGATCACTGGCAGCTGGGGAACAGTCTGATAGGTAACTAGGCTTAGGGGAAATCAGATCATCTCTCTCAGCTTCAGCTTCCTTATCTATAAAATGGGATAATCGTATTTCCCTCGGAAGGTAGGACAGATGCTAACATCAGTCTTCTGCTTCCTGCGTCCCACTGAAACTGTTCTTGTCGAGATCATCAATGACCTCCGAAACTGTAGTCACGATACTCACCCCCTGGGGAATTGAAGGCGACTGACCACTTCCTCCTCCTTTGCTTCTCCTACTTCTTATGACATTCACTTCTTGGTTTTCCTTCTAACTCACCGATTCCTCCTCTTTTGCTGGCTCCATCTCTTCTACTGGACCTCTGAATGTTCAAATATTCCAAAGCTTGGATCTAAGCCCCATACTGTCTTCATCCAAATTCTTCAACTGCTTCCTCCCTGGTCCATACAACCATCGTGACCCCCTGGGGAACACTATAACGACCCTCACATGATCAGGGACGGCCAAGGAAGTGGACCCTAGGGGCTCCACAGCCCCTCTGAGGAAGGAAGACCCCTTCCCAGGTCCGTTGGGACTAAAAGCAACCTTCTCAAGGAGGAGTTGTAGGGCTAATCCTGAGCAGAAGTGTTTGCAGGTAGTTTGAGGGGCCTCCGCCTCTCAAATCCGAATCCTTTTGACTTTTCTTGCTCATTCAGTATGCATTGTCTCAGGAGATCAGAGCCCTTGGGCTCTTTCCTCCCCCAGACGTGTCCCTGAGATGCCAGGGACAGAACCTCTTAGAAAGTGGCCCTCACCATCCAGGGGGCGGGGCTTCCCATTTAGCAGAGAACTCAGCAGAGAGCTAAAGAGAGACCCCCCATTTAGTGGCTGGGGATATTCACCAGGACTCTTTCCTGGAAACTCTGAAATAGCACCCCTTGGGGGGCTACTGTTTCCTCCCACACGTTGGCCCTATCCTGAGACAGATGGTCCCCACTGGGCTGTTCTCATGCAAATGAGCAGAGGTATGCTTTTAGGGCCTCTTGGCCTCAGGAGCATGATGGATCCGATGCCAGGAGAAGCAGATTGCTTACCCCTTATTTTGGGGGCTGTGGGTGGACGGCTTTGAGAGGAGCTCTCTTCCAAGAATGTGTTTTCCCTTTCATCTTCAGGACACGATGCACTTCACTCTCTGCTCTTTTGAGGCTGACGTGAGTGTGAGATTGCTTGGGGGAGAGTGGAGGTAACACCTGGGCTGCCTCCGCCCTCTCCGCTCACTGGAGATGGGGGGTGGCTGAGTCACTTTTGGCCTCATCCTTTGCGCCCTTTGCTTAGGGCTGCCCCACTGGAAACACTGTGGTCAGCTCCCCTCAGCCAGATTATTATTCCTAAAATGGCTCGGTGCTGTTGGGCCATTCCCTGGCTTTAAAACAATCCAAAATCTCTCGTCACCCCCTGGAATAACGTTCCTGGCTTCAGTTTCACCTTCAAGCTCCCTACAATTTGGCCTTCATCAGCTTTTCCAACCACATCCCTCGTTCCTTTTCCACCAAGGTCTTCCCTCCAGGCAGAGAGTCTGCCTCCTTTCACAGAGGGCGCTGGCATCACAGCTCTCCCCACACCAAATTGTGGTTAAAAGGCCCTCTCCCATCCCCTTCTTATCCGTCTAAACTTCTTGTTTTCCCAGACCTCAAACTTTGGTCCTGTTCCCTCCTTCCTTGGTCCCTTTACTCATTCACTCCCGGCCCCACTGGGCCACCCATGCCTTCCATGGGTCAGTCTGACCACCTGTGACTTCCCCCATTGAGGAGGGTTATTTACAAAGGGGCCATTTACCAAGGTGCTGTCAGGGACGCGAGAACCACATCGGGTTTTACAGTTACCTAGGGCTAGTCACAGTAGGGCTGTTGCCATTCCTAGGGCTGCAGAAATGAGGGGAGGAAGCTGCTCACAACACTTGCAAGGGGAGAGTCCCGTGGAGAAAAAGGGGTTGTGAGTTTCCGGAAGAGAGGCAGTCTGCTGGGGGAGAGCTCTTGGGGAGTGAGGAGGAGATTGAACACTTAGACCTCTGCCTCCATTTTCCGGCCTCCTGCTGAGGCTTCATGGCTGAGGCCATGAAGAATCCAGAGGGCAAGGGCGCCCATTCTGTAGTCCCCATAAACCCCCCCAAGGACAGGCCACTGAGTGGGAGGGCAGAGAGGAGCCTGGACTATGCTTTATACCTTAGACTTCCAATGGTAAGTGGTGAGAATGGTGAAAGTTACGAAGAGAAAGTTTCCTAAGATCAAGCTGTTCAGCTTCACTTTACAGATGGGAACGTGGAAGCCCAGAGAGGATTGACGCTGTTCTGGGACCACACAGTAAGAGAGTGTCAGGGATGAGCTCAGAGTGAGTGTGAGCCTCGTAGTTCATTAATAAGTTGGTTCCTTGGAATCACTACATAATAAAGTACATTCTAGGATTCTGGGTTGAAGTCTTACTGGCTGCAATAGCCATGCTTGGGGACCAGTAAGATGCCCTAGTTGAGGGGGGTCTATTTTTAAGGGGTGGTGGACAGCTCCCAGGGAAGAGATTCATCATGAAGGGACAGAGCATTAGCAATGCCTTTGACCCAGCTGTAAGTGATCAGAGGTTCTGGTTTCTCAAGCCTGTTCCATACCTTGCTCCCCGGACACATACTTGAGTCCCATGGAGGATAGTAGGCTTGTGTGTGTGTGTGTGCGTGTGTGTCTGTATGTTAAGGGGAGGGCTCTGCAGTAGAATGTGATGGAGCTGTTCCATTAAATTCTGAGACACCTTGGATCCCAAGTAGTGCTGCAGTGGGACCCCTACGAGAGTATCCCCCACAAAACAGAGAGAAGACCCTCTTTTACCCTAACATACCTCACTTTGTTTTAACTCTCCACCCGATTTCCCTCTACTTTTTAATGAAAAAGTAATTGTAGTGTTTCACAATTTTGCGACATTCATATATATTACTTTTACACAACATTCTTGTGATAGAGCCAGGGCAGGAATTATTGCATCCAATTGTCTGATGAGGAAATGAATCCAGGGAGGTCAAATAAATGGTCCAAGCTCCCAAATGTGGAAAGTGATGGAACCAAACAGCCGGCTTGACTCTGAAGACCAGGCC
The DNA here is from genome assembly GCF_027580195.1 of Bos mutus. Lineage (NCBI taxonomy): Eukaryota > Metazoa > Chordata > Mammalia > Artiodactyla > Bovidae > Bos > Bos mutus. The sequence continues at coordinate 16,048,658 of NC_091626.1, forward strand.
CTTTGGATGGGACCACATCTGGTCCCCTCCCTCCACAAACACTGCTTCTTTCCGTATCTTCTCCTATTTTTCCTCTCCCTCCTTCTCCAGCTCTTCCTTCTCCTCATCTCCATTCTCTCTTCCCCATCTCCCCCTCTCTCCTTTTCCTGAAAAGCCAAACTTCTCTCCAGTCCGGTATACCCAAAGCATTGTTTCAGGGACTTTCTTGCTTGTTTCTTAATATTAAGAGTGGCTACGTGGATCTATTTACTGGCAGACCCTCTGCCTCCATGGAGGGAGCAACTAACTGGGTGCCTTTCTGCTTCTTGTACCCACCAAAGTGTTGTTTGCAGACAATACACAGAAATTACAAGCAATGTAAGTCGTTAAGCAATCTTTCCTTGAAACAATTAGATTCTGACATCTGCTTACTGTTTAATTATCTTCCGACTGAGGAAATGGAAAAGTTGACAAATAGTTTAACCCAACAAGAGTCAGGTTCCTTTTTTTTTTTTTTGTCTTTGTAAACGTGTTTACAGAGCGCCGATCTGCCAACCTCTTCTAGTCTCTCTGGGGCACTGGCAAAAAAACATAGACAAATATTTATATTCCATGAACTCAAGATGGTTTTCATATTGTTTCCATGTTTAACTGATTTCAAATGAACGACAATGGCCCTTAATGTGGTTTACAAGAATTTGCCATTAATTTTCACTTAAAATTGGATCCAGCTGGTATGTATGCCTACCCTTTATTCCAGTTCTTAATGATTTGCCTTCCTAAAACATGGGCTGCTTCCCACTGGCTGATTGGCACCACAAGTTGGTGGGGGCATCCGTCTCCTATTACATGTGAACAAAAATGAAGTTCAGCAAATTGCTCCTATTTCAGAGCTTCTTGCACATTGATTTGAGGCAGGCGACTGGGGAAGCTGGGCGAAGGCCGTGAGAGTGAGCCTGACTTGGCACACCATCCATCCTTTGCTGGTAGCAAAGATGCCGGCTCCAGCTCTCAGCAGGAGACAGGGCGGGGCTGCCCAGGCATGTAGGAGAGGTTCAAGGTCTCGAAGCATTTAAAAAAACTTCCTGTTGTCTTTCTAGCTTAGTTTTTGAGTGCCTCAGTATGATGTCCTAGGTTCTTTGTGAGGTTTCCAGTTTTCCTTCCCATGGTCTGAAGCACTGATGTGAATGGGGAAACAGAGATGCACCTGGACAAAAAGAGAAGCGTTGAGCCAGATGAATAGGATTCTCCACTTTGGGGCTGTCATTTAACCTTGGTGGCATTCAGTTTCTGTTGAATCAGTGTAACTAGACAATTGCGTATTTTTGTAGGCTATAAATGTTAAATTGGTTGGAAAGTTGGGAAAACAGCCTTAAAAGGGAGATAAGGTCCACCTATGAATAAAGTATGGTGGGAGTGGGTAGGAAGTAGGTTTCATGTTCATATTAAGTCCAAGAGAAAGAGTGAGTTCCTGGAGGACATCGTGAAAGATGAAGCAGCTCCTTCTGAACTCAGTGACAAAGAACTCCCTGAGTGGTTAGCAACGTCTGCCCTGGTTGCTGGGAGTGGAGTGGCAGCACCCATGCCAGGTATTCCCCATTCCTGGATTGGATGAGCTTTAGAGGACCTTTGATTCTATTTTTGTGATAAGGAATAATTGCTAACCTCTCTCTCTGGAGGTTGAGATCTAGAGAGCCAGACTACAAGGCCTAAACCAGTGCTTCTCAAACTTGAATGTGCACACCTGAACCTTGTTAGAAAGGAATCTGTGGGTCTAGGGCAGGGCCTGCATTTCTAACCATCTCCTGGGTGATGGTGATGCTGTTGGTCTGGGGGCTGCACTTTCAACAGTGGATCCAAGGCAGCGCTCTGGACCTGCGGCTGTGCCCCTTCACTGCGGCCTTAATGGCTTCCACGTGTAGCCGACGCTCATTAAGCACCTTCTGTGTATATGCTCCTTTCCAAGGATTTTTCACAGATCATTTAATTTATTCCTTCAGACAGCCTTTTGATGTTGGATAGATTATTTCCCACCCATTTTTTTTTTTGAGTTTTAAGTTATTTTGCAGGTGCAGTGGGTTTTACCGCTTAGCCCAGGGTCTACAGACGGCAGAGCTGGGACTCACCCCTGCACCTACCTGGCCCTTTGAGGACCTAACACAGAAAAGCAATCGTAGGACTAATGGTGTGAGTGCCCTCAACTCAAATGGGGCATCTCTTGGAGCTGTGCTAGGGTATTGGCCTGATGCCAAATGTGCCCTCAGATTACATCAGAAAGCCAAGTTCTGCCTCGGTGACCGCTGGCTCCACCATTGTCGACGGTCATTAAGGCTGGCAGGAAACATCCCGTGATCCTGGGTTCCTGGGAAAGAGCCCTCTTTGACCTTATGAGGGTTTTGGAGCCAGACAGACCCAGGTCGGAATCTAGCCATATTATTTGACCTTGAGCAAGTTGCTAAACCTCCCTGAGTGAAGGGCCTCTCACTTGCTAAAAGCGGATGGTAAACACTCTTGCCTTTCAAAGTTGTTGGGAAGATGGAAATTAATAATGCAGTAAAATGGATGATATGGTGTATAGTGCAGATGGAATACTCAATTTCCCCCTTTTGCCCTTCTGAAAACTGTGATGGTTTAGTTTTTGCTATTCACTGCACAAATATAACCATTTTAGATTCTCTTTCAATGCAATGGCATTATCTGAAAAACTGGGTTCAACGTAGACGTTTAATGTGGCACCTTACCCACATACAATAAAACAGGAAATTGTATTAAGCACTAAATACCATTCTTTCCTGTAGAACAAAAAAATAACTATTTAAATAAACGTCAAAACTTATACTCTAACGTAAAACATGTCAGCACCGTGAGATATTCAGTCAATACAGACAAATTTGAAAATGAGAAGCAAACTTCGACCGTCTCCATCGTGACATTAGCAAAACCATCGACAAATTTCGCAGCTCCCGCTGGCTCGTGTCTGCAGTGAGTGCTGTTGCTTCTGTTAAACTTTGTTGTCACAGTGTTCCTTAAATAGCTTTTAATTGGTTTTAATTTGGAGAAAGAATGTTCTGCTTAAGATACAGGGGCAGGGATTGTCAAAAAGAAAAGGAACAGATGATATTCTATGGAAAAACATGTAGACATGCTGTACCATTCTTTATACTTCCTTGGCAAATACGTGGATATTTTCAGTTTTGTTGATTTCACTGGTTAATGATTTTTCACAAAGCAGCGCTTTAATTGGTAATGCTTCTAATGGATCACCAGGACATTTATTTTTCACCTTCTGTGTGTTCTTCACTGTGGACTTTTCACCCACGTGAATTAATTAGCATGGCAGAAAAAATGCAAACAAGTCAGCCATTGCATTTAGCCCTGAAATTTTAGGTCTATTTAGGTAATTAAGGTTATCAATTAACTTGTGGGAAAAGGATAAGCCTTATAAGTAAGTGAAAGTCACGTTCAGTCATGTCCAACTCTTTGCGACCCCATGGATTATACAGTCCATGGAATTATCTAGGCCAGAATACTGGAGTGGGTAAGTTTCCCTTCTCCAGGGGATCTTCCCAAACCAGGGATCAAACCCAGGTCCCATGCATTGCAGGCGGATTCTTTACCACCTAAGCCACAAGGGAAGCCCAAGCCTTATAAGATCTTTAAAAAACATTGCTGACAATCAAAGTACCCTCATCTCAACAGTCAGCAAATAAACAGGTGGAAGAAAATGATGCAAAAATTTTGTTATCATGGTATTTTGGCACAATATCAGCCAAAGCAGTCTTTCTTTGTTTTTTTAAATTTGAGAAATACAGTCAGAATTTTTTTCACTTGTCTTTTAAGATATTATCATAGCTCTGTAAGCATGAATTCATGATTCCATTAAAGAATTCTGTGTCCTTTCAGGTAAGGGAGCAATGGTAGCTCTGCTAGCCATGTCTCTGCAAATGCCAACTCAGGTGCCCACATTCTCTGAGCTATGAAGGCAGCAGAGGTCACTGTGCTTTCCTAGGAACTGCTGTGAAAGAATGTATTTGTCGCTCACTTGTGTTTGACTCTTTGCGACCCCATGGACTGTAGCTCGCCAGGCTCCTCTGTCCATGGAATTCTCCTGGCAAGACTACTGGAGTGGGTTGCCATTTCCTTCTCCAGGGGAACTTCCCAATCCAGGGACTGAACTCAGATCTTCTGCATTACAGGCAGATTCTTCACCATCTGAGCCACCAGGGAAGCCCAGGAGCTGCTAAGTATGGCAGAAGAATAGCCCTAGACTCATTACATGTAACGTTTTAGGCATGCCATACTCTGTTCAAATGGCATCTGGCATAAAATATGTATTAGAAACATTTTTTTTCCAAACTGAAGTAGATCTGAATTATGCAGGGGAGAATTGACAAGTACAGTGATCACGGTGATATATCTATACTTAGGTGCTATGTAATGTGTTTTTGCATTTGCTTAGCCAATAAGATACAAAGAGGCAGGATTTGAATGTTCCTGTCTAACAGACTGAAGTATCTATTTATGACTCCATAGGTAATTGGCTACGGGATAGATAAGCTTGAATATTAATGGAATTTTTCTCATTTGATTGTCATGGAAGCCAGAGAGAAAATCTATTCAACTAGAGCTTTGTTTATTCACCAGTTGGGTCGTGTGTATATAAAAGCCACAGTTGTATGGTCACCCAGCTACATCGTGAGACTCTTAAAGGGTTGGTTCCATGGAAACTTGCAAAGCACAGGGACCCTGAAATATGGCCTTATCCTAGTTTGACATGGGTCCCTTGGTTTCCCACTCTCGCAGTTCTGACTCCTATGATGAAAGCCTTCCTTGCCCGGTGGAGCAGCTCCAGCTCCAGCTCCCCTGGCCCAGAGTCCCTTTCCAGGGCTTCGCCATCCTGAGCAGGACTTTGACTGTTCTGCCTCTATTCCTCTGTCTGGTCTTCTGTTTTCTGAGTTTCTCTTCTCTGCTGCATCTATCCTGCTTCCTGAGCAGGACTTTGACTGTTCTGCCTCTATTCCTCTGTCTGGTCTTCTGTTTTCTGAGTTTCTCTTCTCTGCTGCATCAATCCTGCTTATCCTTTAAGACACAGCTACTGCTGCTGCTGCTGCTAAGTCGCTTCAGTTGTGTCTGACTCTTAGCAACTCCATGGACTGCAGCCTACCAGGCTCCTCCATCCATGGGATTTTCCAGGCAAGAATACTGGCGTGGGGTGCCATCGCCTTCTCCGTTAAGACACAGCATAGACCCTGTATCAGTCAGGGTCCTGGCAAGAAACTGACAGATGATGCATCAGACAGAACAGTTGAAGAGCACTAAAGAAGGGACCATTTAAGGGGGTGGCTTGGGCTCAGGGGAAGAGCAAGAGCTACTGCAGCCCTCAGGGTGTGCTGGCAGCTGGGAGCTGCTACCAGATGCTTCCAGCTATCCCTGGCTGGAAGGGGCGAGAGGAGGGAGTGTTTCCTAGAAGCACGAGAGAAGCTCGGCTGCAAGTACGACTCACACCTTCACTAGAGGAAGCTGGTCACTGCCAGCACTCTACCCAGCAGAGGAGGCCAGAGGAACATGTAGACCTGCTCTGCTCTTCTGCTCTGCTATGGTGCAGCTCGGTGGCGGAGGAAGCCAGGTCCTCAATGCTGCCTTCAGAGGTCAGAGCAGGGCAGAGGAGGCTGGAGCCTGGCCAGGGAGTGCCCTCGCCCTCTCCCAGGGGAATCCAAGTGAGGAGGTGGCTGTCTTGTCCCTCCCCACCCCCACCCCCCGTCCCCCTGCCACCCAGGAGCATGTTTGCCCCTGGAAGAACTGGAACACCTTTTGGTATTTTCAGTGTATGCTGTCTCCCCACTTACGCCCTGACATGGACACCTTCGTTTATCCTTTGTGCTTTTCTCATACGGAAGCAACCAAACATCCTGGGATTTCTTGGTCACATCAGTTTTGAGTGTTGTGTTCCTTTGTTGCCTCCCCAGGGAGTCTGGACCTGGGCCTGGGATGTTGGTGGATATTCAGGTAAGGCTGAAGATTCTGAGGGTCCTGGGCCTGGTTTGGGGAACTTTCACCAGACACAGCAGGAAGCCAGAGCACAACAATTGGTAGAGAGAAGCTAAAGATCAACTCAGGAGGAGCAGTTGGTGTGAGGGGGGCGGGGAGCGTCACCAAAAGCCAGGGATCGGAGAGCGGTGTTGAAATGGGATGTGAGTTGGGAACACAGGGCCAGGGGGCACCTGAGCAAGCAAGTCACCATCAGGGCGACATCAGGAGGGCTGGGGAGGAGGTATGGATGCAAGTTTGGAGAGGGTGCCAGAGCTGTAGTCTAGACCTTGATATTCAATATGGCAGCCACTGGCCATGTGTGGCTATTTCCATTTAAATTAACTAACTTTACTAAAATTAAAAATTCAGTTCCTTGGTCTCATTAGACACATTTCAAGCGCTCTCCTATGTTGTTCAGTGCAAGTTAGAACATTTTCACCATCATAGAATTTTCTATTGTACAGCCTGCTCCAGAAAGTCCTGGAGATTTTAGGGTCTCAGCAATGCCAACCCCTCATAAACTTGTTTGTTTGCTTTGATCTGTTCATATCTGTCTTACTATTACACAGACCTGGTTTCAAATCTTCACTTTGCTAGTGAGTCAGCACATGATGAGGCTCGAGTTTTTTCATCTAGAAAATGAAGATAATAATAGAGGACTAACTTGATTGAGGATTCAAAGTTGTCTTAAGTAGTCAGATGTGCTACATGAGCTGTTTAATAAATTTCAGTTCCCAATCTCCCTCGCGACAACAATGCTGTTAAAATCGTTAAGAGCCTTCGTTTATTAAGATCTGTTTCTGCTGGCGCTGTGCTGAACAGTTTATTGTGATTGTCTCACTTAATCTGCACAATAACTCTGTAGGCAGATAGCATCATTGTTCCCATTTTGCAGATAAGGAAATGGAGCCTCAGAGAGATGAAAGCATTTGCCTGATGTCACGCAGTGGTGAAGCTGAGTTTCTGTGTTCTTGGTTAAAACTGTCACACATTGTTTTTTGCCGTTTCCTATGTCTTATCTAACCAACCAGGCTGCTAAGAACATCATCTTGGGCTTCATTTGAATCCTGCTTCAAGCTAGCATGAGCCCAGACTGATGCTTGGTTGTTAATTGGCACATCAATTTTGATAAACTATAATAAAAACATCGATAATTTCTTCAGCCCTGATTATTGACTTTAACATTCTCGCCTCCACGGTGGTCTTGAAAACAAATCCAGGAACGCTCAATCTTTGTCCTTAATTAAGAGCAGAGCTGGTAGAGGACTAAAATCCAGGAGATTTTAGGAGCACCATGACCTTGGATGCAGAGGGAAGAGATTAGTTCTTGTTTGAGGAGACTTAAAAAACTCAGAAAGGAAGTAGTGAGACCATGCCTGGCTTTTGACTATAAGCAGCTAGAAAGTAGAATCTATGTCCTGGAGAAATCATTTGTATGCTTGGAATTTCAGGTTCTTTAACTGAAAGAGACTAAGCCCTCCCTGCCCTGTGGGTAGTCTTGAGGATTGAATGGGAATTTAGGACCCATAACACAGGGATGCCCTCAGTAAACATGCCTTGTTCCCACTCCAGATAGCTTCCTGGTCACCCTGATCTTTCTGTTAGTGAAAGGGAAGGAACTCATGGTCTGCACCACACATGTTCAAGGAAACTGAAGTTGTGTCCTGGGAGTTATACAACTGATGTTAATTTCTACATTGATTGGAAAGTCTCTTATTTCTTCCTTAATTTACTAAGATAAACTAGAACTGCAGAGGGACAGACTCCCAAACCTCATCACACCTCCCAGCCTCCCCAGAGTTGGATCCTGGCTCCCTACCTCCTTGGTGACAACACGGTCTGCTTGCCAGCACCTGGATGATAGTACAGGGGAGGGAGGTGCTGAGATGGTTTAAAGGTTAGAGAACAACATGTGAGAACCCATTTAGGACTGGGGTAGTGGGGAGGTGATGAAGACTGGGAGGCTCCCGAGGCAGTGAATCCCAGTTCCTCTGCAGCCTGAAGTTAGTGACATCAGCCTGAAGAGAAACCTGAGTTCACTGGTCTCTCCCCACCTCCTCCTCCAGTCTCTCAACAGGTTATTTCCTCTGGTGAATCCCATCATGAGCTGTTTTTCCCTGGGTTATTATTTGGGGTCTGTGGGGGAATTTTGACTACCCTGGGTGGGAGTCACCACATTGTCTGAAAAGACCATGTTGACTAAGTGTTAGGTTCAGTGACATTATCTCCAAGCAGGTCGGGTGTGGCAGTTTGGTGTGGGAAGTTCTGATTTTAGACTCAGATTTCCCTGGTCTCCAGTCTTGGCTCTAGTAGGAGCTGGGTGTCAGCTGGGCAGGTCCTTCAGCTCTTTGATATTTGGAGCACCAGCTCTGTACTGCTGTTTCACAGAAGGTATACCTTCTATTCTCACAACAAGCCTGATGTGGGGATAGTATTCCCATTTTACAGATGGTGAAATTGAGTCTTTTGGAAGTGAAGTGGCTTTCTCTCTCCTTCCTTCCTCTCCTCCCACCCTCCATCTTTCCCCTTCCCTCCCTCCCTCCTCTCCTTCCTTCCTTCCTCTTCCCTCCCTCCCTCTTTCCTCCCCTCCCCTCCTTTGTTTCTTCTCCCTTTTAATTTTTACTGGAGTATAGCTGCTGCACAATATTGTGTCCTTTGCTACTGCACAGCCCAGTGAGTCAGCTGTAGCATACACATATCACCTCTGTTTTGAATTTCCTTCTCTTTAGGTCACCACAGAAGATTGAGTAGAGTTCCCTGTGTACACAGTGGGTTCTCATTAGTTATTTATATCTTATTACATCCCTCCTCTTCTTGGTCACCCTATCAGTCTTCCAGATATGTTTTGAGTGCCTGCTAGTTCCACCTACATATCTACCTTTAAATATGCTTTTGAGTTCAAAGACCCCTACTTGGACTACTTAATGGTCTGCACCAGAGACACGCTCCCTTTGGCTGTAGGTCAACTTTGTTCTCCCCAGGGAGTGGGATGGCCCTCACAGGAAGGCAGTCCTGTGTCCCCTCTGCAGAATCAGGCATGGGTGCTCACAGCCAACTGAGCTCCTTCCCACCTGACTGTGGACCCCTGTCTAAAGTTCTACATCCCCCATGGTGGAGAGACTCTGTGGCAAGTCCCTCGTGGAGCTATGGCCCCTGGTGTGACTGCTGGTTTTCACCAGGCTTGACCATCACCCAGATCCCCTTGGAGCAGGAGATGAAGGCGTCATCTGGACTTCGGCCAGGATCTAAACCAAGGCAATGGAGAGAGACTGCGGGGAGACTTTCCAAAGCCGGCGTTCTTGACCTTCGTCTAGTCTTTGAGAATGTTCTGTTTTGAGGAGAATCTAATTCCCGAAGTGGATTTGGGGTTGAGGCTGAGGCTGAGAGGCTCAGGGAATGTCAGTGAGTATTGATTGCTGGGCAGGGGCAGGCAAGCCTGTGGGGAAGGCTTCATTCCACTAGCTCCTTGAGTGACGCAGAAACCCCAAAGTAAGGTGTGATTTTTTTTTTCTTTTTTAATTGAAGTATAGTTGAGTTTTAATATTGTGTTAGTTTCAAGTATACAGCAAAATGATTCAGTTGTACCTATATTTCTTCAGAGTCTTTTCCATTACAGGTATTACAAGATATTGAATCCAATTCCTTGCTGTTGTTGTTGAGTCATTAAGTCATGTCTGACTGTTTACGACTTCATGGACTGAAGCACTCCAGGCTCCTCTGTCCTCCACCATCACCTGGAGTTTGCTCAGATTCATGTTCGTTGAGTTGGTGATGCTATCCAACCATGTCATCATCTGCCACCCCCTTTCCTTTTGCCTTCAATCTTTCCTAGCATGAAGGTCTGTTCCATTGAGTTGGCTCTTCACATCAGGTGGCCAAAGTATTGGAGCTTCAGCGTCAGCATTGGCCCTTCCAATGAATATTCAGGGTTGATTTCCTTTAGGATTGACTGGTTTGATCTCCTGGAAAATCTTGTCGTGTACGTATTTTATCTTTTATCTCAAACTTCTAATCTATCCTTTTCGCCATCCCCTTTAGTAACCAAAAGTGTGTTCTCTATGTCTGTGAGTCTGTTTCCGTCTTGTGAAGAAGCTCATTTGTATCATATTTTAGATTCCACATATAAGTGATACCACGCAATGCTTGTCCTCTTTCTTTCTTTCTTCACTTAGTATGATCATCTCTGGGTCCATCCATGTTGCTGCAAATGGCATTATTTCATTCTTTTGTTTTGGCGGAGTAATCTTTCATTGTGTATATGTGGCACATCTTATTTATCCATTCATCTGTTGATGAGATGTGTGTGTATGTGTGTGTGTTTTAAACATCTAATGGCAAGAGAGTAAAGAGAAAGTTCTAGGATCTCTTCTCTCTCCACATTGAGGAAAAGCTGGGTATAATGGTCCTTCTGATTTTCACTTCTTTAGCACTTTAGCATCACAGGCACTTAGAGGTTCTCAGCTGATTGGTCAGCAGTCACAAAGGGTGTTGTTTGAGCTTCAGGCTGGGTTGGTGGGAAGGAGCTAGAAATCAAGCTCTACTCCCAAACCAAATGAAATGCACACCTCACCCCACACAGTTGGTTTCTAGAGGAACCGCCCTTCAAACTTCCTCCTGCCGTAGCCCCATTTTCTAACAACCTCCACTTATGCTGGCAAAGCCTTAGGATCTGCTTCCAGAGCTTCCACTTTGCCTAGAGCTTTGTTCCTACCCCTCTTCCTCTCTCTCTAATTCTTTGAAAGGAATAAGGTCTTATTCTTATAGTTATGGACCCTCATTCAATATGGTGAGGTAGACAGGTAACTGAGGAGTGGGTCTAGAGAGGGGAAGGGACTTGCCCAAGGTCATACAGCTTATCAGAGCCAGACTTTCTCTGAATCTCAGAACAGGGGGTTTTCCTCCAAACCATCTAGAACCATCTTGACTTTTCAGACCTCACTGAGAACAAAAGAAGCAGAAAAGAAACACAAACAAAGCAACAAAACCAGAAAGTAATAAAAATCTCTGTTATTCCCAGCCCTGACCTGAGCAGCCTTTACTGCACAAATCAGAGAGAGGCGTTTCGCCACAGGCTGCTCTGCCCAGGATCACTCTGCAGGATAAAGTATCACATCTGGGGATCTCACCCCATCCCGCCTTCATGGGTGCTTTATGTTTGTCTATTTAGGTTAGCCACCTCATGTGAAGAGTTGACTCATTGGAAAAGACTCTGATGCTGGGAGGGATTGGGAGCAGTAGGAGAAGGGGACGACAGAGGATGAGATGGCTGGATGGCATCAACTCGATGGACATGAGTTTGAGTGAACTCCGGGAGTTGGTGATGGACAGGGAGGTCTGGCGTGCTGCGATTCATGGGGTCGCAAAGAGTCGGACGCAAAGAGTCGGACACGACTGAGCCACTGAACTGAACTGAACTGAACTGATTTAGGTTAGACTGTCTTCAAGTGTGCCAGCCCTCCTACTTGTTTTTCTTGGATGGTTTTCATTAAGGCTCTGCCTCCCCCAGGCAGAATCAGGAACTTGATTGTAGCTCAGGGACGTTTATCTCCCCAAACTAAATTTCATCTCTCTTTAGGCCACTTGAGCCCTCTCTACCAGCTCTCTTTAGATCATCGGCCAATCTGTCCTTTTGCTGGGAGATGAGGCTACCAGGGTCTGTGGTGTCACCCACACTGATAACTTGCAATGCTTTGTGAGAGTAGGCACCCGCCATGTGGCTCCCTGGTACTTTCTGGAATGCTAACACAGGTTCTAGCAATTCAGGGCAGAGATTGTGTTATTCACCGTAATGTCCCTAGCACCTAGCTTGGGCGCAGCCCCACAGAAAAGATATGTTGAGTTAGAATGTAATTCCCTGCACTTCTGTTCCACTTAGGGTGGTCAACCCACTGGTTCTCAACTCTGCAATTTTGCTTCCACACTTTTATTCAAGCTGTTCCCCCTGCTCGGAATGCACTTCCACCAACTTTTGACTATCCAGAATCTTTTTGACTTTCAAGGACTGATTCCATCCCCTACTAGATGGCACACTCCTTAAGACAAAGGTTGAACTAGTTTACATTTGTTACTCTAAGGCAGAGGGCCTCAGCACATGTCTGTTGCATGAATGAATGGATGAATAAAACTTTATGTTTCAATTCCTTTTTAACTTCCTTCTCAGAAACCCCTCCAGCCTGTTGGACTCTCTCCCATTGGGCTGATCTCCTGGTTGTGCCTCTGGATGCTCTGATCTCTACCTGGCTTCAGCCTCCCAGGCTGTGCTTAGATATGTTGGAGAAATCCTCTCTTTTAACCCTCTTTGTCTTATTTCCCCCAATTAAGTTGGTCCTAGAAGAAGGGCCATAAGGAAAGCTGGCAAAGGTTATTCCAGAGGGGCCAGCTGAGGCAGAGGACAGATGGCATCACTGGTCCAGGTAGAAAAGGAGTCAGGTACTGGAAATGAGATCAGGCAGGAAAGATCAGGATTTTAGAACTGGAGTCAATCGGTTTTTCCATTTAGATGGTACAGCATTCCCAAGGGCTAGCATTGGAAAGAACCACCATGCCAAAGACAGTAGCACTGGCATCTGGAACTCAGATCCCAAAGCAAAGGCTGGTACCTCTCAGTGGAGGTTGGTTGCTCTGGGCTAGGCCTGGGGGCTCTTGACCAACAGAAACAGGCAGTGGCCAGAGGATGGACAGGGGCCTTCAGGTGAATCCTGCCTCTAAAAGAGTCAAGGGCATTGCAAGCTCCTGAGGGCTGGGATCATATCACCATCTCACCCTAGTGTTTGTCTAAGTTCTATTGAATTGAGATCTATGATGAGGAGTTTAGGAAGCTTCATCTTTAACAAGTCCCTAAGGTCCTGATTAATCACTAAAATGTTATGGTCACTGCCTTCCCCTTCTGAGTTGGACACGTAGAAGGTACAACATAAATATTTCTTATGATTGAAATCAGATGATATGTTATGTGTGGTCTTCTCTGCCTCTTGAGATCCAGCTAAGATTGACTTAGACCTCCAAAGCCCTCCCTGTGGAGATAGAGTGACCCCCAAATTCCTGAGGTCCTCTGGTAGATCATATGCTTGGCTCTTGCTTCCCCAAGCCTCCTGCTTTCACACCTACTCTCTTCATCCCACGGTTCACGGGCCCAGAAAGGAAGTTCAGCCTCGTCTCATGTTCCAAGGAACAACTCTGGCACAAAGCAGTTGTGGGTCAGGCAAGGCAAAAAACTTCAAGTTGAACATTAGGTGTTTCTGATCTTAAAATGCCCTCTGGCCATCCCACCACTGATGCTCTCCCTTGCCTTTTACTCCAGGCAGCCACAGCTTATGCGGACCTTCTGCTCCCCAATTCCTCCCATCTCTGATGCTCTCTCTCCCTTTCCCTGTTTTAAGCAATCCTCAATCCTTACCTCATTTCCTGCAGAACAGGCTGATCTGTGCCCCCATGGCCTTGGATCTGGCACATACCCATGCCTTTCAGACCTCACTGTCTGCTCTTTAAGGTGTCTCCCCAGATAGAGACCTTCTGTGCCTTAGAAGAATTCTGGTACCCGCTGTAGGTGATAAAGCTTCACCTCATTGCCTGTGTGTGTAGCACAGAAGCTGGAAGGGATCCTGGAGAGGATGAGTCAAACTCAAGTCAGGCAGGTGGTGGCCCAAGGTCTCTGGCAGGTGAGAGGCAGAGTAGAAGCTAGAAGATAGGCTCCTGGCTCTCATGCTCCCGTTGATTAATTGATCCCTTGAGTAATTCAGGATGCCAATGTACTTACAAGCATCGCAATTTGGAGCAGGCTATGAGGTCAGATCACGTGGTCCAAGCAGACTGCCTGATGCCACCCTTATGGGTGCTTCATCATCACCTCACCCTGACTCAGGTCATTCTTATGGGCATAGCCCACCCACCTCCACATCACCCTTGGGCTGACAGATGGCCGGGATTCCCATTCATGAATATGCTGCTTGATCTTGACCCAGAATCGTCTTCCCTTCAGGTCTCAGTTGCCCCACCCTTAAAAACAGGTCTGTGTTTGGCACTGTCCTAGAAATTTGTAGAAATATCTCAGGTACCTTCAAGGGGTGGCATACTTGACTCCAAGTATGTGTGTGGCATTAGGGGTGGGGAGGAGGGGATTCAGGGCTTTTCACTTCCAATCCAGGTGGCAGCAGCTTCACTTACATCTATCCGTTCTAACGACTGAGATTTCATACAGGCTTCTAATCAAAGAATTATTTCCATTACTTAAAAAGTACTTGACAACTTCTGGTGTAGCTGATGTCTGGGGTCAAGAGTTCTGGAGAATTATATGCCTTCCTGGCTACAATGAAAAGAGCCATCATTCAGGGCTCCACATGGCTGTGTCTTCCATGGGGCCATCATTAGCAAATTGGGACCTCTACCACGAGGCAGCTGGGGCAGCTGGCTGGATGAGTGAGTGGGTCCCAGGCTGTTTTGGGGACTTTCTGAGTATTGGCAAGTGTGAATCAGGCCCCAGGATTTCCATTTCCTCTGCCCAATACGCTCTTTCATAAGAAGTTATAGGTGTGTGCTTCAGCGAAATGCAGATGCTAGAAGTTCCACAGTCCAAAGGGGATGTGGGTGAGAGTGGAGGGCTGGGTGGGCACCAGCATTTCCAGTGTGGGCGGTAGGCTGTGGGTGAAGAGACTTCCTGCCTGCAGCGCTTCCTAGGAACGTGTCCCTGGTCAGTCCATGTGCTCTTTGGCCCTTCCATGTCTCTTCTTGCCCCAAGTGTCTGAGGTTTGGAGAGCAGCCAAAGAAGGACACAGGCAGCACTTGTGTGGATAAGGTCACTCCTGTCAGCAATGTGCGTCTGGTTCCTGCTCACATGCAGACGTGGCCTGGCCCATCATTGGCTCCCTCTGGCCTCATTTCACAATCAAAAGACACAATAAAGTCTATGCACAACACTTCCGAGTTTGCCCAATGCTTTCCCATCCATGATCTCATGCCACACTAGGAGGGAGGCAGGCAGGGAGCACTCCAGGTCTTTGAAGTCTAAATCCAGTACTCTTCACTCTCCACTCCAAGACCTCCCAACTCAGTCTGCTCCTCATTTCATACTTCTCTCTCGCTGAAAAGGGGACCATTACTGATGATGTTTCTTTGGCATTTCTTATCCTGCCTGAGTTATTAACACAACAGTTTAATGACTTGTTCCTATAGACATTCATTTATTCTCTCATTCTCTGAATCACTCCTTTGTATACATACTCACTCCGTTTATTCAGCTGCTCATTTCATCATTTAGCAATTCATTCATTCATTCATGTCCTTGAATATTTACTATTTGGCTGCTTCAGGAAATAAGAAAAATGCTAAGCTGTGATTCTTGACTTTGAGAATCTTAAACTCTGAGCAACTATGGGAAAGAGTATAATACACGATTTCCCAGTCACAGAGGATATATTTTCATTTGTTCTTACCACTAAGCGCTGATCAATACTACTGGCTTCTGTAAGTCATTAACTTCCTGAAGTCCCAGATGTGTTTTTGGTGGGAGAGATGCAGAGTTTTACATTTCTGCAGTGCCGGGATCCTGTGGTTCTGCAGGAGTTTAGAGAAAGGAAGTTTCTGACAGCTGGGGTGGTCGGGGATGGCTTCTTGGAAGAGGTGAGATTTGAACTCAGCTTGGGAGGTTGGGGGGGATTTGTGAAGGTGAAGACAAGGGGAGCATAGGCCAAGGATGGTAGGAGTGAGGGTTAGCGCATGTTTGTGGGGCTCTGGAGAGGGGGCTGGGCCAGGTATGTGCGGGAAGTGGGGAGGGGAAGAGGTGAGCAAGTGGGCAGGCATGGGGAGGGCGTGGGGAGGGGGAGGTTAATGGTCAGGAGACTGTGTTGGAACCTGCCTCTGGCCCTTCTGCACTTGACTGTTTGGTCTTGAACCTGAAATGTGAGTAGATAACAGCTTAGTAATTTTCCCTCCAGCTTAGACAAGAAATGTGGGTGCTGCTCTTTGGGTGAAAAATGGCCTTGGCCTCTTTCAGTCTTTGGCGATCCAAACATTATCAAATTATTTTCTTTCTTCATTTTAATTTTCTTTTTTCTGTAGGAAAGAGAGAAAGTAAAAAATGAACTGTGAAGAGGCAGAGAGAAAAAGAGAGGGGAGAAGGGAGGAAAAGAAACAGGTGATGTAGGGAGAAGTTAAGATGTTGAAGTCGAGGGAAGACAAAGCAATGGGTAGAGAGGTGATACAGGTACAGGGAGGCTGGAAGAGGGAGAGAAGAGAAAAGGAAAAGGGAGGGGAAAGGAGGAAGAGGAGATGGGAATGTATGTGCGTGCGTGCTCAGCTGGATCCGACTTTTTTGCCACTCCATGGACTGTAGCCCTCCAGGCTCTGCTGTCCTTGGGATTTCCCAGGCAGGAATACTGGAGTGGGTTGACATTTCCTCCTCCAGGGGATCTTCCCAACCCAGGGATTGAACCTGTGTCTCCTGCATTGGCAGGTGGATTCTTTACTCCTGAGCCACCTGGGAAGCCTGATGGGAGATGGGGGAAGGAAATGGAGAAGAGGGAGAGAAGAGAGAAAGGAGAAGAGAGAAAAGGAGAACAAGAAAATGAGAGAAAACAGAGAATCAAGAAGGGTGAAAAGCCACTGGCATCTGCTTCATCCTCCTGAGAGCTTTGACTAATTCTTGCCCCAAATGCTTGGGATACATATCTGGATCTCTCAGAATCAAAGTGTCACAGAAAGACCAACTTCCCAGAGTTAATCACAAAATCAACTGCTTTTCCAGATGCCTCTTTCTTTTTTTTTTTTAACATTTATTTTTATTTTGGCTGTGCTGAGTCTTAGCTGTGGCATGCAGAGTCTTTTGTTAGGGCTGTGGGATCTTTAGGTAGCGTTGGGATTATTTGCGGTATGTGGATCCAGTTTCCTGATCAAGGATGGAATCTGGGCACCCTGAATTGGGAGCTCAGAGTCCCGCCCACTGGACCACCAGGAAAGACCATCAGATGGCTGTTTCTGCTTTTGGAGAGAGACAAAGCAGCAGCGGTCTGGGGCCCTCTCCCTCTGGTCCACCAGCATGGTCTCCCTGGGGATCAGAACACTCCCGTGCTTCCTCTGTAACCCGCAGAGGCAAAGCTGCAGCAGTTGTCTGAGACTTGCTTCCCTTCCTTTCCTACTGAAATGACCATGGAAACATCCATTCTCAGTGGGGAAAAACAGGAGACGTATACAACTCAAAAGAGCCAGGAGAGAAGATAGGAGAAGATTCCTATCTGAAGATAGGAATAAGACAAAGACATCCTCCATCAATAATATTGTTTAAAACATTTTCCTAGCACTTTTAGCCAAAGCAAAATTTCATAAAGTGGGGTGGTGGTGGTGGTGGTGGTGGAAAGCACATTTTTCTCTATTGAAAAAGAGAAAATTATTATAGATTCTAGGGTATATAATCATATATCTATAAAACATGGAGAATCAATAGAGACCCCTTTAGAATTTATAATAGAGTTTACTAAAGTGGCCAAAGGAATGGTAACATTAATAATCTCAGGTTCCATGTGGCTCAGTCTCAGAACACAGTTATAGTCGAAGGAAACCTAAGTTTGACTGTAGGAACCTTGAAGAATAGTGCGGAGTTTTATTGCAGAATTTCTTTAGAGGGCTGCTGCTGCTGCTAAGTTGCTTCAGTCGTGTCCAACTCTGTGGGACTCTATAGACGGCAACCCACCAGGCTTCCCTGTCCTTGGGATTCTCCAGGCAAGAACACTGGAGTGGGTTGCCATTTCCTTCTCCAATGCATGAAAGTGAAAAGTGAAAGTGAAGTCGCTCAGTTGTGTCTGACTCTTATCGACCCTATGGACTGCAGCCTACCAGGCTCCTCCATCCATGGGATTTTCCAGGCAAGAGTACTGGAGTGGGGTGCCATTGCCTTCTCTGTTTGGAGGGCTAGCTATGCCCAAAGGACTTACACATTCAAATATACACAATGTTTTCCAGAAATTCTCTAGACGTTCTTTCCTCTTCCAGAAGCTACACCTTCATGGTGGCATTCATCCCCTGGCACTCCTCCATTCAGCTGGTGCTTTCATGGTTGTGGTCTCTTCTCCCACCTACATTTCCTCCTTTGCCAGTGGACCCCACTGCCCTGGGTCTGAGGCTTGACGATGGCTGGAGGAGTGGCATCTTGTGCCTCTGGTTGTCCCCACACCCACAGCAAAGCAAGGACTGAATCCCTTGGGAGCATAACCCTTCTTTGCTGTCACTGATCTTCTTGTGAATAATCACTGGGGACATTGCTAGTGAATATAGTCTCCCCCCTGATATGCAAGCTAAAATATACAAAAACAAATCAATTTCTTATATACTCACAATAACCAGTTTAAAGATAAAAACAATCAAAAACATCATCTGCCTTTGAATGATTCTCAGAATTCTGTGGGACTTTCATGCAGAAAGCCACAAAACTCGACTCATTTTGTGTAAGAGAAGATTTGAATAAATGGAGAAAGGTAACATGTTTTTGGTTGAGAAAAAGGAACAATGAAGAGACATTCATTCTTCCTGAATTAATATGAGAGCTAGCAAAATCACAATTAAAATCTCAATGGAAACTTTTGGCAATTTGGTAATGAACCTGATAGAATAACAAGCTAAAAATAGCTAAGAAATATGTGAAAGAGCAAGAAAACATGATTTGTTTAACAATATTCAAGTGTGTTTCAAAGCTGCAGTGACTGTACAGCCAGGCACTGGCTCCAGAGCAAGCCAGGATCAACGGTACATAATCCATTGCTGCAAAAACAACCTTTCTGTGGGTATAAAAGTCACATGAGATAAAAAGAAGCATTGCAAATCAATGCGGAAGGGTTAGATTAACAATTACGTTGAGAAAATTTACTACTTGGTAGACAATCACTTTAGATCTTTTCCTCAAGTAAATTTCAGATAAATTATGGCATTAAACACAAAGAATCCCACCACAACAGAAGTAAACAGAAGTGAATATTTAAATCATCTTAGTGGGAAACACCTATCTAAACTTAAAAGAAATGGAAGAAATCACAAAGGAAATTACCTACACAAAACTTCCAAAAATACATTTTAAAAGACATTAAAAAATAAAAACATAAATGACAAATTGAAAAAAATATTGCCAACAGATATGACAAAAGGTTAACAGCCTTCTTATATAAAGAGCTCTTACAAAGTCTAAAAAAACCCTCTAAAATCCCAGTAGAAAAATTGGCAAAAACATTCACAGAATAATACATGCAAATGACTAACATTATGAAAAAATGTTTAATTTTACTGTTTGCCAAAAAAATGCAAAATAAAACAAGATCCATTTTCACCAGTTCAATTGTTAAGATTGATGATGATGAGGATGAAATAAGTATTAGTGACCATGTGATGAAACTGGAACATAAATTGTCACAGTCTGGAAGAATTTCAACAGTCTTACTATTTTTTGACTCATCAGTCCTATTTCTAGGAATTCATCATAAGAAAACACTGATGAGTCAGAATTTTCATCATAACTTTATTATTGTTGTTCTATTTACTTGGCTGTGTGGGGGTTTAGTTCCAGCGTGTGGGGTTTAGTTCCCTGACCAGGGATTGAACCCGGGCCCTCTGCATTGGGAGCTCAGAGCCATAACCACTGGACCACCAGGGAAGTCCCCACCACAGCATTATTTATCAGACTTAAATATTGGAAGTCACTGAGGCATATGGCAACAAGAGATTGATAAAATAGGGTATATTTATATTGTAGAATACATTTTAAAAAGCATGTATCAAGAAGTTAAAAACATGGGAAGATGCTTACAATGGAATGTTAAAAATTAAAAAATAATCAAAAGTGTGTGTGTAAGGATGTGCACGTGTAAGAACAGTGAATCTCAGTTTTCTACTCTTCTGCACGTAGTATGGAGGAAAGGCAGAATAGACATGGCCTACTACTTAACTTCTGGCCCTCAACCTTCCTATCTGTAAAATGGGCTCATGATGCTTGACTGAGAGCTGTGTGAGGATAAATGAGACAGCCTATGAGAACATGATGTAAGTTCTGATTTTTCATGCTCCTGTATTCTCTCTCTCCAGGAGGCTGGATTTCCCAAAGGGCAAGAGCCAACTGGCTCCTTTACCCTGTAAGAGGAGGAATTAAATTGGTTGGTGTTCATTGAGATCTGCAGGTCAACTTTAAGTTCTGGAACTGTGTTCTAGCCTTGACTCAACCTCATGCTCCTTGCATGACCTTAGACAACTCACCATCCACCTCTGGACTTCAGCCCCTTGGGACCTGACGAGGGCATGACTATGGTCCCTTGGAGAGCTGCCATGATACAATTCTCTTTGAACCTCACAGTTAAAAGTCATAGTCATCTCATAGTTCATTTGGGTCAGGAGTGGTCTCGCAGGGTTCTTTGGCAGGGCTACTGCCCACAGTCAGATGGATTGACCGATCAAAGGATTCAATCATTATGTTGGCACACGATGACAGGAGTCTTCTTCTGTTTCATTTGCTTCTGTGTCCTCAGTGCCTGGAACAGAGTTTGGCACCTAGTGGGTACTCAATACCGATCAACTGAATGAAGAATGGATGGGGAGGTGAATTGATGGGCAATCCCGAAAGAAGGTTGGGTGGTTGACTTGAGATGGGAGTCTTCAAGACCTCTCCCATAGGCCTTGGAGCCATCAGAAAAGGGAGAGGGAAGAAGGTAAAAGTTAAGGTGGTGCAAGAGAAGAGAACGTGCAGGGGGCTGCAGCCTCCTGGGTCTCCACTAACAGCTGAG
Organism: Bos mutus; assembly: GCF_027580195.1. NCBI lineage: Eukaryota > Metazoa > Chordata > Mammalia > Artiodactyla > Bovidae > Bos > Bos mutus. The sequence continues at coordinate 16,069,414 of NC_091626.1, forward strand.
GCTGGGCCTTGCAGCTTCTACTGTGTGCACACTGAACAGGTTGTGGTGGTGGTCCCAGGACCCCCAGTCTGGCTCTGTGCTGTATGTTTTAACCTGTGTTATTTCATTTGAGCCTCACTTTAATCCTGGAAGATTAGTATGATTATCCCCATTTTTCATGCAAGGCAATGATTTCAGAGAGATGAAATTTTGCCCACGTGTCACACAGCTTTTAAATAGAGGAACTAGAATTTAAACCTGGGGCTTCCCAAGTGGTGCTAGTGGTAAAGAATCCACCTACCAACGAGATCCAAGACACACAATTTTGATCTCTGGGTCGGGAAGATACACTGGAGGAAGAAATGGCAATCCACTCCAGTATTCATGCCTGGAAAATTTCATGGACAGAGGAGACTGGCAGGCTACAGTCCATGGTGCCGCGAAGGGTCAGACATGACTGAGCAACTGTGCACAGAATTTAAACCCAGGATTGTCTGAATTACAAAACCTTGACCTTGAAGCCATACTCTAAAAGTGTTTCTCTCCTCAAACTTCTCCCTTTAGTAGAAAGGAAAAAGTCTACTTTTGCTGTGTGTGCATCTTTGGAGGGGTCCCAGCTCTGCCCTTAAATCATCTCCTGGATATGAGTATTGTGTTGGGAATGGGCCATCAGCTGGTGATGGATCCCCACCGTCTATCATGCCCCTACAGCACTCTGACACGCAGTACTGGAGTGTAATCAGAGTGATGGTATCCTGATCTATGGGGGGCGTTCATCATCCCAGGGCTGGTACCTTGACATAGTACCTTAGCTTGCTGTCAGCGGGACGGCTCCTTAATGTATTTCTGTAATATATTACCCACTGAAGGTGGCTAAGGAGGAACGCTGATGCCAGTCGGCTGGAGCCCTTTCCATAAGTGTCCCTGAGATCTTGGTCTCTTAAAAATTCATATGTATTTGGGAGTTTGAGCGAACATAGAGAGAGACAGCATAAGAGAGGAAGGCAGAGACAGACGGAGAAAGGGTGAGAAAAGACAGGCAGAAAGAGATGAAAAGGAAAAGGAGGAGGAGAGAGTTGGAAAGCAACCTAGGTATGCCAGCTTTGGAGTTAGCAGAGATAGCATGGGGAACCTCTTTACCTGGCCTTAGTGGGGGACTTGTTCCCCGGGGAGGAGGGGATAGAGGGCTTGGGTGAGGAGGTGTGGTTGCTGGAAGGACATGGGTCCAGGACTAGCAAATGGGGAATCTGTGGTCTGCCAGGAGTTTTGGCCGTCTGTCTCGTTTGCTCCAGAGGTCACCTTGGTAGGAAAGATTTCTAGGCTGCTTCTTGGGCCCCAGCACCCCATGTCCATCTGCCCACTAGACAGCTTTACTCAGGCAACCCAACAGCACCACAGCTTGGAGGATACCAAGCTGTGGTCACCTGTCCACTCGTCTCCCCCTGGCTTCTTTATTACAATGAAAGGTCTCACCAGTCTCCATGCCCCAAATCTCATGGTCATCTTGTCCCATCATTCTTTTCAAGGGTCCCAAGCTCTGTCAATTCTTCTGTTTTTGTTGCTTTAATTCTAACCCCCATCAGCAATGTGATTGATTGGGTCAGAAAGTGAAAGTGTTAGTCCCGAAGTCACGTCTGATTCTTTGTGACCCCAAGGACTGTAGCCCACCAGGCTTCTCTGTCCATGGAATTCTCCAGGCAAGAATACTGGAGTGGATTGCCATTTCCTTCTCCAGGGGATTTTCCCCACCCAGGGATCAAACCTGGGTCTCTCATGTTGGAGGCAGACTCTTTACCAACTGAGCCACCAGGGAAGCCATCAGTCAAATATTTACTGGGATTATAATCTGTACCAGACACTGTGCTAAGTGACAATTTGTACTCAGTGGTAGGTCTCTCTAGTCAGCACATCACTATCCAAAATTGGCCTTCCTAAGACACCCTTTTGTCTTCCTAAGACACCTTACTTTTCAGTCCCTAAAATTTGTGCCACCTTGTGGACTGTAAAGGTCTGAATGGGAGCGTGATTTGCAGGTAGATGGTTCTGAGGGTCTAGGTCAAGCCTGGAGGGGTGTTGTCTATGTTGATGATGGCCCCTTGACTCAGCTGTAGCACAGAGCAGTAGGGAGGAGGAGGTGTGAAGGATGTGTAGTGCTATTTTTAGGTGGGGTCTCACAGCGCCCAGTATCACCATGATATTAATTCAAAGAAAACAGTCCAGAAAAACAAAAATAAAAGCAATTCCAATCTAGATTGCGTTTCTCATAGGGCACTCGAGGAGAGCTACATGGTGACCCTTCTGAAACATGGTGACCCTTCTGAAAATCCCACTGCCACTCTTCCAGTCTTCTTCAGGTCAGATCAGCTCAGTCGCTCAGTCGTGTCCGACTCTTTGCGACCCCATGAATCGCAGCACGCCAGGCCTCCCTGTCCATCACCAACTCCCGGAGTTCACTCAGACTCACGTCCATCGAGTCAGTGATGCCATCCAGCCATCTCATCCTCTGTCGTCCCCTTCTCCTCCTGCCCCCAATCCCTCCCAGCATCAGAGTCTTTTCCAGTGAGTCAACTCTTCACATGAGGTGGCCAAAGTACTGGAGTTTCAGCTTTAGCATCATTCCTTCCAAAGAAATCCCAGGGCTGATCTCCTTCAGAATGGACTGGTTGGATCTCCTTGCAGTCCAAGGGACTCTCAAGAGTCTTCTCCAAAACCACAGTTCAGAAGCATCAATTCTTGGCGCTCAGCCTTCTTCACAGTCCAACTCTCACATCCATACATGACCACAGGAAAAACCATAGCCTTGACTAGACGAACCTTTGTTGGCAAAGTAATGTCTCTGCTTTTGAATATGCTATCTAGGTTGGTCATAACTTTCCTTCCAAGGAGTAAGTGTCTTTTAATTTCATGGCTGCAGTCACCATCTGCAGTGATTTTGGAGCCCAGAAAAATAAAGTCTGACACTGTTTCCACTGTTTCCCCATCTATTTCCCATGAAGTGATGGGACCAGATGCCATGATCCTCGTTTTCTGAATGTTGAGCTTTAAGCCAACTTTTTCACTCTCCACTTTCACCTTCATCAAGAGGCTTTTGAGTTCCTCTTCACTTTCTGCCATAAGGGTGGTGTCATCTGCATATCTGAGGTTATTGATATTTCTCCTGGCAATCTTGATTCCAGCTTGTGCTTCTTCCAGCCCAGCGTTTCTCATGATGTACTCTGCACATAAGTTAAATAAGCAGGGTGACAATATACAGCCTTGACGTACTCCTTTTCCTATTTGGAACCAGTCTGTTGTTCCATGTCCAGTTCTAACTGTTGCTTCCTGATCTGCATACAAATTTCTCAAGAGGCAGATGAGGTGATCTGGTATTCCCATCTCTTTCAGAATTTCCCACAGTTTATTGTGATCCACACAGTCAAAGGCTTTGGCATAGTCAATAAAGCAGAAATAGATGTTTTCTGGAACTCTCTTGCTTTTTCCATGATCCAGCGGATGTTGGCAATTTGATCTCTGGTTCCTCTGCCTTTTCTAAAACCAGCTTGAACACCAGGAAGTTTACGGTTCACATATTGCTGAAGCCTGGCTTGGAGAATTTTAAGCATTACTTTACTAGCGTGTGAGATGAGTGCAACTGTGCGGTAGTTTGAGCATTCTTTGGCGTTGCCTTTCTTTGGGATTGGAATGAAAACTGACCTTTTCCAGTCCTGTGGCCACTGCTGAGTTTAGCCCTGTAACGTTTTCAGCTCCTCAATATCCCACCAACACTCTTTTCAATACCCAGCTTTTCTGTTTCTCTTCTTTCTCCTCTCCTTCCCTCAATCCTTTTAATTCTGTAGAGCGGTTTATACACTTGGGCTTCTTATCATGTTCTGTTTATTTCACGCATTATCTAGATTCTCTAAAAACCCAGGAAAGTCTGGAAGCTGACCCAGTAAGCCTACGGATATACAGTTGCTCCAGCACCGTTTGTTGAAAAGGCTGTCTTTATTCCATCAAATTGCTTTTTCATCTTTGTCAAAACCACTTCGGCGTATTTGTGTGGATCTATTTCTCGGTTGTCTGTTTTGTTCTATTGATACAATATGCCTATCCTTCTGCCCTTATTATATAGCCTTGATTACAGTGGCTATATAAGTCTGAAATCTGGTATATCGATTCCTTCCACTTTATTCTTCTTTCTCAAAACTGTCTTAGCTGTATTAGTTCCTTGCCTTTTCAAATAAATTTTAGAATAATCTTGTCTACAAAAAAATCTTTCTGAGATTTTTTTTTCACTAAGTCATGTCCAACTCTTGCAACCCCATGGACTGTAGCCTGCCAAGCTCCTCTGTCCATGGGATTCTCCAGGCAAGGATACTGGAGTGGGTTGCCATTTCCTTCTCCAGAGATTTTAATAGGAAGTGTGCTAAACATATATACCAGTTTGGAAGAATTGAAAGTTTATTGAATCTTCCTCTTTCTGGGAGAGATTGTATAGAATTGGTGTCAATTCTTCTTTAACCATTTGGTAGAATTCTCTTGTGAATCCATTTGAGTCTGGAGATTTTAAATAATTAAAAATAAATTATGGATTCATTTTCCTTGAATAGTTTTAGGTTCACTATTCAAATGATTTATTTAATATTAGGTGGATTGTGGTAGTTTGTATTTTTTAAGGAGCTGGTCCATTTCATCTAAGTTATCAAATTTATTTACATAGATTCATTGTAGTATTCTCTTTATGCTTTTGATGTCTGTAGGTGTGTAGTGATATCTCTTTGTTTCATTTCTGATTTTGGTAATTGGTGTTTTCTCTCTCTTTTTCTTTGTGAATTTTTCTAGAAATGGTAAATTCTATTGATTTTTTCAAAGAACCAGCTCCTTGTTCATTCATTTTCTCAATTTTTTTCTGTTGTCAGTTTCATCAAATTTACTCTTACATTTATGATTTCCTTCCTTCTACTTGCTTTGGGTTTACTTTACTCTTCGTTTTTCAGTTCTTGAGGTGGGAGCTTAGATTACTGATTTGAGACTTTCCCTCATTTCAAATGACAGCATTAAGTGCTACAAATTGACCTTTTGGTATGGCTTTAGCTGTGTCCCCCCAGTTTTGATATGTTATATTTTCATTGAGTCCCATGTATCTTTAAATCTCCTTTGAGACTTCCTCTTTGACTTATGGGCTATTTAAAAGGGGCTTCCTTAGTTTCTAGATGTTTGGAGATTTTCTTGTTATTTTTCTGCTACTGATATCTAGTTTGGTTTCATTATAGCTGGAGAACACACTGTGTATTTTCTCAGTTGTTTTGCTTTTGAGGTTTATTTTTTTAGCCCAGGATATAGTCTATCTTGGTATATGTTCTGTGGGCAACTTGAAAATAATACTTAGTCTGCTCTTGTTGAGTGGAGTGTTCTATAAAGGGTGGTAAGAACCTGTTGGTTGACAGTGTTGAGTTCTATATTCTTGCTTGTTTTCTGTATATAATTAATATATATTATTGAGAGGAGGTATTTAAGTCTTGTTACAATTGTGGATTTGACTATTTTACCTTTTAGTTCTATCAGCTTTTGCTTCAGATAGTTTGCATCACTGGTTTTTGGTGAATTCACATTTAGGATTTCTATGTCTTGTTGGTTTTATAATGTTCTTCTCTTGTCTCTGGTAATTTATTTTTGCTCTGAACTCTACTTTGGTGGTGGTGGTGGTGGTGGTTTAGTCGCCAACTTATGTCTGACTCTTGCAACCCCATGGACTGTAGCTTGCCAGACTCCTCTGTCCATGGGATTTCCCAGGCAAGTATACCAGAGTGGGTTGCCATTTCCTTCTCCAGGGGATCTTTCTGACCCAGGGATCGAACTTGCATCTCCTGCATTGCAGGTGGATTCTTTACCACTGAGCCACTAGGGAAGCCCAAAGTCTACTTATCTGATTATTAACATAGCCCCTCCTACTATCTTTTGATTAATGTTTGCATGATGTATCTTTTCCTTCTTTTACTTTCATCCTGCCTATGTTATATTTGAAGTGAGTGTGCTCTGGTAGCATTTGGTTGGGTCATGCTTTTTAATTCACTCTGCCAATCTCTGTCCTTTAATTGGTATATTTAGAACGTTTATATTTAATTACTGATATTTCAAGGTTTAAATTTTATATTTTCTGTTTCTTGTCTATTTTCTTTTCCCTGACTTTATATGAGGTATTTGAACGTTTCTTAGAATTCTGTTTTGGTTTACCTGTAGTATCTTGATCAGATCTCTTATAGCATTTGAGTGGTTGCTTTCAGTATTACATTATATATGCATAATATATCACAGCCTATTGGTGTCATCATTTTTCTCATCCAGTGAAGTGGAAAGTTTACCTCCTTTTACATCTTTTTACTCTCTCCTATTTTAAATTGTTTTGTTTCCTCTCCTGTCATTTAAAACCACATCAAATAGTGTTATAATTGTTTCTCTGACAAATGTAATTTAGAAAATCTGGTAACAGAAGGAAAGCCTTTTTTTTTTTTACCCACACTTATGCTCAGTGTTCTTTATTCCTTCCCAGTGATCCAAGTTTCCTTCTTTTATGGTCTCCTTTGGACTTAGAGAAATTTATTTCTTCCTTCCTTCTCTTCCTTTCTTTTGAGTAGGCATGTTGCAAACAAATGCCCTTTATTTTCCTTGATCACTATGCATCTTCATTTTCTAAGGATATTTCTGCTGAATATAGGATTCTGCGTTGGTCTTTTTTTTTTTTTTTTTCCTTCAGCAGTTGAAGAACATTGTGCCACTTTTTCTGGCTTCCGTGGTTTCTGATGAGAAATATGTTGTTTAAATAGTTTTTCCTATGCAACTGAAGTGTCATTTTTCTCTAACTGCTTTCGAGATTTTGTTTTTACTTTCCAGAGTCTTGGCATAGGCTTCTTTGACTTTGTCCCATTTAAGGCTTACTAGGATTTGGGATGGAGAAGGCAATGGCAATCCACTCCAGTACTCTTGACTGGAAAATCCCATGGACGGAGGAGCCTGGTGGGCTGCGGTCCATGGGGTCGCTACGAGTCAGGCATGACTGAGCGACTTCACTTTCACTTTTCACTTTCCTGCACTGGGGAAGGAAATGGCAACCCACTCCAGTGTTCTTGCCTGGAGAATCCCAGGGACGGGGGAGCCTGGTGGGCTGCCATCTACGGGGTCGCACAGAGTCGGACACGACTGACGCGACTTAGCAGCAGCAGCAGCAGGATTTGGGAAATTTTCAGGCATCATTTCTTCTAAGCTTTTTCAATCCTGCCCTCTCTCTCTTCCTCCCAAGACTTCCAGGGCCATGAAATTAGATATTCTGTTATAGTCCCACAGGTCTGCAGGGCTGTGTTTATTCATTTAGTCTATATTCTCTTTTATTTTCAGGTTGTGTGTATTATTCTATCTTCCAATTCACCAATTCTTTTTCTCCATTTCCTCCACCCTGCTGTAGAACCCATTCGCTGAATTTTAAATTTTGGTTACTGTATTTTTTAGTTATAAAATTTACTTTTATTTCTCCTTTATATCTTCTATTTCTTCACTGAAGCTATTTTTAAAAAATGATTTGATTTATTTTTGGCTCTGCTAGGTCTTCGTTGCTGCACAGGCTTTTTTTCTAGCTGCAGTGAGTAGGGAGTACCCTCTAGTTGCCAAACTCATTGTCGCTTCTCTTGTTGCAGAGCACTGGCTCTAGGGTGCATAGGATTCAGTAGTTACGGCACGCAGGCTTAGTGGCTCTGCGGCATGTGGGATCTTTCCAGATCATGGATCAAACCTGTGTTTCCTGCATTGGCAGGCTGATTCTTCAGTACTGAGCCACAGGGGAAGCCTAAGGATATTTTTTCATGTCTTTCAGGCATGTTCATAATCTCTCATTGAAGCATTTTATCATAATTGCCCTCAAATCTTTGTCACAGATAATTCTCACATCTTTGTCATCTTGGTGTTGGCATCTATTGATTGTTTTTTCCGTGAAACTTGAGATCTTTTTTGGTATGATGAGTAAATGTTTATTAAAATCTGGATTTTTTGTATTATGTTATGAGACTCTGGATCCTACTTTAAGCCCTCTGGTTTGGCTGAATGTTTTGGACACCACTCCAGCCAGGGCAAGGTGGGAAGACACCTGCCCTGAATAGTGGGGAAGAAGTCCAGATTCTGCACTCAGCTTCCATTGATATGTGAGGGGGAGCCCCATCACCCGTGCGTGGGGTTGGTTCCGGCAGTCTTCACTGCTACTGAGTGGTGGGTGGCCGTGTTACCTGAACTCTGGCTTTCCACTAGACCTTCTCTAATACCACATCCCAGTGGGGAGATAGAGGGAATGCCTTGTTACTATCAAGTAGGGTGGAATTCTAAGTTCCCCACTTGACCTTTGCTGGCATGGGTAGGGAGGGGGGCACAGTTTTTTTTATTCTGTAGTATTTGGCTAGAGTAGAATAGCTAGTGTTTAACTGTTTTCTGTCTTTCTAGGCTGCCCCTTTGGGGCTTCCCTGGTGGCTCAGAAGATAAAGAATCCACCTATAATGCAGGAGACCTGGGTTCGATCCCTGGGTTGGAAAGATCCCCTGGAGAAGGGAATGACAACCCACTCCAGTATTCTTGCTTGCAAAATCCCATGGACAGAGGAGCCTGGCAGACTGCAGTCTACGGGGTCTCAGAGTCAGACACAACTAAGCGACTAGCACTTTCAGGCTGCCCTTTTACTTGTCCTGTGACAAGAGAACAAGATTTTGTTGGGACTTTTTAAAAATATGTGGTCATTGGAGTTTCTGGGTTGTTGGTTTCTTCAGCTCCAAGTCTGGGATGTATGAAACACAACAAAAATCCAGGGAAATCATCAGTGTGTAGTTCCCGGGGCCATGGTATCCTTAGCTGGTCTGCTTTGGTCTGTCCACCTCTCAGCGTCTGCCTGTGATTGTTTCATATGTAACATCCAGGGATCCAGCTCAACTTAGCATGAGGAATAGGGGAAAGCGCGTCTGGTTCATCTTCTGGAACTAGAAGTAAACCTGAACTTTACTTTTAAGCTGCTGAATGCTTCTAAAATATTGTAAGTGGATGCCTAATACTTCAAGGAGAAAAATGGAGATGTTTCAATTGAAGTGAGGGTGGAGATTGCTGCCTGACCACTAGTTCCTGGGCCTTAGTAGCCATTGAAGTATCTCCTAGAGTCCTGGATGTCCATGGGGAAGGCAGCTTGAAAACCAGAGTCCTAAATGACCCTTCCTTTTCCTACATTCTGGGACACCCATGGGGAGAAATTCCATACAGGAGGGAAAGCTTGAGGACTTTGGGGTATAGGTAGATTTTGGAAAAATAGGAGTTGACTGACTACCTCCCAAATGAGCTGCTGCCTACTCACAGCGGCCGCTTGCCCATTAATACAGCTGGCACTGGTCACCTTCCCTTCCCCGCCCACCTCCTACACTGCCTTCTTGGTGCTTCCTTCGGTTATATCACTGTCGTGTCTGACTCTTTGTGACCCCTTGGACTGTAGCCCACCAGGCTCCTCTGTTTATGGAATTCTCCAGGCAAGAATACTGGAGTGGATTGCCATGCCCTTCTCCAGGGGAGCTTCCTGACCCAGGGATTGAACCTGAGTTGCTCACATTGCAGACAGATTCTTCACTGTCTGAGCCACCGGGGAAGCCCCCTCAAATGAACTACTTTTCCTCAAATCCTTGTCTCAGGGTCTTCTTCTGGGAGGAGTCACACTATGACAGAACACACACACACACGCTTTTGATTAATGTAATCAGTACTGTGTGTGTGAGTGATGGACTGACCCAGAAATGACAAGTAAGAGTGATCTGTCCCCCTTGCATCATCCTCTTCAAAAGGACAATTGATCAGAGGATGTTTTACCCTGAGGCCAGCCTGTTCTTTAGAGGGGCTGTTAAAGAGGGGCTGTTCTCTGGCTCAGGCTGAAGGTGGCTTCAAGTACAGGAGCCTGGATGAAGGAGAGAAACTTAACTCATTTGGTTAACAAACATCTTGTTCCTGTTGATTAGTGGGGACAAAACAGTTCACCTATCTTTATAGGAAAGGGAGTGGAATTTGGAGAGTCTGTGTCTGCTCTGTAATGAATAAACAGGGGGACATTATAAGTCCTATCTGAGTCACATGGGGAAGGATGGTGATGAACTATCTTTTCCAAAACACAAAGAGATGGGGGCGGGGCACGGATTTCTTTTACCTTGCTGTTTTCCAGGATCACGGGTTTAGGACAAGTACAACATTTTCAGTCCTGTCCTAAAAACTGAGTCGAGCCCTGCAAGAAATGTAAAACAGACCCAGCATTTCTCCATGAGGACAATTAGGGATCTTAGCAAAGTGGATTCCCTACATGAGCTGCTCTCAGCTAAGCAGGAACTCCCTCCAAGCTCTGTGGGGGTGGGCCGGGGTGGGGGGCTTCCCAGACTGAGTTCCCAGGCGGCTGCTCCTAGCTCAGAGCTTAACTTCCCTCCTCCTATTCCCCCACCCTCCCAGCTCCCCGCCACCCATTTTCCTGCCTGCCACACAGCTGTTTTGCCAACATCGATGCCTGATTATCTTTCAAGTGGCTTCTTGGAGCAGATGTTCCTGGCTTCTTGCTGCATCAAAAACAAACAGGCGCTGTGTTGTCATTTGCTCTCCTGGGGAAAATCCCTCTGCTGCCACAGATTCTTCTGGAGAGGTTTGGGGAGGGCTGTGAAGTCTCTGCATGCTGCTCCTTGCCAGGAATTTGCCTCCAGATGGATGGCAGGGGCTTTTTGGGTCTTCTGAGGTGTGTGTGGCCCCTTGGGGGCATAAGCTGGGGAGGCATACTTGTAACAGAAAGAAATTCCCATGTAGGGGAAGCAAGGGTGGGCCTTGCTCCTGCCACTACCTCCTAATATTATTTAACCTTTTGAAAAGCATAAACACCCTCTTCCCAACTTTAGATTTGAAGGATCACCCAGGGATTGATCCTCAGTCGAAAATCTCTTTTGTTTCTGGTACCTCCATCAATAAGAAAATGCTGTTGACTTGTTTTTCTTTCTTTTTGAGGTTTGTGTTATAAAAGCGATGGGTTTTTGGTTTCTGTTTTGTGAATATGAAAGTCTAATATGTAGTTGAACGTATCTTTTAAAAGGTGCCTGTTTCATCACTTATTGAACATCAGGGTTCTAGGTGGACTGGGCAGCTGCTTAGGGGGTGGTCAAGAAGATCTGTGTGATGCCAGGAAGGCTCTCTTGCCAAACTTGGCTGTCTTGCCAACCTGCTGTGTGCAGCCTTAGCCATTCACTCCTGGGAGGTGGGGCCCAAGAATACAGATCACAGTGGGCCCTTAGCATCTGCACAGTTGGCTGCAGCCTGTAGAGTGCTCTAAAGAGGAGGGGAGAGCCACCTGAGGGAGCATGCTTAGGGAGAGAGATGGGACCTAAGGGAAGTTCTCCACTGTGTGGTCTCTCAGGAGGAGAGGAACATCTGAGGATGCTGAGCCCAGTGGGAGAGAGGTGGGAAAGAAGCCCTGCTGGTATGTGTTAGCATATCTACTCCCCTAAGCCAGAGGACTCCAGAAGCTGTGACCAGAGAGGACAAAATCACATGTGTGAAATGAACTTTAGGGTCTGTCCTCAAATGTTCCATTGCCTTGGATAATAGATCTTGCTTGTTACCCATTCCATGCTCCCACTTTGTGATTGGAGCGTCCTCTTCGTGTCCAGTCCACTCTGGTGTGGCCCAGTACCCCTCCCACCACCAGGGATGTGTGCATTTCCATGTCCCATGGTCACCCTCCTGGGCTCATCCTACTCAGCAGAGCCTGCAGGCTCGGTTCATCACCAGGTCCTGGCACCCCCTCCTCTCTTGGCCTCTGAGACACCACCCTCTCCTGACTTTTCTCCTATTTCTCTGGCTATCTTCTGTCTCCTTTGCTGGCTTCTCCTTCTTGATGTGCAGATGTACTCCTTTCTCAGTAATGGGGCTCTGCCCTCCACTCCTCTCCCAGATCAGTGTTTCACATGTGTTAGACGCCATCCAAACACTCCAGGGTGATTGCTAACCATGCAGACCCCTGAACCCCATCCTTGGAGATCCATTTTAGTGGCCTGGAGGCCTAGAAATATGCATGTTCAACTGGTACCCCAAGGGATTACGATGCAAGTAGTCCACGGAACACGCTTTGATAAAGTTCTGCATTGCACGACTGCATGTATGATTCATCCAGTCCCAAAGCACGAACAGTATTTATATGCTGACAACTCCTCAATTTAGACCTCCAGCTCAGAGCTCCAGGCTTCTGTCTCCGAATCTGCTTAACATCTCTATTTGGACCCAACCTAAGCATCTGAGCCTTAGGATTTAAAAGAGAACTTGGTTTTCCTCCTTAAACCACCTCTCCTTAGCATCATCTCAGGTAATAGAACCACCGCCCCCCGGAAGCACCTTCAGATTGTCCTTTCTGCCAGCCCCTCATCCAAAACATTGGCAAATCCCTTGGCTGTGTTTACAAATATTTCTCCAGTTGGCTGCATCACTTCCTGCATCTCTTCCCTTTTGGGGCCACTGCCACCCTTCTCCTAGCCACTGACATCGCTACCTGGTCGACTGTAGTAGATGGCTACACGGCCTCCCTGCCCTCATTCATTCCTTTACCACAGTGAGGAGGAGGCACTGAACACGCTGTAGTTACCAGCCCTGCAGTTGCTTCTCATTACACTTAGATGGAACTCCAAACTCGCACCAGGCCCTCTGATGTCGGGCCCCTGCCTGCCTCTCTTGTTCCTCCCCTGTCACTCTAGGACTTGCGCCATGAGCTTTGTTCACATCAATATTCTTTAAGCTTCCTGAACAGGCGAAACACTTTCTCACCTCAGGGCTTTCGTACATGCTGTTGCCTTTGCCTGGAATGCTCTTCCCTGCTCCTGCAGTTGTCTCCTGACTCCTCCTCACATTTTAGGTCTTAGCTTTCCTGACCTCCTCATTATGAATATTATGACACCCATCCTGTTATTCTTTTTTTATTAAAAAATTAATTTATTTTATTTTTGGCTGTGCTTGGTCTTCATTGTAGCGTGCAGGCTTCTCATTGCAGTGGCTTCTCTTGTTGCAGAGCACGGGCCTTACAGTGCACAAGCTTAGTTGACCCATGGCATATAGAATCTCTCCGGACCAGGGATTGAACCCATGACCCTGCATTGACAGGCAGATTCTTAACCACCGGACCATCAGGGAAGTCCTATCCTATTATTGTTAATCATGGCCACCTGTCCATTCTTTCATGGTAGTTCACAGACACTTATATTTTGTAATTGTGTATTTATTAATGCTTGCTTATGTCTTTTTTGGGGTCTCTTTCATCAGACAGTATGTTCTACAAGGGATGGGACTATGTCCATTTTTTTCTCACCTAGCAAGGATTAGCACCCCATAAATATTTATTGAGTGAATAGAGTGAATTTTATTTTACCCAGTTATATTAACATTTAGTTAGCCACAGTCCAGCTGTTCTGTGGTGCTCACTTCTGTTCAGACTTGTTCCAGTGTCTTGCATACTATTGTTGAATTCTATATATTATTGTGTTCTACCCTGGACTGGCCTTTCCGTTCCATTCTGTTCTGGCCTGGCCTAATCTGTTCCATCTGCTTCTGTTCTGTTCCGTTCTGGTCTGTTCTGTTCCATCTGCTTCTATTCTGTTCCACGCTGGCCTATTCTGTTCGAGCCTTCCATCGTCTAGTTCAGCCTTCTTTCATTCTGTTCCATTCTGTTCTAGTCCATAGTTCTGTTTTTTCCTCCTTGTTTTCACCTGTGCCATCCTATTCATTTTGGTTCTATTCCATTACATTCTGTTCCAGTTCATTCCCTTTGCTCTCGTCTGAGAGTTTAAACCTCATTTTGACCTATTCCATTTCATTTTACCCCAGTGCTCCCTCGAGATTTTCGGAGTACCTGCTTTGTGCTCAGTATTTTGATAGGAATCTATGAGATTATAAGAGAAGAAAATATCACTCCAGGCATGAACTAGTCCCTCTCAGGGGTGAGTGAATGGGAAAGAGGGAAGAGATGGCCATAGGGATCGAAGCTGACCCACGATGGAGAGCGTTCGGAGGATGCTGACACAGAGAAAGCAGGGAATGGTCCTGGGGGCAGTGATACACTGAGGACACCGGCCTGGGAAACTTAGGAGGGAGCCTAGGGTTAGGGCAGGCGGAGGGTGCTGAGTAATGTGAGATAAAGGGGCTAACCCAAAGGCCAGTTAGTCTCCTCCCATGACTCGATCTGATACTTAGATGTTTTCCAGCAAGAGAACTCCCGTAGTTTGGCGATGGTGACTGGGACACCATCTATCCCGCGGACACCAGGAGAGGCAGGGTGGGTCCTGTGGATGAGAATTCTTGGGTAAACTGACTAGCCTTTCTGATTCTCAGTTCCCATCTCTGTGAATTCAGGACAATCACCCTCACCTTGAGTTTTGTGAGGATGAATAGCCTCTACTCCTGTGCAGAGGGATGGGCAAGCATTCAGCACTGCACCTGGCCCATCGTAGGCGCTCAGTAAATGCTTGCTCTCTTCCACCAGTCCATCCCAACTCTACTACATTAGTGCTGAGCCTCACTTTCCCCAACAGTGAAATGAGGACCATGTGAAACAAATATGAGGTATCAGGTACTGTAGAGTTACTATTGCTTGGAGTTGGAAGGAACTAGATACATAACCAATGTTTGTTGATCAAAGGATTGATTGTGTTGATATCAAAAGCTCCCTTACACCCACCATGATGACACTTAGCACAGGGATGGGAAGACTAGGAGCTTAATAAACACCTTTGACTTGAAGCCAATGCTGAAAGAACCTGGAAGAGTGGCAGATGGGTAACACCCTTTCCAGTGCAGCCCAGACAGGGGGATGCTGGGGATGAGCTGATGAAATTCACACCAGACCTCCAAATATATTCAGAATCAGGGAATTAGGAGACAACAGAGGAGGCTGCCAAAAAGAATTTATCTCTGAAGTGGAGCTTGGGGAATAGCACTAATATTTTCGGAAATTGAAACTCCAACCATGAAATTGCCTATCATTTATCATACATGGTCTCTCAAAGGGGAAACGGAAAAGTGTTTAGTCTTATTGCTTTTTAAACACATGATTGCTGAGCACAGTCATCCGGGCTGTGGTTTTAAGAGATGATGTGTCTGAAAATGTCCGGCAAGGAAGCCTGTCCAACCTACCGTGGGGCTCCTCTCTGCACACTCTCCTGTGTCAAGAGGCCTGAGCTGTGCACACTGAGGGTCCCACTCACGTGGGCTTGAGCAGCTGGGTGTGCTCAAATTCTGACATGCGTAGAGACCCCCGGTCTTCTCAGATCTTCCCCAGATCCTTCCTAATGCCCAATCATCACATCACTGTTAAAGTTATTAATGCTTGAATACCTTGAAAGGGACCCACGTTTGTTTCCTCTTCTACCTATATGCTGAACTGATGGCCAAATTTCTCTCTTTTCCCTAGGCCCATCAGGGGTTTTGGACCCCTACGTGCAGCTGACCCCTGGGCCTCTCCATCCGAAGCATCCACACTCTCATCAGATGCGGCATGCTTGGCTGTCGATACCATCTTCCCAGGTAAGTTGTTCAAGGCCATAAGGCTGGAAGTGAAAGCGTGAGCTCCTTACCCAGGTCCTCTGGTGTCCAGCACCAGGTTCTTTCTTCTGAACAGGGAAGGGGCCTAGGACGATGGCGTACCCTGACCGAGAGTCAGAGGACGTGATCTCTTGCTCTTGCTCTGCACCACACTGCTGCCTCCTGCTCTAGTACTTGGATGGGCCCTGGGGAAATCGAGGTGCTTGTGAGGTAGTGTTTCCTGGGACTCTACCCCCATCCTGCCCACTGCAGTCTTGCCCATGACCTTGAACACCATCTCTGTGTTGATGGCATGCAGACTCCCACCGCTCACCAGACCTCTCCCGGAGCTTGGGAGCAAGTTGCCAGCTGCCTCCTGGATGGCTCTGGAAATTCTAGGGGCACTGAGTGAACACGCTTTTTGGGGAATTCTAAATCCCACCCTGGAGATCATCTAGACCTTATTAACTTGACTCCCCCCAGAAAGGCTTTCCGGAGTTAGGTTTGATTGATTTTCCCCTTAGATTTCTTCAAGAATCACCGCCACAAGTGGCTATGTAATGAACACGTCCGTGCACACTGTTAGTCTTCTACCTTTGTAGAATAAATTGTCCTTTACTCTCTGAATGCCTCTGGTAAGAATTTTCAAGGCACATGTCTGTTATAACCAGCCCTGGCCAGAGATGGGAGTGGGTAGACTTGATATCTCCTGAAATACTTTTCAATAAAAATCTGTAGTATTTTTTCATTCATTAAACAGCAAGATGTAAAAGTTTCCCTTTAAGTCTTGGTTACTAGGAAGCTCACAACTTAAAGAAATATTCAGTTCTAGTAATTTTATTAGCCCACACTGTCATATCTATTTTCTGTCTTTCTGTACATTTTAAGAATTATGGTAAAACAGGCACAACATAAAATTTACCATTTAAACCATTTTAAAGCACACAGTTCAGTAGCATTAAGTACATTTATACTTGGTACAACCATCACCACCATCCATCTCCTGAATTCTTTTCATGTTCATAAACTGAAACCCATACTCATTAAACAATAACTCCCCATTCCCCATTCTCCCCTGACCCTGGCCACCAGCATTCTTCTTCCTGTCTCTGAATTTGACTACTCTAGGTACCTCGTATTAATGGATTCATACAATATTTGCTCTTTTGGGACCAACTTATTTCACTTAGTGTAATGTCACAAGTGTAATATCTATGTGGTCAAGGGTCAGAATTTCCTTCCGTATTAATGCTGAACAATCTTCCATTGTGTGGACATACCACATTTCCTTTATCCACCCCTCCATGCACTGATGGACACTTCCATCTTTTGGCTACTGTGAGTAATGCTACTATGGACCTGGGTGTACGAGTATCTGTTCAAGTTCCTGCTTTTATTTCTTTTTTGTCTGCATCTGCACGTGATTCTCCATTTTCTATTTCAATAGCTGCGTTGACTCTACTCCTACTGAGAGAAGAAACAAACGCACCTAACCTGTATTGAGCAGCATAGCACCCGTGGCCCGGTTCTAAGTTCTTTATGTTTTATCTTCTGATCCATTGTCATCTCTACAGTTGAGACGTTGCCTCTTTTAGGAAGAAGGCAGAGTGACAATGATAGCAAAGCCATTGACTAACTAATCAAGCTGCTTCTACATTCTTATTCCTGACTCACGCCTCAGCTGGGAGCTGTGTGACTCCTTCCACACCATCACTTGATGGAAAGTGCTTTGCCAAAGGTCACCAGTAACACCATACTGCCAAATCCAGTGGAGGCTTCTGGTCCTTCTTCATTTACCATTGATATATTTAAAAATTCATTTATTTTTTGCTGGGTCTTTGTTGCTGTGCAGGGGCTTTCTCTAGTTGAGATGAGCAGGGGCTACTGTTTATTGCAGAGCGCAGACTTCGCATTGCAGTGGCTTCTTTGCTGCAGAGCTTGGGCTGTAGAGCACGTGGACTCAGAGTTGTGGTGCACGGGCTTAGTTGCTCTGCTTTATGTGGAATCTTTCTGGACCAGGGATCAAACCTGTGTCCCTGGGACTGGCAGGCGAATTCTTAACCACTGGACACCAGGGAAGTCCTTGCCATTGATGTCGACCCCACTGACCACCCACTGTTCCTTCCTCAACCCTCTTCCTGGTACCTGCGATACCACTCTGTCCCCATTTCCTCCCTGGTTTCCTTGTCTCCTCTGTTTCTTTGTAGGATCCTTTCCCTCTGCCAGTCCTCAAAGCTGGGCCCCATGGCTCTGTCCTGGAGCTGCTGCTCCGTTCACTGGACGTGACCTACCTAGGTGACTCCCTGATCATCCAGTCACTGTGGTCACCACCCTTCCTTGCTCACGGCCCCCAAACCTCTCTCTCTTTAGTCCTGGGTCCCACCCTGGGTGTCATACTCACGCCTCCACTCTCCAGTCTAGTGCGTTTCTCCCCAAATGGTCCACAGTTAACCTTCAACTCAACATGTCCAAAGTGAGGTTCATTACAGCACCCCCTGCCATTGCCCCTTCCTAGCAAGTGACACCATCTACCCAGCTGCTTAAGCCACCAACCAATGAACCATATTCCAGTTTATCCCTCTACCTTACCAATCTGACATCCTTGGTATTTCTAAAGCCAAGCCTTCTTCTCTATTCTGTCTCCTTTCCCAAGATCAGGCCTCATCCTCCCTTGCCTGGGATATCAGCACTGACTTCAGCCTCTAGTCTCCCTCTTTCTCTAGTCTTGACAATGAACTTGAATTCATTGTCCACAGCTGTCAGTTGGGTTTATCTCCCACACAGAGCTGGCCCTATCACTTCTGTACTTAAAACCCTCTGTGTCTCCCTGGTACCTAGTTAGGGTGAAATTCAGGCTCTGAGGCAGGCATTTATACCTCCACAACCCTTTGTTCCTCTCCAGCCCATTCTTTCTTCTGTGTCATCCCCTGTTTCCCTGACTGTGTGTTAAGTGCCCACCGTGTGCTAGCTGTGAAGGGCAAGGTGAAGGAGCTTGAAGGGCAATGGTGAGAAGCCACTGGCAGTGCAGTGATCACAGCTAGTGCAGGAGGAAGAAAGAAAGAAATAGCGCTAAGTCATGTTTGACTCTTGTGATCCCACGACCTGCAGCCCGCCAGGCTCCTCTGTCCATGGGACTCTCCAGGCAAGAACACTGGAATGGGTTGCCATTTCCTTCTCCAGGAGATCTTCCCAACCAAGGAGTTGAACCCAGGTCTCTCACATTGAAGGCATGTGCTTTACTGACAGATCTGTAGACACCGAACAAACCGAGAGTCACTCAGTCTGGTCCATTTCCTGATGAGAAAGTACCTGGAGATAAAGAAGCCTGAAAGGAGTAGGGGGAACTCGATTCTGCCTCTGTTCCAGCAGAGAAGGTCAGTCCTGATCTTTCCTGCTGCTGGAAATGCTAACTGGCCCATTAGTCCTGCTGATGATCACACTCTCACTCTGTCGAGAATTCATCCTTCCCTCTCTCCACTGGCTGCCTGATTCAGGCCTTCCGGATTTCTCACCTGGATCACTTCGATGTCCTCCTAATTGTCACCTCTCTTGACCTCTAGCCCACCCAACCCAGTGCTACCAGAGTATCCTTTCTACAACACAAATCTGAAGACTGCTGCAGGAAACAGCTCACTTCTTTCTGTGACCTCTGAGGTCCTTCTCTCTTAGGGTCTTTTCCTCTCCATCAGAGCTGCGCTCCCCTCTTCGTCTTAAGCACTGGCCATGCTCACCAGCTCCGAGCTGGGGTTGTGTGTGCACATCTCTAGCTGTAGGGACAGAATACCCAGTGAGAAAGAGGAGACAGGGACTGCAGACGGTCCTTACAACACGTTCTGCAGTGAAGAGGAGCAGGAAAATGGGCTGGGAGCTGGGGACAGGCATGGAGATGGATGGAGTTGGATGTTCGTTACAGGAAACCCTGGAGCAGGTACGCCTTCTGCCATGGATGACATGGTGGGGAGGGGGAAGATGGTGATGCAGAAAGAGGGGGCCCCTGGATACTGGAACAGGTGAGAGATCTAGGCCCTGCTTGCGGGGGTGGTGGGGAGCCCTGGGCAGAGCAGCGACCTTCCTCCATGCATTGAGCGGGAGGGAGGCAGAGTGTGGGTGCAGATGTGGGAGGCCTGCCAAGCATCCTCAAGGGAAGATGAGGGAGTGCTTTCTGATGGGGACCATGTTCTGAACAAAGCCTGAGGCTAGTGTGGGTGAGGATGGTGTGGGGTGTGTGGAGAGGAGAAAGGATGAGACACTTGTTTGGGAGAACAGAGAACATGCACAAGGGCAGTTAGACAGCTAGCATAGTGCTGCTGAGTGGTGGCAGGGCTCTTTTGAGATTTGAGGTTAGGCATTTAGAGGAAAGTCAGCTCTCTTTTCCTCCAGCCGTGTTCTGCTGCGTGGGTGCAGGCACCGAGGAGGGTGTGTGGATTTACCAAGTTTGGGCGTGGCTTCTAAGAATAAAGAAGGGAGAGAGAGGAAAGAAAGTGGCGGCAGAGGGGCAGTGATCCTGAGCCAGTGGTGCTCAGTGTCTGGAGGGCTCAGCAAGACTGTGGGAGTGCAGCCTGGAGGGATAACAGGTGATGGGCGATCATCTGGCAGGAGGCTTGAGGTGGAGATGGTCTAAACGGTGCCATTTCCATGATGGTAAGGTCAAGGGTGGGACACCCATGGGAATAGGTGGATGGGGGCTTCCAAGTGGAGAACAGAGAGGCCCCGATGTTGATGGATGCTCAAAGTGGATGTTGAGTCACCCCAAATGATGCCATTATGGGGGTGGAGAAGACAGAGAGTGAGGGTGTTGTTTAAGTCTGTAATGAATGAGGGGTGCAATGCAGGGTGGGGGTTGTTTCACCTTTCAATGGGATGAAACGGACAGTGGTGAGAGGTAAAGTCTCTTGTCCAGGATTCAGAGGAGCTGGAGTTTTGAGTTGGGAGGGAGGATCAATCTTTTGGGAGGGCAGTGGGGAGAGGGCAGAGGGGGCACCTCACCTCCCGGCCCCAGGTGGTGTGGGATATGGAAGAGAGAGCAGCACCCGCGCTCTGGGAGGCGGCAGGAAGTGGCATGTCAGTGGACAGCCAGGTGTCAAAGTTCAGGAAAGACATTGGGGAAGTGGGGTGTTTGGGATGATAGACCCTGAGTTTCCAGAGCTGAGAGGTGGTGCTCCCAGGAGCTGGATGTCTCAGGGTCTGTGGGAGGCTTAGCTTCTGCTCTGTGAAGAAGGCACCAGCCCCATGGCCCTCTAGCTTCTGGTCGTCAGTAGCAGTGGCTAGCTATGGTCACTTGCTGATGAAATGATAAGGATGCTATGAGACAAGGGTCTGGGCCTGGCTTCACGCTGGCCAGTCAGGAGCTCTCTGATCTTTTGGGACTGATGGGTGTGGGGTGTCCAGCCAAGCAAACCCACCAGTTGGTGGCAGGAGGTTGATGGTCTTGCTTGCTGTGGAAGGCCCCACCCTCCACGCTGTCCAAGTTTTGCAGGTAAGAGCTGAAATGCATTTCAAGGGCGACTGAGCACTGGATGTGCTGTGGCTTGGCAGGCGCTGGAGACACAGGTGTCTGCATAATTGTGATACATGAGTTGTACAGAGATGCAGCCATGGGCTGGGCTGGGGCAGGGGCGGGTACGGGACCACCGGGGTGGGTGGTTTCACCTTGCAGTGGGAAGAAATCTCAGGGCACAAGCCCAGGCAGTTGAAGACTTTTGCATTTCTTTAAGTTAATTCGGCCTCCAGGTCTCTATCCTATTAGAATGGGGGAAATTTAACCTAGTAGCACTAGTTTGCATGGGGATGCCCACTGCCTAACCCTTTTAGTCCCTCTAGACCCCCAATTTTCCTAACAGCTTTGACTAGGAATGTGATACCTGGGGCCCCAAGGGCATGGCATGCCTCCCCTGCCTGCCCATTTTACTGATGAGCTGGTAGAGACCCAGAGAGGCCAAAGGCTGCTTAGCTCTTAAATAGCAGCTCCTCTACCCAGTGCGTCTAACCTGGAGCCAGATCACTAGTGGACAGAGAAGGAACCCACTTGCAGTCAGGGAGAGTGTGGGACTGCGGGCAGGAGAAGGCATTTCTGTTGCTGAGGAGGAGGAAGAAGGGCATTTTGGAAGCAGCAGCAGCTAACTTGCACCTGGGAGGATGGGCTGGACCTGGAGAGGTGAGAAGGGAAGGGCATTCCTGGGGGAGGGAGCAGCGGGGACAGAGGAGTGGTGGGAGGATGAGCTGCCAGGTCAGAGAATTAATTATCTAAATTGGCTCTTTGTGTGTAGCTGGACTGAGGTGCCTCGAGGCTGGTGTCCCCCCAGCCACCCCTCTTTAGACTCTAAACTTAACGGGAGGGAAAAGGACTCTCCATTTGCTCTTCCCTGGTGCCCTGAGCTAAACACACAGGTGGGTTCACTTAATCTTCTCACTGGCACCGAGGGGCAGATGTTTTTGGCTCTGTGGTGCAAATAAGGGAAATGAGGATGGCCAAGGGCCTCAGGATGCAACCTCATGCTTCTCACCACTCACGTGGCCACAACAAAACAGGGGTGTGTACCCCTGACAAAGCACCAGGAAGAGGGGAGAGGGTGCCTGGTAATCCCAAGGGAAGCCCCCAGGAGACTGATGGGCATTGGTCTATCCCTGAGGCTATCCTGAGGGGAACTGTGAAGACAGAAGCTGGGGGGACCTCAGCCCCTTCTCTCATTGAGGGCCATCTTGGACCATGGGTTCCCTCTCCCCCACTCTAGCAGAAAGGGTTTGGCTGAACAAACTCCGAACCCTCTCACCGCCATCAACTGAGCTAGTTGCGCTTCATCTGTTGCCTCCCACCTGCTTGAGGCTGAGAACTTGCTTCATCCTTGCCTCCCTGGCCCTCCCCAGCCATGGATTAGCTTAAATATCTCAGAATCTGAGATCTGTCTCAACACAGCCCCATCTGAGTGCTGTTTGTCTTAAAATGGGCTCACGGGGACATCTCTCATGGTCCAGTGGTTAAGAATCCACCTTTCATTGCAGGGAGCTTGGGTTCAATCCCTGATTGGGTAAATAAGATCCCATATGCCTTGGGGAAAATGAGCCCACGAGCTGCCAACTACAGAGCCAGTGCACTCTGGAGCCCTCCGGCCACAGCTGGAGAGAAGCCCGCATGCCACATGAAGATCCTATGAGCTACATCTAAGAGTTGACTCGGACAAAAAAAAAAAAAAACTAAAATAAAGGAAATAAATATTAAAAAAAAACACCTTTCTATTAAAAAAAAAGGGGGGGGCTCACCTATGGGTTCCTGCCCCTTAGGAGCCTTATGGTTCTGAATTCCCCCCTGAAAGCAGACATTCACCCAAAGTACATGTGATGGACCCACTGGGGCTCTGATAACAGGACTGCCTACAGTGTGCACACCCATGGAGCTGTATCCATATATTAGTTCCCATCCTTACACTCTCCCTGCCTTGTTTATCCATTTTATAGGTAAAGAATCTGCAGCACAGAGAGGTTAAGGGGCTTAACAAAGTTCTCACAGCTTACAAGAGGCAGAGCTGGGATTAGAACCCAGAACTCTGTGACTTCAGGCTATATAACCTATCACTAAGATGCCCATCTCTGGCTGAGCTCAAGGATGCAGAGACATTACAGGAGTGCCCCTGCCCGAGGGATGGGCCCAACAGCTTCTCCTCCAGGCTAGAGGCTCTGAGCCACACACCACCAGGGGCCACTACCCAGCAAGGACAATCAGCCCTCCCTCCACCACCCCCCACCCCCTGGTGGTCGCTCCATGGTGCTGCTGAGCGGGGGGAGCCCCCTCTCTGGCTGGAGTCTCCAGGCAGCAGTAGGATGCATAACTGATGGTGATTAGCTAAATCATAACATGCATAAGTGATGAACCAACTGGTGCCAGGCCGCGCTGAGAGGCAGCGGGCACCCCCACCCCCGCTACGCCCGGCCCAGAGAAGCCACCACAGGCTGCCTCCCTGTGTTATCTGGCACATCAAGTGCTGCGACAATGAATATAGATTGACCTTATTATAGCAGCCGGCTGCTGGTGCCAGGCGCAGCCAGGCATCCTTTGCACAAATTAAAGGTGTCAGCATGTAATTTACGCTTCATGGCGAGAAGGGGTGCAGGGGGTTGGGGGAGGCACCGAGGCAGGTAGAAAGCAAGGTGGGCTCCCATCAGGCTTGCACCCGGAGCCCACGCGCCGTGATGGGAGGTGCAGCCCACGTGTCATTTCCTCTGTCTTTGCACAATTTTTTTTTTAGCTATTCCTTGCTCAAGGGGAGCAGCCCCCTCTCCTAAGCTCCCCCCTTCCCACGCTCTGTGTGCGTGTGTGTGTATTTTTCAGCTAAATTACTGGTTTTACCTGAAGAGCGTGAAGTAGGTGTGCTAATTTATGGCTCGGCAGCTGAAGCTGTGGTGCGGGGCGCTGTCTGGGAGGGCTGTAATACGACATCATTTTACTAGCGCACCCCAGAGCAGCTTGACATCTCGAGTTGGGCCTGTGATTAAAGTTGTAGTCTTCTTCCCCCCTCCCTCTCCCTTCTCCAACACGGAGAACAGATTAAACTCTAAGTAATAGATCTCGGGTTTCTTGCCATCCCACTGATATTCACAGTACACAGTTTGACACAAAGAGTAAGTTATACATCACAAACAACAGCCTCTGCTCTTTACCGCCCAGAATTAATTTTCCATTTGCTAAGCTCCCTTCTTCTCCCAGCCCATTTTCCTGTCGAGAGGGCCTCTCTCTCCCTCCTAGAAAAGGCAGAAGAGGAAAAGTCTCAGGTCAGAATTGGGAGACGTAGTCCAGGACAGCTGGTTTAGCCCCGACGGTTTACAGAGGAGGAGCGAGGCCTGGAGAGGGAGGGTGGCTTGCTGATGTCACCCTGTGGCTTTGTGGCAGAGAGGGGGCTGTATCGAGCGTCCTCCCACACCTCTGCCCACCACCCCCTCGCCTGGAGAGTGGAGAAAGTACGTAACTGCCAGGCTGCCCGAGAGCTGGTTGTCCTCTGATTGTCCCTCTGCTCTTCCCCCTTGCCTGCAAGACTCTCTCTGCCTTCTCTGCCCTGCTCTGTGTCCCAGGAGGGGACTACTAGGGGCTGCTGCCACTGCCTGGACTTGGCCTATAGAAGGTACTAGAATGAGAAGGCAGGGTGGGAGGCTACTTCTGTTCTGCTTCTCCCTAGCAGGATGCTGTGTCTGGGGAACGGCTGCCTCCCGCTGGCCTACTGCTCTTGAGGGGAGGAACCTTCTTCCATGGCTCCAGCTCCTGGCAGGCTCTGGTGATACCACTGGTTCCTAGCTCTTTAGGTTTGGGATGCTAACAGCCATCTGTCATCGCTGGTCTCTAGGAGCCTCACCACGCTTTCAGATTCCCTTCACTCCGCCCTCCCGTCAGTGGTTCCTCCACTGGCGTCTCTTCAGTTGAACCATCTGGGGGATTCTGTTTTCTGTGGGAACTCTGAGTGACCCTGTTCTTCTCTGAGGACCCATGCATGCTAGCGCAGTCCTGCAGGCGCACAAGGGTGGCTGGCTTCCTAGGGAGTCAGGCAGCTCTGGGAGCATTCTGCCATTAATCCAGCTGTCCTGCCCCCTCCCCTCCCCACCAGGACCCGTGATGAATGCCTGCAAGTCTCCCTTCAGGGCAGCTCAGGGCGGCCCAGTGAGGTAATGTCTCTTTAGGCCCATCTCAGATCTGTGGACCTTGAGGCTTGGAGAGGTTAAGTCTTTTCTCCAGGATCTCCCAACCTTCGGCAACAGAGTACAGCTGGGAACCTGGGGCTAGCCGGCTCCAGGGCTGAGCGCCTTCCTCTGTGCTGTCTGGAGGCTAACTTTGTTGAACTCACATAGGAAACACAGGCACACACCTGCATACACATGCATGGAGGACAAAATGCCTTTGGGGAGCAGTAGATGAACATGAGTAGAGAGCAGGGCCAGGAGTGATGAGGACTGGAGATGACAGATGGGGTGGGCAAATCCAGGAGGGCTTTCTGGAGGAGGTGAGCAGGTACTGAAGAGGAATTAGAATCTGAATAAAACTGTGTACCTGAGCACCCCTCAGTAGACTAGGTTAAGGGTGCTGCTGGGGAGATGCTTTAAAAATACAGATTCCCAGACTCCTGTTTTTATGAATCTGAATCTCTAGGGGAGTCACCTAAGAATCTGGTTTGTTTTGTTTTAAGGTGATCCTGAGATGCAGCCAGGCTTGGGAACTGCGGGTCCTCCCCATCTTAAGAGGAATGTACAGTCAGCTTCAGGACCCAGAGCCACCAGTCCAGAGCCAGGGCTAGAACCCAGGTCTCCTGGCTCCCAGGACAGTGCTCACCCCACCACTGATCCGAGGGGCAGGGCAGAAATGTAGCCCCGCACCACGGTCTCACAGCCCTCCCCCCACCAGCCGCTCTGCAGCCGGTCCTCAAGATGGCAAGCGGGGGGTGGATGAAGGTGGTGGCAAAGCGAGAATGCGCCTGGAATAACATGACATTTAGAAATCTGAATCAGCTGGCACTTTCCATTTTCCCTCCTCCCCTCTGCACTACACTCCCCCCTTCTCCCAGCCTCTCTCTAAGCTGTAGGAGCAGCAACAGGCCTGGACATCCAGTGGGGAGTGGAATCTGTAGAGGGGCACCCACTTGGAAGGGTGGATGGAGTCTGAGATGAGAGCAGAGACCTGGGCTCCAAACCAAGGGCTGCCCCTTCTTGCTGTGCGACTTTGGGCAAAGCGCTGTGTGTCTCTGGGCCTCACCATGCTCTGCTCACCGTAGTCCTGTAAGCACCCTAGGACATCCATACGAGGGATGACCCTGCCAGACTTACTCTATCCAGAACACTTCCTTCTGCCGTGCTGTCCTGGAATTCCATTGTACCATTCTACTCCTTTGGTCCTGAATAACTGGAGCCTGGGATGGCGGAGGTATGAGGGTGCTGAGGCTTGGGGAGGAGACTAGAGGTGGGAGGGATCCAGGCAGGGGCAGAGAGTAGACAAGTGAAATGCTGGCAGCTTAGACAAGTCTCAGCCCCCTCCTCTTTCACTCTCAACTCCGGAGCAGAAGCGGAGGCAGCCCCCACGTCATCAGCTCTGGGATCCACATCAACACGCAGGTGGGGTGGGGTGGGGGAAGTGAGCAAACGGTACCCCAGTCCTCAGGTGGCTTGTGCCCTCCGCAGTGTGGAAGATGGCTGGGCATTCCTCAAGTCTGGCTGGGGCAGCCCCTTGGACAAGGGTGTCTGGGCTCTGTCTCCAGGGCCTCCCCAGCTCCCTGCACAGCGGGCAGAGTGAATCAGCTGTGTGTGTGTGTGTGCACCCCACCCCCAGATGGAGCCTGACTCACCACATGTCCCCGCAGTCTGACACAGCACCGGATGCCCAGCAGGCATCCTGGGGACATCCACTGGATGGAGTCCATGTGCCCTGCCAGGGCCCTCTTAGCCCTTCAAGGCTGGAGGCATGGTCCTAAGAAGGGCACCCTCGAGCAAGGCTCCTTCCTGGGTGGGAAGTGATCACATCTGGGTAATGGGGACAGGGGTGGTCACCCTCTCTGGCCTTGCCCTCCGTAGATCCCACCACCTCTCCTGCCAGCAAGAGAGCAGGCAGAGGGTGGCGTTAGAGCATGAGATAGCCATGCCTGTTTCATTTGCTGCCGTGTATGCAGTGACTCAGTGGAGAAGGAAATGGCAACCCATTCCACTCTTCTTGCCTGGGAAATCCCATGGACAGTGGAGCCTGGTGGGCCGCAGTCCATGGGGTTGCAAAAGAGTCGGACTTGACTTAATGACCAAACAACAACACAGTGACTCAGGCTGACCTTTGGTCGATGCTCCTTTAAAGTCTGTGGGGAGAGACGAGGAAAGAAGGAAGGAGAGGAGGGAGAGAGACAGCTGGGTCAGGCTGGGATGTGCAGCCCCATTAGCTGGCTCTGCCCCTGGTCTATGTCCTCCTGACCCAGTTGGCGCCTGCCCAGCCCCACCCCTCACTTTCCTTCTCTGGCCATGGCCCCGCCTCCTGATGGAGGGCCTCCTGGAAGGGATGGTGGGGAGGAGTGCTGGAGGAAACTCCCTGCAAAACAGAGCTTCATTCTAGAGACTAGGGAAATTCTGCCTCAGTTCTCCAGACCTTCTCCTCCAAGGAGCCCTCCAGGTAGCAGGAGGTATCCCAAGCCCCGAACCTTGGCAAACCACCCCATCCCAAAGCCCCACTAAAGGTGTGTGAGCTGTAGACCGCTGTCTAGGAAGGATTGGATTTAACTGGTCCCTGACTGAGGGTATGGGTGTGGGAGGGTTGTAGAGAGTAA
The DNA here is from genome assembly GCF_027580195.1 of Bos mutus. Taxonomy (NCBI): domain Eukaryota; kingdom Metazoa; phylum Chordata; class Mammalia; order Artiodactyla; family Bovidae; genus Bos; species Bos mutus. Next base: position 16,097,235 of record NC_091626.1, read on the forward strand.
TGCACTCCAGAAAGCAAGAAAACAAGAGTGAGGAGGCTTTCCATGCCCAGGGCCCATCTGTGGCTCTCTGCCTGGTTTTTGCCCTTATGCCATCTGCTTCTAACCACAGGTCAGAAATCGACCTCTGCTCACCCTGACGTGTGACCAGCTGTGTAGTCAGAGCACCCTGCCTGGACTGGGGCTGGTCTTCACCAACATCCTGGCCTGCCCTGCCCCCAGCCCAGGCAGGAAGTGCGCTGAGTGGCCTCTGCAGGGAACAGGACTCTGCCATCAGCCAGCTGGGAGACCTTGATTTCTGTCTTGGGGTTTTTTCCAAGGCAAATTCCTCTTTGTTCTCTGTCCCTCTTGTTTCTCACAAAGGCCATCTGGGAAGAGGACATGGCCCAAAGCATTCGTTGCCCATCCTGGACATGAATACTGTTCCCTGCGGGTGCGGAGTCTTGGCTGGCATGTGGTGTGGGGAGGACATTGGGACAGGCTGGGCCCTAGCTTAGGACCCAAGCATCAGGGGACTTTAAACTCAAGAGGAAACTTTGGAGAGCTGTAACCAGGCCATTTAACTCTGGAGGAAGTAGGGATCCCACAGAGGCTGTGTGACTCACCCAGTGACTTTCACCCAGTCCCACTTCACAGATGAGGAAGCAAAATTTTAGAGATGGAGCATGACCTGCTCAGGGTCTCACCACAATGGCAGAGCTCTGCCTGGAGCCCAAATCTCTGGGCTCTTAGCTCCTAATTCTCTTCCATGACAGTGACAGTCTGCTGGTCACCTTTAGGTGCATGGTTATTTAGAAAGTGGTTATGATTATCCCCATTTTACACAGGAGGAAACTGAAGCTCAGAGCAATTATACCTTCACCTCAGCTGAGATCAGATGCCACAGTGGAGACCCAGGTCCCCACCCCTCCAGGAAGCCTACCTGGAGTGCTTTCTTCTCCAAGGTCTTAATACACTTATTCTGAGGGCTGGAAAAAGAAAAGAAGGATAAGGAGGAAGCAAGGAAACCTTCGTGACCAAGGAAACCTTCATGAAGTGAAGTGAAGTGAAAGTCGCTCAGTTGTGTTCGAGCCTTTGCGACCCCATGCGTTATGCAGTCCATGGAATTCTCCTGGCCAGAATACTGGAGTGGGTAGCAGTTCCCTTCTCCAGGGGATCTTCCCATCCCAGGCATTGAGCCCAGGTCCCGTGCATTACAGGTGGATTCTTTACCAGCTGAGCTGTCCTTGCCAAATACTGTGCAGGCACTCTCAGGATCCTAATGGACCACCTTGTGAAGGGCTCATTTTACAGACACTGCTGCTGCTAAGTCGCTTCAGTCGTGTCCGACTCTGTGCGACCCCAGAGACGGCAGCCCACCAGGCTCCCCCGTCCCTGGGATTCTCCAGGCAAGAACACTGGAGTGGGTTGCCATTTCCTCCTCCAATGTGTGAAAGTGAAGTCGCTCAGTCGTGTCCGACTCTTCCCGACTACCAGGCTCCTCCGCCCATGGGATTTTCCAGGCAAGAGTACTGGAGTGGGTTGCCATTGCCTTCTCCACATTTTACAGATGAGGAGACTGAGATTTAGAGAGCTCAGGTCCAAACCACGTTTGTCTGATTCCCAAGATCAGTGCACTGTTCTCCCTTATTCAACCCCATAAAGACCCTGAAGCTGGGAAAGATTGAGGACAGGAGGAGAACCAGGCAGCAGAGGATGAGATAGTTGGATGGCACCATTGACTCAACAGACATGAGTTTTAGCAAACTCCAAGAAATAGTGAAGGATAGGGAAGACTGGCTTGCCACAGTCCATGGGGTCAGAAAGAGTTGGACATGACTGAGTGAGTGGGCAACAACAACAAATTCTTTTATTCTAGAATGTTTCCTGGGTGCCGTCTTGTCTCTGTGATTCAGCGCTAAGTTCACTGACTCTGAAGAGCCTGTCCTTGTTTATGCCCTGCAGATGACTCAGGGCTTGGTCCCAAGGGATGGTCAGCAACCACTCAAGGCCTTGAGAAGGCAGCAACGTGACAGGGGCGGCATGGGCCACGGAGCAGGCCGGTGGATTTCACATCCCCTGTCTGCCGCTTCCTAGACCTTGGACTCTTAATTCACCTCTTTGGGCCTTGGCATCCACATCCATAAAGTGGGGGTGGCCATGACCCCGAGCCTCAGACTCACTGAGTGAAGTTCGGGGCAGGGGCTGAGTTCTGAGCATCAAGCATCCGGCAGGAGACCTGACAGGTGGGTGTGCACAGATGAGGCGGTGACCGCTCTCATCAGTTCGCTCCTGTCAGGGGCGTCTCTGGGGTGGCCCCCACCCCCAGCTACCAGCTGGCCCTCCCCTCCTTGTGGACGCCTGCCTCCCCTGGGCCCCATATGTGCGGGGGCCTGGCTCTAGCGGATGGCACACGGGGGCCTGTTTGCCTTTGCGTCGCTAGCCGTGGGTGGTAGCTGTGAAAACTCCACTCCCAGCGTGCCCCCGCCCCGCCTCCAGGCTGTTCATCCTGAGTGCTGAGCCAGGTTCCGTGGCACCTCCAGAGGCCCAGAGGGAAGCAGGGAACTCAGAGAATGCACTGACCTCCCCCTGTCACCCGTTCTGAGCAGCAAGGGGCTCTGCAGGTGAACTCTAGGCTTCATGGCCGAGGGGGCGGGGGGCGCTGGAGCAGAGTACTGGCCAGACACTTGGTGCAGATGCACAGCCTGCCAGTCAGGCCTCAGTCCCCAAGTGTCAACTGCAAGACCCTGGTTCCGATGGAGGAGGAAGCCGCTCAAGTCACCATCAGGAGGTGGCATGGGGAGGCCCTGTTGCACAATCTAAGCTTCTAGCTAGCTCCCCAATCCTCAGTCTTCAGTGGCAACATCTCCCTTGGGTTCTCAAACCAAGCAGACCTCTCAAAGGGCCTGTCGGAGGCTGGAGTGCTCATAGCTCCGAATTTTCTTCTTTGCACTGCATTATCATCTGCGGGAGGTTAGGAGTGGGTCAGAGATTCCTCCCTGTAGCAGCACTGCTAGATCTATGGTTCTGTTTGCTCCTACCCACTTACCTGGCCTCTCCGGCCAGCAGCTGAGTTATTCCCTTTGCTTCAGCTACTCCAGCCTTTTTTCTGTCCCATTGAATAAGCCAAGCCTGTTTTCTCCCCTGGAAATGCTCAGAACCTGTTCTTTTCACAGGGGACTCTTTCTTATCAAGACCACCCAGCTCTTATGGACCCTGTGCACTAGGGCAGGTGGTCCTCTTTTATAATCTTCAGAGCACATATGTACAGCAGGAGTTATGTGTTTTTTTTTAATTTTAATTAAGTATAGTTGATAAAGAAGGCTGGGTGCCAAAATTGATGCTTTTGAACTGTGGTGTTGGAGAGTCCCTTGGACTGCAAGGAGATCAAACCAGTCAATCCTAAAGGAAATCAATCCTGAATATTGATTGGAAGGACTGAGGCTGAAGCTCCAATACTTTGGCCACCTGATGTGAAGAGCCAACTCATGCGAAAGCACCCTGATGGTGGGAAAGATTGTAGGCAGGAGGAGAAGGAGACGACAGAGGACAAGATGGTTGGATAGTATCACCGATGTGAGTCTGAGCAAATTCGGGGAGATGGTGAAGGACAGGGAAGCCTGGCGTGCTGCAGTCCATGGGGTTGCAAAGAGTCAGACACGACTGAGTGGCTGAACAACAATAGTTGATTTACAATGTTGTATTAATTTCCTCTGTACAGCAGAGTGACTCAGTTATACATATATATGTGTATGTATGTATACACATATTCTTTCCATTATGATTTATCTCAGGATGTTGAATCTAGTTTCCTGTGCTATACACTAGGACCTTGTTGGTTAGCCATCCTATATATAGTAGTTTGCATCTGCTAATCCCAAACTCCCGGGGGTTATTTTTATCAGATTGTTTCTTGCTGCTTTTTCGTCTCCTCCATGACAGTGGAAACTCTCCCACTTAGACTGTGGATTTTTGATCTGTGCTGTAACTGCAGTGCCTAGCACTGAAGGTGCTCAGGAAATATCTTCTAAATGAATGCAAACCCTCATCATCCTGCCATGCTGTGTAAATGATGACAGGACTATAAGGAGGAACAGGAGGCTCATTTAGAAAGCTCTTCTGACTTTCCTAGGGTGTTCATGTCATCTAGCTCATTAGGTCCCCTGGAGAATCAATAATGGGATCACGGCCACTGCCTGCACAGCCTGTCTTCTGCCCTGGAGATGCTCAGAACCTGCTCTTTACACAGGGGACTCTTTCTTATCAAGGCCAGCCAGCTCTTGTGGGCCCCATGCCCTGGGACAGGTGGCCCTCTTTTGTAACCTTCAGAGCACACATGTGCAGGTGTGAGACCTAGGGAAGGGAAGTGTCACAGTCAGAGGACACAGGACTGCAGTGCAGGCGTGTCTGTCTGTCCTGTAGTTGGGTCAGCTTTAGGAAACCCCACGCAAGGAAGCGCATTTCCACCTGGGAATGGAGCCTCAGGCTTCCAACTCAGGACTACCCCTCCTGAGGGTGCAAGACCCCTCGAAAAAGCCCCTCATGCCCACAGAAGAGGGGCTGCAGCACAGAGGTCAAAGTGCAAATAACAAGTGGTGTTCAATTTCATTTCCATCTGTTTCTTCACTCCTGCCTGGGAGGGCAGGCTGGAGATGTTATGTTTGCAGCTACAGGGGTCTCAGGTGAGGGTCTCCTTTTTGGATCCCCTGGGCAGGGAGGGGTCAGGACAGGAAGGAGCAAAGAGCAGTGGTCTTTAAACTTGTCAACTTCTGCCTCACTATCAAGAAAAAAACAGATCCCACCTCCACCAGTATATGTATGTATATTGTTTATTCATTATGCACATTCAAATGTAATAATATATTATGTATACAATGAACATGTACAGATATGGATGATTTGAAATGCAATTTTAAAATGTAAATAACATTCCTATACTTTTCTTCCCAGCCTATTATTTCTTCCCATTTGCCAATGTCCAGCCTGGGGATTATGCACCCCATTTGGTGACCACTGACTAAAAACGTGGGCTTTGGAGCCCAACAGACCTCTGTTTGAATTCAGGCTTTTGTTGTGAATTTCTATATGGCATTAGACCAGCCTCTCAGCCACAATTTCTTTTTCTGTAAATTGAGTTGATAATTTCTAATTTGCTGTGTGGCTCAGATGAGGTGGTGGGTCCAGGGTCTTGCAGGGTGGAGGAGCCCACATATGCTAACTATGGTGCTGATGACCATGATTGGGTTTCCCTTTCTAGTTTAAATTATTTAAACTCAACCCCAGATATCACAGGCTATGGGCTTGTTTTCTGAGCTGCCGCATAGTCACCAGAGATGGTGAGTCATGCCCAGTGTAGGATGGGCCTAAGTCTTCTGTCCCCCTAATCTGATGACCCCAGATTCCATGCAGATGGATGGACCTGGGACCTGGATGAAGCAAGGTGGACTTGGTGACCCCGCAGGTTGGATGGAACTGAGAGATGGGTCAAGTGTCCGCTTTCTCTGTGTTCCTTATAAAATAACGGAAGTGTCAGCTTGGGTTCATGGGCCGGTCACAGTTTCAATCCCTCCCTAACTTCATAAGGCAAGTCCATGAATTATACAGTGCCGGAGCAGACGGCGCGAAGTACGGATGCATCACAAGCCGGGCTTAATAAGGACACTCCAGCTATTCTTGGAGGCATTTGCAAGTCAAAAATATGGCGCATGAGGATTTGATGCAGACTTCAAATTCTGGAGATTTCAGCTGGGTCAGCAGTATTTTATGTTAAATTCCATCAACGAATAATACAGAAATGGCAATGAGGTGGTCACCGTATTTTGTCTTTTTTTAAAATTTTAGTTCTTTGGTGATAGCACATGTGGTCAAATGGGCCTGCCACCCCTTCCTACCAAGTAATGTCAACGTACACTGTCCACCTTCCCAAGGACTCATGGTGAGCATGGGACACTCCCTTGCTGAGGATTTATAAAGTGTTCCACCCCTTATAGTTTTGTGCTAAATAGAGAGAAGATGAAAGCTTTTCTATTTTCTTTCTTCTTTTTCACCAAGATTTTGTATGACTGATTCCTGCTATTCTCTATAATATGTGTACCAGCTGTTAGAGACTCAGGCAAGAAGGACGAGAAGAGAAACCGGTATTTTACCATTTATTGAAAAACGGGGACTGTTTAAAAGATGATTAAATTGCACTGGAGGAGAAGAACCATAGTGAAAGAGGGAAGTTGGTCTCCTCTCATCCAGGAAGGTGGTGCTTCACAGAAACAGAGATGCTGGGTCCTGGCGAAACAGCGCTCCAGCCATGATGGGTTCATGCATAGGTTTCTTTACAAAGACAATATTTAAGGGGCAAGGCAAGCAGGCATCATGTACCACAGATGATAGAGGAATGAAAGTTATAACAGCCAAGAGGCCTTTGTGAACCTCCTTCTCTGAGTATTGATGACATCCCAGGACCATAACTTCCCTAACTCACTTTCTTGGATACTGGAGTGCCAATAGCATCTTCGGGTACATGAGGGGCCAGCTGCATTTTAGGAAATCCCAAGTGTAAACTCACTAGGGCAGTAATGAAGGTATTTAAGGCAGCAGCAAAGCATAGGAACAGCTTGTAGATTAGAAGACTTTGAGGCTGAAAAAAGTTCCAGTACTTGAAAGGTAGATAGACCAGCTTTTCTCAAATATGCACAAGAATCCCCTGGTAGTCTTGTTAAATTAAAAACCCTGATTCTGGGAGGTACCTGAGTTGTTGCATTTCTTAAAGGGCCCAGGTGAGGCTAAGGCTGCTGGTCCATGACCACACTTTGGGTACTGAGGGTGTAGACCAGGGTCATTTCTCCAAGAAGGTGTGCACTCAGACTTCTGTGTGTGGGCCCTGAGCTCAGGCGCTGGGATGGGGACATAGAAATGCCAACACTCGGTTCATGGCTTTAAGTCTGCTTCACCCAGGATCGTAGTTGGTTGGTCCACTTAGGATGCAAGGCCAGGAGTGCTGGACAAACACAGGCAGAGCACAGAGCATGGGACTGAGAGTCAGGGGAAGCTCTGGCTTCTCCTAAGACCTCCCCTACTTAGCTGAGTGACATGGGCAGCTTGCATAGCTTCCTTTTCCTCATCTGCATGTGCCTGCTATGCAGTAAGGGGGCACCTCTACCATGTTCCATAAAACTGAGTGGGATAGAGAATCAGGGTCTGGACGACACTCTTAGCAATAGCAGCCATGGAAAGAGAACTGCATAAGTATGGGTGCAAATCCCGGTTCTGCTACCAGTGGTTGGTCCTTGGGCAATTTGCTCACCTGCTTAAGGCTCAGTGATTAGGACACTGGCATGAACCCAGATAATCTCGATAGAGGGATGTGGGCTCTGCTCTGTGGCCCCAAGAGGCCACAGAGCTGGCTTCCCAAAGATCAGATCATGGCACCATCAGCATTGATTGAAGCAGGCCTCAAGCATAGGACTCCCAACCAAAGCCTTCCAGCATGAAGGCCAGATGAAAGCGAAAGTTGTTCAGTCATGTCTGACTCTTTGCAATCCCATGTACTGGAGCCTGCCAAGTTCTTTTGTCCATGGAATTCTCCAGGCAAGAATACTGGAGTGGGTAGTGGTTCCCTTCTCCAGAGGATCTTCCAACCCAGGGATCGAACCCAGGTCTCCTGCATTGCAGGAGGATTCTTCACCGTCTGGGCCACCAGGGAAGCCCAAGAATACTGGAGTGGGTAGCCTATCCCTTCTCCAGGATGTATTCATGACCCAGGAATCAAACCAGGGTCTCCTGCATTACAGGTGGATTCTTTGTCAGCTGAGCTACCAGGGAAGCCCAAAGGCCAGGTAGGCTGGCATCAAATTCCACGTCCACCCGGGATGAATCCTCTGGCTGGCTCATCCTACAGCTTTACAAGGAAGTAACTTCTCATCTGGGCAAACCTGACAGATGGATATTTTTCTCCACTTTATCTCTCAGAGTTAAAGTGGGAAACGGAGTGAAGCCCTTGCTCCCGTTCTGCTTAGCGATCATGTGAGCCTGAAAATGAGAATGCAGACTTGCTAAGCAAACATATTTGCAGTCCCGCTGAGACTTCTTCAAATACCTTCTTTCACGGACATTTGTCCATCTCCCTATGAATTTATTTCTTCTTCTAACAAAAGCCACAATTTTATGTAGGGTTCTATCCTTCCCTACTCTGGTTCACAAAGTCTGGTTGAGACAGCCTCAACTCTGGGAGTGGATCCTACAACTCAAGCCCCAACCAATCAGAATGAGCACTCCTCTGGCCACAGTGATTGGTTCAGTGGCGTTGGGCATGTGACATGGGCTGGTCCAATCAGAACGAGTCCCTGGATATTTGCTGGACGTGTTATTTTCCACCTCCACTGTCATCCATCAGTCCTTACTCCAGTGAGGCACATTTGTCAGCCTCCATTCCCACTGGTGTCTGCTGAGATTTGCCATCCAGTCTGGTCTTTGGACAGTTGTCTCCCACATGAGCTGAGACATGACTGTGTCCTATTTTAATGCCATAGGGAATCCCTTCCTTTTGCTGAGAGTCCCCTAGGAGGAGACTTTGCTTCTCAGGTAACCCATCTGCTCTCTGCTGTCATGGAAACACCCATCTATTTTCTGTACCAGGCTGGATGGAGTGGGACTCTTGGGTCCATGTGCTTGTGCTCCTCCCCTGGACAGGTGTCCTTCTCCAAGTTTTGCTGCATCGCAAGGCCCTTCCCTTCTCATCTCTCAAACATTTTAGAGACTGATTTTATTACTTCTTCTCCCACTGAGATTTGAAACTCAAGAGACTCAGGAACGCGGCTCCTTTTCCCAGCCTGGAACATTAGCAGTACCCTTTTGGGTTCGATCCCTGGGTTGGGACAATCCCCTGGAGAAGGGAAAGGCTATCCACTCCAGTATTCTGGCCTGGAAAATTCCATGGACTGTATAGTCCATGGGGTCACAAAGAGTCGGACATGACTGAGCAACTTTCACTCTCATTTTTCCTGCTTTCATCGCTGTCTCCCACCCACCCCCACCCACTTTGCTGATTCATAGTTAATCTCCAGCAGCTGGGAGTTTAGCTTCCATCTATCCTTTCCCCAGTCTACACTCTATGGCTCAGTTCCTTCAGAGCTTTGCTGCTAAGCTAAAAATTAGGTGTGTAGAACTTAAAAAACAGTTCTGAAAATCAAAAGCATTAACTTTCAAGAACTTATTTCTGCTATGAGCATTAAAAACCTACTTGAATCTATCTTTTCTCTTTGCATTTCGCATTCCTGGTCTCTCTTGAAGCAAAGCTTCCTTTGATGAAGTGTACAGACTGTGAGGGGCTTCCCACATAGTGTTAGTGGTAAAGAAACTGGCTGCCAGTGCAGGCGACATAAGAGATGGGGGTTCTATCCCTGGGTAAGAAAGATCCCCTGGAGGAGGGCACAGTAACCCACTCCAGGATTCTTACCTGGAGAAACCCATGGACAGAGGAGCCTGGTGGGCTATAGTCCATGGGGTCACAAAGAATCAGACATAACTGAAATGACTTGGCACGCACACCTAGGTTGTGGGGCTTCCCAGGTGATGCTAGTGGTAAAGAACCCACCCGCCAATGCAGGAGACACAAGAGATGCCGGTTCGATCCTTGTAGACACGCACACACAGGCTGTGGGAGTCATGCTCATCCTACCTTCATGTCAGTGATAGTCTGAGCTCTGTGGAGCTAAGGTTCTTGCAGTGGACCAGAAGAACTACTTTTGGAGTCAAGGTACCCGACTTCCAGTCCCAGTTAGGTCACTGAATTGTCGTACAGTTCAGAGAAATCACAATCTTTGTTGAGTCTCACTTTTCCTCACTTATAAAATGATATTTGCTCCTCACCATAGCCTTTGCTCCTGACTAATAGACTGCATTTGGACTAATTTAGAAAGTACTCTTGCATAATTGGGGATATATGAGACCTCAGTGTGTCTTCTTTTCCCCTTTAAACTGGTTTGCAGAGGGCTCTCTGGGCTGTCATGGCTGGAGAGAGACGCATGTAGACGGTACTCAACACTGGATTTGTCCATCCGGGTTCTCTGAGTTCAAGGAGTCAGGAGTCATTGTGGGAAGGACCATGGCAAATAAATTAAGGATCCAAAAGTTCCCTTCTCATTGCTGGTTAAGGTAAATACAACTTCACAGAAAGATATCAGATGATTCTATTTATTTAATTACTACAAATGTCACTATTATCACAGATGACATTAATTTTTAAGAGAAAAGGAAGAAAACATGTCACATTTCTGTTTTGTGCATATGCTGATTGAAAAGTTTATACCAGATGCCAACTTAAAATAAGGACATATAAATATTTAATTGTTTGCATGTGTATATACATTTCTGTATACACAATATGTGTCTATGTAGACACAGATTCTCAACCCAGGCCAATTTTTGCTTTCCAAAGGACATTTGACAATGTCTGGAGACATTTCTGGTTCTCCCAAATTGGGGGTGAAGGTGCCGTTGGTATCAAGTGTTTAGAGGTTAGGGATGCCTCTAAATATCCCCTAATAGAGAGAACAGCCCAAATCATCTGGCCCAAGTGTCCGTGTTGCTGAGGTTGGGAGATCCTGGCATAGATGTTCATCGGAGGCCAGGAGTGTTGGGCAGGTGTGGATGAGGACGTGGAATGCTGGCACTTTTCTTTAGACCAGTGTTGACACACATCTGCTTGATTCATTTCACATCCCCTTCTTGACTGACTCCTCTAGAAGAAAGCGCAGGTCACAGCCAGGGGGAGGCTGGCCCCATGGCCCAGATGAGACACAGGCTCTGTGTGTCCTGAGAATATGCGCAGAGTCAGGCACAGCTTCCTGCCAGCTTCACACGGTGACCATTGTTGATTGACACCTCATGTGTTGTGTGGTGCCCCCTGGACTGGGAGTTGCAACTGAAAAAATGGGGTGCAGGAAGAGGGGAACTGGAGAGGGGCAGGCAAGGCATTTTACGGTTTTATGAAGACATTAGCACATCATTTAAACCACTGCCTCCAAAAGAACCACTTAAGTCTGTTTTGTGTGTGTATGAAGGCATGAAGATAGACATGCTTTTATACCTGTATGTAAAATATTTATGTATACATATAAATGTGTATACAGGCTTCCTTGGTGGCTCAGTGATAAAGAATCTGCCTACCAGCGCAGGAGGCTCAGGTTCAATCCCTGGATCGGGAAGATCCCCTGGAGAAGGAAATGGCAACCCACTCTAGTATTCTTGCCTGGGAAATCCCATGGACAGAGGGGCCTCATAGGCTACTGTCCATGGGGTCACAAAAGAGTCAGACATGATTTAGCTGCTAAAAAACAACATAAATTTATACACATATGCATAATGAGGCAAAACATTTATTGTCCTAATGCTGACACCAAAATATCACACTCAGTGGGCACTGTCTGGGAAATTTCCTTGATAAGCCACTGGACTGGAGAAAGAGAAAGAGGCTCTGAAGGCAAAGTTGTCAGCTGAACTCCCAAATAATAAGCTAGGCTGCAGGTGAAAATGGAAAAATTTTAACCCTTGCTCCTGAGATGGGGGAGTATGAAAAATAAAATAGGAAGACAAAAAAAAATTGGTGAAACACCAAAACTAGTGAAAAGGGAGGAAGATAGAGTTGATGGTAAGATGGTGGTTTGTTCAGTGGTGGAACCCAGAAGGACTGTGTGCAGTGGGGGTGAAGTTGAAGTGTCTTTAAGGACTCAAAGTGGAGCTCTATACTACTTTATTATACCATTTTTCTAAGTTAAAAAAAAACAACTGTGTGACTTTGGGGTGTTTGTGACTCTGGGATATTAGGACATCTGTCTGCTGCTTTGGTGAGCTGGTTTGTGCAGCTGGGGAGGAAGCTGGGCTTCATGGTGGCATCTATAGCTGTGTGGATCAAAGGGACAGTGGGGAGGAAAGGTTGGAGGCCTTGGAGATCCATAAAACAAGGATTCATGGTTGCAGCCACACTGGTCAGGATTTTAAAGGGGCTAGGGGAGCTCCAGGAGACAGCTGCTGCTAAGTTGCTTCAGTCGTGTCCGACTCTGTGCGAGCCCATAGACAGCAGCCCACCAGGCTCTGCCATCCCTGGGATTCTCCAGGCAAGAACACTGGAGTGGAGACAGCTAGGACACATAACCACTCTACCAAATGATAAGACCAGCTGCCAACTTCTTTCCTGATCTTGGTGCCAGAGATACTAGAAAAGCACTTAGAGAAAATAAAGCAAAGAATCTGAGACAGACACAAATTCACCAAGTGGAGATTCCAAACACAGTTCTAACAATAAGGGTAAAAATCTAAGGGAGGCACATTCCTGAGCTGGATCACATACTTACAGTTTCAGTCTCCTGAGATTTCAGAGTCTGGGGTTGGGGAAGAGAAGTGAGACTTGGTCACACGCTGCCCTGGGCTGCCTAATTCTCCTGAGGGTGCTAAATGGATTGGCAACAAGTGTCACCCCAGCCTCACTCGGCACTGTGGGCAGCCTGGTGAAGGCAGAGCTCTGTGGTGTGGGTCCCTGCCCAGGTTAGCCCAGGCTGAAACCCCAATCCTTCATTCTAACAATTAGGTCTTGTGCCCCTCATTTCTCTTGGCTTGTCTCTGCAGGCCCTTTCATTAATATACTGGGACACCATTCACTGCCCTCAGCATCCATTTTCACCTCCTTCAAAGATGCCTTCCTCTGCTTCCAAGTACAGAAAGATAAAAACAACATCTCCCAGACTCTCTTGCAGCTAGACTTCTGCTAGTGAATTTAGTTCTGCTAGTTAGATGCCACGAAGCTGAGATCTGGAAGCAGAAGTGAGGCAAAAGCCACCTTCCTGTTGCTTGTAGCTGGTTTCTGTGGGCAAACAAGATCAGGAGGTCTGGGACTGGCTCACTTGCCACACTGTTTCAGCATTCAAGCTCCAGCCCTATCAGAGTTGAGAAAGGCAATGGTGATGGCTCTGTGGCTCTTGGCTCCTGATCCTTGGGCTGCAGCATTAAGGCTGTGTTCCTGAACACACTGAGTTCCTGACTCTCCACCTTCCTGGCTGAGTCAGAGGCAGCAGCTCCCTGGAGGGTCAGTTTTGCGATATCAGGATGGCATTCCTGGGGGGCTCAGGCAAGAGCCTATCACTCCTCCAGCCCTTTCTAATTTTTTCTTTTTTAATTCCAATATCAATCCCTTTCTGCTTAAAATAGCTATGCCAGTTTCTGTTTCCTGCAGACTGACACAGGACTTTACAGAGACATGAAAGGGCTGACTGAGAATTTAGGACAGAAAGCCCTAAAGGAGGGAGAGTGGGCTCCAGTCTCAGTTGGCACTTCCTCCTCACCCAGATTCTTCTAGACAACAGGATGGTCATTTCTGCTTGGGACCCGACCCTGTCCCTGTCTTCCAGGCTGGCCTGGGGCTAGATGAGGCAGATAAAGGTGCCGAGGGCAGAATTTCAGGAGGCGCTGTCCCCCAGTGCAAGGTGGCCGCGGAAGGCAAGTGCCTCCTTAAATCTTGCATCCTGTGTGCCTCGCTTGCCTCTCCCTTGTGCTGGCTCTGCCCATGGGTCGGACCTGGGTGGACCTGGTTGATCTCAATGCAGGGTACAGAGAATCCTTAGCCCCTGTGTGTGCTCTGGCTCAGAGCACAGTCTGTGAGCACCTTCTCCGATGGTCCTCAAGTCTGTACTGCATGGTGCGCTATGCCTGTGCCCCAGCTCAAAGGCCCTCTGCATTCCCTCTGCGGAGTCATCCGACCACGAGGTGGGACGAAGAGAAACATGGAATGGAACATGATGGAGGGAGAATTCTACTCTACTCGAGCTGGATAGGTATGCCCAGAGGGGCTGTACTTCCACAGGGAAACCACAGTGCTGGGTCCTGGGAAGGCACCTGGCAAATGGCTGATCAACAGACACGTGTGGAAAGGATGCCGAACTGGGATAGAGAGCCGGAAAGTGAAAATTCAAGTAGCAGGGCAGGAAGGTACTTTTTTTACCTATCAGATGGCCAGAAACTAAAATGATAGATAATATCACTAACTGGGACTCGAATGAGTGTTCTCTCTCCTCCCAGCACCATTGGTACCACTGACTGATACCTGGGAAAGCAGGGAGGGCAGCAGCAGGAGCATCACCAGTGTGTTTTAGGAGGAAAAAGAAAGTGAGTTCCCGTCTCTTTGGTTCATGATGGCCACGGACCTAGTCGGAGGCAGACACAGAGCCAGTAACTTCCCCGTCTGCCCTACTTAAAGTCATCTCTCATTTGCCTCTGAGGTTCCCTGGAGGAGCTCAAGGGAGCAGTTGCTGAGGCTGGCCTTTCAGAGTGGCAGAGATAGGGCTACCAGCCTTTGAACCTATTCAAATGAGCACTCTGTTCTCCTTGATCCCAAACCGGGTTTCGAGGAAGCCCTGGGAACCTCTGGAAACACATCTGGAGTGGAGATGGAGGAAGTCAGCCTGAAACAGCCTGCTGCTGGCCTAACCTGTTACTAACTGATAGAAGCGTAGCCCCTGGGTGCTACGTGGGCTTCACCTCACTCCATTATCTGACAGCCTTCAGTGTTTCAGTCCCTGTTCCTTATCCCCTATTTCCCCAATCCAAACACTCTTAGAGCCAAAAGATTTTTATGATTCACTTGGTGGCAAGTCCTGGACTAAGGTGATATGAAGTTATTTATGGTTTATCCCATTTATGCGGCTTTCCAGGTGGCTCAGTGGTAAAGAATCTGCCTGCCAATGCAGGAGACACAGGAGACCTGGGTTGGTCTCTTCCCAACCCAGAGACCCTGGAGGAGGACATGCAACCTTCTCTAGGATTTTTTCCTGGAGAATCCCATGGACAGAGGAGCCTGGCGGGCTACAGTCCATGAGGTCGCAAAGAGTTGGACATGACTGAGTGACTGAGCATGCATCCCATTTACAGTAGATGTTTATATGTTTCCCTATAGGTACATTAAAGTGTTTGATTACGGGGTATTCCCCAGAACCCATTGGATATTATATAATATACTGTTATGGACCCTCTAACTTTTCTAAAGTCTAAACATTTTTGAATATTTAAACATCTGGCCCTAAGATAAACTATAGTGAGCCTGTTGGTTTTTTCCCCCCATTTTACGTATAAGGAAAACTAAGGTTCTGGGAAGACTAAGTTGTCTTGCCTGATGCCACAAAACCACTAAGGGATGGGCTGACTTGAACCCAGGGCTCTCTGACAGCCCATCCTTCATACTCCACCACTAGGAACAGGCCTTGAACTTCTTAAGTGCACATGAATGCAGAGGTTGGAATGACTGTTCACTAATTGTAGTGTGGACAGCCTTTTGAATCCTCTCATTCTGAGGGGAATTAGGGAGCACTACTCGGATTCTGAACCCTGCACCAGCCCAGTCCTTTATTGGATTTGGCACTTGAAATCTTTGTAGAGCCCTCTCAGTTATTTTTATAATAAACTTCAAAAAGCTTTCTGTGCTTTGGATATTTATTGTTTCTGGACAGAGTGGCAACTGGAGATTTATCCCCAGAAAGCCTGGAGTTTAGTAAAGCCTTTTGTACTGCAAATGTGTCCATGTGACTGAAATAGAATAAACTCTTGGGGGTTTCTCTGCATTGTCCCCCTCCACATCATTCGTTCCTCCCTCCAAACCCTTGCTTTATCCTGAGCCCTTGCCAGCCCTTCCCTCTGATCCCATTCACAGCCAGCAATTAATTCATTTGACAAACATTTATTGAGTCCCTGTTGCTGCTGACAGTGTGGTTGAAGAGGTTTTATGGCTTATTAGAAGCACACTGTTCTGACAAACAAAGATTGAGGTCCTGGTGCTCTAAGAGTTTGGAGGAAGTCCTTCCCTGCTCTGGATCTCAACTTAACTATGTGTGAAGTAAGGAAACAGAAGAGAGGATGCAAAAACCAACCAACCAAGCAACTAACCAACTGCACAAAAAGCCATCCATCGCAAGGTATCAGAACATCATACTAGTAGGATTCAACAGTAAAGGAATACAGATCTTGGCATGGTCTGACCAAGCGCTCTTAATTCAGCCCTCTGCTGAGTATTCTTCTAATCTTCAGGGTGTCTGCCTTGTGATCACAAAGGGGTTGCCAGCAGCAACTGCAACCATACACTTCACAGCCAGGGAGAAAGAGGTGGGGATACTGAAGACATTAAGCGTGGCTAACAAACTGATTGCTTAGATCCAGGTTTGTTAGGATTGAACCTACGTTGGTTCCAGAGGGTCAGAGCCTCACCTAGAGAAGTTATCCAAAATGTTGACCATCACATCTGGAAAGAGGGTGCCACTTCCAAAAGTCTAGGATTTCCAGTTGATAGGCTTAAGTCTAAGTTCCCCAAACCAATCCCCATGACAAGGGGCTTAGAATCACCTGGGTTTGGAAGTCAGACCCCCACTGGAGCTGGGGTTGAGGTCAGCTGTGCTCCACAGCATGGTTCCAACATGAGGAGAAGAAATGAGTCTTCCCGCTTGCATGCAGGGTGACAACGACAGTGTCTTCTACCAGGTTCCTTCCTACTTGAACTCTCTTTGCTTCTAGGTTTCTACCCATGCACCCAGCATGGCAAAGGATAACTCCCATTTTTACTGATCCCTTGCATAGCTCTTTTAGGGTGATCTGAGGGCTGCTACCACGATTGAGGATTTTACCATCAGCTTCTAATCTTATGAGAAGGTCCCTCTGAATCTGCAGACAAGCTGAAGGGAAATCTAGGTATGGGGACTGTCGGTTTATGGTGTCAGCCTGGGCTGAGCAGGGAGAGCATCGCTGAGGACAAAAACATCTGTGTATCCGAAGATATCCCCTCTGCCTGCCACGAAGACAGTGCTGAAGACATGCGTGTTAATCATTTTTTTTTTCAAAATAAAAGGGTAATAAGTGGCTTGTTTTTAAAAACCTCAGAAAGCTATGTTCAAAATACTCTTTCCCATCTAACACCTTGAATTCCCAACTCCCACAGTGAAGTGCAGTCATCCACTTTTTCTGTGTATTCTCCCAGTCATGTTCTATACATATCCCCAAAGGTATAAACAGTATGCCTCTGTAAATACATAAAACAAAATCCTTCATCCTATATGTACAACATAGAAATTATAGTCTAAACACATCTTTGTTGAATAAGAGAATGCCCAAAATCAAAAAGGGAGCTCTGACTGTGAGAATCTCAAAAGGGATGGCGTTGACTTTTACCTACACCATGCACAATGATCAGGCAGAAAATAGAGCCCCCATCAGTTATGTTCAACAGAGTTGTTTCTTTCAATGTTGGAGTATAGTTGATTTGCAGATTTGTATTACTTTCAGGTGTACAGCAAAGTTACTCCATTATATGTATATCTATTCTTTTCCAGATTCTTTCCCCATGAATGTTACTACAGTGTATTGGGCAGAGTTCCCAGTGTTCTACAGTAGGTGCTTGTTGATTATCTATTTTGTGTATGTAGTGTGCATATGTTAATCCCAACCTCCTAATTTATTCCTCCTCTTCCATCTTTCCCCTTTGGTAGCCACACATCTGTTATCTAAGTTCATGCGTCTGTTTCTGTTTTGTAAATAAGTTCACTTGTATCCTTTTTTAGATTCCACATGTGGTATCATGCTATTTGTCTTTCTCTGATTTACTTCTCTTAATAGGATAATCTCTAGGTTCATCTATGTTGCTACAAATGGCATTATTTCATCCTTTTTACAGCTAAGTAATATTCCACTGTGCATATGCCCCGCATCTCCTTTATTCATCTGTCAGTAGACATTTAGGTTATTTCCATATGAATAGTGCTGCTCTGAAAATTTGGGTGCATGTACCTTCTTGAATTATAGCTTTTCCCCAACTATACATCCAGGAGTGGGATTGCAGCATCATATGGTAGTTCTGTTTTTAGTTGTTTAAGGAACCTCCATACTGTTTCCACAGTGGCTGAACCAATTTACAGAGTTACACAGTAGGTTCTTGTTGATTATCTATTGTATATGTACTTTGTCGTGCGCATAACCTCATAATTTATCTGTCCCCCCTTCCCACCTTTCCCTTTTGGTAACCATAAGTTTGTTTTCAAAGTCTAACAGAGAGATTGTGGTGTAGGGAATTGATCAAAAAGAGTTGGCGGTCCCCAAAGGCAGAAAGTGGTCACTGGGAATGTACACAGATAACTGTGAAAGAGATGTGTGGGGGGAATAAAGAAAGAGATTGGGTTGTTAGCACCTGGAAACTTGGAGAAGAAACTCTGCAGAGCTGGGACCTCAGTCTCAAAGGATGGGGTGCTAGTTGACTGGTCTAATGTGTCTGAGGGGGTCATGCTGTGGCTGGTTCTGAGAAAGACAAAATGAGACGAGAAGAAATCAATGGTGGCTGCTGGTTTAAAATGAATGGCAACCAGGAATAGGAGAGATCCAGCCCCTCTGCCCTCGTCTTACCTCCCACTGTCCTCCCAGCAACGAGAGGAAGCCCATCAAGGAGCAAAGGTGAGCTGCGGTTTGCAGAGTTCCTTCTGCTGCATGCTAAAGTAAGGAAGAGACGGCTGGATTTGGAGCTGAGAGACAAGAGTGTAATGACCAGGGTACCTTGTTCGTGTTCATTTGGAGGCTTTGTACAAATTAGAGAAAAGGACTTGCTCTGGGTGGAATTGGTCCTGTGTCTGGGTGCATCAGAGAAGGCAATGGCACCCCACTCCAGCACTCTTGCCTGGAAAATCCCATGGACTGAGGAGCCTGGTAGGCTGCAGTCCATGGGGTCACACAGAGTCAGACACGACTGATGTGACTTAGCAGCAGCAGCAGCAGCAGGGTGCATGGTTTGGTGAGCAGAATTAGAATGAAGTGACTCTAAGAAGATGCAAGGCCTAAAAACATGGGCTGGATTTTGGCCCCCGTTGTCCTCTGGGCCAGGTACACCTGTATAGGACACAACCTGTGCGGCCATGTCCAGCGGCCCCACCCCCATCCCATTATACACACAGGGCATCGTGTTACTCACAGACATCACACGCTTGAACACAGGTGCAGGCGCAGATGAGGACACATTTTTCACAAACACAGTCACACGTGTGGCTACAGAAGTACATGTGGAGACAATTTGCTCTCACCACAGAAGATGCTGTCGGTGCTGTTTTCTTCATATTCCCCACCCTCCTCGGGGCCCAGGGGTTTTGGATGGCTTATCAAGAGGCCTCTGTGGTCCCTGATGTGTCTTATAGCTCACTGGGTACCTGTCCCTTCTCAACATAGGAACCAGGGTCTCAATTATTACAAGAGTGCTTCTATAGATAAAGTCACAGAAAATACAACCATTTTCACAGCAAACCTAGGACAGGAAGCTGCTTCTGAGGGCCTGTGTGTTGGGAGTGGACCAAGCCGAGGGAGCTGGGAGTCTTAAGCTAGTAGGAATTAGACAAGGTTGAGAGGCTATTCCAGAATTCACAGCAGAGTTTTCAAGTGCATGGAATCCTAGAAATGATCGAGCGATAATGATGATAATAATAGCAGTCCTAGATGAGGTTTCCTGGAACCAGACTCTGAGGCAGGTTGTAGAGCCTGGAAGGTTATTCATGGGAGACACACAAAGAAAGAGATGGGGAGACCAATAGGGCAGCAGGGAAAGCTGACAGCAAGGCAGCTGCTGGGCCGGAGGCCCCAGTCGATCATCCAGGAGGCTCTCCAGTGGAGGTAAGAAGGCTGGGCCTTGTATCCACACATCAGCCAGTCACTGGCCGTGGGCCCCCTTCAGAGGTGGTGTAACCTTGGGAGGGCAGTTTGCTGTGGTCTAAGGCAGGTTCTAATGAGGGATGAGCTATGTGCTTCTGGTCAGCTGGAGGACTGGTACACTGGCTCTGAAGAGGGGATCTGGGCAGAGCTCCATGGCGTCCATCACCATAGGGATGAGATGACAATAGTCAGCCTGTTGATCACCTACACCAAGTCTCTAAACCTCCCTGCGTCTTTCCATCCCAGTAAGGAGCACTGACATCCAACCTCACTGTTCAGGACAGAATCATAGGAGTTGTCCTTGATCTTCCGCTTCCCTCCTCACAGCCTCCCCATCGGCAGAAGGATTTATTGGCTACACTCCCAACACACATCCTGAATCTACTGCATTCCCTCCTCTCCCATCACAACGTTTTAAGCTGTCACATCTTCCCTGGTCAACTGTCGTCACTTCCCAACAGACCTTTCTGTTCCCACCCCGGTAGCCCTGCCATCCATTCTCCACATCACAGCCAGAATGATCTCAAAATACCACTCTCCTAAGTAAAGCTCTTCAATTGCTTCTTATTGAACTTAAGTTTAAACTCTTTTCTGTGGGATGCAAAAGGCCACACAGTTGGTCCCTGTCTCCTTCCCAACCTCTGTTTTTCCCTCTGATGTATTACTGTGAATACAACCTCCATACTCCAGCTGCACTGGCTTTCTCTTAGTTCCCTGAACATGTCAAACTTGTTCTTTCCCCAGAGCCTTTGCAATAGCTGTAGCATCTACCTGGAATGATCTTCCCCAGAACCTGCCATGGCATGGTCTTATCATTCAAGCCTCAGGTCAAATGTCACCTCCTCATTAGGCCTCCCCTGGCCGCTGTAGTGAAGTTCTTACTGGAGACATCAGACCAGCTGAGTTTGAAGGGCAAGGCCCTCTTCTTACAGCCTGAGGGCTATCTGTACCCATCAAAGCTCCCTTTGTACCACACGACCTGGCGACCTGGCAGTGGGGTGTCTCCTTTGAAGGAACATTCTCACATGGTCTGTCTTCAGGATCCCATAGCTGTGTGGGTGCAACCCAGCTAAACTGAGTGTTGAGTAGGAGGCACTCAGGTAGGTATGTGACTTAGCCCCACTCTTCCAAGAGAGGCAGCTAGCAAGTGGAAAAGAGAAACTCCTTCACCGCTGAATGTTTAATTGCACCGGAAGCTGCCCAGTTCTTTGGTCCAATGCTGAAGGGAAATTTGGTTACTTGGTTTACAGGCAGGAACAGAGATGAGGTTGGAAACATTCTTAACATGTGTGTTTTCTTCTGTCATTAAAGGAAACAAAACAAGCTCTTGCAACGTCTGAAGGAAACCATCATCTAATTTATAAGTAGTTATTGGGTTCTGACTGTGCTTGAGACGTCAGGCTTGGGTGAGGCCCTGGACCCGATATGGTCCCTTTTGTTGTGGAGTTTATCTCGGAGTGGGGACGGGGCAACACTCACTGGGATGCCATGCTCCATCCCAACTGGGATGGGCTTCTCAAATGTGCAGGGCTCCTCTCAAGTAGACAGCAGGTTGGAGACCTGAAGCCAAGAGGCTGGGAAGGCAGTGAAGCTAAAGTCCAGGGAGGGGAGCTGGTGGGCTCCATGGGGCAAAGACCACGAGAAAAGACTTCCCCTAAGAGGTAGACTTGGAACCAGCTCCAGAAGGACCTTGGGCTCTACACATAATTTGCTGAAATAATGGGCCACTGAATCCAGCTTCCCAGCACAATTCTGCTTCTCTGTCTCCTCTCCTCTCCTCATCATTTCTCTCCCCAGCTGGGGAGAACTCAGGAATAACTTGCTGTGCCCCGGAGGCCACCCTACCTGGCTAGCATGTTACAGTCTCCAGCAACCATACTCCAAGGGTGTTGGAAGCACGTTGGCACCTTGGAACCTCTTCTTAGAAAAAGCAAACGCTTGGGGTTTGAACCCCCTCATGGATTCTTTTGGAAGGGGGCAGAAACCACCGCCCAGAGGGATGAAGGGATGAAGTGGAAAAACATGGGCTGGCTTCAAAGCAGAGCAGAGGGAGGCTGGGAACAGCTCTGTTTTGTGAACAAAGTCAGGCTAAAAGCACAGAGAAAGAGAGAGAGTGAAGGAGCTTGAGAGCAAGGCGGGGAGGGAGTCAGCTCTTGGTAATTTGAAGTTAATTTTGAATTGCCTTGAACATCACCATGCAGCATCCAGTTCTGCCTTTGATGGTCGAAAGAAACCAGCTGCTTTTATTCCTCTTCAGGACTTGTTTTGCCCCCAGCAGTGAAGCAAATTAGGCAAAGCAGCAGTAGAAGTTGCAGTTGGTGTAATTTCAGAGGAAAAGGTCAGGCTAATTGTTGGTTAGGAGCTAAGAGGGATGAGGCATGTTTCTCCTGCTTGCTCTGTCCTGCTCCCTATAACGTCTCACTGGCATCTTCAAAGACAGGCAACCACAGAGGCCTTCATGACTCACTGAGGCCCCTTGTCCTAACACTGGTATGCTTGCACTCTGCTAGGCATCTGGGGGGCCAGGAGGTGGGTGGCATGTGGTCTGCTGGCCCGATCAGGGTCTCCAGGAGCAGCAGAGCTTAGTGCCTGCACCAAACTGCCCTGTAATACTGCTCTCAGTTCACAATGTCAGAAGTGTGGAACCAGGGAATGGAGCCTGGTTTTCTCCTGTTGCCTCAAGTCTCATCATCAGCTCAGCAGTAAAAATTAATATCACGGAGGCTCCCTTGAAGGATGCACAATGCACGCTTGTCTCTGGCAGTCGAAAATGTACTTCTGTACCACATTTAAGCAGCCGTCTGGGAAGCTCACCTGTGCTGTTTGGGGCCCTTGTAGAGCTGTTTCCTATGAGCCGCAGGCTGGCGGGTTGCCAGCTGCCTGTGAGAAGGACTGGGGAGGGGCTTGACCCTGTGATGGATAGAAGATGGAAAAACTGTCATCGCAAAACAGCAAGTGGTTTCTCTCTTGACAGAGGTGCAGACGCGAATCTTTAGGGCCGACTTTTCCTTTGTGCTGATGAAATGAGCAGAACAGAACTTTGGGTCCATAAAGTGCTTTTTCTCCTGCTCTTTGGGGGGAAACCTGAGAAGGACCCTGAACATAGGTGTTGTTGATGGGATTGTGGGAGATGAACTTGTTGCCTAGGCCTGTGCCAGAGCTAGGGCTCTCCTTTTTCCTCTCTCCTCTTTCCTCCTTCCTTTCCTTGCTGTCCCCCCTCCTCACCCCTCCCCCTGGGCCACACACCGTAGTCCAGCAGTTTGACCACTGGATGCTGCTGACCCAGAAAGCAATTGTGTCCCCTTGGCTGCTTCCTGAGTAACGATTAGGGTGTAAAGGGTGGGTGTTCTTCAGATCCCTTTGGGAAATTCAGGATCCCGTCCCTGACCATTCCTGGGCACGGTGTGTCTTTCTTTCCCAGCAGCAGCCCCAGGGCAGCCAAAGGGGGACCTGGGGGATTCAAACTTAATGCCTGTTCGGCCACCTGGCTTCTCTTGTTGGGTTGCCCTGATCTTAGAGCATTAGCAAAGTGACCTCCTACCCTGGGCCGTGGGGGCCAAAGTGAGACCCATGACGGGTCTCTGTATGCTTTATGAAAATGCTCTTGTCAGTCTTGCCTCTGAACCTTCTGCACTAAAGGTATGAGTGTGAGCAGGAGATTATTGGGAAAGGGTGATGGTCTCCACGGATAGCATTGGAGTATGGCTAGCAACCCAACCCCTGGGAAGGGAATGTTTAGATTTGTACTCAGAGGTATGGGGGAGGGAGGGACTAATGAGATTAGCCTTTCAGAGCGGCCCTGAAGCTTCCCTCCCAAGAGAATGTCCTCATGCAGCCCTCCCACCCGGCACGCATTCTGCCTTCCCCGACCAGCCAGCTCTGACCATGATTTGGCCCCCACTTCTCTCAGGCTCATTGAAGAGTCTACAGGTACAGCAGGCAAGACTGCCACCCCTCCCCTGCAATACACGTCTGCCCCTCTGACATCTTCTCTCCCCCCATTCTCATGGCTGCTGCACAGTCATTCCATGGGGCAGGCGACTGTCACCCAGCTGGGGTGCACACAAACAGAGCAGGCTGCACTGGCTGTCCTCAGTTCCCCCCAAATTGAGGACTAGACTAGACTCACTCACTCACTCCAGCTGAACTGTGAATGCTATGGCTTACCACCCACTGAGGGGCTGGTGGAGGCACCATCAACCTGTATCCCCGATAGATGTGGGCTTCACTTAGGGCACCTCAACAATTGCAAAGAAGACCTTCTTTCTAGGGCCTCCGTATGCACCATGGGGTTGTGCTTCGTATGTGGAAATCAGACATTAATTAGTCTCACCGCTGGCCTGTCCTGCGGGAGTCACCACAGGAGACTAATGTCTAAGTAAACAGCACCAGTAGATCACTCACCCCTAGATGACTGCAGCGACCTGGGGTAGCTACCTGGACAGACAACCGACTCATCACTGTGTGTACCCTGTGGCTAGTTATCCCTGTAATGGGGGTCCTCTACGTAGAAAAGGTGGCACAAAATTTGCCCCCGATTTCAGCAGACCTCACCTCGCCCTGGAAGCATGCATGTCAGCCTCAGCTCACCAGTGTGGCCTGTTCTAGATCACAGCATTGCCCTGCACTGTTTCCTGGCAGGCCCAGGTGGAGCCTATGCAGCCCCTAAGACATCCTGCACTACTTGGGTCATTGCTTTGAATCAAGGAGAAAGGTCAGTACAGAAACATCAGGGAGACATCTATAGCTTTCCCTGATTTCTTATGGCTCTGCTCATATGACCAGTCTGGGGCCCTGGAGGGGCAGCGCGGGATTGCAGTTAATACTGTAGGTTTCTCTCATCTCACTGCTTGAAGTTCTGCTGGTAGTGGCCTTAATTAAATGCTGTATGAGACTCACTGAACACATTTGGTCCTATTCTGTCAGTCAAATTAATCAGAGTAGCTGGCAGAGTGGTGTACTCCAGGGGAAATTTTCCAGAAACTGAGACTTCAAACAAGGGGTGCCGATTGTTGGGAGACAATTCTCCATGGACTTTAGCATTTCTGCATGTTGGGTGAGCACAGGTCCCATCTGCCTTTATTCCAGACCATTTTTCCAAGAATGCCGTATAGCAGGGGTCCCCAACCTCTGAGATCTAATGCCTGATGATCTAAGCTGGAGCTGATGCAGTAATAACAGAAATAAAGAGCCTGATAAATGTAAAGTGCTTGAATCATCCCCAAACCACCCCCAACCCCCGCTGGTCTGTGGAAGAATTGACTTCCATGAAACTGGTCCCTGGTGCCAAAAAAGTTGGGGACTGCTGCTATAGCAGTCTTGGAGGACAATGTTCCCTTCAGGAGCAGATAGCAGACAGCCTCACTGTTCCTTATAAAAGATTCTCCTTCCTTAAGATGGGGGTTTCTCTCTCGTAACGCAACCCACTGTGGGTGGGTGCAGGCATCCTCTGGTCCCTTTCATGTTGCCTTATGGGATTTGGGGCTTGGAGAAAACCGAGGCAAGAGAATGCTGCCATTTTGACTCTAGCTATTTCTGTGAGGAATGACGTCCTCTGTCTCTGACCCAGGAGCCTCTGCTTCTCTGCCAACTGCCATGAGAGGAGGGCGAGCTGACCCATTAGCTTGTAAGCATGGACAGTCTTGGGGACCTCCCAGTTCTCAACCGCCATGTCTGGCCTGGACCACTTTTGAGCATCATGGGAGGATGAAAGTTGGAGAGGTTGCTGCTCTAGTCCGTGGCAGCTGTGCTGCCTGCTGTGTGTGTGCGTCACTTCCAGCACTCTCCTTTGTCCAGCCCACAGAGGCAACTCTCCATCCAGACCAGGAAAGCTGCCTGGAGAAGTCTGGGAGGGGCTTCTGCAGCCAAACCACGTGGGTCCCTACCATGATGCTCCACACAGCACAGCCTCTGTTTCCCATCTGCCAAGCAGGGATGATGGCAGCACCTGCTTCAGAGGGATTTGGTGGGGATGCACCAGGCAGGCTCAGCCCCAGGAAGCCCTGATGAAGGTACCACTCATTTCTGCTGTTACTGTTGCTCTCACAGATAACATTTATTGCCTCGACCTCCACTCATTCTTTGTAAAGCTTGCCTCTCTCTCTTAACAGCCTGTCTGCAATCCGAGTTTCTTGTTTCTACACCAAAATTGGCCAATTTACATGGCGCCCCTCACCACAGTCACTGAATGTGCCTCTCATCTAATTAGACTAATTTCAATTTCCTGGATTTAATTACTTTTAATTTAATTAATGTAGAATGCAGTACACAGGGTGATTAATTAGGAAACTCTACCGAGGGACTGGGAAGGTGTACCGCAGCATGCAAGTGTTTAAATATTATTGTGCTCATGTCCACCCGTTGCGGCTTCACACCAGAGGCTGCCGCGGCCCTGGGAGGGTTGGAGCTGAGACAGCCCAGGGAAGGGGGCGAGCGGAGCTGGGATTCTAATGGAAGTCAGTTGGCACCAGTGAGTGCCCTGTCATTTCATGGCTTTCAGCGACAACTAGTGACTTTTACAAAATCTATTTATCTTTGGCTACACTGGGTTTTCGTGGCTGTATGCAGGCTTCCTCTAGTTTTGGGAGCGGTGGCTTCTCTTGTTGTGGCGCATGGGCGCTGGAGCGCAGGCTCAGTAGGTGGGGCCCCCAGCCTCAGCTGCCCCGCAGCATGAGGAATCTTCCCAGACCAGGGATCGAACCTGTGTCCCCTGCATTGGCAGGTGGATTCTTGACCACTGGACCACCAGGGAAGTCCCAAACTGGTGACTCTTAGGGGAAGCAAAGGAAAGACAGCTGATTCCAGTGAACTAAGTTTGAACTGAGGTAGGAATCCTGTGGGGTGAGGACGGACTTTGTTCCTTCAGAGAATACAGTTCACTGTTTTTCACGCACTTAATAAATAAGCAAATCATAGGCTCCCACTGAGCTCTCACACACTGCAAATTTTTTCTGCACTCATGTATTGAATATCTGGAATAATATTAATGTTAACAAACGCATATGTAGTGCTACATGCCAGGAACTCTTTTAAGTGCTTTTATATTGATTAGCTCATCATGGTCCTGGGAATTAAGTACCAAGCATGTGTGCATGCTCAGTCGCTGAGTTGTGTCAGACTCTGCGACCCCACCAGGCTCCTCTGTCCGTGGAATTTTCCAGGAAAGGATACTGGAGTTGGTTGCCACTTTCTCCTCCAAGGGATCTTCCCCAGATCAAACCCGAATCTCCTGCATGAGCAGGTGGGTTCTTCACATGGCAGGGCCCTGAGATATACCAAATATGGACTCAGAACCAGGCAAGGCAAAGTGAGTTGTCAAAGGAAACCCAGAAGAATGCCTCATAAAAGTTGATTCAAACTACCGTGAAATGCAACCCTCTCTCTGAGGCTACCAGTGTGTTTATCCAGCCATACTCTTTTCCTCCTAAATACTTTACTTGTTTCACTACGTTCCATCTCTATGTGGAAATTTACTTCTACAGAGCTGAGGGGCCAGGGCCTTGTCACGGACCACTGGCTTAAGTGGCTAGGATTTAGCATACTAACTGCTGTTGCCTGACCTCAATCTCTGGCCTGGAATTGAAGTCCTGACTTCAAGCTGCTGCAGACCGAGGCCACCCGAGATCAGTGAGACTCTGTTGCTCTCATAGCTGGGCCCCAGATTCTGTGGTTCAGGAGGGCATGGGCTGTGTGCCAGCTGTGTAACCGAGGTGGTGGGGCAATGCCACCAAGAGGCGGCACCTGGGCCATCTTTGGAACTACATCAGCATGCCGATGCTTGTGTGTAGGTAAATAAACACGCCACCCCACCTCATCTGCACACACGCCTGTTCTGAGCCCTTCAGAGGTCATAGAAAGGTCAGGAAGAAATGTGAACCAGGGCAGCCAGAGACTAGGTCTCTCTTGAACTTGGAGGGCTTGTTTAAGACTGAGCCAAAGCCCCTCTTAGAACCCTCCTCCCTTGATTTAACAAAGGTGGGGAGAGTCCCGTCTTGCGGTTTTGAGGGGGGATTCCATTTCTATTAAGATCGCTGCTCGCCCCATAAGATTAACTCGCAGTCACCTCCATGAAAGCTGATCTGAGTGGAAAATCAAGTTAGAAAATTCCGCCTTCCCTTTCGCTCACACCTCAGCAGATTAAGGGAAGGCCTGATGCTGAGTTATGGGGATTTATGGGAATGTGCAGTTGCTGGCTGTTAAGCGCTCACTCTTCGGGATGTTGGCACCCTCGCTTCCTATAAATCGTTGCTGGTATTTCTTAGCCTTTCCTTGCCAGCAACGCGGAGGCCTGCAACACCTTTTCCGTGCAGTAGCCTGTGAAAATATTGAAGTCGGGCCCAGAAAAACACCAGCCTAGAAAGGGGAAACTTTGATGTTTGCTAGTTATTTTCAGACAACCCTTGCCAAATCTTAATTTTTCTAGTTTACAAGTAAGGGATTCTGACCATCTGTCTGCTGTCAACCGATGTTTGTTTGGAAGAAGATTTTATTTTTTTTCCTCCCAATGTAGTACTCCTGTTCTTACAAGTAGTTTATTGGACTTCATAAATGTCAGCTTTTTGCAGGCATTTTGTAAGCAGCTTATGAGTTAGTGTTTAATCAAAATTGAGCAGTCAGTGTCTGCAATCAATCGGAAGTGAAAGTAACAATGAGATTGAAGCTTAAAATCCACCAAGACCGTGACTGATGCCTCTCAGACTATCTCTGGGATATCTAGGCTTGCATCTGAAGGTGTGGGGTGAGTAGGGTGATTGATGGAGGAAACACACACATTTTGGGTACCTATCATGTGTTATTTTTTGATTGTGTCAGTTACTGGTTGCCAAAATAAGACAAACCATCCCAAACTCAGAGCCTTAAAACAAAAATTTTTCAGCTCCTTGACTTAACGAGTCAGCTGGGAGCTCCTTCTAGCCTTGGCTGAACTCTCTAAAGGTCCAGGAATGGGTCCCTGTTGGTTGATCTTGACCCCATCTGGGACAACTGGGGCGACTCTGGCAATAACTGGCCTGTGTTTCTTATCCTCTACCAGGTTGGCTCAGGCATATTCTCGTGGTGGTAGCAGAGTGCAGAATCATGCAAACTCCATCATTCAGGTGCTTTCCCAAACTTCTGCTTGCTTTCCATTGCAAACACCCCATTAGCCAAAGCAAGTGACATGGCCTAACTCCATCAAAGAGGGGAATAGACTCCACCTCTTTATGGTGAAGGAATTATAAACTCAGAAGCATAGACCATGGACACAGGGACAGGTAAAGAATTAGAGCCCATAAAGGTAATCAGCCTACCACAGTGATGCTGGGAATCCCACGAGGAGGTAATTGTGATAACGCCAACATCCAGATGCAGAAAGAGAAATTCAGAGATGAAGTCATTTGCCTAAGGTGTCTCTGCAGTTAGCAGTTAAGTTGGAAGTCTTTATTAGCTTAGCTTCTGATTTACTTTTGGCTCCCTGACTCTTTTTTTCCTGGGAATAGGTAAAGTAAGCACAGTGGGAGATTCTTAGAAATTATTGATCCACCTCCTCATTTTGCAGATGGCATAATTGAAACCCTGTTTGGGGAGTGGTCTCAAGGCTTCACAGCAGAGCAGCGAGACATGAGAAGGCTGGGGCTCTCAGGAGGTGCTCTTTCAGTAACACCCATGCCCCTCCAGTCCCTTGTGGGACCTTATTCTGCAGGAAGCCTGCTGAGAATTCCAGGCCCTCTCCACTAGCCATGAAAACAGTACCTCCCCAGCAGGCTCTGCAGCATGGCTTTGTCATGGATGGCAGCCTCAAGAGAATACTACTACTCTTTAAGGGATTCCCAGGTGCTGAAACCTTTGCTAGGTTTGCTAGAGAGGAATGTTAAATGCTGAAGGCCTTTCATGACATCATTACTAAATTCCTTCCTTGGTCGGTGGTGTGGACTGAATTGTATCCCTCCGAATGTGTATGTTAAAACTCTAACCCCTAGTTGACGCCATCTGGAGACAGGGTCTTTAGGAGGTAATTTAAGGTTACATGAGGTTAGGGTGGGGCCCTAATCCAATAGGACTATGGCCCCATAGAAAGATAAAGCTCTCTCCCTTCCCATATACACACCGAGGAAAGGCCATATGACATACAGGGAGAAGGCAGTCATCTGTAAACCTGACCACAACAGCACCTCCAGAAGATACCATTTTGTTGTCTGAAAAATTTTGTCTATGGTATTTTGCTATGGCAGCCTGACCTGCTTATTCAGTTGGGGAATCAGATCATTAGATGGTTGTTCATGCATTTGCTTAGGTGTTTAACCAACATTTACTGAGCATATACTATGGGTAAACTTTCCATATTCCACTGGGTAGGAGCCTGGGACTCCTCCTGGAGGGGTGTTCTGAAGGCAGGGACAGCCTTTCATGCTGCCCACATTGGTTCCCCGTCCATTATGTAGGCAGCCAGCCTTTCATGTGTAGGGTTTCCTTCCAAGGTAACAGGATGAAGGGCCCAGAGGAGGAGGAGGCAGAATCGCCTGGCTGATTGTCCCAGCAGCTCTCCACCTGGCTCCCAGAGGGGTCAGGGGCTGTTGAGGGGTGTTTGCTGTACCACTTGTAACTCCCCTGCAAAGTGTCCCAAGAAGTCACATGGACAGTGACATCCTAAAGACTTCAGAATCCTGAAATCCAATGTCTGGTTAAATGATCCTAACATCTTAGCTCTATTTTCCCTTGTTCTTCTATTCCCACAGGAGCATCATGAAAATGTTCTCCAGCATCTGGAAGGGCATTTTTGGCCAAGATCTGTGAGCACGGATTGGCTGGACCAGGTGGGAAGGGTAGCAACTGGAATGGATACAGGAAAAGGAGAGGTTGTTCTGTTTCTCCTCTGCTACCTACTTCCTGCCTCTAACAGACCAGCTTCATGTTATGAGGGTTGGTAAAAACCATCAGGAAGAGGTACATCCCTGGTGGTCAGTGATTAAGAATCTGCCTGCCAATGGCAGAGCATGTGGGCTCGATCCCTGGTCTGGGAAGATTCCATATGCCCCGGGGCAACTCAGTCCATGCACCGCAACTGCTGAGCCTACCTGCTGTAAGTACTGAAGCCCCTGTGTCCAGTCTGTGCTCCGCAACAAGAGATGGTACGGCGATGAGAAGCCTGTGCACAGCAACTAGAGAGCGGACCCTGCTCACAGCAATGGAGAGGCAACACAGCAATAAATCAATCAACAAAAACTATGTTTAGAAAACCCTCAGGAGGAAAGCGAAGGTCATGAGAGACACTGAGGTACTCCTAAGAATTGATTTCCTGGCTTCTCCCTTCCCCTCTTCCCTCTTGCTGACCCCCCTTAGCTCCCCTGAGTTGCCCTCCATCCCCTTGTCTTCTCCATCCTGACTTCTTTAGGCAGCATCGTGCCGAGGAAAGAGCCAGCCTGCCCTCAGTTAAACTCCACTCAATGTCTGTTTATCCTTGACGGTCAGTAAACACCCCTGAATCTCAGTTTCCTGCTCTGTAACAGGAAAGACCTGGATTTTTCTGAGGTTGCTATAAAAACCACACAGTCACACCCAAGAGAATGTCATACTCACGGACATTCAATTAATATCCTTTCATCATCCTCCTGCTCCCTACTCCTGTTGACCTGAACCTTCATGGTACTTTCCTTTCCCTTCAATAATTTAACGTTAATGGTTTATTAAACAGAGGCTTCCTAATGGGCTGTTATTGACCTGGCCAAGAACAGACCTTCCCCTGTGGGGTTTTCAGGCCCCCGAAAGAAGAGCAGCTGATGGGGAAGGCGGGGGAGGCTGACGGTGATGGCATCCTCTTTCCAGGAGGGAGAGTTGGATCCTTCAGGCCTGGGAAAACTCCTGAAATATCAGTTTTTGCTAAATAAGGCTCATATTTCCTTTCCTATATGGTTTATGTGGAAATTGAAACAAATTACATGAAACTTTCAGCTCCTCACCCCTTCCTGCTCTGCACCTAAGACTCAGGCCAGCTTCCAATTTGGGGGAGGGGGTAAGTTACCCACCTGGTCTATTTGTAGTACCCAGGTGTTTCCCCAGAATTGGTTGTATTGCTTGAAGCATCACCATTATAAATTCATTCCTTTGGATCCTTATGGGCAATCTCACCTCCGAGAAGTCTTGTGCTAAAAAGGCAGACCCTTGGGATTCCAGCCGCTGTTTCTGGCTCTCATACTGCAAAGTGTCACTGTGTGACTTTGGATAAGTCACTTCCCATCTCTGGGCTTCTGTGTTCTCCAGTGCAAAATTAAGGGCTTCGGTTGTATGGAATCTAGGATTTTGATTAGCTCAAAAATTTAACTGTGAGGTTCCTAGCAGTGTTCCAAGAGATGGGACTCCAGATGGGTAGGTTTGGAGAGGGTATGTTGAAAGGGCAGGACCAAGGGATATGGGGTGGGTCAGGCAGAGGTGGTCTGCTTGGTATGGAGCCTGTACCCACTCAAGCCTGTTAAACCTGATGGTTCAAATCGAGGCCCACTCATGGACTGACTGATAAGTGATTCATTCATTCTCTTCATAAGATTTTCTTTGAGCCTTCCAGCCCAAATGCTCTCTCCCTCCCGTGATCTTCAGTAGCCCTTAATTACAGCCTGACTGCTACCTCTTTTGATGTCTCCTCCACTATCCCTTACTGGCCCTGGCTGTCCCCTGATGGCCTTACATGTACTGTTCCATGCCCTCTGTGCCTTCACACTGGAAGGCCTTCCTTTCCATCTCTACCTCCCAAAGTCCTGACCATTACTTAAGGGCCAGCTCAGAAACCACCTCCTCCAGAAAGTCTTCCCAGGCATCTAATTCAAAACTCTCCCTGTGCTCCCTCTATTCTTATTTAATGTCCTTCAGTGTCTACCCATTGACATAAGACAAGGCCAAGCCCCTGTCTTATCTCCCCAGCCTCAACTCTCATCTTTGCCCTCCCCACCCACCAGCCAGCTGGAGGTCGGCCCAGCGTCTCTTACTCCCATGCATGTCTGAAGCTGCTTCTCCCTCCTGGGAAACCTGATCCCCACCCTGTCCCCACAGTGAGGACACTTAAGGACTCTAAAACTCTGCTCATATCCCCTGTACTGATGAAAATTTCTGAACTCATTTTTTGGTCTGTATTCTTTGCTTTGTGAAGTGAAGTGAAAGTCGCTCAGCCATGTCCGACTCTTTGCAACCCCATGGACTGTAGCCCACCAGGCTCCTCTGTCCGTGGAATTCTCCAGGCAAGCATACTGGAGTGGGTGGCCATTCCCTTCTCCAGGGATTGATCCCAGGTCTTCCACATTGCCATGAGCCAGATTTATGCATGAGTCTGATGACCTTGGGTTGTTTGTCTTTGAGTGCATAGTGCCTTGCATAGGGCCTGGCACATAGCAGGTGCTCAACAAATGTGACATTGAAGAGAATTTTCCCATGTGTCCTTCACAGAATCTGGCAGCAGCTGGGGCCCCAGGTAGGTGTGTTGACAGGATCCTTGACTCAAAGCTTTGTTTGTAGCAGCTCTGGGGTTTTGGATGGGGCCTTGGAGCTGGCAGAGCTGAGAATACAACTCCAGTGGTGAGGGTATGAGTGTGTGCAAGAGGGGGGCATGTGGGCATGCCTGCTGGGGTCTTGGTGGTCTACCGTGCACGAGGGAAGCTTTAGCTTCCAGGATCTCTAGCCTCTACCCTGACATCCTCTCCTCCTGGGCACCCGACCGTCAGCCTACCACTCCAATCAAGGCCAGAGCTGCTCGTGGGGGGCTCTCTGAAGTCATGTAAGGAGACGGTGTTCTGTAGGAGACTGGGCACAACCTTGAGGCTGCACAGGCCTTAGCTGGCTAGCCTTGAGAAGGCCCCTGATGTGAGCATCCTCTGGGGTACTCACTCACGCAGGGCTGCCCCTAAAGACCCCATGTGGAGATCTGGTTTAATCTTTGCAACCACCTTTGTTTGCAGAGGGGAAGCTGAGGCATGGGGAGGTTAAGTTACTTACCTTAGACCAAAATGTAGCTGCATGGAGAGTAGGGGCGATAAAGCTGCACAGCCTTAATTCACAGCCCAGGCCTGCGGCATGGCGTCTGCTCCCTGGGATACCATGATGTCTCCTTGAGGGTATTGAACTTGTGTAAATAAATGACATTTCTGACCTGCCTGGAACAGAGCAGGCATGCAACCAGTGGAGGTTGATGCTATTGATGTCTAATTTGACCCTCTCATTTTAAAAGCGAGGAAACTGGGTTACAGTGTGTGTGAGTGACTTGATAGCCAGATTGTGAACTGGGGGGACTCAAAATCAGGTCTCCTGATGGCCAGTGGCATTTTTCATTATGCTGTGCCCTGGAAAGGTGGGGTAAAAATTAGAATGAAAGAGAACCTAACGTTTTGGAGAAATAAGGCAGAGAGGGAGGTGGGCCGGGAGGGTGGTTGAAGATTTAGGAAGAGCTGTGTGTATGTGCATGCTCAGTCACCTCAGTCATGTCTGACTCTTTGTGACCCTGTGGACTGTAGCCCGCCAGGCTCCTCTGTCCATGGGATTCTCCAGGCAAGAATATTGGAGTGGGTTGCCATAGCCTCCTCCAGCAGATCTTCCTCACCCAGGGATCGAACCCATCTCTTACATCTCCTGCATGGGCAGCTGGATTCTTTACCACTAGCACCACCTGGGAAGCTCTTGAGGGTCCTATGCTAGTGACAGGAAATGCCTCAGAGATCTTAGGTTTTATTTTCAAAACATGCAGACTTTGCCTTCTTTCCCACAGTGTATCCACCTGTGGAAATGGAATGAATGAATACAGCTACATCATGAATACCTGGCTGACCAGCCTAGATGGGAGCGTGTCAAGGGGCTCTATCTTTGAGCACATCTTGTTCAACACTTTTACCAGTGGCTATGCTGGAATTACAGCTATAGGGAGAGGATGAACATTTATTGTGAATCTTTTAAGTATCAACAAGCTCTGTAAGTATTTTACATAGATTATTTACTCCCCATAACATTTCGGTAAGAAAGGTCGAATTACTCCTTTATAGACCAGGAGAGGGTGAGTCCTATAGCCATTGATGTACTAAGATCTGGGTCCCAGATGGGTCTGACTCCAAAGGCTGGGGCACTGAGTCACCCACGGGGCTGAACTGCCTTGTGACTAGGGGCTTGTGAGAAGGTGGAAGGGGTGGGCAATACAGGGAAGGTGAGAGGCAGGACCCAAAAAGGCCTCAATAGGGCTGAAATGAACACTGGGCTACGCTGAGTGCCTACCAAGCTTAACAGCCTGAGACCTCTGTTCACACTGGGGTTCAGAATACCCACCGGACACATACAGGATGTGGGATACCTGGGTCAACAGCACAAGTGAAAGATGTTGGGTTTTTAGTTGACAGGAAGTCTTTATGAGTCAACAGTGGGAGGTGGCAGCCTGCAAAGCTAATGTCACTGTAGCTGCAGCAAGTGGAGGGCAATGAACGGGGAGGGAGGAGAGACTCTTAAATCAGGGTGCATGCAGGAAATGCAGTCCTGGAAACCTCAGTGGGAAAGGGGCACCGACTATCTGCTGGTGGCTGGGGTGGGAGGGGGCTGTTGGCTATTGCTGCATCCCTCTCATCCTTTGTCCAAAGTGTGCTAATAATATATTTCTGAGCAAGTATAACCCCTTCTTCATTTTTCTGCATTTGCCTTACCTGACTTGGGAATAAGCTACTTCCTATGTTTTTATGCTTAAATTAATGTACCCTGAGTAAATGCAGGGATTCCTTGTGACCGAGTCTCTACACTGTCACATTCAAAGAAGCACAGTCCAGCAAGGAAATGAAAGGAAGAGATTTCAGCCTTTCACACAGATCTCTCAAAGACATGAAAAAAGGATGAGGCCTCCTTTTGCTTCTCTAATTACCTTGGGCTTCAAATCTCTAGAACCTTGCACTTTACCAAAGCATCCCAAATCCTCTTGACATCAATCCACCCAACAGGCCACCTTTCCTTTGTCCTTCCACATCTCCCTTGTATATACTAGATGGACTTAACCTCTGTGTCTCCTTTTGCTAGTCCCTCCGTCTCCCTTCCTCTTCATTCTTTGTTGGTTTTCTTTCCATTCTGTTGCTGACCCCAATTTCTCACCACAAACAAGGGCTCCAGAACTGATTCAAAAAATTTTTCTAAGTCTCAGAGATGGCTTCATCTGGAAACATTACAAGAACCAAAGGTGCATTTGCTAGTGTACATTCAGACTTAAGGTGAGATTTCAGATGAATCAGATTGAATCTCTGGGATCCTCCTTCTGTACTTTCCAG
The DNA here is from genome assembly GCF_027580195.1 of Bos mutus. Lineage (NCBI taxonomy): Eukaryota > Metazoa > Chordata > Mammalia > Artiodactyla > Bovidae > Bos > Bos mutus. The sequence goes on from NC_091626.1 coordinate 16,133,156, forward strand.
TGATATTGTCACTGGGTCTCTGTAGTAGGTAGTACCCAACCTGAGCATTTTTGACATGTGCTTCAGATCAGTGAAAGGGCTTACATAATTTAGACTCGTCTGAGATGGTTGGAGTAGGTTCTCAGAGTAAAATGCCTCCACAGAACCCAAAGACAGCATCAGAATGACTAAACCTCATAAGATTCTAAAAACAAGCAAACAATAGAACAAATCAAGCTACTCCCCCCATCCCCAGCTCAGTCTCTCCAGTGCTGTCTGTCCATCCCTATTCTCCCAGGATCTGGGATGGCCAAGCTCAAACTCTTCTTAGGGGGCTGGATGAGAAGCAGAGCAGGCAAGAACTACATTTTTAATGGGAGAAGTAGCAATGGGAGGTGGTAGAGAGGCTGGGTACACTCTATGTCTGAAGCTTGTCCTCATTGCGTTAGCATATGGTCACCGTGGGTGGAAGAGCCTGGCCACCCATGCACATGAACCCACCACAGATTGCCATGTGATAGCTACTTGCATGAACAGCAGTCAGCAGAGGCCCTTCTTCACCCATAATGTCCCCCCTCCCGTCACCTTGTGTATTTCCTTCCCATTACACCTCACTGGGCTCCTTTTTTTTTTTTTTAGAGCTGACTCTCGTTTCTTTGATGGCATAACCTTCGATGTGCTGGCAGAGACAGCATTCACCCACACTACAGGGTTCTGCTGCCCTCCCCACAGCCCTCTCTGCAGCCAGGTGGGGGCCCTGTGGCTCCTGTTGACTGAGAGCCTGAGACCCAGGCAGTTAAGAGCTGGTATGCCTCCTCCTCATTCCCCCTTGGCTGTGCTGACTTTGGAAGCCCTCTGTTCCAGATGGCATGCAAAATGGGGACAATTCTCCCAACTCACATTGCACTTTACAGAAGCAAGAAATAAACTTGCATTGTATTAAGCCCCTGAGAGCTCAATGCTGTTACTGCAGCATGGTCCAGCCTAGCCCCGTGAATACCCAGAACATCAGAATGAACGGAGTGATTGCCACTCTTGAGGTCTGTCATGTAGCTGAAACAAGAAGCTGTCTCTGGAGCCCCCCAGGGCAGCTGATTAACACTTTTTCTTACTGTCATCACCCAGCACAGATGGCGCTTCCTGTTTGGTAACACCTCACATGGGCTCCTCGTCCCCCACCGACTCTGCCAGTCACCATCCCACACAGTCAAGCATGCACAGGATTACAGGTTTGTCAAGAACACATCCTCATGTCTGCCAAGGAGTGCCTGTTGGAGGAAGAATTCGAATAGAGGATGTTAGGAGGTGAAATGGACTGCCTTGGGGGTGGTAAACTTGCCTCTGATGTGAGCAAGTGGAAGTTCTGTGTCCATTGGGTTTGATGAGAGGGGAGCATGAAGAGGGGGTGTCAGCCCTGAATGGGGAGGGGTTGGGTTTGGAGGCACAGGATGGACCAGATGACTTTCAAATCCCATCCAACTCTGAGAGTCCCCAACATAGAGTCTAATTCTTTTTTTATTTTTTCTAAAGGGGATGTATAGATATGTTTTGGACACTAAGAAAGTAAAAAACTTATGAAATCAGATAGCAATAGCCTGGCTTAACAAGCAAGTAAGTATCAGAACTCTGACATTATCCATTCTTAAAGATCGAGCCTCATGAGATCAGCATTCTCAACTCTAAGGTTGACAAACAGGGAGGGGTGAGTGGTCCCGAAGGCCGGTGAAGCATATCTGTAATCTACACGTCAGCTGCGAGGAAGGCCAAGCCGTGGGTGGAGTCGGAGCCTTGAGACAGACCAAAGCCATCGTGATAACAGCCCCATAATGGGGACACTGGTGTCTTATCATGCGCAAAGCATTTTCCCTGACATCCTGAGTGCTCACAGATGACTATCTCCGAGCTGATTATCCTGTACCATACATGATCGTATATCTGTGACTGTATTAGTGTAGCCTCAGGAGAAGAAGTGCTGCCATTTTCATTGTACAGATGGTCAGGGAGATTTTCAGAGATTTATCCCCCCCAAGATCATGTAGCAAATGAGGATGAGATGTCAGACTTGAACTCAGATCCTTTGACTCCAAGTGATGAATTTTAAAACAAAAGAGCACATCTATTCTGGGCACTAGAAGCTAGGGCTGAAATCAGTTCACACGCTCCTTGGTCCCTGAGGAGCTTTCACTTTCAGCCTGCACGCTTGTGTAGGGGGAGGTGTTACAGGGAGGGGAAAGCTCTGAACTGCTTCTAGGCAAGAGGGGTTTTCTGGGGAAAAGCCAGGGACCAGGGGATAGAATGATGGAGTGGAGGCCTCAACTCTTTGACCCACCTCAGCTTGCTCATCTGAAAATGGGAGGAAAGACATTGATATCCACCTTAAAGGATGTCTGTGAGGACCCAGTAGAGGATGGGATGAAAATGTTTGGACAACCCTATGAAAGCTGAAGCTCTCATTTCAAGTAACAATGCTTCAACTGCAAGTAACAGAACAGACAGCTCCAGGGGTTTTACCAGCCAAAGCTTTCTTTTTCTCATGAAATAAGAAGTTCCTGGTGAGTCGTATAGGGCAGGGCAGAAGGCAAATAATGCCATGGAGGGCGTGGCTTCTTTCTGTTTTTCTGTTCTAACTTCATCCTCATGCAGTTACCTTGTAAGCACAAGGTGGCTACTGCACCCCCAGGCCTCATGTTCAAGTTCCAAGCAGGAAAAAGAAGGGGAAGGAGAAAGAGTTGGTGCCTATAGTGGGAGTGTAAGCATTTTCTTAGAAATGCTATAACTCACTGGCCAAAACTGTAATCAAAAGGCCAGCTTCTATACACAGGAGCCTGGGGATGTGAGGATTTGTGGCCAGGCACACCATCACTCTGATCAAATCCAGGGTTTGAAAGGAAAAGGAGAAGCCAGAATCCATGATGGATGGAAGCCGACAGTAGTGCCTGTTATAGCTTTGCTACTGCCATGGGTGCTGAATTCACGGGATCCTTTAACATTCAGTCGCTGGGTTGGGGTGAAGGCAAATCAGTAAATCCTTTGAGGAAATAATGAAATGCAGTATCCTAATGTCAGAATGGGAAACAGAGTCAGGCTGGGTGAATGCTGAGCAAGCAGAAGCGTGAATGCCACTGCAGGTCTAGGGGGCCGAGGGATAGAGGTTCAGGGCCCCCTCCCTCCACCCGTCCTTCTTCTCATTTGCTCAGTTTCATGAGTCCTGTTGACCGGGCTGGGAGAACTGAATCCGGGGAGCTCATTTCTAGCCACTGTGTTTGTATACGTCTCCACCCGAAGATGTCTAACCACAGACTTCCTCTCGACTCCTGGCAACAGAGAGAAAACAAAACCACAGCAGCTTTCATTGCTGAAAACACAAAACTGACTCGCTTGCCTAATAAGCCCTGATGGAAGGGTTTTATTTCTGAGAGGAAATGCTGAAGTCTCCAGTCCAAGGAGCCTCTGGTGGGCAGTCAGATCGCCACAGACTGAATGTGATGTCCAGGTGGAAGGCAGCCACTAGCCCAGGGGTCAGGAGCCCAGGGGCAGGGGCCATGTCGCTGACCAGTGGGGCCTGGCCTGACGGACATACCTGCAGAACTGGGCCCTTCACCCAGCCCTGCAATCCTGTTAGTCTCTTCAGCCAATTTTGATTTTGTGGAATCTGTGTATTTTCTTTTCTCTTATTTTCCATGTTATTAATTTCAGCTATTGATTAACTCCCATTTCGAACTTGCTTTTTCTGTTTGCTTTTCTCATTTCTTATGACGTGTCTTCCGGTTTGTACATATTCCCCTGGAGCTGAGCTTTTTTTCCAGATCTCATAGGTTTTTGGAAATAAAATGTTCCACTTTTCATCTCTTTTTAGATGATTTTTAATTTCAGTTTTAATGTTTCTTTTGACCCATGGGGTATCTAGAAGAATGTTTATTAATTTCCAAGTAGTTAAGAATATTTTCAGCCACATTATGTTTTGTATTTAAAATTTTTGGATTATAGTAATTGACTGTGGCCTGTTAAAACCTCCAATTTTAAATTCAAAAAAAATTTCTTTTTCTTGTGTCCAAGTATGTGATCACAGTTTTTAAATGTTCCATGGAGAAGGGAAAGCTGAGCTGGTCAGATTGATACAGAAAAAAAAGTTGAGTTTCAAAGTGTCTTGTTTCTGCAGACACATGGCTCAGTTTGAAATCTCTGTCCCTTATCAGCTGCTGTGCATCTGTCCATGAAGAAGACAGAATTTTTCCGCACTTACTTTCCATCTTTAAAATGGGGACATTCCACCTTCTCACCTTGCTGTGACGATTGTTATGAGATTGTGTATGTAAACATGCCTGGCACAGAGTAGGCACTCACTAAGTAGAAACACTGCTGTTTTTGTTGTTTTGTTATTTTTGCAGAAAGGGAGGAACCTTTTCTGTCTGTGTGTTGAGCTTTATTGCTAACCCAGGACTGTGGTTTATGCTTATAGTGGGACTAGAAGGAAAGAGGAAACGGGTGGCTCAAGGCAGCCGTCGCCCTCCTGTGAGGGGAGCACCTGCAGCCCAGAAGAATGGGGCCACTTGAACCAGGAAGCACAGCCCTCTGTGGGCAAAGCCAGGCTTCAAACCCAGGCCTCAACGGTCCCTCCCCCTCTGCTGGCAGCTGCTCTGGTTTCTCTCTTGAAAGAAGAGACAGTTGACCGAAGGTTGGCCTCTGAAATGCAGGGAGGACTGGAGGCAGTGGTGGGGTGACGACTTCTGGGCTTGTCATGTTACACCGTCATCGTCTGGAAGAGTAACTCCGAGGTCAGGAAGTTCCAAGGCAAGATGCAGAAAAGTCTACATGGTTGGGTGCTTTGGTCATTACTGTTTCTTTGCTCAGTGAGGAGGTGGGGTGAGGGGCGGGGAAGCTGGGCTTGATCTAGGAGAGGGCACCCCAGGAGGTGTCTGCACTCCTCTGGGTCTCACTCCTTCATGCCAATCTGCCATGCTGCCCTAGCCCAGATACTGACCCCAGCAAAGGCTGGTCCTCCCCAGGACCCAGTCTTCGCTGCAGGAGCTATCAGGGGCAGGAGTCTGATGTTATTGACCAGGGTGGCTCAGCTGCATGGATATGCTTATGGAAACTGGAGGGACTAGGGTACAGCTTGAGCTGCACTGTGGAGGCTTAATTAAGAAGTAAGGCAAAACGGGATATGGGGTTGGCTGTACCCACCAGCTGACATCTGAGATGGGCTGGCACTGTGCCCTGGGGGACACAGAAGGCATGGGACCTTCTTTATGGTGGGAGGTTAGGGAGGGGAGGAAATTGCAGGACAGGATTACAAGGTAGAGGGTGGCTGAGTCTTCTTATTGGGGCCAGGGCATTGAGCTTACAAGAAAAGGACCACTTCTTGGTCAAGGATTCCCTGTATCTGGACGCATCATGTAACTATGCTGTGCATGGACCACGAGTGGACAAGGATACAGACACAGCAGCACATATGTGGACATATCTGGGCAGCCGGTCTCTGACCTTAGACATGGTACATGTTGTGGGTAAGGCTTGGGATTACAGGCCGATTCTAGTGGCTCTTCCATATGCAAATTAAAATATACAGCTCCCTCATGATGATTATAAAAATTAAGTCAGTGTGTGCAAAAGTGCTTTCAAAACATCACAAACACAGAAGAAAGTTATGGTGTGTAGAATTTGGTTAGAAATGCTTGCTGATTCTCTCATCTGGCCACAGCCCTTTGTTAGAAGCTGTAGAGGAACCAGGTGCAGTTAGGTCTTGCTGCTGCTGCTGCTAAGTCGCTTCAGTCGTGTCCGACTCTGTGCAACCCCATAGACGGCAGCCCACCAGGCTCCCCTGTCCCTGGGCTTCTCCAGGCAAGAACACTGGAGTGGGTTGCCATGTCCTTCTCCAATGCATGAAAGTGGAAAGTGAAAGTGAAGTCACTCCGTCGTGTCCCACTCTTAGTGACCCCATGGTCTGCAGCCTACCAGGCTCCTCCATCCATGGGATTTTCCAGGCAAGAGTACTGGAGTGGGGTGCCATCGCCTTCTCCGGCAGTTAGGTCTTAGGCTTTCTCAATTGAAACGCTTTACAAACATCATCTTCCCTCCTTCTCCCGTCAACACACTTTAATTATGCACCTAGTATACGCCAGATTTTGGTGAGGAGCTGAATAATCTAGTGATCACTGTATACTAGGGAGAGACATGAGCAAGTGGGTGGGTCTGAAGCCCAGTGTGGCAGCCAGGGACTGTCACAGACAGACGGAGGTGTTCTGTGGGCATGAGGCAGGAGGCCACAGGCAACAAGTCCAGGAAGGCTCCTGGAAAGCTTCAGGTGAAGGGGGACATGGAGGTGGATCTTGATGAAGAAGGCAGAATGAGGAACTGAGTCCTCACAGGGAACCAGGGCAGAAGAAACAGCATGCACGGAGGCACGGAAGTGTGAAACTCGTGTGCACCAGGGCATCAGTGAACCTCGCCCCTCTGAACCTCAGGGCTGTCGTCTCTAAAACAGGGATAGGTGACGAGCATTCTCTTGGGAATCTATGTCCTTGGTTGGAAGGAATAGCCAGAAGGTGGCATGGGTGGGTGGACAGAGGCCAGTTGACACTGAATCTGGCACTGGAGAGACCCAGAGAATAAGTTGTGATCCTAGCCGTTGCAGAGCCCACAGTCTTTTCTTAGAAATCAAGGAAGGAAAATCTGGTCTGAGTTTTGATAAATTAAGCAAGATCAGGAAATATGGGAGGGCAGGGGATGAGCCCTCAGCCCAGCCTGTGAAGTTAGTTTTCCTGGAAGCGATGTGTGCGGAATTAGTGGCCTTCCTGAAAGTCAAGAGGAGATGAGCACAGCAAAGAAGGAAGCACAGGAAAGTCCAGGCAGAGGGAACAGAATCGGCAAAGGCATGGAGGTGAAAACCAAGACACGAAGTAGAAAATGGGGGGTGGGGTGGTGTGGGTGATGGGGCTGCAGGAAGTGGACATGAACGCTGTGTCAGGGAACTTGGACTTTATCCCATATGCAGCAGGGAGCGTTTGAGAATGAGGCACAAGGGAAAGGATTGCTTAGGCTCTGCCACCAGTAAGGCAGTTGTGAGTGGGCCGAGGGGAGGCAGGTTGCAGAAGCCCTAGACGCCAGAATGTCTAGATGGGGCCTAGCATGAGCACCACACAGATTCTGCTCTTCCCCACACAACCCACCCTTGATCCACAGAGGGTGGGGCCCAGGTCCCTGAGAACTCCCTCGCAGGGCGGGATCTTCAGAGCAGCCCTCTGGGAGGATTCTTATTGTTGTTCAGTCACTAAGTTATGTCTGAGTCTTTGTGACCCCCACGGACTGCAGCATACAAGGCTTCCCTGTCCTTCACTATCTCCCAGAGTTTGCTCAAACTCGTGTCCATTGAGTCAGTGATGCCATCCAATCATCTCATTCGCTCTGAGGAAACTCTCCTCGAATCCTGATGGTCTAGCTGGGGCCCCTTGGCTGCAAAGGACTACTGTTTTCTTAAGGAAATTGATGACTTCATGGGAAGGATATGCCCATATTTCCAAAAAAACCCAAGGGTGAAAAATTCATCCCTGCCACTGAGGAACTAGAATCAGGAACTGCAAAGTCATGTCTGTATCTTTCCCGCCTCACTCCCCCAAGCTTCTCTTCCTCTTTTTTCTTTCCATTTCCAGCCAGCTTCCTCTGTTAGCAGGACCACAGAGCTGCCCCAGCTCCTGTTTCCCACTGCCCAGTGTCCCATAGAGGTGGAGGGGAGGATCTGGGTTCTAAACTCCCAGGGGAGTGTCTGATTGGCTGAGATCAGGCAGCAGTCTGGGGACCTCGGGATAATGCCCCCAAAGGGGATATCTCCTGGCAGCATGGCCCCAGAGACCTGCCCCCCATGGGGGTGTTGGGGGTGGTTCTTAGGAGAGGGGTACTGGCCCTGGATTAGCCCTTAAAGGTTGTCTATTCTCTGTAGACCCTTACCTTGGAGACTGGTGGTGGTTTGTTGTTAAGTCATGTCTGACTCTTCTGATCCCATGGACTGTGGCCTGCCAAGTTCCTCTGTCCATGGGATTTCCCAGGCAAGGATACTGGAGTGGGTTGCCATTTCCTTCTCCAGGGAATCTTCCCAACCCAGGAATCAAACCCAGGTCTCCTGCATTGCAGGCAGATTCCTACACTGCAGGCGGATTCTTTAGCAACTGAGCTATGCGGGAAGCCCCACATTCAGTAATGTCAGTCAAAGGGCATTTGGGAAGGGTGCCCTCAAGATACACAGTGGCTGGAATCCACAGAGACTTCAATTTACCTCTTCAGAAAGAGAGACAGAGACAGGGAAAGTAAAACTCAGGAATATGGTCATGTTTGCTACTGAAGTGGATCAACTTAGAAAGATTCTGGGGGAGCTGGTCTTTGGGGTGGGGGCTGAACTCCTCTGCTGCAGGCCTGGAGAGCACATTCAGAGCCCAGGGATGCTGTGGGAAGGGCAGCTTTTGGAGGAAGCTGAGCGGCTTGGACTGGAGGCTAACCAGTGAGTGGCCAGCAGCCTGGGGCTGAGGAGGGGCCTGGGACTTCTGCGGGAGTGGGGACTGGAGAGTTCCTTTGCTTCAGATGCCTCTAGGTTTCACCATGCTCTTGGACCAGAAGCCATTTGATTGTTTTCCCCGAATATGAGGATGCTTTCCCATTTCCCCTTCTTACCTGTTGCCAGAAGCTGGCTTCCTGTGAGTTCTCCTAAATCAAGAGGATCTACAATCATTTTTGTGGAGAAGGGTTTCCTTGAAAAGCCAGGGAGGGCAGCTGTAGCCAATGGGACAGAAAACAGCAGTGGCTGCTGGGGGGTGAACGTGGGCTCCTGTTTCCGCGCTGACAGCCCACCTCCCAGGAGAGGATGTCACAAAGCAGTTAAGCCAGTGGCCTCTGGCCTCTGCATCACCAGGTTCTGCTCCAGCCACTGTTACCTACCAGTTAAGATCTCAGGCAATTTACTTAAGCCTGCCATGTCTCTGTTTTCTCATCTGTGAAATGGGAACAATGAAAGCCCAAAGAGAGGCTGCAGCTTGAGGATTTAATGGGCTTCTAGAAGAAAGCTCTCAGCATGGTGTCTGGATGGACTCAAGGCTGTTAATCATTTCAGGGACTATTGACTCTGCTTTGACACCCAGAGTAGGACCTCAGCCCAGTCCCTTGCAGTTTCTTTGTTGGTTTTCAGTGGACAATTATAATGCATTTGATGTGCTAGCCATCCCTGCCTCCCCAGGATTTTCTGAAAGGACCCCAAGTCTTGCCAGCTCTGGGAATTTACTCCTCCTCTTTTGAGGACAGCTTGGCCAAGATGTCATCACTTCCCAGGCAGCTCCCATCTGCCCTTCTTCATGATAGCTTGCTGTGGACCTGGGAAAGAATAGGCCTCTCCCTCTCCTACTCCCTGGACTTCCTAGGGGGCGCTAGTGGTTAAGAACCCACCTGCCAATGCAGGAGACCTAAGAGATGTGGGTTCGATCCCTGGGTCGGGAAGCTCCCCTGGAGGTAGACATGGCAACCCACTCCAGTATTCTTGCCTGGAGAATCCCGAGGACAGAGGAGCCTGGGGGGCTACAGTCCATAGGTTCACAAACAGTTGGACAAGACTGAAGCAATTTAGCACACACACACATCTCCCACTACCCAGGTTCAGAATCTCAATGAACCTCTGTTAGAGAGAGGCAGCATCCTGCCGTGCGTGACAGTGCATCTCAGAGGTGCCAGTTCAGTGCTCATCTCTACCTGTGTGACCTGGGCTTGTCTGTGCCTCAGTGTCCCTGTGCATCAAATGGGGAAATTACAAAGATTGCTTTTGGCATAGGGCTGTGAGAAGTTGAAACATACAATACCAAGATACCTCCACGTGGTACCTAGGAAGGGCTTGCTAAAGGTTGGCTGTTTCTATAACAGACTCTTCAAAAATGAATTTTAATGGCTGTGGCATCTTCCATTGTGTAGGTAGATCATGATTTATCTAACGACCCCCTTGTTGCTGGGCATTTAGACTGTTTCCAATCTTTCCCTCTTATAAATAATGCTGCAGTGAACATCTTGCATATAAATCTTTCTGTTTATCTCTGATTGCTTCCTTAGAAGAACTTCCCAAGTATTGCTTGTCTTAGAACAAAGTCCTGTCCCCCCGTGACTTTTCAATGATGCCCTTTGAAATAAAAGTAAGCCTATTTTCCTTCAGAGAAAGAAACATATGGAACACATTAACCAAGAGGTGGTTCAGGAGGAAGGTAAAAATCGGTTCAAGATGGGTTTGGATCCATTCAGAATGTCTGACACACAGTCAGTTATAAAGCACCCCTTGAGCCCCCTTCCCAGAGGAGAGGCAGCGTCTTGATCCTCGGGGACCACTGCTTTCTTTCTTTGAGGCAATTCCAAGGGGCTTTGATGTTTTCGGCATTGGAAAGGCAGCAATGACAAATAAATGAAGCCAGCGTCTGTGGGCAGTACAGGACTCCTCCAGCCAGTAGGGGGCGATTATCATCTATCTGCCAGCCAGTTGGGCCTTAGTGGATGGCTTGCTAAGGAGGACTGGCTTTGTTGTTCTCAAAACTTCGGCTTACATTTTATGTTTTGCCTGCTTTTCTTCCCTTCCTCCCCCCTCTGCACTTTTCAGATTCACTTTGGGTTCCCATCTATTCGCCCATTCATTTGGGAGAAATCCCTTGTGTGCTTCCCCTTGGCCAGACATCAAGATGGTTTTCAGACACTTAAGCCCTAAACACATGTTTTGGAAGTATGTTTGGTAAGTTCCTGAACATATCAAACTTGCTGAAGTTCACCCATATTCTGTATTAAGTATATTTTTTTATGTTTAAAAAAATTATTTTTCTAATCTTGCTTTTGAAATTATTTGGCCACAGTAATTCATTCAATTTACACTTGGCTTTGATTTCTCAGCAATGATCGAGGTACTCAAGAATTCTTGCAAAGTGAGAAAATCTAACCTACACATCGTTGTCAAATATAACAAAATTTTTATGAATACTCAATGAAACCATTAATGAGGTTGATGTAATGTTTTGTTTGGTAGATGTTTCGTTAAACTTTTCTATTGTTTTCATTATTCGTTTCTATTGCAAAGTTTTCCCTTCAGGTCTTGGATCCAATCCAATTTTGTTTTGGGTATTAAACTCTCTGAGAGATCTCTCAGAAGTTCTCAGGCCCTGTGGTGCCTGGTGGCTAGCAGAGTCCGTGCAGTTTTCAGAGTTCCCAGGCCTTTGAGTGACAGATGAACTACTGTCACAAAAGAGTGAAGTATTGATGTATAGGAAAGTATCATCTCCCCTAAGTCTACTTGAAGCAGGAGGGGGTCACTGAAGATTTTAGGGGTGAGACATGGCCCAATCCAGAATGTCAATAGCAAACAGGAGTTTTCTAAGCAGAAAGGAGGAACTGTAGGCAGAGGAAACAGCACATTCAAAGAGACTGGCCTGGGAAAGGACCAAGCAGTGAACACTTGGTGGTTGGGACTTAGCTGACCACCCAGCTCAGCCGACACTCATCTCTAGGCCCTTCTTGCTCAGACCAGCAGCATTGGTATCATCTGGGAGCTTGTCAGGAAGTGCAGTTTCAGTCCCCCCACCCCACCCCATCTAGGACCCTCGAATCAGAACCTCCATCTTGATGGTATTCCCGGTGATCCACGACCACACCAAGATCTGAGAAGCTGGCTGTAGTGTCAGCTGGATCAGAAACAGAACTCCTGCAGGGATTGGAGGTGTGGGAGATAGGAGGTCTTGGAGAGGTGGCTGGCCTGGGGAACTGTAGCCTGAATCGAGCTGTACTGGTGCTTCCAGTTGTTTTCAAGTCTGGCCTGAAAGTTCATGTCTGAAAGCCCGGTTTCCTTGTTGGAGGGTTTTCCACTTAAGAGATTTCCACCCACTGGGTCTCCACTGCCCCTTCCATTGGCTGTCGCTCCAGACAGCCTGTCTTGCCTTCTGGCTGCTGGGCCAGCGTCCCACTGATTACCTAATAGACTGTACATTGTGTGCATAATTTATTTCTGGGAATAACTGATCACATTAGGATGAGTGAGGGGAGGTATTAGCAAGAGAAGGGAGAATAGGCATCGATCACCAGGGGAAGAAAACCTGCTATGAACAGTTAATTAGATGTTTCTCTGATGTAGCTCTTTCAGCATAACTGTCTCTCTGGATGTTGTTGGTTGACCACCTCCCTCTCTTGCCCCTACACATGTCTGGGCTTTCAGATATGTGAGGAATAGTGGAAAGAGCTCTGGACTGAGCCAGAAAACTCGACTTCTAGACCAGGTGGTCTTAGGCCAATCACTTCTCTTGGAGGACTGGATTTGAATTGACTATAAAACGAGAAGGACTGGATCCATGGTTTCCAAACAAGGCGAATATCAGAATCACCAAAGATACTTACAAATATAGTTTCCAATGTTGCATCTCCCCAGTGCTGATACAGTAGGTACAGGGGGAGGCCAGGAACCTGTGTTGTAACAAGCATCTCATATAACACTGACACGGCTGGTCCAATGGGCAACTGGGAACCACTGGGTTGGAAAGATAAACTCAAAGCTCCTGTCCAGCTGTGACATTTTAGATTGTTGGTAAGGATGCATTTTCCCATAACTGCTTACAAAGCAACAGTATAGTCTTGTGGAAAAAGAGGTGAGAAAGGCAAGAGGCCCATCTTCTTCTCTTGACTCTGTCACTAATTCACTACCTGATAACACTTCCTCCTTGAGCCTCACTTAACCCACCCACACACCCACTGGCAATGCCATAGTGCTTTTATCTGAGCACCTGGGGAGATTTTAAAAGCACAGCTGCCAGGCCCTCTGTTTCAATACATCCGGGGTATCTCAGGATGGTGTATGTTTAAAGGCTGCCAGGTAATTCTAAAGATCAGTCAGCTTGGTAAGCCAATGACTTGTCCAAAGGCATTGCTTAGCAGGACAACTGGTGCATCATGACAGAGGGCTGGATCCAGTTCAAGGAGGCCACCACCATGTTGACAGGAAGCATGGAATGTGAAGAGACCCAGGCAGATCCTCACTCATCATTTGGCCTCCAAGTGAGCCTGGATGAATCCTGCCAGTGGAGCACTCCATGGTGGTGCTCCAGAACGAACAGAAGACTTGTGTTCAATCCTGGGGCTGTCACTCACAGGGTAGCCCTCGGGCAAGTCACAGGAGCAACCTGTAAAATGGAGTCAATGGTAACTCCATCCTCCCAGACCAGTTGGAAAGATTAAACTGAACAACTTGGAGGCTGTGCTCTGGGAGTGGCCATGCTCTGCGCAGACTGTCCACCGCCTCCCAGCTGCCCTCTGGCCACTTGCACTGGGACCAGTTGGAACCAACCTAATGGAGTGTTAATCTCTCCCCCTGCCACTGAAAGCATGACCTGGAGAGGGTCTGCTGGTGCACTGGGCCAGGAGGCCAAGGTCCAGTGAGGAAACAGACTCCAAGCTATTGGTCCAGGTGGTCATTTCTGGAATTAATCCTCACAGCCAGCTGCCTTGCCCAGTGCTTTTGTTTTCTCCAACCTTTTGGAGCCTTGTTCGGTACCCCTGGTTGGTCAGCAGGGGTCTGAATGTTGGTTAGCCAGTGAGACTGAAATCAGGTCCAATGGGGATGACGTTTCCACATCTGTCAACTTTCCCTCCATCCTCTTCCCCCATCACCTGAATGCAGGGCACCTCCAAGGGACCATCTCCTCAGAGCTCTTAAGATATATTAAGCTCTTAAGATATATTAAAATCAGATCATTGATGTGGACTGGCTTCCCCTTCTCACTGAATAAGATGCAAACTGGTGTGGATGGAATATCCTGGAATGTCTGGTCCGTCATGGGTCAGGGCAGCATCCAACTGATACTTCCTCCCCTGGTTTACATGATGACCTGCACGACCCGGCCATCTACTTCTCAACTCATGTCTCACCACCCACCCTTACGCACTTTGTGAGGCAGAAAAATGCCATGTGTTCTCCTAACCTGTTTATTATCCTGCTTGTCATGTAGCTGGACTCTACCCTCAGTCCCTCTGCAGTCGGGCAGCGCCATGCACTTCAGTTCTGGTGAATGGAATATGAGTGGAGATGACATACACCACCTCCAGGCTTGGCCTCCAGAGTGTACCAGGAGCTTTTCCTCTTTGCTCTTGGCTGCAACTGGAAGATGCGGTGGACAATTCCAAGAAGACCCTAGCGCAAGGATCCCCAACCTCTGGGATCTAATGCCTGATGATCTCAGGTGGATCTGATGTTAATAATAATAGAAATAAAGTACACAATAACTAGATAAAGTGTGCTTGAATCATCCCCAAACCATCCACCTCACCCTCGGTTCATTGGAAAAATTTATCTTCCACAAAACTGGTCCCTGGTGCCCCAAAGTTTGGGGACTGCTATCCTAGAGTACAGCAGAACAGCTAACTAGGAGTTTAGGTTTTGAAACACTGAAAGACTACCTACCTGATGGGCTCTGACAAGGAGGAGGAATGAACTTTTACTGGCTGAAATCACTAAGATTTGGGCTTACTAGTGCTCTATGGAGAAGGCAATGGCACCCCACTCCAGTACTCTTGCCTGGAAAATCCCATGGAAAGAGGAGCCTGGTGGGCTGCAGTCCATGGGGTCGCTAAGAGTCGGACATAACTGAGTGACTTCACTTTCACTTTTCACTTTCATGCACTGGAGAAGGAAATGGCAACCCACTCCAGTGTTCTTGCCTGGAGAATCCCAGGGACGGGGGAGCCTGGTGGGCTGCCGTCTATGGGGTTGCACAGAGTCGGACACGACTGAATCGACTTAGCAGCAGCAGATGTGCTCTAGCAACTAGCACCATTCACCCTGACTAATGGCCTGTGCTCGGCGCCTGAAATGTGTTAAGATTCACTCTGCTTCTCCCATACTGTTCCCCTTGCTCGGAACGCTTTTCTCTATTACTCCTCACATGATTTCTCGTTAGCCTCTAGATTTTCATTTAAAAGTCACCATGCAACTCTTTATCCTATATCTGAGTTCTTGTCTATTTTTTTAAATAGAATTTTTACAACCTGTGTTTTGTTAAAAATTTTGTCTTTCTTGAGTGTTTTCCCCCCTAGAATGTAAGCCCCCAAGGGCATGAATCAAGTCTGTCTCATTCCCCTTCGTATATCCTATGCCAAATAATGTGTCTGACAGAAAACAGTCACTTAACAACTATTAGCTGATGGATTAAATGAATGAATCAACCAATTATGTACGATTCAGTTCAGTTCAATTCAAATATTTACTGGATACTAACTTTGTGCAAGGAACATATAATGCAGTCTCTACTCAATTGTCATTAAATCCCAGTGGGTAGGTAAGTTTATTATCCCAACTTCATATAGAAGGATCAAGAGGCGGTGCTAGCAACCATACACCATCACATTCTGGAAAGGTAGGCACCATTAGCTGCATTTTATAAAAGGAAAAACTCATGCTCAGACAGACCAAGTCTCTTCCCCAGGGTCACGCATCTAATGAGGTCATGGAGCTGGGCTTGAAACCCTTGCCCAGGGGGAGGGGATGGGGGAGAATGGGGACGCTCCTTCTCTTATATTCTTTCTGAAGTCTGACAGCCTCATTAGAAATCCCCAGGGAGTATCCCAAAAGTGGGTAGAAACAGAGACAAGGAATATCTCTAGAGTCCTGTGAGTTTAGTTTGCAAATGTGGTTTCATTTCAAATGCAGGACCATTTCTCCCGCTGAGATGCCTCGGATTGGGGGGTGCCGTTTTGCATCCGGGGAATGCAGTTTCTGTGGCACGTCCGAGCCTGGCTGGGCTGACCACCACGGAGAAGCTGGGGCCAGGAGTGCCCAGCTTCACGTGGAGAGAGCAGCCGGAGAAGCTGATAGGCAGAGAAAAATCTGTGATTAATTATGGCAGATGAAAGTATGAAGTAATGGATCCTTTCTGAGGGCTGTGCGAGCTGAAGCGTCTCGCTCTCTGAAACCATTTGGAGACGGCGAACCCCTTCTGAAACCAGCACTAAACTTGAAGGGCCGCAAGTTCTGTGACTTGGCGGGCTGGGGATTGGATGGCGGCTTGAACTCATGAATTTTCTGGGGTGGGAGCTAATTAGGGTACAATTTTTCAATTACGGAACACTGAGTGAGCATCTCCCTGGTCCCCCCCACACCATCCCTCAATGGCTAAACTCTATTTGTCCATTTTCCTTTATTTCTTAATCATTTGATAATATGACAGCAATTATTTGTCATTTGGAAGAGAAAATCGCCACGGAATTATTGTTTGCCTCTTGAAACCCCAGCTCTTCTGCCGAGATGGTGACGTTTGATAAATGTTGGGCATGCCCGCCGCCCCTTCCCCACCCCCAACCCAGGGTTGGTGTGGCAACCGGAAAACATTAGCCTGTGACTCGGGCCTGCTCTGATTCAAACGCCATTTGCACAAAAGCTTGGAAAAGAGCAGGATCGAATTTAAAAGCTCCGCAGCCTAGAGCGCCGGGCCCACCCACGTCACCTAGGTTGAGATTATGGCACATTTGCTTTGAGAAATTTGGTCATTTCTCTGAGCTAACAAGCCAGCCTCAGGATCAGGAATGCGAAACAGAAATGGAGAGAAAAGAAAAAAAAGGCAAAGAAAAGAGCAACACCGTCCACCCCCGACCAGAAACAGGCAAACTTAAATGACTTTGTTTAAATGTCATGGTACTCTCAGCACCCTGTTCTCATATATATGCAAGTTAATTAAATGGAAAAATGTCAAATTAGTTGCTTAAAATATTAATAGCAGGAATCATCCCAGATTTTAGAGCAGGCAGAATCAAGAAATGGAAGCTTTTGGGGCTTAACCGTTTTCTTGGTCATCCTCTCATGAAATAAGGGTGTTGATCATCCACGAAGAGCTTGGTGACTCTAAAAGGTTTGGTGGGCTTCCGGACTGGAACTTTCCAGTGGGTTTGTAACCTACCATTGCCTCTGGTCCTCAGGACTCCCCAGGGGGCATTTATTTATCTGCTTTGCATAGGGGTTTTGAGGTCCCTGGAAACCCAATGATTATGAATATGTCCTTATGTTCTGGAGTTTGGGTAATTTGCCATTTTTTCTTTAGGTTTCTGAAGGGTATTTTGGTTTAAGGAGCCCACTAAAATGCAAAATAGGAACTGATTGCACAAAAAGGGGTGCCAGTGTTCTCCTTGCCAAATGTTGCTTCGGTACCAATGGGGTCCAGAGCCTGGGCTGAACAGAACGGTGGGAAAAGGGAGAGTCACAGATGTGAGGGTTTTGAATGTGGTAGGGAGAGGCCCTGGGGCACTTGATCCAGTCTTGTATTAGCACAGGGGGAAGACAAAGCCCCAGGAAAACAAGGACTATTCCCAAAGCCACACAGCTATTGAGTGGTGAGTCAGGCTCATTAACCCCTGCAATCCCGTTCCTGCTCACCTCCCCCTGGGTCTTCCATAAGTTAGGAGAGGACAGGACAGAGAGACGAAGGACAGTGCACGCTGCGTGCCTAACACTGCAGAAGGAAAAACCGAGGGTACAAAGCGGGGATGCGGGTGTCAGGGAGCTTTTACCTCCACCAGCCAAAGAGCATTTTCTGTCCACCATGGCAGCCTGCTGTTAGTTTCTCTCTGCTTCAGCCCAGGCAGGCAAGGAAGGCAAATGCCATTTATTTAGAAGTTATGGCTAGTCCCTATATAACACACTCAAAATTATTTCCTATAATTCAGTCAGTTCAACTCTGACAGATGACGTTATTGCTATTTACAGGCTAGGAGAGAAGACCACCAAGCAAAGAAAGCGGCTGAACTGAACCTGTAGGAATTTATAATCCTATAGTAGGTACTGGGGTACCCGTTTATCAATAACTGCAGATTAGCGACAGAACTGGTAAATAATCGAGGAAGGCCCAATTTCCAAAACTGGCATCCTCAGGAGAAGGGAGGAGATATTCTGAGATGTGGAAAAAAAATTCAATTAATTTAGGGAAAACCTACACATTCTTACGTAGGGTCTGCCCCAGTGGCTCAGACAGTAAATAATCTGCCTGCAATGCAAGAAACCCAGGTTTGACCCCTGGCTCAGGAAGATTCCTGAAGAAGGAAATGGCAACCCGCTCCAGTATTCTTGCCTGGAGAATCCCATGGACAGAGGAGCCTGGCAGGCTACAGTCTGTGGGACTGCAAAGAGCTGGACATAGCTGAGGGACTAACACCTCACTTTCATATATTCTTAGCCTTTTTTATATCATTCAGGGTGATGAACTGAGTAACACCCCCAAATGACCCACATCCTACACTTCAGGATTTATGACAGTCACCTCGTACGGCAAAAAGGACTTTGCAGATGTGATGAGGTTAAGAATCTTGAGATGGGAAGATGATTCTGAATTATTCAGGTGGCCCCAATGTCACAGCAAGGGTCCCTATGAGAGGGAGGAAAGAAGATCAGCATGAGGAGGAGATGTCGTGACAGAAGCAGAAACTGGAGTGGTGGACTTTGAAGGTGGAAAGAGGGGCCATGAGCCAAGGAATATAGGTGACCGCTAGAAGCTGAAAAAGGCAAGCAAGGGGTTCTCTTTTGGGGGTCTCCAGAAGCAACCAGTCCAGACGACACCTTGACTTGACCAGTGAGACTGATGGATTTCTGACCTCCAGAGCTATAAGAGAATAAATGTGTGCTGCTTTTAGCTACTCAGTGTGTGATATTTGTTACAGTAGCAGTAGGAAATTCATAGAGTCAGTTACAGATAAGTAACCAACCATCTCAATTCTGCTTTCTCTTCCCCAGGCCTAGGGGCTGCCTGGAGTTGCTCTGGTTCTGATCGGAGCCAGTTTTTATTTTTTTGTTTCTTAATTAAAGTATAGTTGATTTACAACATTGTATTAGTTTCTGGTGTATAGCGAAGTTTTATCTCTCTATATTCTTTTTCATATTCTCTTCCATTATGGTTTATTACAGAATATTGAGGAGCTTTCTTGGTAGCTCAGATGGTAAAGAATCTGCCTGCAATGTGGGAGACCCAGGTTTGATCCCTGGGTTGGGAAGATCTCATAGAATATTGAATATAGTTCCATGCGCTTTACAGTGGGACCCCGTTACTTACCTGTTTTACGATAGTAGCTTGTATCTGTTAATACATACTCCTAATTTATCCTTCTCCACTCTCCTTCCCTTCTGGTAACCATAAGTTTGTTTTCTATGTCTGTGAGCCTGTTTCTGTTTTGTATGTAAGCTCATTTGTGTCATATTTTAGATTCCACATGTAAGGGAAACTTAATATATGGTGTTTGTCCTTCTGACTTGCTTTACTTTGTATGATAATCTCTAGGTGCATTTATGTTGCTGTAAATAGCATTATTTCATTCTTTTTTACGGCTGAGTAGTATTTGATTGTATATATGTACCACAGCTTCTCTTATCTGTTGATGGACATTTAGGTTGCTTCCATGTCTGGCTGTTGTAAATAGTGCTGAACAGCTTGCTTTTAAGTCTCTCCACCAGCTACCTTCTGGGATAGCAGGTGCCAGGGCTGTGCTCTTTTCATGGCAGTGGTGAAAACTGGAGAGAAAGCCAGCAGACACTTGCCACGCCTGTTTCCATTTCAGCTCTGAGACACCCCACTTCCACCCACCCTCCACCGGCCAGAGTCAGTCATGTGACGAAGGTGAACATCAGTGAGAACTAGAAATATACATGGCTTAATCTAGTGGGAAATGCTGCAAGGTCATATGTCAAAGGGCAAGGACATATGATTCCAAGATTGGGAGGGTATAGTAAAAAGTTGGGACCTGCCACACTTGGAAACCCTACATGAACCTGGTGTGAGCTCTGAGAAGCTCCGAGTAAACCAGCCTGTCTAGCTCTGTTAATACAGGGTCCTGCAAACTTCTTTGAGCACAGACTCCTCCTTCTCCATTTTACAGGAGTAATGCTTTGTCACGGACTCATGGAGACAATTCATCTTCAGAAGTTCAAGGGAGGGTAAGGCAATGGACTTGACTGAGTCCAGAAGAACAGATTCAGCAGTCAATGAGGTGTTCCCCACGGCAGAGCAAAATTGAAAAGTTTTCATATGAGTTAAAGTCCTTTTCCTTAAGGGGTTCTTTCTCGTGAGAATCTCATCAAATCCTCCATTTCCCCATGGACCAGAAGAACCCAGCATGATATCTGTGTGTCGAAAGAACACAACTGTCTTGGAGTCTGTTCTTCACTAGCCCAAGGGCTTATCCGAAGTGCCTCAAAAGCATTCCCAGGCAGCCTCCAAGGCCTGGGGCATCTCCTGCCAGCTCGGCTTCCTGCAAACATGCGTGGATTGGAAACGGACAGATAGAGGTGAGTGGGACAGGTTTCCTACCAAAGTCTGATCATCTCAGGCCTGCCACTAGAGGTTCTCCTGGAACGCAGATGTGCACCCAGTCTCTCTTCCTGTGAGGGGTGTAGGCATCTAAGCTAGGCACAAGCTGAGGAGCGGACGTGTGGTCCCCAGCATGGATGCTTCAACTCTGACTCGTGCTGTTGAACAGAGAACACCCAGCGGGGCATCTCACACCTACTCCGGGAGGCACCCAGAGCAATAGAGTGAGGCCTCAGACACACGTTGGGGGTCGGGGGGGGGGTGGCTCTCCCTTCCTCTGAGAGACAAGGGTGAGGAGGACACGCTCTCCCTGAGCCCTGCCTGTCTCTCTCTGCTGCGAGGCACCGTGGCCCTGCCCAGGGAGGCCCGGGCCCTCTGTGGGACGGTGACTTATTTGACATACTTAATTAGCCTATTTCCATGTAACATGTTTTAACGGAGGCCATTACAGCCTAATAAAAGGAAACAATAGTACCATAAATCCCAAGATCAATAGAAGGGAAAGTAGCGAGGCTGGAAGCGGCTTCCTCTGAAAGACCCAGAGGGACTTCAAAAATGAAATTCCCCTTCAAACTGAAGGACAAGCAGACTGAATGTTTGCTGGCTCACTCACTGACTTGGCAAATATTTAGAGGGCCCAGACCATGGGCTGGGAGAACGACAAAAGGCTTGGGCTAGTAGGGGAGAAAGACAGAAGAATGGGACTGTCACAATTCAGCATGGCCGACGTTATGAACAGGAGCTAGAGGGAGAGACTTCCCAGAGGCAGAATATTTCAATGGATTTTGAAGGATGAACAGGAGTTTTCTGGCTGAAGATGGCAGAAGGGCCGGACAATGCTAAGAGGAGGAGGAAGGCTCAGGGTCAGGAGAGGGGTGTGGTGAGTTTGGGGACCAAGAAGTGAGAGAGGAGCAGAGAGTGTAGATGTGGGGAAGGGAAGGAGATGTGGCTGGAGAGGTGTATGGAGGCTAGGTAGGGATGGGGAAGAGCCTTAAGTACCAAGCTCAGTGTTGGATTCTTTTGAAATCCAGAGAAGCTGCAGGAGATTGGAAGGCACAGTAATAAGACACAAGTTCGGCAGAGAAGACTCTGTCCTGGTTCCTTTGGGACCCCAGGAGGCTGTCCTGGTACCCTGTCGCTTTGCAGGAGTCATGTGTCCTGGTCTCCCAAGCAAACTTGGTAGGGAAACCGTAGCTGCTTCTGCCTGTAGCTGAGCAGAAGTTGGTCTCAGCACAGTGGTGAGCACTGAAGAGCTCACAGGATTGAAGGCAGGACTAGAGGCAGGACTGGAGGAAGACAGCAGAGGAGGGACCGATCCATTCACCTAGAATGAAGCCACTTGATTGGGAGATGTTTGCAAAGGTGTTTTGAGGGACACATGAGATATTAACACTGCAGGTGGCTCAAGGAGACGCTGCCACTCTCTCTGAGATACCATGCCAGTGTGGAGTGCATGCCTGTCCTGGTTAGCTTAGAGGTGGAAGCCTTATATTGCAAGGTCAAGGCCACCAGTTCAGGCCACTTCCCTATGAAAGGTGATCAGAAATCTCACAAGTCCATGAGTTGTGTGCAAGAAGAAAGTGGATTCTTAGCTCGGCTTTGCCATCAGCCAGTGACTTCACTGCAGATGACTCACTCCATCCGAACTGGATTTTTTTTTTTATGGTAAATGGATTTTCCTCAGAAACCCCTATACCCAAGCATCTGATCTGTTTCCAAGTCCAGCTGATTTGGCCACCACAAATGTGTATCCTTTCCCTTGGTTGAGGCCACTGTCATATCTCACTTGGGAACTCTCAGAGTCCCTGACCTGTCAGTCCTTCCAGTCCTGTCTTCTTGTTCTCTAGGCTCTGCATCTAGTGTGTGAAGAGCTGGACAGTAGCCATTTAGGCTTTGGAAGCCATACGAATCTATATTGCATATTCTTCTCTGGTGGAAACAATACAAATATCTATCAACTGATGCTGCTGCTGCTGCTAAGTCGCTTCAGTTGTGTCCGACTCTGTGTGACCCCATAGACGGCAGCCCACCAGGCTCCCCCGTCCCTGGGATTCTCCAGGCAAGAACACTGGAGTGGGTTGCCATTGCCTTCTCCAATGCATGAAAATGAAAAGTGAAAGTGAAGTCGCTCAGTTGTGTCCAACTCTTAGTGACCCCATGGACTGTAGCCCACCAGGCTCCTCCATCCATGGGATTTTCCAGGCAAGAGTACTGGAGTGGGGTGCCATTGCCTTCTCCAATCAACTGATGAGTGGATCAACAAAATATGGTATATCCATTCAATAGAATATTATTTAGCCACAAAAAGCAATGAGATCCTGATTCATGCTGTGACATGGTAGAACCTTGAAAACATTGTGGTTAGTGAAAGAAGCCAGACATAAATGGCCAGATATTATAGATTCCATTTACATGAAATCCCCAGAGCAGGCAAAGCCATAGAGACAGAAAGTAGGGCTGGAGGTGAGTGGGGGAATGAGGTGTGTTAGCTTATTCAAAAGGAAGAGGATTTCTTTTTGAAGAGATGAAAATGTTCTAAAATTTATAGCAGTCATGGTTGGACAACTCTGTGAGTATGCTAAAAGACATCGAATTGCATACTTGAAATGAGTGAATTATACGTCAAGTATGTGAATTATATCTCAATCAAGTTGTAGTAAAAAACTATCATAAAGAAAAAAAAGTTTACAGGCCATTAAAAAAAAAAAGCTGTGGATTAGATCTGATCCATGGGCAGGGGTGTATTGATCTGTGAGCTTTATGGTGCTACCAACATAAATGGTCTGAAAATTCAGAACTGGTTTTGTCCCTCCCCTTCCAGGAACTCTTCTATGGCTCCCCATCACCCACCGGGTAAAGAACAAATTCTCTGGCTCTCACTCATGGCCTCCACACTCTGTTCCCAGAGAGATAAAAGTGTGGCTTTCCATCCCTCTCACACTATAACCACATAGATGAGTTTTCATACCCACTGAAACTAACCTTTGACTTGGTTTCTGCTGTTCCCTTTGCCTTCAGTAATTTGGAAAGTTCTTATTCATCTCTCAGACTCTCACCCAGGTATCCCTCCGTTCCGTGGATCTTTCCCCAGTCTCCCTGGGAGAATGGATTGCTACTGTGGGGTGTACTGTCTTATATTATACATATTTGATTAAATATGTGCTTCCCTTCATAAGACTGTGAGCTCCTTGGCAGCGTTGAAACAGGAGCCATGACTTTTCTTCTTGGCCCAACCAGTGCTCAGCACAAGTGCCTGGCATGCAATTGACATTCAGTTAACTGCTTTTTTGAACTGAAGCCCTTTAAGAAGCAGGCTAGCTCAACTCTATGAGAGAAATGTAGCAAAATCATACTGCAGAAAAGGCTCCTAGAGGCTCTCCTGTAGCCTAAGTCCTCAATTTTTCATGATAAAACCAAGGCCCAGAGAAGGGCAGTTACTGGCCTAGGGCCACACAGCAACTAGAGTCTGAGTCTCCACCCCACCTTGGGCCTCTAGTGAACACATCTTTGTGTCTTTCTACAATCCCTTCCAACGTTCGTACTGAGGAAATTGGGGTGGTTTGCCACAATCAGGTTTTCTCGCCATCTCCTTGGCTAAGCTGAGCCAAACCTCCCATGGCCAGCAGCCCACTTCTCTCTTCCCTCTCACTTCAGCCACTCCCAAGCTCCCAAGAAGGGTCAGCCACCTCCGGAGTGGCCCAGGGAGTTGGCTAGCACCTCCTGGCGGCATCACTGGCTGTCAGAACAGAGAGCAGGGCCCAGCCTCTGATGCAGCTGGAGCTGGAGCTTGGACCCCGGCTTGGATTTGGATCCCACAGTTTGATTTATTGCATCAGGTACTTGTTCTGCACGTTTTTCCAATGCCCGGGGACGCCCCAGGCCAACTGCTGTTTTCTCTTTCTTTCTGTGTGTGTGTGTGTGTCTGAGAGACAGACAGAAAAAGATGGGTGTATTTCTGAGCCACATGCAAGATTAAGGTCCTTCCAGGCAGCTAAAGAATGCAAGATTCCAGAATTTCACTAAGGCTTATTCCTCCCACACAGGTGCACATATGGCCAACTTCGGCCTCCATAGTTGGCCGCTGGGCCCCTACTGTGTGCCAGGCACTCAGCTCTTTTCGGCCTCATGATAGCTCCAGGCAGTAGCAGGGATTGCTCTTGTGTTAAAGAGGAGGCTTGGAGAGATTACACAGTGTGCTTAAGGCTCCTGGTTAACAATGATGGCCCTGGACCTAGACTCTAGCCTTTGTTTCTACCACACTAACACTCACACTCTCTCTCCTTTAGGAATGGCCGCCTTCGCCTGTGCACTGGGCTTCAGTGATAATAAACACGTGGTCCCCATCTTCCTAAAGCTTCATTCATATCTGTCTGGTGCCATGTGACTGTCAGTCTTGTGGACAGCTTTACTAAAACTGAGCAAATGCCAAGCTTGTTTCTTGGCCCACTTTTATGTTCCCTATTTATTCTCTGACTTTTGAGCTTAGAGATCAGCTGTCTCAATGTCTCTCATTTAGCAGAGGAAGAAATCAAGGAGCTGGAGGTCAAGCAACATCTCAAGATCAGCTAGCTAGTTGATGACTGAGCTGGGATGGGAGTCCTTATCTCAGCTCAAGCTCTTTCTGTCCTCCTGATTTGCTTTCTTGTGACAGGCTCTCTTCCTCCATGGAAACTTATTGGACCATATCCAATCCTATCTCCTTGGCTGTGGGAAGTTCTATGTGTTAAGTCGCTTCAGTTGTGTTCAACTCTTTGTGACCTATGGACTGTAGCTCAGCAGGCTCCTCAGTCTATGGCGTTTCCAGGCAAGAATACTGGAGTGGGTTGACACCCCCTTCTTCAGGGGATGTTCCCAACCCAGGGATTGAATCCACATCTTCTGTGCCTCCTGCATTGCAGGCAGGTTCTTTACCACTACACCACCTGGGAAGCCCTTCATTCCCCTTTGACTATGAGAGTGGTCTTCCTCATCTCAGGCTGTGTTTATATGTTTGTGATGCTCTCATGTCCCCATGGGTGGAGATCACACGCCAGATCAGTAACCAGGAAATGCAGATTCTGTTCCTGGTTTCCAAGCTGCTGGCTTTCAGAAACCTCGAGTTCTTGCCCATGTCTTCCCTGGCATGGACGTAAGGACAGATTTGGAAGGGGCCTTAGACTCGCTCTGTCCAGACTTCCTCATCTTACAAACAAGACTTTTCTGGTAGATGTAATGAACGCACGCATATACAGAGATCAGAGTCCTATCTTAGACTAGAAATGGCTGCCTCTGCCGCAGGTTGTGGTTGCAGTTTTGAGGAATTGTTTGCTTCATCCTGTGTGTCCCACACGGAAGAATGAGAACTGCCAGTGAATCTCATGAACAGGGAGGCAGATGGCAGCTCAGAGGAGGAAGCACATCCCAATGCCTAATGTTTTCTGAATTGTGAGATTATCGGAGACCGGTAGTGAGCTCCCTGTGGCAGGAGATGGTCAAGCAGAGGTTATGTAAGCCCCTTAAGGGAATGTGGAGCTGGGATCACACTGAAGGGGGCTCAGTGGCTTCAGTGCCTGACCCAAAGGGCCCATGACTCCCCGGGACCCAAGACTCCTGCCTTTCTATCTGGGAGAGTGGAGGAACGGGAAGGGGCAGGGCTTCCATGATAGAAAAACCCTTCTGCCTAAGGAGGTCTCACTGTTGGCTGACAACCCATGATTTTGTGGGATGTTTTCTGAAATGTAGGTCTGGGCCTTCTAATTTAATTTTCACTCCCAAGGGGGTGTCTAATTAGATGAAAGGCCATCACACTTAAGAGGATGTTCCAGAACCTCCTTCTGGGGAAATGAGCCCAGGAAATGGTCGAGGAGTGTCCCAGACACTCAGCTGGAACTGATGGGGAAGATGAAAGCACAGGAAAGTCTGTTGTCCAATTCTGGGCAGACGCCTGGACATCTCCAAGGACCAGAGTCTATGGACCTCAGTCTTCAGGGGTTTGTGCAGAGTGGGGTCCACAGAAGTCTCTTCCAGTGGGAGAAGCAGATCTGATTGCCTCTCTCAGCCCTGCCTCTCACTAGCTGTTTCCCTGGGTAAGTCACGTGGCATCTGCATGGGTGTTTGTGTCAGCATCATGCGAGGATGGCTCCCCTCCCTCTCGGGCTGTGAGCACCGCCCCAAAGCAGGTAGATGATGTTCCTAACACAAAGCTGGGGGAGGAAGTGGTTTGAATCCCACATCTTGATTTACTGAGTGGGGTAGTCAGTCTTCGAAGTTTCTTCCTCAGCTCGGGGCCAGCCCAGACCGAATGTGGTTTCCTCTCGGTGTGTATGCACGTGTGCTTGCAAGTGTGCGGGCAAGTGTGCGTGTGTCAGAGCGACTCGCCTTTCATGGACCTGGGGTTCATGGCCACCTGAGGAGCCCAGGACTCCCTCTCAGACCTGCCCAACATGCCAAGACGTTTTGGGACCCAGATAGACACTCATAGACCTGGGCAAGTACCTGGTGAGTGTTAATATGGTGCGCCTCTTGTAAAGGTGGGGGTGGGGGTGGGCGGGGGGGCTTAACCCTGGGAAAAATCATATAGTGATGTGGGTCATAGAACATAAAGCAAAATTCAGTGAGCAATAGAGTTCCCTTCATTCTGATTTTGTCTCCTACGGATTCTGTTTGTTTTAATTTTTAATTGGAGGATAATTGCTTTACAGTATTGTGTTAGCTTCTGCTGTACATCAACATGAAACAGCCACGGGCGTACATATGTCCCCTCCCTCCCACCGCCCTCCAGGTTTGAGCTCCCTGAGTCATACAGCAAATTCCACTGGCTATTTTATATATGGTAATGCATTTGTCTCAATGTTACTCTTTCAATTCATTCCTCCCTCTCTTTCCCCCATTTGTCCCACAGGTTCATAAATCTTCGATGCCTGGCCTTACCTCTATGTTAGAATATGGTATAAGTTTGGATTTGGTTTAACACCAAATCAGCTAATTAGTTACTCTCTTTAACTCTATGTCTCTCAGAGAGCACTTTCACTTCCAGACCATCTACCCCCAGAAAGCTTTGAGAAGCCCCTGAGAGCCACAGCTCCAAAAGGATTATTCTTCAGAAGTGGGGAGGCTTGAGATCTAGCTGTGGTTCTCTCTGCAACCTGCCATTAACAACCCTCTTGAACTTGCTGGGTCTCAGTTTCCCACTTCTGCTTGGAGAACAGCCGTGCCTACCTCATCCTACCTCATGGGTTGGTATGAGGCTCAAGGGGATGGAAGGGTTGTGAAATGCAATGTCAACCCATTCCAACTGATTCTTACATGAATAAATTCCATGATGACTTGGGTGCAGAGTCTGTGCAATTGTCATAGTAGGCTCTGGGACCCAAAGGTAGCAGGACCTACCCTCTGCCACCATGAGCTCACAGACTATTCTTATTTCTAGAAGCGGACTTCAAGACTGTGAGCCTTTTGTGCCCACATGGCATAGTGTCTGCTTGCCTATGAATTTTTGGTAAGGGAGTTCTTAACATGCTTGTCCCTTTCCCTACCCCACACAATCGCTCTGCAGGAGAGAAGGAGGGGGCCAGCTAACACCCTCTGTCCAGATGGCAGTTGGAGTCAATGAAGCTCAGAGGAGTGAGTGATTCACCAGGACCGAGTAGCAAGACGGCAGCTGATGGGAGATCAGGGCTCCTGCCTGCCCTTTTTAAAAAATCATATCAAGATTTAATGTACATATACTCTTTTTTTAAAAAAATACCTATGTTCCTAACATGTGGGACATACAGTATAAAGATTTCATACTGGATAAATGATGCTCATTAAGCCAAAAGAGAGAAAAAGGAGGACTTTGCCTTGCTTCAGCTACATTATTTGAAATACAAATATGCAGATTTTGTTACTGGGAAAAATCTGAACTGTTTATCAGGAACTTCAACTGAATCTAGAATTTTCCACACCTTAATTATAAAGAAAGCACAACAATAACAAAACTCAGAAAAACTGGACTAAAACTTCCTTAGCTCCTGAGACAGGACTGTTTCACATTGTGTCAAGAGAGACGACGTCCAGCAGGAGATTGAATGGCTGTGTCTCACTTTCACAGGTCACCCACTTGCCAAGTTGTGATACTATAAAAGAGTGACTGGGAGGTGACCAAACTGTGGAGACTCAGAGGGTGTGTGCAGCAGGAGCGTCATACATGCAGATCACAGAGCTCATCGCTTTCCCAGGAATGAGTTGCAAGGCAGAAAGACCAGGGATGCTCAGAGCTTGAGTGCCCCGGGCAGTTGCTGTGTCCCTGGCATGACTGGGCTGCCACTGGAATCTCATCACCTGCCAGGACTCGGGAGGAAGTAGGGAGGACATCTTGGGTGGGATGGCAGGGGCAGCGGGGCCTTCCAAGCCTCTGTGGACAAAGCCTGGAGGGGCCAGCACTAGGGAGGACCTCTGTGTGGTCTTAGGCCTGTGCAAGGCCCTGCCCTTGCATAGGAAGAGATGATCCTCATTCCTGGCTTTCTCCAAAGACTGTCTCCTTGAGTTCTTCCACAGCGGTCATCAACTGGAGACCTGGGGGCCTTGTGTGGGCTGCAGACAGGTTTTATTTGATTGAATTGTTTTCAATAACTGCAATAGCAGTCAGCATTGAAACACTGATTTCAAATCAAAACTCTGGGCCTTTTCTGAGAACGTGGGCCATCTGGCCACCCAGGAGCCCAGCCCTGTGTGGCCACTATTGCTGGGGCCAGTTGAGTCCCTGCTGCCCTTTAGCACATGTCCCTGGGTTCCCACCCAGCCAGCCTCCCTCATTTTCATCACCTGCCTGGCATGGGTCCTGGGACCCATCCCCAAGTTTGTATTTTATTGATGGTGAAGCCGGAGACCTGCCTTAAAAGATGTAGAAACAGAAACTCTGAGAGTCCTCCCCATCCCAGCCCTTTTGAGCAGCTTCAGGTTTCTGTGGGCCAGAAAGAGCTGGGCCAACAGAAGAGGAGGTGACGGTGGCCCTCACTCCACCTCCACCGTGGAATGTGCCCCTCCCCACCCCCAACAGCCATTGCATTTTCCAGATTAAAGATTCCAGGCAGGCTGGGGCTTATTTCCCACTCAGTGTCTGCGACGTATTTTCTCCTTCAAGTCATTACAGGTTCGAGATCTCCAGCAACCCCGGGTCTTGAAGGCGGGGCTGTCTTTTCTGACAGCCCCGGGGTGCTCAGACACCAAGCTTCCTCTGTTCCCTTTCCATTCGCCCCGCTCTAGCCTTTGGTCTGGGTGCAGCCTGTCAGCATTAAGTAAGCACTTCTTGTGGTTCGCTTATAACAATTCTTCAGATCTTGGGAGCCGGGCTGTGGGGCTCTGCATATGTATAGATCTCATTTTCACACAACAGGCTGCTTAGCATATGGGGACCCAGACCAGCCTCCAACATTTAGCTCTGAGTTAAGACGTGGGAAACTAGGTGGCTTTTAACCAGCCCATATTGCTGCCAGTGCTCAACCTTAGGGAATTTTCACAGGGAAAAGGAAAAAAAAAAAAGACACAAAAAACCAACAACAACAACACACACCACACACACATATAAAATCAACAAAACCACAGTTTTCCTTGCTCCCCCAAACCAGATGGCAGATGGTATGGAACCAATAAAACACAGATTCAAGCGTTTGTTTATTTAAGTTTGAAAGTAATATGGCTTTGTGGTCCGAAACACCAACCTTCCAACCAAAGAAATGACGGATTACAGTCCAACCTCAGGGTGGCAGTTGGAGGAGAGGTTTCTGGGGAGGCAATGGAAGGAGGGGCCAGGGACAACTCATGGCAGGACCCCAAGCCTCATGGCCCATTTGCCTTGTTGGGTGAAGGTCTAGGAAGTCTTCCTGAGCCCCGAGATGCTTGGTTTTTCTGGTTGGTCTTTGGTTGAGATTCAGTCCAAAAGGCAGCTAGCCATATGAGGAATGTTTCTGCGTCATTTCTGAAACAGCTGTGGGAGATGTCATTCTGGGCCACCAATGCAAAAGTCCATGAGAAAAAGGCCCGAGTTCTTGAGTGAAGGCTCTCATTCTTGATGCTTTGGGTTTGTTATATCAGTGGAGGGGAGCTTTGTGAGGCAATGTGGTTCCCCTTTCACTTTGGCTTCCGAGAGACCCAGATCTCAATTACATGCTCAGTTGAAAAACCTCATTCATTATTAGAAATAACATCTACATTCATTGAAGATACTTTTGGTTATGAGTGGCAGAAATCCAACCTCAACTACTTTAAATAAAAAGATAATTTATCAGGTCAAGTAAGTTGAGATGACTTCAGAGAGGGCTGGATTCAGGAGCTGGATTCAAGGATCCCTTTCAGATAGGCTTCTTCCACAAGGCAGCCCCAAACTATCCCAAACTTATATTCTATGAGCTTAGCAACCCCAGAAGAAAGAGAATCTTTCCCACCACCTCTGGCAGCAAAGTCCTATTGGAGATTCTGATTGGTCCTGCTTGGTGTGTATGCCCATTTTTGAACCATTTACAGTGGCCAGAGGCTTGAGGTACTCTGATTGGTCAAATCTGGACCAAATGACACTCCCATAGGTGGGAAAAGGAGCCCCACCCTAAGGAGATGTGGGGAACAGCTATGCAAGCAGATGTCTACTTCAGCCTGGGATTCCCACATAGCTTTCTTTCCCTCTCCCCTAACTCACTGTATGTCACTCTTTTAATGGTGTTAGTAAATGTATGTTCTACGTGGTTAGTAGTCCTAAGAGTTATTGAAAGGGGAATGAATGAATGAACAAGTAAAAGACTGAGCATACTCTAAGCTGTAGAGTTCCTTGGCAAACTTGAATTGCCATTCACTGAGAAAGCCAGAGCCAGAGGGAGCTGTGGAGCTCAGACTGTTTATACCACTTGGCCTGCAGATGAGATCACAGAGACCCAGACAGAGGCTGCTTTGCCCAAAGCCTACTAGCAAACCATCTGCAAAGTCTGGAACCCAGAACCTGACTTCAGGCCCAGGGCTCTACCTGTTCCCTGTCTGACTGTGTGACTCTCATTTTTCTAAGCCTCTCTCTCACTCTCCCCAGGCCTAGCCCCGTTTTCACTCTCCAAGCCCTTGTTCTGAAGTCTTGCTATGAGTTGGCTGGCAAAAATTTCCTGCCAATGCATTGACTGATTAGAGTGAAACTGAATTTCCCCCAGATTACTTGGGACTTCCAGATCCCAAAGCATGTGTCTTTAAGAGCCATCTATCAGTTTGTTAACCACTGAGTAGCAGAGTAGATCAAAGGTAGTAACTTAAAACAACACAAACATTTATCATCTCACAGTTTTCATGGATCAGGAGACCAGGAATAGCTTAGCTGGGTCTTCTGTGTCAGATCCCACAGGTTCACAGTCAAGGTCTTGGCTGGATTGCATTCTCATTGGGAGGCTCAGCTGGGATGGATCCAATCTAAGCTCACTCAGGTTGTGGCTGAATTCATTCCTTGAGGCTGTATGACCAAGGACCTTGCTTTTTGCTGGCTGGGAGCTGGAGGCTGTCCTAGAGCTGCCCACCTTCAGTTCCTCGCTATGTGTCTTCCAAAACATGGCTGCTGCCTTCATCAAGCAGGCAAGGAGGATCTCTCATTCTAGGATGTCAGCACAGAGTTTTCTATAAAGCAACATCATCGTGAAATTGGCAGCCCTTTACTCATGCTGGATAATGTAACCAAATCAAGGGGGTAACACCACATCACCTTTATCCTGGCCTGTTGGTTCGCAGCAAGTCACGAGTTCTGCCAGGGATAGGGGTTATTAGGGTGATATTAAGGACTTCCTTCACAATTTCTCACACCTGGGTGAATTATCCAGCATGTACCTGTCTCTATGTAACAGGAAGCCCCTGTTCCATGACGGGCAGCATGCTGGTCTCTGTAAACAGCCAAGTGGGGATGATGAGCCTAAGAGCACAAATGGCCTTATAATAAGGTAAATGCCCAAGGCTGTGTGTTTGAAGGATCCAGGAGTCACAGAGATTCAGAATACCTCCTTTGTCTGGGAGGGCAGGGCAGGGGGCTCAGATGGGCTTTCCAAAGGAGTTGATACTGGCACTGCTTTGATGTATGTCTAGGAAATTGACAGGAAGAAGAAACAGTTGGCAGAAAAGGCCAAGACATAGAGGCAGAGGGCAAGGGGCATTTCGGGAGCTACAAGTAATCTGGTAGGACTGAAGGAAACACACTGGGGTATTGAGGGCGAGGCCGAATCACTAAGGGACTTAGAAGACAGCTTTAGAAGTGTGTCTTCCTTCTGCGGTCCATGGAGAGCCACCATGAGGCCACTAGAGGGGGGCTGGGGGCAGAGGCATGATGAGCTTTGGGCTGCAGGGAGAGCAGGAGCCCAAGTAGAGAAGGGGCTGTGAACGGGGGACAAGCCTGGCTTGTCTCTACTAAAAAGGCGCCCCCTGCTCCCTGCCCTCCCCCACAAAAGCTCTGGGAAAGGCAAACCTTCTTCGAGCCATTTCAGGCAGGCAGGCTGTCAGAATGATGAGTTCTGCAACCTAGAAGCTGAACGAAAGAAGAAAAAAGTCCCAACAAGCCCCATTTCAGTGCCCTTGACCTTGCAGTAGAGCTCTAAGTGCAAAATCTGTCATCTATTAATCTGTTAGAAGTTGACAAAAGGGACTTTGATCAGAGGTTGTTTTTTCCCCCCTTCTTAAGTTTCCTGATGACACATAATAGCCCATTTCAGCCCGGGGGCCGGAAGCACGGCCATCATTCTTTTGCTCACTTCAACCCCAGCAGCCTCCCCGCCCTGTGGCTTTTTCCCTGCCTCTATATTAATTGGCCTGTAAGTGGTTACATGTGTTTCTTTTTATGTGTCAGTTGGAGTCTGTTATTTGAACTTCACAGCTATTTGGGAACGCAGGAGTGATGCTCCAGGCCCCAGTGCCAAGTCACACTCGCTCCCACCTCCAATCTTTGTCTTCTATCCCTGAGGCCTGGGGGCCTGGGGGCCTTCCATCCTCACCCCCACTCCCACCCCATCTCACTCCTCCGAGTTAGGTCCCGTACTTTGCAGTCCAGCTCTTGGAACCGTGGAAGTTCACAGGCAGGAGAAACCTTCAGAGCCGTGCACTGTAGCTTCTGGTTTTAAAGGAGTTGAAGACTGGGTGGGATGGGGAGAGGGGCAGAGGATGTTTTTTAATGAAAATAACATTTGTTGAGACTCTATTATGTACAAGTTTCTTATGTATTCTCTCATTTCATTTTCAGAATAACTCAGGGGGATCACATGGCCATTTTTTTCATATGGGGAAACTGAGTCTCTGGGAATCCAAGGAGAGAGGACTCTAGAGACGACTTGCCCTGGACTGTATCCTGCCTCTGACACCAGCTGTGTGGTCTTTGGCCAGTGGGTTCTCTTCTCGGTGTCTCAGGTCAACATCAACAATGAGTCTAGTAATAGTACTTACTTCCAAGGGTTGTTGTGAGGATTAAATAGATTTCATGTTTTTAAGGGTTTACAACCACGCCTAGTAGACAAAAAGCACCTAATAAATGCCAGCAGCTGTGGCTGCAGTTCTGTGAGGCAGGGTAACACAGTGGTTTAGAACACTGATTCTGGAGTGAGGCGTCCTTGGTTTGAATCTCAGCTACCCCAGCTCATGTGAACTTGAGTGAGCTGCTTATTTTCTTAGTGGCTGCTCCCCAATCTACAAGTGAGGGTATTCCTAATGGTTGGGGTTCCCTCAATGAAGTGGTTAGTTCCCATGTGATTACCTTGTAGTGAATTTCACCAACTGATAAGCCCTATTCAACCCCACAAGAGGTTTTCATCTGATCTTTAGTGACCTAAATACATTTTTTGGACTTCAAAAAAATATTTAATATCAGAGAGATTAGAAGATACTCCATATCCAAAGCCAAAATCAGAATGTAAAAAGAAACGGTGGAAGATCAAACCAAACAGACCTCTTGAAAATGAAAATTAAAAGACCAAAAAAAAAAGTTTTAAATAACACAATATTTTGAACATGAGGTTAACAGTGAGAAAGTAAAGCAAAAGAATAAATAGACTGAAAATAGGAAAGAGAAGAAAATTGCAGGATCCATCCAGGATAGTAAGGATCCAAATAGTAGGAGTCCCCAAAAGAGGAAAAAAAAAAAAAAGGATAAAACACAAAGGAGGCCGTATTCAAGGAAATAATACAAAAATAAAATTCCCAGAACTGAAATCATGGGTCTCCTTGTCTGAATCCTCCTCATGCTCAATACCCACATCAAAGCATATTATTGTGAAATTTTAGAAAACCAGGGCTAAAGGGAATATTGAAAACTTTCAGAAAGGAAAAAATGATAACTAAACCAATATACGTATAAAGGATCAGGATATGGGATGACATTGGATTTCTCAACAACTGTCTTTGAAGATGATTTACACCCTAGGATTCTATACCCAGCCAAACTATTAATCAAGTGTGGGCTTTCCAGTAGAAGCACTGAAAACCAGAAGCAAAAAAGCAATGTCTTCAAAATTTTGAAACGTGATTTGCAATGCAGAGTCCATACTCAACCACACCACGCTCCAGCAGAGGCTGTTAAGACATTGCTAAAAATGCAAATTCCCCCCAAATTTGCCATCCATTTCCCTGTCTCACAATGCTACTGGAGGGGGTGTTTTGCTAAAATGAAGAAGTCCACTGAGAAAGAGGCAGATGTGGGTCCCATGAAATAGGTGATCCAATGGCAGAGCAAGAGAAGGGATTCCTAAGATGATGTGGAGAGATGCCAGGATTGCCACTGTGGCCCAGACACAGGGCTCCATCTCTTCCCCTCACCTTAGTGTGACTGGTGCTGTGTATCCTGACAGCTGACTGACCCTCATTCAAGGCCCATTTGGCTTCCCCAGGTACCCCTCTCCTCCACTGCAGTTCCTGGGCCAGCCTCCTCCCTTTCCCCCGCTCCGGGCAATTGAGACTTGGAGCCCTCTGTGCCCCACAGGATTGAGGAAGACTCTGGTTCTGCCATCTGTGATCTCAGTTTGAATGCTCCACCCCAGTTGTCTCATCTCCTAAACATAATAATAATAGCACCAATGCCACAAGATCACTGTGAGGATGAAATGAGTGAATGTTTGCCCTGAGGATGAAATGAGTGAATGTTTGCCCAGCACTTAGAATGGCATTTAACCTGTAGTCACACATTATTGGTACTTGATAAATAGAACACATTATGTAGTGACGTGAAGGTAAGCTTCTAGCAGGTTGGAAACACATCAGTTCAAACTTCAATCACAGCCGAGGTGAATTCACCAGCTCCCTCTTCTCCTATAAAGCCAGACACTCCCAAACATATTATTCCAGAGGCATCTCAACTTGTGATGCTAATACAAGTCTGACCACATCAGTTCCTGCTGAACATGCTTTAGTGGCTCCTCATTGCTCTGAGGAAGGAGTTGGAGTCCTCTCCCGAGTCAGCTGGGCTTGCTCTCCTGTCCTCTCCAGCATCACCTCGATCCAACCCTCCCTTCCTGCCCATCCTCCACGCCAATGACTTCCTCCATTCAGCCCTTCAGGAACTGTGTCCTCTTGTGTCTGGACCTTAGCCAGTTTCTACTTGCTCCTTGAATCTCAGCTGGGTCATCATTTCTGCAGAGAAGCCTTACCTGGACCCAAAGGTGACCAGTGACACATTCTTATGGCCCCGGATAGGTTCAGTTCTTGCACTCAGCATGACCTCTGCAATTGTTTTTGTCATTCACTCATTCAACACATGCTTATGAAGTGCTTACTTATATGCCAGGCACTGTTCCCGGCCTTGATGATACAGCAAGAGGCGAATAGACAGAAACCCCTGCCTTTGGTGGGGCGAGTGTGTTATCTAGTGATTATTGGATGTCTTCACCTTACTAACCATCAGCTCCATGGTTAATGCATACCTGTCAAAAAACAGGCTTTAAATAAATATTTGCTGATAAAGAAGCCACAGGAACAATGCCTCCTTCCCCTAGAGAGTGAAGACGGGACTGGGGCCACCACCCTCCTCCTATTAAGCCTGTAAAGCCTCCTAGCAGGCAGGAAGGAAGCGGAGGTGCTGACAAGCAGTTTCTCAAACAGTTTAGCGAGAGGATAAAAGAAGAAATGAGAAGCCCCACCTAGATGGAAGGTCACTGCGGTTTCCTAGGCCACGTCCCTCCCCCAGCTTCCCCTCTTCACCCGCTGTTCATCTGGTCTTGCTGGTGGCCAGGCCAGCCTTCCAGATGAGCTGGGGCTGAAGGGGTAGCCTGCTGAGGCGGGTGGGGGGCTGGGGAGACGTTGGTGAATGGGTAACTGTGACTAATCCGGAGAAACAGTTTTGGCCCAGCGGTTCACCCCAGGCTTGTTTGTGTCTAATTTCCTGGGGGCAAATGGGCCCCTTATTTTCACTTTGAGGTTTAGGGTTTCCCCTAGAGCTGGTGGAGGAGGGGGGTCTGTGGAGACAGTCCAGGATGTTTTGCATAAGTGCGGAAAGTCTTGGAGTTGGAAGTTAAAGATGAGGTCGAAGTGAAGGGGTGAAGGTGAGCCAGATAGGGGGCACTCAGCTGAGCCTTCCTCTGAGGAGCTTGGCGTAAGCCTCGTGCTCCCAATTGTTTCTTCCCAGGTCATTCTGCAATAGAAATTTAACAGTAACACCAAAGGAGGCAGCAGGATTTGGCTTCCCCCCCTACCCCGCCACGGGAAAGTTGAGGAGGAGAATAAGAATTAGGATGCACAGAGCCCTAAATAGGCTCCTTCTTTTGTACCCAGGCCAGGCATGGAGTGTGGCATAGAGTGTGCCTTTCACAAATGCTTTATTGGTGAGCTAGGGGAACTGGGCATCTCAAAGCACGTCTCCCAGGTTTTGTGCCCACCCAGCTCTCCCACTTCTGCCCTGTAAATGGTGGACTTTGCTCCTTCAGGTGTCCACTCTGTGCTGGGTTCCAGCACTACAGACATAAAGGAGATCATCTCTGTGCCTTTGTCTTTGAGAAAGTCCCTTCATGTCCCTGACCCTCTTTTTACCTAGATATAAGTTTCCTCTGCCCATCTCAGAGGGTCATGAGGCTCACACGGGGCAGTGCTCTGCCCATGACAAAGGGCTGCAGCATGGGTGGTTAAACAGCAGAACCTTCTTAAACAATTAACCACTTTGTCAGATTGCTGGAGGCTCTCCATGCCCCTCAGCAAGCACTGTGCCCCTACCCAGAACACACCAAACCCTTGAAGCTAGAAGGTTCTCTCTGATTTTCCCAGGCACATCTGTTCCCATCAGTGGATTTTGTGTGCTTATCAGCTGTTATTTGTGTTTGTTCTCTACCTGTTCCTATCACTTTAATTAAACAGCTCAATTATTATTCTATAATGAAATATGAGTGCGTAAAAGTAGAGTTTGTTTCTTCATAAGCTAAGTTGAGTGCTTGAAAGAGAATCAATGCATGTGATAGCTCAACAACTTTCTGGTGAATTAGTTGTAAGTGATACAACTTCAAAGGTTAGAGGGGGGAGAAAACCCTGTAAAACTGAATTTTTTGACATTCCGTTTTATGTTCTCACTCCACTTGAAGCGAAAGAGACTATAAAACGTCAATGATACCTTGTGGGTGTGGTTTGCTTGGGAAAGATAACAAAGGGTTTAAATCAGAGAACCCAAAGGATTCCCCACTTTCTAGGGCTGTTTAGGCCAAGTGACCCTCATCAAGCCAGCTTTCATCAGATTCAAAACAGCTTGTCCTGTACATTTAATGACTCTCCATGAGCTGAAAGGGGAGAGTGTCGGGGCTGACTCAAGCCACGTCATTAGCTGCTCAGAGCTGAGAGAGGCTTCATGGTCATTGGGCCCAGGTTCTTCCTGCGGTGGGCATGTCCACCACAGCCTCACTGCCAAGTGGCTATCCGTGCTCTCTATGAACGTTCTCAGGGACTCACCACCACTTAGACCAGAGCCTGGCTCATTTTGAATTGTATTCTGGTAAGCATGTTTGATGGAGAAGGCAATGGCAACCCACTCCAGTACTCTCGCCTGGAAAATCCCATGGAAGGAGGAGCCTGGTAGGCTGCAGTCCATGGGACACGACTGAGCGACTTCACTTTCACTTTCCACTTTCATGCATTGGAGAAGGAAATGGCAACCCACTCCAGTGTTTTTGCCTGGAGAATCCCAGGGACGGGGTGCCTGGTGGGCTTCTGTGTATGGGGTCACACAGAGTCGGACATGACTGAGGTGACTTAGCAGCAGCAGCAAGCATGCTTGACATCTTTTTATCTCTTCTTTTGGCACTTCTTGAAGAGCTCTCCTTTGCCTACAAGTGAAAAAGCTCCTTTATTCCCATCTAGGTAGCAGCAGCAGCAGCAGTTAAGAAAGCAGGTCCAGAAAGCAGCTAACACTCTAGTATGAATTAGTGTCAGAAAATCTCCAGGAATTGTTTTCCCACCAGAAGCAGGGTCTTCTTATCCCTTCTGATTATTCTTTATTCTTGCCTTGGGTCTTTCTACCTCTCCAACCCCTGTTTCTGAAAGACTGACCCTTTGTGCCATTTCTGCAGATTTCTGGCAAGATTCTGCCTGACTCCTGTTTCAAGTATATAGGGGAAAATATTGTACTCTGGATCAAGACAGAGTCTAATCCTGAGGGCCCTTTCTACCTCTGAGAGCTTAGACTGTGTACTCAAACTTTTCTGAAAGCTGTGGTTTTCTCATTTGTATAATGGGAAGTAAAATAGCTTATTATGATGGTTCTCTTATTTAACAGTTTTTTTCTAGTACTTACACTATGCCATGCACTCTGCTGCTAGGTGCTGGGAATACAGGACTGGGGGAACCAGAGATCTACTGGAACAGCTATAGGAATGAAGCTTTGCCGGGTGATTGATGGGCTGAGATAGGAGTTGGAAAACATTTTCTGTGTAGGGCCAGATAGTAAATATTTTAGGCTTTACTCTGCCTTTTAGCACAAAAGCCAAGCAGCATAAACAATACATAAACAAGTGGAGGTGGACACATTCCAACGAAACTTCACAGAAACTGGCCGCGGGCCAACTTTGACCTGCAGGCAGTAGTTTGCCTACTTCTGGGCTAAAAAGTCAATGCCTTTGGATGGGAGGCCAGTTTTAGATCACTCCAAAGACAGCGCCTTCCAACTTGTCTGCTTGTGGATTCAACTTTGAATGTAGGGAGTTCTTCTGGAGGGCCTCCAAAGACCTTTCTTTCCTTCCACAAAAGTTTTCTGTCTTTTGCTTCTATGGAGCTGGGTGGATTAGATCACAAGCTGGCTTATTTAGTTTTGCAACATGCTTCCCTAACAGGGAAGTGTGAATTCAATAGGATTCAGTAGTCCCTTTCAAGAGATTCAACAGGCATGCCAGAGGCAACCACCCCTGTGCTTCTGGGCTGGGAGGGCAAAGGCCCTTCTCTCTATACTTCAGTTTATCTCTCTGAAAGTGAGAGTTGGACTAGTGGTCTCCCAAACTTGAACACTCACTGAAGGATGCACGGTGCTTATTAAAATACAGATTCCGAGCGCCCTACTTTGGCTCCACTGTCTCAAATTCCAGAGATGGCTTGGGGCTCTGGGTTGCTCTCATGTGTCTCAGTCGACTGTTGAGGGGACACCCTGAGGAGCAGAGAACTTGGTCTCTGGTAGCTCTGACATTCAGTGGATGTCAACAGAGTCGAGGGAGGCTGTTTGTCTTCTCTGGGCTGAGCTGGGCTGTGGTGGGACAGAGAATGGCGGTGGTGAGGATCGTTATCTTGTCTGCAAGGACGTGGCAGGATGTGGTTGACCTGAACTTCCTGAGAATGGGGGAACCAGAGAACACGGGGAGAGATTCACACCCGGGCAGGAGGCTCAGCCCACAGGCCTCAAGTGTGCTCAGCAGGCATTGGGAAATGAGACCTTGGCCCTCTCTCCTGTGTCTGATCTTGGCAGATCATCCCGCCTCTCAAAGCCTCAGTCCTCTCATGTGTAAAATGGGGTGGCGAAGGGTCCTTGCAAGGACACCCTGAGGAACAGTAACATTTATAAAACCTCTCTCTCAATTAGAGGTAGAAAATTCTCTCAGTGAAATGAGTGTCCCCCTGAAATTAATCAAAGCCAAGGTGAGGAGCCTGCTTCAGGGGCTGAGTTTTACTGTTTGACTGTAGAATGGGATGCTGATGCACTTAGGCTCCTCTACCCGCTTCCTCAGGACTCCTGAAGGCTGGATGAGATTAAGAGATTATTCCAGGATACTGCACTGGAAGTATCCTGGTGCAGTCTGGGACTGTGGCAAAAATGTTCATGACCTTCCTTTTTAGGCAGGGATGTGTCTGACTAAAAATGTCTTTGCTTTCCATTTGTTCTTTTTTAGACAGAGGGACTAAAACAACAGGATCTCTGAAAGGCATCCTTGTCAAAATACAACCTGCTTCCCTTCATTTATTTCCCTCTGAGTTTATTGGTGGATTGAGAACGTCACTGGATGCCAACTGTGTGGCTAGTCTTGTACTAGGTATAGGAAGAGAGGGGTCTCTAACTATGAGAGACTCACCATCCAGTTTGGAAGATAACACATGTGAAATAGCACTTGCATGATAATCCTGATGATGCTGGAAACGATGGGCAGAATGAAGATGATGATGGTGCTGATCATCCCTCACACATGTGAGCCGTGGTGCAGTCACAAAGCATACTTACTTCCATCATCTTATTTCATATTCAAAACTCTCCCAAAAAATCCATCTTCAGGGATGAACAAACTGAAGTAATAACTTCTCTGAGATCAGATAAGAAGGAGATAGCTGAGTTGGATTCTACTTTCTGTCTTTTGGCTCCAAGAGTGCCATTGTTCCCAAGATATCCTGACTTTCTTCAAGTTGTAACATAACATTGCAAAATGCACGTCATTAGATGAAACTTGAGTAACTGCTACAGGGGACATGAATATGACAAGAGCTCAGAGAGCAAGTAGGTCATGAGGTGGTGGGACTCTAGTGATCAGAAGAGGCTTAGAAGAGAAAGGGACAGTTCAGTGGGACCCAGGAGGATGCCCAGTATTTGGATAAGTGAGCAGTAGAGATGGGAGATGGGGTGGCATTCTTAGCAAGAGGAAATGTGTAGGCAAGAAAAGAAAGAAGAAAGTTCAAGGTGTGTCAAGAAACAACAGACCCTCATTTGACCAGAAGGGGGGCACATACAATAAATCTGCTGGAGTAGAGAAGCTAGGGATGGTTTCTTCCAAAGTCCTGGAGCGTTTCCCTTCATTTTGCCGTAGATGAGAGGCCCACTCATTGTCTCTCTGACATCACTGTCCCCTTCAACCCCAAGTCCGTTTGTAATCAAATCAAGGAGTAATCAAATCAAAGGACTGTCTGCAGTTTTAGTCTAAAGACAAAGCCTGCCACTTCCGACTTTTTTCTTTTAAAGATGTCAGAGTGCTGCTGAAACAGGAACAGGATTGAGGCAACAGTAGCTCTGACTCACAAAGAGCACATCAATGGAGCGGCAGTGATAAGGGGCTGGCAGTCATTGTGTGTGTGAGCACAGTTCTGACACTCTGAGGCCTGGAGGCCCCTCTGGGCAGCCTCGTTGTGGAAAGAAGCCTGTGGCTTTCAGAAACAGGATGACTCACCACATAGGCAGGGTTTGGGGGACAGAGATAGAGTCTTGGTCTGCTGGGAGTGTCAGCCAGGAGCCCAGGCCTAGGGCTCTGGGTCGCTGCACATTTCAGGTCTCCAGCGAGCTGGGATTCATCTGTTCCTCCAAGTATTCAAGCATCCATGCATCAGTGATGCACCTGTCTGTCCATCCAACAAACACTATGAGCACACACTTTGTGCAGGCCCTGTGCTAGGTGCAAAGTGATATAGTGGTGACCAAGATACACACAGTTCCTACCTTTCTGAGGCTTACAGTATAGTGAGGGAGAGAAGAAACAGTTACATGGGTAAATGAATCGCTACTGCGACGAATGCCAGGAAGGGAAACACAGAGTGTACTGAGAGGGCGCGTCATAGGAGAGCTGACCTGTTCTGGGGAAGCCAGTCAATGAAAGCAGGGGCAGATGCTGGAAGATAGGTTAGACTAATACTGTACAAACAGCCTGTTAGTATCAGCTCTCCCACCATTAGGGACCTTAAGAGTGTAGAACTCACTCTCGCTTTTTCAAACTCTTTCTTTCTCCCCTTCCTCTTCCCTCCCTCTCCCTGCCCGCCCCGCACCCCCTACACACACACACACACACACACACACACAAAGAACCGATGATCAGTTGATGGAACAGTCATATACTTTTGATTCTAATAGACTTGGGTTCAAATCCCATATTCTCAACTTCCTATCTCTGTGGTTTTGAATAAATTGCTTGCTTTCTGATCCCCAGTGTCTTCCACTATAAAGTAGGGAAAATAATGGCCTTCAAGAGCTAGTTTAGAGTACATAGGTTGAAGGAATTTCCATCAACTTTCTAGCCTAGAGTAGACCCTCAGCAAGTAAGCTTAGTCAGATTTTTAATCTGCTGTCACCTTTGTGTGTGCGTGTGTGCTAAGTCACTTCAGTCGTGTCCGATTCCTTGCGACCCTATAGACTGTAGCCTGCCAGGCTCCTCTGTCCATGGGATTCTCCAGGCAAGAATACTGGAGTGGGTTGCCATGTCCTCCTCCAGGGGATCTTCCTGACTCAGGGATTAAACCTGCGTCTCCTGCAGCAATTGTATGCAAATCTCACAGTAGGTTTTTCCTCCAGAGATGGTCAGAGCTCCAGTCCTTTTGTCTGAACTGGCTGGTGGAGTTCTAGAACATACCTATCTTTGAAGAAAGTCTGAATTTGATGATCTCTGAAGTTCCCTGTTGCCCCAGGCTTTTAAAATTCTAGAAAGCCTTCATAAAAAAGCAAAACCCCAGGCCAGGAGCAGTACACCCAGGTTCTAGTCCTGATTCTGCCACTGATAGCCATGGTATCTCTCTTGCCTATGTGAATTCTCAGTTTCCCCATCTGTCCAATGATGGTGTTGGACTCAAGAATCCTTCCTAGTTGACAGTCTAAGATTTTGTGATTCTCCAGGAGGCAAGGTCCTGGCAGATCCAATCATGGCATCAGTAGAGTTTTACTTCCCCCCTTGTCCTTCCCCAACCGTGCTCTTTCTACTGTCTGGCTCCAGGTGCCAGAGCTCTCACCTGCCCAGGTTCCTCCAGAAGGGTAAGGAGCAGGACCAGCCAATATCTCAGTCAATATCGGCCAATATTACAACACTGTGATCCATGGGCATTAATGTGCTTTCCTTCCCGTGAGGAATGTGTCTTTGGAGAGATAAACATGGGGAGGGTAATGCTTGCCTCTATTAAGTCCATCAGTAATAGGGAACACCAGGGCTTGAGATGGGGAAACGTATGGCTTCATTTCATATCACACCCAAGAGGGGCTACTTATTCTATGCAGAGGTAGGGTACCAATACTTAGGCTAGGCAGAGACAAGAGACCTGGGAGTCCGAGACGGGAGAGCTCTAAGATGTATCCTGCCTTGTGAACTTTTCCCAGTGGAGAGGAGCAGCATCAGCTGAGGTTGAGGCCTCTCTGTTTTAAGGTCTGGCTTCCAGGAACCAGCACTGTGGACCATGTCTAGCTGCATCTTCTCCTAGACGCCCGTCAGCATGAGTCAGTTTCCTTAATATTATATCTAAGTCTATTCAAATTTTCTATTTCCTTGTTATTCAGTCTTGGTAGATCATATCAATTTTGTTGATCATTTTGAAGA
The DNA here is from genome assembly GCF_027580195.1 of Bos mutus. Taxonomy (NCBI): domain Eukaryota; kingdom Metazoa; phylum Chordata; class Mammalia; order Artiodactyla; family Bovidae; genus Bos; species Bos mutus. Next base: position 16,177,131 of record NC_091626.1, read on the forward strand.
ACCAACTTTTGATTTTATTAATTTTATCTATTGTTTTTCTCTTCTCTATGTTATCTCTGCTCTAGTCTTCATTATTTCTTTTCTTCTGCTAGCTTTGGGTTTAATTCTTCTTTTTCTAGCTCCTTTAGTTGTAAAGTTAGGATATTGAAATCTTTTTTGTTTTCAATGTAAGTGTTTGTAGTTATAAATTTCTTCCCTAACACTCCTTTTGCTATGTCCCACAAGTTTTGGCATGCTGTATTTTTAAAATTTAATTTGCCTCTAAATAGTTTCTAATTTTCCCTTGTGATTTTTCCTTTGATCCATTTGTTGTTTAGGAGGACGTCATTTAATTTCCGCAAACTTGTGGATTTTCCAGTTTTCCTTCTGTTATTTATTTTTAACTTCACCTCATTTTAAAGATATTTTGTGTAATGTCTATATTTCTGTCTATTGAGAAATCTGTGGCCTAACATATGATCTGTCCTGGAGAATGTCCTATGTGCACTTGAGAAGAATATGTATTCTATTGTTGGCTAAAGCACATGTAAGATTTGGTGGGTTTATTATGTTGTTCAAGTTCTGTTCCCTTACTTTTCTTCTGTCTGGTAGTTTTACCCATTCTTGAGAGTGAACTATTGATTGCTCCAATTATTATCATGGGAGTATTTATTTCTCCCTTCCATTTTGTCAATTTTTGCTTCACATATTTTGATGGCCTATTATTGAGTGCATAAATGTTTATAATTGTTATATCTTCTTGATATATTGAAACTTTTATTAATATAGCCACTCCCATTTTCTTCTGGTTTCTATTTGCATGATATATTTTTCTACACTTTTCACTTTTAATCCATTTGTATCTTTGGATATCGGAGAAGGCAATGGCACCCCACTCCAGTACTCTTGCCTGGAAAATCCCATGGATGGAGGAGCCTGGTAGGCTCCAGTCCAAGGGGTCGCTAAGAGTCGGGCACGACTGAGCGACGAAACTCTTCACTTTCATGCATTGGAGAAGGAAATGGCAACCCACTCCAGTGTTCTTGTCTGGAAAATCCCAGGGACAGAGGAGCCTGGTGGGCTGCCCTCTATGGGGTCACACAGAGTCAGACACGACTGAAGCGACTTAGGCATCTTTGGATATAAAGTAGCTTTTGTATATTGTTGGGTCATGTTTTTTAAATCCATTCTGCCAGTTTCTGCATTTTTTTGTTGCGTTTAATCCATTTAATGATCTCACTAACAATGAGGCCTACTTCTGTCTTTTTGCTGTCTTTTTCCTGTGTGTTTTATACCTTTTTTGGTCCCCATTTCCTTCATTACTATCTTGCTTTCTATTTAGTGGTTTGTTTTTTATAGTGAAATGTTTTAATTCCCTTCTCATTTCCTTTTGCATATACCTATTTTTTTTGTGGTCACTGTAGGGATTACATTAACATCCTCAATTTATAATATTCCAAATTGAAATGATACCAGCGTAACTTCAGTAACAAACAAGAACTCTGGCCCTTTATAACTCCATCACCACTCTTTTGATTAGTTGATATTACAGAATTATATGTTTATACATTGTGTATCTAAAACCACAGTAATAGTTGTTTTTTAGTGTATTGTGTGTGTGTGTTAGTCAGTCATGTCTGACTCTTTGCGACCCCATGGACTGTAGCCTGCCAGACTCCTCTGTCCATGGAATTCTCCAGGCAAGAATACTGGAGTGGGTAGCCATTTCCCACTCCAGAGGGTCTTCCTGACCCAGGGATTGAACCCAAGTCTCCTGCATTGCAGAGCTTTACTGTCTGAGCCACCAGGGAAGCCCCACTCTTTTTTAAGCACATTGGTCTCAAATTTTATAGAAAGCATAATATGGAACTATGAACCAAAAGTTACAATAATATTAGCTTTTAGATTAATAATTTAAAAAATTTTAACCCCTTAAGTCATAGAGAAAATAAAAAGTGGTGTCAGAAACTTGTTACAATAATACTAGCTTTTAAAATTTTCCATACATTCACCTTTAGTGAGATCTTTATTTCTTTGTACAACTTAGAGATATTATCTAGTGCTCTTGTACTTCAACTTGCAGGACTCCCTTGAATGTTTCTTGCAGGGAAGTTCTAGTAGTAACAGAATCTCTCAATTTTTGTTGATCTGGGAATGCTTTAATTTCTTCCTCAGTTTTGAAGGACAGTTTTGCTGGATATAGAATTCTTGATTGATAGGGCTTTGTTTCATTTTCTTTTAGCACCTTGAATATATCAGCACAGTATCTCTGGTCTCCAAAGTCTCTGATAAGAAATCTTCTAATAATCTTATAAGATCCTTTGTGAAGAATCACTTTCCATCTTATTGCTTTAAACTTCTCTGTCTTGCAATAGTTTGATTACAATATGTCTTTGTATGGGTCTCTTTGAGTTCATCTTGCTTGGAGTTTATTAAGCTTCTTGAAATTACATTGATGTCTTTCATGTAACTTAAGATGTTTTGGACCACTTTTTCTTCAAATAATCCCTGCCCCTTTCTCTCTTCTCTTTTTGGGACTCTATAATGCATGTGTTGGTGTGCTCGATGATGTCCCATAGATCCCTTGGGCTCTGCTCACTTTTATTTCTGTTCCATAGACTCCATAGTTCCAATTACTCTCTTTTCAAGTCCACTGATTCTTTCTTCTGCCTGCTCAAATATGTCTTTAAAAACTTCCAGTGAATTTTTCAATTCAGTTAATGTCTTTTCAGCTCTGGAATTTGTTTCTGGTCTCTTTATTGATATATCCATTTTGTTCACACATTGTCTTCTGGACTTTCTCCATGTCTTCCTTTGGTTCTTTGAGCATCTTTGATACAGTTGTTTTAAGTCTTTGTCTAGTAACTCTCTTTTGGTCTCAGTGACATTTTCTGTTGGCTTATTTTTTCCTTTCAATGAGCCATACTCTTCTGTTTCTTTGCATGTCTTGTGATTTTGGGGGTTGAAAACGGGAAATTTAATCTAATAATGTGGTAACTGAGAATTAGATCCCCCAATTAAGGTCTACTGTTTACTTTTTGTTATTGTTTTTATTGTTATAGGCTCTCTCTGTACTAAGTATTAGTCTGAGGTATAAATCTAAGGTCTTCTCAGGTCTTTTATGAGCCTATGCCTTTCCCTGAGTCTGTTCAGTGAAAGTTTGTTCTACTTTCCCCTGTAAATACAATGCTTTTGAATATCCTAGTCTTTAATGTCTGGTTACCAAAAAACAGAGAGAGAGAGCGCGCAGAGGCATTGGTCCCTGTAAATCCCCTAGATGTTGCTTCAGCTGGAGGTAGAGAGACTTGCAGCAATGGCAGGGGGTGCAACAGCAACGGGAGCACACCTCTGCGTTTGCACCTCTATGAGCAGAAGCAGCAATCAGTTCAGATCCATGGTATATGAATCTTCTGTTTGTCTGGGACCGTCTTAAATTCTCCCTCATTTTTGAAGGACAGTTTTGCAGAATAGGACTCCTGATTGAGGACAGGGTCCTTATTGTCCTCTCACAAACGGTGTGCAAGCTCCTCCTGGTACGTGTGTATAGTGGCTTGCCACGGGGGTTTGGGTGGGGATAGGTAGCCACTGCTGAGCTAAGAGCTGAAATTGCTCAAGATTAACTGCATTTTACCATCAGACCCTTCTCCTGGAATTTGCAAGCTTTCAAAAACCTCCAGAGCTCCAAAATAGTTACATTATATACTTTCTGCAATTGTTGTCTAAATGGGAAGATAAGACTCCTGGTACTTCCTACTCTGCAATTTCCCAGAATCCTCTTTGTAGCATATATTTTTAAAATATCAGATCATATATGCTGTTTTTAACTTTTTTCATCTAATCAATAGTCAGCCATGTCTTCAGTTTTTGATGAGTGAGTGATTTTTCATTGTATGACTATACTGCCATTTCTTAACTAATCTCCTCTTACATTTCAGTGTATTTCCACTTTTTCATCACTGTAAACCACATTGCAATATATGTATTTCATTGTTTGTAGGCATATATATATATACACACACACACATTTCACCACACATACATACTTTCTTAGATTAATACATATATTTGCTCACTTGCCAAGTATTTCATTAGGAAAGAAGAATGAGTGATATGGATGTACTCTTGGAAGATTAAGGGGGGCAGTAAGTACTATCGGGCTTCCCTGGTAGCTCAGCTGGTAAAGAATCTGCTTGTAATGCAGGAGACCCTGGATCGATTCCTGGGTCGGGAAGATATGCTGGAGAAGGGTTAGATTACCCACTGAAGTATTCTTGGGCTTCCCTGGTGGTTCAGCTGGTAAAGAATCAGCTTGCAACTGGGGAGACCTGGATTTGATCCCTGGGTTGGAAAGATCCCCTGGAGAAAGGAACACCTACCCACTCCCGTATTCTGGCCTGGAGAATTCCATGGACTGTATAGTCCACGGAGTTGCAAAGAGTCAGACACAACTGAGTGATTTTCACTTTCACTTTAAGTACACAAAGGAGATAGGGCTTTCCAGGTAGAGAGAAAATCTTGAGCAAAGATCCTGAGAGTTGAAAGTGTATCTCATGTTCAGAGACTGTTGAGAACTATAAAAATGTCTATGCTCTTCTTTCTTTCAAAGCCCTCCCTGACCACTCCAGTCCAAAGGTGCAATACCCATCTTCTTGGATGTCCTGGGTCATGATGACCAGGGCTCCTCGTCAAGCAACTACCAACTCTCTCAGAATCCTGGGCTACAGCCTTGGTGACTGCAACTCCTATGTGACAGCCAGTTCCTCTAAAAACGCAGGCAGCCATAAAGGGCTGGGAAATATTTTAAGGACCTTCTCCTAAATCTTAAAATAGCACCCAGCTAGAAGGAAACATATTCCATATGTGTCTAATTCACTTGTGTAACAAAATACAAAGGTTGGAGGTCTCCCCTTCTCCTTTGTTTTTGATGTCCCGGAAACCCTTTGAGGCTTTTTATTGCCCTTGTAGACTTAACAATAAAAGAGTCTAAGAAGCAGAGTGTTGGTAGTTCAGGGTGAAAAACCAAAGAACCTAAAGAATGTAGTTAGATGTAGGTTGGGAATCTCAGAGTTTTGGAAGTGGTTCAGGCCAGGCTTCCAGGTTAGTGTTCAGAGAGGGAGCAAGTGGCAAAGCTGAGGTCGTCCTGAGCTGCAGTTTATAGGGCACGTTGCCAGCTGCCGCCTGCCTTCCCCACAATGTCAGAAACTCCCCGTTATGACTTCAGGTGAAGACCAATAAAGGGAGACCGTGCCCTCCCCCCATCAGCATGTGTTTCTGTGCTTGGCAACACGTGGCAACTATAAGGGGTGGTTCTCACTAGGCCCATTTTGCCTCCAGGGCACATTTGGCAAAACATGGAGGCGTTTTTGTTTGTCCCAACTGGAGCGGGTGGTGCTGCTGGCGTCTACTAGGTAGGGGCCAGGGACACTGATTTACTTCCTACAATGCACAGGACAACCCCCACAACAAAGAACAATCATCCAAAAATATCCATAGTGCCGAGTTTGAGAAACCCTGGACTATGGGATAAATGTATCAGCTTGGAGCATCTCTAAAAACACTCATTTTACTCATTGGTAAATAATTTAAAACATTTGATATTAAAATAAGTACACCTATTAAGGTATAGTAAAGCAGGACAGGATTTTTTCCTTTCCCTAAAACCCTGGCTTCCCTCTACCCTCTCCACCCTCTTCCTGAGGCTTAAGACACATCACAACCCCTTGGGAGCCTAGCGGAGCTGGGATAAAGGAGAAGGTCATGTGTAATCTATCTCACAGAAGGCCTAAGAGCTCACTGGAGGACTGAGTCAGGCAAGAGGGATAGCCCCGTGTGTGTGATGGAGAGCAGTGTGGGCTCAGAGGTGAGACTCAGGTGAGGGCTGCATGAAGGACAAGAGCAGGCTGGATCCTGACGGGAGCACAGGGAGTGTCAGGAGGGAGAGGATGAGGGAATCTATCCCAGCAGGTGAGAGTAGAGTGGTACTTGAGACCACAGTTAAAAAGTAAGTATCCGCACTCCTGAAAAGCTGAGAATTACTCCATACATCAGCTGGAAAGTTGTGAGTATAATGGGGGCATGGGAACAGACAGAAAACATCCAGATTGAATAGGATGAGACAGGCTACTCAAGGAGTAACCCTTCCTCCATCCCTGATCCCAGATGCCCTGGGTCCAGCCTGCCTGCCTGGGGACTTTGATGCCTTGGGCTCGTCTGGCTGATCAGGCTCCTCTCCCTACTCTCAGCCTCTCCCTGCCACTCTGCCATTCTTCTGGGTCCCCCTTGTTCAGTACCACTCTTATGCTCTACTCCCCTGCTCAAAAGCCACCAATGGCTCCCTATGGCTCCTGTTGTCACATCGAAATGCCTTGCTGTGGCTTCTTAATCCAATTACTAATTTGGTAAGTCTTTATTTTCAAATTATATATTGAAATTGAAACTATAACATGTGAACACAATCAAATAACCCAATAGTAAGGTGGTGCAGTTGGTAAAGAATTGGTCCAATGTAGGAGACGCAGAGATGCAGGTTCGATCTCTGGGTTGGGAAGATCTCCTGGAGGAGGGCATGGCAACCCACTCCAGTATTCTTGCCTGGAAAATCCCATGGACAGAGGAGCTACAATACATGGGGTTGCAAAGCTGGACATGACATGAGCACACACGCATGCACCTACATTAAAGTGTAAATAATGAATGTTAACTCCCATTTAGGTCCTCAAATACCCAGATACCCCCAAGGACACCAGAAATATGCTATAAATATCAGATGATAAATGTACATGCTTTTTCTTACAAAAATAGCACATTGTAAACTTTGTTCTTCACCCTGACTTTATCACTTATAACTCTGTCTTTGAGATGAATGTATTTTAGCACAGTCTTCCAGCAGATGAAGGCACCAGGGTTTATTTAATTAGACCCCTACTGAAAATGTGACTTCTAATCTTTTTCTAAGATAAGCAACACCACAATAAACACCCTCGCACACCCCCTTTTGCAGATGAGCAATGCACAATTACTTCTGAGAACTAATTCCTAGAAGCAGAGTGACCGTATCAAAGGGCACGTGTGTTTTCAGTTCTGACAGATACTACAAACCACTCTGCAGGGTGGGCAGAACCCGCTTCCCTTCAGGCTAGTCATCCTGTGTTCTCAGCACACGTTGTGATCTTCGCCAACCTGCTAAGTGAAAAATAGCGCTTTTTTCTTTTGCATTTCTTTGATTATAATTGAAGCTGGGTATCTTTTCATCTGTTTAAAAGTCATCTGTGATCCTTTTTCTGCAAAGTGGCTTCTTTTCAAGATCTTTGACAATTCCTCGGTAAGGGTCTGGAGCAAATATTTATAGACATTCACTTATGTGGCAGAGAAGTCAGAGATGGCCCCTGCCCAGCCCTCCGTAATTAGCCTACTCCCTAACCCACTTAATCCCCCCTCTCCCCAAACCCTGGCTTCCATCCCATACTTTTGCCATCTCCCATACATGATCTGTCCTCACCATAGCCTCCCCTGCTAAGGCAAAAAGATGTATGTTCCCAGGAAGGATGAGTACCTCTCATGATCTGTCCTCACCATAGCCTCCCCTGCTAAGGCAAAAAGATGTATGTTCCCAGGAAGGATGAGTACCTCTGATTTTGTTTATAGAAGTTAGTAAAGCGGAAGAGTCAGTTGCTCAGTGGTGTCCGACTCTTTGCGACCCCACGGACTGAAGTCCACCAGGCTCTTCTGTCCATGGAATTCTTCAGGCAAGAATTCCTGAAGAATTGCCATTCCCTTCTCCCAGAGATCTTCCCGACCCAAGGATTGAACTAGGGGCTCTTGTATTGCAGTCAGATTCTTTATCGTCTGAATCACCAGGGAAGCCCTATTGTGTTCATATTATCCTTCAATTTCTAAAACGGCTAATTATAAGAAATAACACATATCCTTGTAAAACACATAAATAGTATAGGAAAGTATAAACATTAAAATTTTTAAATCCCATGTGATTCTAGTTATACTGAGGTAAACGTCTTTGGGTTACTTCCTTTAATATTGTGCTCTGCATGTATGTGTGCCTATAAAACTGAGACCATACTGTATCAATAGCTTGTTTTTGTCTTCTCCCACTTAATATTATGTTACTGGAAAATTTTTAGTTATTCAAACACTTCATTTTTATTGGTCAAAAAACTTTCATATGAATGTTCTGAAACATATTTAACCAAGCCCCTGTTCATGGATTTGTTTTTCTTTACTCTTTCTCCCTCCCTCTCCTCCTCCCCCCACCTTCCTCTACCAGGGGCAAGAAAGACACAGAACAATGCAGGAACTATTCCAGACTAGGGAGACCGAACAGGAAATACATAGTCCTGATCCTGGATTGAATCATGGACCAGGAAGAAAAAAATTTCTCTAAAGGACATTAGAGGTACAATTGGCAAAATCTGGATGCAGGCTGCATATTAGAGCATTACACCTCTGTTGCATCGTTAGTTTGTTGATGTAGATGTATAAGAAAATATCATTGTTTCTAGAAAACACTAAAGTAGTTAAGGGGAAAGAGAATAGTCACAGCAATAGACAGCGTGATGTGTATCAATAGAGAGAAAGCTAAAGTGGTGAAATGCTAAATTCGTCAATCTAGGTGAAAAGTACACATGACTCTGCGGTCCTATTCTTAACTTAGGTTTGAAAAATTAGGGAAAAAGATAGTGCTTCTTCCTGGAATCAATGCTGTAAGCTGTGGACGGGAAGGATAAACAGGCGACTCCCGCTTGTAGAGGGCCTGTGAGGCGCTGGGCACTGACTTCCACATTTAAATTTCCACAGAGCCCCTGGGAAATGGTGCTGCTCATGTCCATTTTACAGATGAGGAAACTGAGGCACAGAGCCCCTAAGGAACCACCCTAGGGCACATGGCAGTTAGTGGCCGGGCAGGCTTTCAAGCCCACAGTTGCCTGACTACCCACCACTGAGCAGAGGGGCAGTGGAGGAAAGGAAGGGGTGGGGTTGAAAACATTGACATCTGGTCCCAGGCTGGTTCCCATGGGCCCAGAGGGCAGAGACCCTGGTCACTGGAGGCCACTCTGGGAGGATGACCAGTGAGGCTAGAGAATGTTGGGAGGGGGCCAGGCTTCCCATGCCCGCAGCCAGAGGCACAGCCCCATTGCCACCCAGGCTTTTTCTGAATGGGGCCACCAGAAGGAAGTAAGAGGGCCAAGGTCTGAGCTGGCAGGAGCTCAGAGCTGCTGGCTCTTTGGGAAAAGGGCAAAGGCTGGCAGCAGCTGAGTCTGAATCCAAGTCTCAGCTGCCTTTAATGGGTGGAGCCTATCTTCTCTTACTGAGGTGTTAAGTAGTAAAATGACATGATGGATAAGTGATATCACCCACCCTGTTGATGTGAAGTAATTTCATATTTCACCATCTTAATTCTTGGATCTAGTATTGCTGTTCCCATTTTTCAGAGGTGGGGACTAAGGCTCAGTAAAGCCTATGTAGCTTGCTTAATGTTGCACCACTCAGGAAAAGCAGAGTTGGGTTTTACTAGGTTTGGGTGGCCCCAAAGCCAGCCCTGGTGCCTTGGCCCTGGCCCAAGACCCCATCACGGGGAAAACACCTTTGGAAACCAGTATGTGTCTCCTCTTATTTGGCATTGGCGGGAGCTGGGCTCTGCAGGGAGAAGCAGAGACATTTCTGAGGCCCACTGCCAGGGAGCAGCCAGCCAGCCGCAGTGGCCAGGGCTCCGGACTCCTGGTCCTGGCCTTCCTTTGAGAAGAGTAAGGTGCCTTACAGAAGCTGGGCTGTTGGAGCAGGCGGGGTCACTGTGGGTCAAGCTGTGCATTGGATGAGTGTTTCTGATGGTGTACTCAGCCACTTCTGCTTTCTCAGCTCCTCCTGTGCCCTCTGCTCTCTCATCACAACCATACCCAAGCACACTCTTGCTGCACATTGCCTTCTGAATGATAAGGGCCGCATGCTATGGTGACCAGTGGTTTGGTAACCATTGCCCCTAGTCATCTGGGAGAAGGATCTGCTAAAGAAGTTCACAGAATCAGCAAGTGTAACACTATGTAACATCCCTTTATTTAGCAGGCATCTTCAGGAAATTGTGATGCCTTACTTCCAATGAATAACGCTCTAATGGTGGAACTTCAGGCACTATGGTAAGTTCCCAGGGAGAAATGTTGAGATGAAGTCACTTGAGAGGAGACTCACACCGTAGTTTGAAAAACCACAGTATCATAAAGCCTCAAGTCATCCAGTGTAATCCCCTTCCCAAACCTGAGGCCAGAATCTCCTTAAAGTATCCCCACCAGGGGTCATCTGGCTTGATTACCCCTAGTTCCACAGAGCTCACTACTTGATGAGGCAGACTATTCCATCCTGAGCAGCTGCTCAACAGCTTCGTTGTGTAACAGCTAACACAATCCATTTTTTTTCCAGGGCTCCAGCTGGTCTATCCGAGGGCGGCTGGTCAGAGTTGACTGTGTTCCAGCGGGAACAGGTGTGCATTTCTCCCTGTGACAGCATGGAATCGGTCATCCTCACACCCGAGGTCAGACATTTGTCACCTCCTCGTGGTGGCGGCAGCCAGCCTGCCTCATTTTTCCATGTCGGAAGAATCCAGTTATAGCAGGACCTTTCTTGGGTTACGTGTCACACAGTCCTCTGACATCAGGTCATATTTAAGGGCTCGGCGCCGGGACTGTCCCTGCCACACCCCACCTGGCTGGCCTTGTTTCCCATTGGTTTCTTTGGGTAACATGGATCTCTGGGTCTCAGTTGAGTGTCATATGCTGTGAATGCTGGCAACAGAGGTCTGTGACCTGACCCCCCCACCCCCCGCAGTGGCATACAGAACTATCTGGAAGGTATTATGCCAATGAAAGAGACGCCAAACCAACTGTGAATCAGGTAAGGTCACATAACCCAAATCAATAGCCATCTTTCCACACTTCCTGATGTGTGCCATGCTCTATATTGGAACAAATAACACTAAATAAAATTGAATTCAGTGCATCAAGATTTGGTCTAGGCAGCGCATTCTTGGATGGATGATGCGGTGTGTGAAGCAAGATGTCATTGGTATATAATCAGGGGATACTTCCTGAGAGAAGTGGCCTTTGAGCAGGTTTTGAAGAATGATGAGAAGTAGTTACACAAATTTAATGAGTTCAGCTGCTATAGGCCAAAGTAACAATGGCAATTTATTTCTCCCTCATGTAGCAGTAATAACTTAAGAGACCAGATTAAATATAGCAGTTTCATGGTTTTGAAGACCCAGGATCCATCTGTCTTATTGCTCTGCCCTTCTCTATCAGCAACTTTCATCATACGGCCCATTATAGTTGCTATAGCACCTGCCATCACATCATGAGTTCAGTTTATAGAAAGAGGAAAAGTGGAAGTTGAGGAAATGCCATCTCCATTAAGGACAGGCATGATCTAGAACTTATATACACCACTTCCCCTCATATCTCATTGATAGAATTTTTTTCCATTGCCACACCCACCTCCAGCCTAGGGAACAGTCTTTAGTTATGTTCCCAAGGCCATGGGGAGAACAGATCCCACAGTCTTTGCCACAGGGAAGAGCCAAATTCAGGCAGCAGGAGATTGGTTATGAATTTGACCTGGGAGTGAGGGGAAGAGTCTATGAGGAACAATATTTCCCCAAATATGGAATGGTGGAACACTGGACCCTCATATTGACCTATGAGAAAAAAACAACCCTGTACCCCAGTAAGTCTGGAAATTGATGCACAGTTTATCTATTTCTATTTGGAGATCCACCATGCACACCAGCATATCGGTGGTTCTGGTAAGTCCTGCTGAATAGAATTTGATAGGCTTTTAAGTCATTATAGTCTCCCAGACTTTCATGATCAGAGAATAGTCTTCTGTCTCTGGCCCACCAGGCCACTTCTCCCACTCCTCCCATCCCTCTTTGATAGGGTTCTTCCTGCTGGAAAGAGGATGAAGGTACCTCCAGGGTACCCCCAGGTACAGTCTTCGATTATCTAAGTTGCTTAACATTTCTTTTGAGGTTTTGGAGAAATAACAAACAACACCCCTTTCTCTTGCCCCACTTGAGTTCAGGACATGTTGAGAGGTGACTGCAGGGTCGCTCAGAGGGAGATCAAAATTTCAGCTTTATTCTGATAAGTGCTATTCATGAGTATGAGGCTCAGGCCCATGGGCAGAGGGGCTGCTCACAACCCTCCTGAATCAGCCAGAATTTCCACCCAGGCACAGGCCCAGTGGGCTGACTGCAGACCCCATTCTCAGTAGTGGGACTACGGGATGCTCGCTGTAGGCAGACGGGCCCCTAAGAGAGCGAGCCCAGAACAGTAGAGCCACAGGGCTCAGGTCCTTCCCAAACTCACCCCTCAGATAAGTCACTGACCCCTTCCAACATACTCCATGCCTTGGTTTCCTTCCTTGTAAAATGGGATTAATGAACCCCATGCTATCTGCCTCTCTGGTTGTTGTGGAGAAGCCACAGAGGGTGATGGGGAAATGTCTTGAAACACTGTAAATCCAAAATTTTCTTATTTAGTATCTGTTCTTACACATTTTTCATTGGGTTGATGTTTATGTTAAATCATTCGATGACTCATTCATTCAGTCCAAGAGTACATAGATCAGGTGTAAGCTGAGTTTTGGAGAATTAAACACAGATTTTCGGCTCAAGAATAAAGAACATGTTGGGCTCATCTGGCCCAAGCCTCCATCTGTGGATGAGGAAGCAGAGCTTAGAACCATGAAGGATTTCATCCAAGAGCTGCGGCAGCTGGGGCCTCTGAGCCTCCAGGTTCTTCCAACCCACCACATCTCACCCACCTCTGTGCCTGCCTGACACCTGGAATGTCCCCTCCTCTCCATTTATACAAATTCTATCTATTCTTCGAGATAGCTCCAGACCCATCTGTCGGCTGTGCCATTGTTTATTTTAGCCATCCCCGTTTTGGAGCTCAGCAGACCCTTCTTATCTGCAATGCTCATCTTAGCACTCAACTTTCTCCTCCAGTTTTCTGAGGCTATGTGTCATCTCCTCCTGTAACTGCGCCATGCCCTGGTCTCAGGCGCAGGACTGGACACTCAGGAGGGGTCAGTGAAGACTTGGCGACTGACGGCCTGCTGACAGATTTAGCCAGCCGGGGAAGGTGGCAGGGTGGCCATGATCTCATTTTCCCCTTTCACTGACATGTTCCTAATTTGGCTTTATGAGATTTTTTTTCTGGAGTGTCAGCTGTGCTGTTCTGAGCTGGGCTGCGGAGGGCAGAATGTCCAGAGGCAGGGGATGGCATGTGGGAAGGGCTTGGCAGAGGGCAAGGGTGTCTGCAGCCTTTCCCAGCCTCCATGGGTCTCGGAATGTTCTGGCCCACTCTGGAGTCTTAATGGGACGTGTTGAGGGAAAAAATACTCAGAGATTTGGAAATGTGGGCCGCAGGGAAAACATAATAGAGGGCCAAGGGTAAAGTCCCCTGGGAGAAGTCAGGGTCGGGGGCCAGGTAATTGCAATGCCATCCCAAGATTAGTGGTGAGAGGACAGGTGACCTGGAAGTGGGATTCCCAGAAATGACTCAGCCATGCCAGACCTGGGTCTGTGTGTGGTCTCTTTGTGACTCAGTTTCCTCAGCTATTAAATGGAGCTGGAGTTGGACACCATCGCCAGTTGTGAGTTAGTCTCGGGTGTTTCATTTTAAACTTGAATTGTTTCTCTATTTAAAAGTGGGAATATTTCACATTAAAAGTTGTATTTTATAGATGTCCTTAAAGTCAGAATGTCCAGAAATCCTGAGCGGGCAGAACAGCAGCCTGTGTGGCTGTCACCCCCTCCCCCACTTGTCCTGGCTCTCCTGTTCCTCTGACGTGACCTTGCGGCCCTGATGGCATGTGGATTTGTCCCCAGCTTGTGCCTGAACCCCTTGCTTCCTGTGCATTGTTCCAGTGACAGCACCGTGTGATGCGGAGTGGAAAGTGGGAATGGTGGTGCCCCGGGGACTCGGGTTCCCGGTTCTGGCTCAAACTCTGTGCTGACCCAGTGATTGACCCCAGTGACCCCCCTTCCCCTCTCTGCCTTCATCTTCCTTAGCTATTAAAAGTTGGAGTCAGTCAAATCCATCAATAAGGTCCTTTCAAGTTCTCACAATCTGTGACTCTTTGAAAATGCCAATTACCAGAGTGAAATGGAACTATGATTTAAACCTTGTGGAATTTGGCCTCCCTGCTCCCTTGGAAACTTCAGGATGGGGTGTGAGAGGGGGAGCAGAGAGGGAAAGAAGGAATGGGGGACAGGGCTTGGGACAAACCACCCTAGTGAGATGGAGCAAGTCTTTGACTCAGGCAGACCTTCTTGTCTGTGGGTAGAGTTGAAAGAGGCAATACTGTCTTCTGAAATTCCTTCCAGGTCAATCAAATGTCTTGGAATTCCCTCAACCCCACCCTTTCCAGAAGTCTGAGTCTCTGAGTTAAAATTGATGGTGTACAAATCAAGCGTTCACAAGGGTGGGTGCAGAGCCAAATTCTCTGTCTAGTCTGTGCCAGGGAGACTTCCAGATAAGGCCTGGGTCGAAGGACAATGTGAGCCATGGCACTCAGCAGAAGGGGTCACTCTGGACTTGGCAGCCATCTGTATTCACTCCAGCTCTTTCCTAACCGGCTATTTATTACTTCACTTATTTATTTATTTTTGGCTTCTCTGGATCGTTGCTGTGAGAGGGCTTGCTCTGGTTGCAGTGAGCTCTCGTTGCTTCTCATTGCAGTGGCTTCTCTGGTTGGGGAGCAGGGCTCTAGGCACACAGGCTTCAGTAGTTGTAGCTCCCAGGCCCTGTTGCCTCATGGCATGTTAGATCTACCCAAGACCAGGGATCGAGCCCACATCCCCTGCATTGGCAGGCAGGTTCTTAACCATTGAAACATCAGGGAAGCTTGCTATTTATCTGAGCCTCGGTTTCCTCATTTGTCAAATGGGATTGAAACAAATCCCAAGTGAACCTGTGCTGTCTCCTAGGGGGAGAAACATTAGACAACAGAAACCAAACTCTTGAAGAAGAGATGGATGTTCCAGTTGCAGGCCTTTGTGGTTTCTTGGGAATCCTTCCTGTGGTTTCGGTACCACGGCTCTCCGGGACCGTGGGGGGCTGCCTGGCACAGTGCTGGTGGACAGCTGTCTTCCCCTTGAACCCTTCTATCAGAGAGGCCCTCCTGAGCAGCAGGAGCCCTGAAGAAGGACTCGCCACCCAGGGGGCCACACACACCCACTACCAACTCCATGGTCTGCTTTGCAGCATCTTCACTGCCTCGGGACACCTCAGGAAGAGAGTCCCTGCTCAGTAACTGGGCAAGATGGCTCCTGGCCAGGGGACGACCACAGAGAGACCTGCAGAATCCTGGCAGGTCTTGGCACCAGAGCCCTGAGGCAGGCAGTCCTTATAAGTTGGCCATTGTGAGCCACAGAAGCTTGAAGGTCTGCAGAGGTATAAACATATCTGAGTTGACAGGTGGTGCCATGAGGTGTACCAGAGGGACACTGGATTTAGAGGTCTGGGTCTGTCCCATCCTTTCCCAGATGATGGGTTGTTGATACTTAACCATTTTGTTTTCCCTGAGCCTCAGTTTCTTGACAGTAAAATGGGATAACAGGCCTGCCTGATCTCACAGCATGGTTGTGAGAGCAGACGAATAAGGCATCATTCAGGCTTGCAGGGTGGCTGCTGCCAACAGGGGCATGGAGCTGAGTGGGCTGACCTTTGAACAAGAGCAAGAGTGTAGTGGAAATGCCTCGGTAGGAGGTGGTGAGAATAGGGAAGGAAAAGAGGGCCTGCCTGATGGAGGGGTGCCCCATCTCCTTCCCACAGAGGCTGCCTGGTGAGAGGCTGCAAGTTCGGTCTATGCGATCTGCTGCACAGAAGCTGAGCGGCCCTGGGTGAGCCACTGCCCCTCTTTCAGCTCTCACTGCCTCTCTATAAAATGGCGCTAGTTATTCAGACCTCTCAGGGTGGTTTGAAAGATACAAAGTGAAAAGGGTGAACCTGTGTAGAATGTCTAGTGCTGAGTCTGGCACACAAGTTGCCTGATAAATGTCACTACTAATATTTTCTATGGCTTTTTGCTTCCTTCTGCGAGGCAGCTCTGGACAGGCTTCAGCCTGAGCCCAGCTTCTGATCCAGCAGAGGGGACGTGAGATGCTTCCTGCTGGGGCAAGAGTCACTGGGGCCAGTGCTGTGTGTTGCTGCCTTGCCTTCTCACTTGGTGGTGGGTGTCTGTCTTGCTTTGACCATCAGCATCTGACACCCCCACTCCTGACCTAACCTATTCCTTCTCCATTCGTGGACCTATGGTGGCCATTACCCTTGCAGCCTGCTTCACTTCTGAGTGACAGGGCTTAGGACCCAAAGGCCTCGGTCCTCTAGCCTTGAAGGAATCAGAGGAGGTGGCTCCAGCCCCCTACCCTCCAGCCCCTATGGAAATGAACTCATAGCTGCCCGGGCAGCTGGTTTCCATCCACCTGAAACTTCTTCTGCAGGAGGCAGCCCAACAGACTACTTTGAATTCTTGTGAGTTTCTCCTGTGGCATCATGACCAAGTACACAGGTAAGCTCTGGAGCCAGACTGACTGGGTTCAAGATTCCAAGACCACAGCTATTTAGCTACATGACCTTAGGTAAGTTCTGTAACCTTTGTGCATCTCATTTTCCCCAGGTTTAATTTTTTTCTCACAGAATCCTCATGCGAATTCAATGAGATAATGCGTTCTTAGCATATAACAAGTATACTCATCATTCATCTTGCCCCATCCTTCTGGGAATATCCACCTTAGATTTGTGTCCAACTCCTCTCCCTCACCAACCCATTTGGTGCTTCTTGGAGTGTTTAATTCTCCCATGAACTAAGTCAAACCTTGGATCTGGACTGGAAATGGCTGAGGACTGAGCTAGAGAGAAAATGAGGGGTGGGGAGTTGAATGGGTGGGGTCAGCCATGCAGGGGAGTGAGCCTGAGCAGCTTGCTTGCCTTTATCTGGGTGTAGAAGGCAGAGAGGTCATCCATTTGGACAGATTTAGGTATCTTGAGTTCCCTCCCTTCTGAAGCACCCTTCTTTCTCCCTGCAATGAAATGGTGAACTAAGCTCAGTGGTAAAGAATCTGGCTGCCAGTGCGAGAGACATCAGAGACACAGGTTTGATCCCTGGGTCAGGAAGGCACCCTGGAGAAAGAAACTGCAACCCACTCCTGTATTCTTGCCTGGAGAATTCCATGGACAAAGGAGTCTGGTGGGCTATACAGCCCGTGGGGTCGCAGAGAGCTGGACATGAGCGGAGCAGGCACCCAGCACCACCACCAGATACCTTTGTATTGCTTTGATTCTGAAAAAATTCCACAGATGTCCTGTGATCAGTCCAACCAATCCCCTCTTGATGGACAAGCAGGTTCTTTCTAACTTCAATGAGTATTCCTGAATTCAGATATTTGAATCCATTCTTTATTATTCGGTTGAGAGGGACCCGACAGTAGAACTGATGGGTCCAGAGGTGAGTGCCTGCTGTGAGCTTGCCTTGCACCCATCCTAACCCCGGGCCTCCCCACACAGAGGGTCTGCTGCTCTTGATGGGCACCCACTGCCCTTGGTTCTCACGGAGTTGTACCTCTTCCCTTTTCGTATGTGCCAAGGGCACCACTGTTTCATTTTGGTTTCCTTGCTTTTTACCAAGATGTAAAATATGTTCACATGTTCCTGGTCACTCTGTTTCTTTTGTGAATGGCTTGTTCATTGAGCTGAACTTCATGGGGTTTGCTTTGCTTTCTTTCTCTTGCCTGGTAGGAGTAGCTCCTGGCTGAACTGATGGCTAAGAGTTGAGGCAAGATATGGGCATCCTAACTTCCAGGGGGTCCTAAGGTGGAAAGAAATGAGCCAGTTGGCCTGAAAAACTTGGGCATGCACCTACCTCCACTCCCTACAGGAAGCTGGGTGGGACAAGCTTTCCACAGGTAGCTGTTTTCCAGGGAGGATGGATTACTTGCCTTGATAGAGAGGCCTGGACCAAATGATTCTGGTGGTTTCTCTGGTCCCCAGCTTCCATGAAAGACAGGGAATTCAGAGGTCAAACTCAGATATGACCTGGCTTTCAGATCTGAGTTCTGACCTGCTTTGGAATTAGCATGGGGGTGATGGTCAGAGTGGGGGCAGGAAAGGCTAGACAGGCAGGAGAAAAGCAAACTCATTAGGATCCCAGAGGAGCGGGAAACACCCCACGTGGAGCCTGACTCACCGCTTATCACCACGGTATCTGTGGCCCCATGGCACCGTTTTCCCTTTCCTTGGAATTTTTCTGCTTCAGAAATAAGATCACCAGAACAAAAAGGTCCTACAAGATCTTTCAGAGTTAGGACAGGAGCCAAGCAAAACAAAGAAGAGTAAAAAAGATGAGCACACAAGCATATGACCACATTTATGCACTTATAAAATATTAAATATATTTGTGCAGGATATCTAAAAAGAAAACAACTGAAATATTTTTGACAGAAGATTTCCTTCCTCTAATTATTCCACTAAAGCTCTGTTATCCCATTTTTATTTTTAAAACTTTTAATTTTATACTGGGGTATAGTTGATCGACAATGTAGTCAGTTTCAGACATACAGCAAAGTAATTCAGTTACACATATATATGCCTCAATTTTTTTTTCATGGAGAAGGAAATGGGAAACCACTCTAGTATTCTTGCCAGGAAAATCCCATAGACAGAGGAGCCTGGCAGGCTGCAGTCCAGGTGGTCTCAAAGAGTCAGACACAACTGAATGACTAATACATACACATTCTTTTTCAGATTCTTTTCCCATTTAGGTTATTACATAATATTTAGCAGAGTTCCCTGTACTGTCCAGTAGGTCCTTGCTTGTTATCTGTTTTAAACATAGCAGTGAGCACATGTCAAAGCTCTGTTTTTTAAAGAAGGGTGATGGGAGGGATGAGAATGTTTTGATCCACCCTGCCTATCTTACAGAAGGGGGAACTGAGGCCCAGGGCAGGCACACTCTTGCCACACACAGCAAAAGGCATTTGATCCTGAATCTTCTGCCTCCAGGGCTGGGCTCCTTTCTTGTGAGGTCTGGTTCTGCTGTGTGTCCCTTGAAGGACTGCTTCTGGCCTAGAGAAATAGTCCTTGGGATTGAAAAAGAAATCAGAGCATAGGCTATGTCTGCAGGTGTACACCCAAAGGGGAAGGACTCCGTTTTTAGTCTTACCTCCTTCGACGGGCCACGTTTTCAAACTGATGGAAAATTGCCCTTTTTCCTTCATTTTATATATATACACACACATACATACATACACATAAAACTTTGAGATTTTCTTTCTGCACCTCACATGCCATCACTTCAAAGCTGACGACACATATCACACGGATCAGGACAGACAGGGCTTGGGGGTGGTCCCAGAGCTAGTGTCAGAGTCAGGACTTGCTGGAATCTTTCCTGCTCACTAAGAAGCCTTTGAGACTTAATTTTTCTTTTCTTCTTATAAGTAAGATGCTGGCTTTCTGACATTACTCCCTCCTCCTCTATCCCTGTTCTAAAATAATCTTTCTTTCTTTCCACTTGCTATGTCCTTAGAATCCTCCTAACCCCCATCACTTTATTTTCTTGGGCTCCAAAATCACTGCAGATGGTGACTGCAGCCATGACATTAAAAGACACTTATTCCTTGGAAGAAAAGCTATGACAAACCTAGACAGCACATTAAAAAGCAGAGACATTACTTTGCCGACAAAGGTCCATCTAGTCAAAGGTATGGTTTTTTCCAGTAGTCATGTATAGATGTGAGAGTTAGACCATAAAGAAGGCTGAGTGCCAAAGAACTTATGTTTTTGAACAGTGGTGTTGGAGAAGACTTGAGAGACCCTTGGACTGCAAGGAGATCAAACCAGTCAATCCTAAAGGGAATCAACCCTGAATATTCATTAGAAGGACTGATGCTGAAGCTCCAATACTTGGGCTACCTGATGCGAAGAGCCAACTCGTTAGAAAAGACCCTGATGCTGGGAAAGATTGAAGGGAGGAGAAGGGGACGACAGAGGACGAGATGGTTGGATGGCATCACCGAGTCAATGGACACGAGTTTGAGCAAACTCCCCAAGGATGGTGAAGGACAGAGAAGCCTGGCATGCTTCAGTCCATGGGGTCGCAGAGTCAGACATGACTGAGTGACTGAAAAGAACAACAACAAACCCCCATCACTGGATCACTTTCTTCTTTGCAGAGCACTTTACCACTGAATGCCTCAGTCTGATGTCACAGAACTCTGAGAAGGAAATGGAGAGATGGGGCCAGGTTTGGAGGGATTCCTCCCCCATGGAGACCTTGCCCTAAGATCTTAAGGGACGGTCACCAAGCATGTCAAGGTCAGAACTTTAGATTTGTGACTGCAAAATCAGCATTTTCTCCCCTTCTCCAGCAGGGGCATGGAGGTGTGTTTCCAGGGGTGGAGCCGAGCCTCAGAGGTCACTGCATCCAGGGCAGACTTTCTTGAACAGTCCATCCTGGGGCCGAGCTCTGGGGAACACAAGGGATAGGCTGAGGTGGCAGCCACCCTCTACATCTCCCAAACACTGCAGTTCACCTGCTTGCTGAATCCAGCCTCATTAGAACTGCTGGGGTTTCTGGGCTGACAGATCTTTATTTTCGAGAGAAGTCCTGAATGTGCAACTCCACTGAGCAAAGCTCTTTCTTCATAGGCCACCAGTCTTCCTTGCCTGGTACTATTGTCCCCTTTTGCAGAATGAGAAAGTTGTCTTTGCTGCCTGCTCACTTCCCTTTTGGCCCCATGAGCCTGCTCTGGGTCCTTACAGTGACCCAGTTTCCTTGAACTCCTGGTACCTTGCATCTGGCATAAGCATCCTCCAGGCAGCCATGCCCTGTGCGTCATAGCTCCGTGATGCTGCAGATTGACATGAAATTCACAAGGCTGAAACTGAGCCGGCAGGCTCTGGTGTAGCCAGAGTGCCAAAAATTCAGCTTGTGTAATTGCCAGCTCTCTGTATAACTGGGCACCACCATACCAATGGTCAGATGCCCTGCCTCTTCTCAATATGGTACCTCCAACTTCCTTCTTGGTTCACCCTGCCAAAAGTTTGCATGGGGGTGGGGGGGGTGGGGGAAGTTTGCTTGAGCAGACAACCAAACACAATCAGCTCTAACATTTGTACCTCAGCTCTCCTACATGTCTGTCTCTCGTAACTGTCATCTCTTTATCCATTTTTTTCCCCTTGCATCCCAGGAGAGCTGGCCAAGTTCTTTCTCTACTTTGCTGATTTGTTTTTCTGGGTCATCAAGTTTATTTTTCATTACCTTCTTCCAAAGTGGTTTTTAATTCACCTCTTATGTTTTTAGTTATTTTATAATTCTGCTTTTCGCCTGTCTCCCTTTTCCTATTACCTCATTATTTCATCTTAAAATGAAGTCTATGTTCTCTCCCTAAGGCTTTCTGCTCCTCTTTTAGGCAGATCACGTTTTCTCTTCTGAGCTCACTGAGAATGGGAACACATGTTCCTCTCAGATCTACAGTTGGCATAGACCAGTCTGAGGGCTCCCAGCTCAGCCCCTGACTCCTGGCATATCCATGCTGTGCTGGGTTGGCATTCTTTCACTCCTGTCTGGCCCTTGGACACTCAAAGCTACTGTTGGGGTGCAGGGAACCCCAGCACACGCTGGCTGTTCTGGCTTCTCCCCTCTGGCCCCACGTCTAGCTGTCAGTGAAAAGACTATGTCCCAGGAGACATTTCCCCACTTGCTCCCTACTTTCTGTTTTCTATCATTTGCTTGCCTGGTTGTGGACAGATGATGACAGAGAAAGAGAGGGCACTGCTGTGAGGAGAGGTTACAAAACTCTTCAAAGAATAGCTCTTAAGATATGGAGAAGGGTAGCTGGCAAATTTGTGATGGGTCCAACCCTGGGTCAGTGAGACAGGACTCAGGAGAGGCAGGGTGTGAAGAGTCTTCCCATATCTTCCCAGTGGGCCCTTCTGTGCTTGATGGAGGGCGTTCTAGGTAGGTTAAGAGACATTAGTGGGAATTCTCCTAGACATGCTAGGTGAGAAGTTCTAAAGGCTGACTGGTGAGCCACTCACGATTTTGAGCTAGATGCCTCATATTCAACTTTCAGGGCACACTTACTGCTTAATCCCCCACCTCCCTTCATTGATTTCTTCATCTTACAACAGCTGAGTTTTCACTTGGCACTAATCCTGGCTTAGCCCAGGTCTCCTGCGTAGGCCTCTGGAGGCAGAGCCTCTGACCTCAACCTCAGTTAATTGGTACTTCACATTCCATAGTCACAGTAACTGGCTTAGAGGTGGGCATTGACCAGAGGATGGCACAATCAAAATGAGGTTCAGGACTTTTGTGTAAACTCCTGGAAAGGATGCTCAAGTTTCCCTTCTAGACTTGAACCTGAAGGCTTGTGAGCTAAGCCCCAGATGGCATTCTGCAGCCTGAGAATGAAACTCAGGACTAGAGAGGGGCTATAATCCTGAGAGCAATGAAGAGCTCCTGATCCAGCTTTGTCTGAAGCTAGATCTGCTCTTAGCTCTTTATCAGTGAGAACCAATGAATTATTTTATGTTTTAAACCATTTGAATGAGATTATCTGTCACTTGAGGTAGAATGAGTCCTCATTTACACAAGTGTGACCACAGGATTAGGAAAGAAAAGACCAAATATAAGGAGGTATGTGTTACTGCTCACTCAGTCATGTCCAACTCTTTGCAACCCTAGGGACAGTAGCCCACCAGGCTCCTCTATCCATGGGATTCTCCAGGCAAGAATGCTGGCCATTTCCTTCTCCAGGGGATCTTCCTGACCCAGGGATCAAACCTGCATCTCCTGTGTCTCCTGCATTAGCAGATGGATTCTTCACTACTGTACCACCTGGATATGTTCCCGAATGTTTACTGTATTATCTTTGGGTGGCAAGATCATGAGTTATTCATCTCTTCATATATTTTATTTCATTTTCCTACTTTTTTGTAACAAGGATGTTTTGTGAATAAAGAACAAACAAAGAAAGAAAACCTTCAGGAAATACTATATTAAATACTTCAGTTTGGAAAGGCAAGAGGCTGAAGGAGCCAGTTCTCAGGCCCTGCGGAAGCCATGGGTCACTGTCAGGCACTCCTGGAGGGCTGGAGGCAGGCCTCCCACCCAGCCCCGTAGCAGACCTTTGAGGAGTTCCCCTTAAAGTTGGACGAGGAAATCCTTCTTCACACAGTGAGAAGCAAACTTAAAGCAGCTGTTCTCTCCAGAGAAGGCTCAAGTTGAAAATAGAAAGGACTTCAAGTGGTTTTGAACCATTCTTGAATGGCAGTTCTGTCGCACACTTGGATGGAGTGTGGTACGTGTGGGGCTGTCTATGGCCTTGGGGTGGAAGTCAGGGAGGCCCCTAGGAGCCTTGGGGGCCAAGCCAGGGCCATCTGCAAGGCTCGGTAGCCACACCAGCCCTATCTGGTCTCCCACGTTAGGGTTTGGGCAAGGTGGGTGGCGGCACACTGCCCACAGCCCAGCTGAGTGCCCAGAGCTCAAGAAAGCACACGTGTTTTTGCACTTGCTGCATCCTGAGTGGCACAGAGGACAAATGAGCCATGGAGCATGGAAACCCCAAACCTTGAGTCACCACTGACTGTTGCCTCAGGCACACAACTCCGACTGCAGGCACTCACTGCTGCTTATGTCTGTACGTCCAGGAAGCAGAGCGACGGCAGTAAAAAAGAAGTTCAGATGGAGTCAGGCTGAGCCAGGGAATTCCTGTGTGTGCGTGAGAGAGAGGGAGTTTTGGAAATCATGCAGTATTATAGTCTTTCCTTAAGTGACACCTGGCATTGAGTTTTCTCAATGTGAGTTCCCTTGTCATCTAGTTCTTATAATGGGCATCAAGGAAACGTGTTTGCAGCAATATTCCTTTGGGAGCTAATTTATGAGCACTCTAGTCCTGTGTTGGAGAATCACAATGTACACCAGTGTATTAAAGTCTCTGAGAGGTCTTTCAGTGAAGGAACCTGGCTGATTGAAGGATTCCAGGACTCATTTGGGGGGTGGGCATCACCCACAGGCTGGATGGAATGAGGTGTAAGGCCAACTGTGCAGAAGGACTACTCCCTGAAATGTGGACAGGGGCCATCTAGAGCGTGGTGGAGTTTGGGGCATGGATGTGTGGACCAGCCAGGTAGATGGGGTCATTCGGCCCCAGAGCATTAAAATAATAGGATAGATGGCAAAGATCTTGGATTTCCTCTGACTTAGACACCTCACATTATAGACACAGCCACTGAGGTTCATAGAAAGGGGCTGAGTTACTCCTTGTCACCAGAGTTCTCGGCTGTACACCACTGATGCTGATGCTGGATAAGCCGGGAGGAGGCGATTCGATGGGTGTACTATTAGGGAGCCTGCCCACCCACTGGAAGCTTGGAGAACCACGTTCACAAAATAGGCAGGAGCCCAAGGCAAGTGGGTTGCTGAGCCCGTGGCCAGGTATGACCCGAAGTTGGGTCAGGCAGCTTCAGCTAGAGCCAGGATGCGTTAGAAACCAACCCACAGCTCCGTGTCACCCTTGGGGGGAGCAGCCGGTTGACTCAGCACAGGCCGTGTGCCCTCCTCAGCTGTAAGGTCTGGGAGAACACGTGTCTGGCTGGCTTGGCTTCTGTAGCTGAAGCCTGGAGCCTGTCTTTCCCCATGACTGGCAGAGGAAAGCAGCCCAGGCGTTTGGCTCAGGGCAGAGCGAGGTTACATACCCCATCTCCTCGTTTCCAGTTCACATGATTCAGTCATGTGTCCCGTAAATATTTCAAATCCGGATTTAATGAACAACATGGACCTTGGTGAACCTCTACCTGCCATGGTAGGATAAAAGTTTGAAATCACTTAAAAATTCACTGGACTGTTCTTCCTCGGTTGTCTCCTACACTTTCCTTGGTCTTTACTCCCAACCTCATGATACAGTCGTCATGGCAGAAACAGAAGAACAAGCAATCACGTAGATTTTGAATTTCATGGCAGAGGAAATAGTTTGGGGAGGTCTCAAAGTCTTTCCTTTGGAGTATCTAGACCCTAAGTGTGCACAGCTCGGGAGGACAAGGGTGTGGTAAGTTAACCTTTTTTTTTTTTTTTTAATCCCACTTACCCAGAAGGGGGTTTCAGAAAGACAGACTTAGATGCTGACATGGAATTCTGGCTGGGAACGGTCCTGCCAGACACTTCATGTCCCCAGACCCGAGAGTTGAGGGGGAAATAGGATACTCAATAGTTTGGGGGCTATGAGAACAGAGGGGACAGGCGCCCCACTCCCTGAGACAAGTTGGGGGACTGGAAGCTTCAGAGAAAAGCATCAGCATTCAGCAAGGGACCAGCCTGAGGGCCCAGGCTACATCACAAGCTTGCGTCTCATTGGGATGGGGCGGCTGGATGCCTTTGCTGATGGCCCCGAGGGCCTCATGCTTGGAGAAGAGATGTGCCATCAGGAGCAGGCACGGACCACCAGCACCAGAGTGGCAGAAACGAGGACTCCTCACCAGCCCGTGTGGGTGTCCACGAGGGACCAACGCCCTGCTCAGCAGAGGCTGATGTGCACAGGCGACCAGAGAGAGCCAGGCGTGCTCCACGGCTGGTCTGATACCTGTTTCCTGACCCCAGTCGCGTGCCACATCTAGAAAACGAGAAGGGGGCCCCTGAGGCAGCTAAAATGGAGATTCTGCCAAAAGTAGAATGGCGGGGGAGGTCAATGGGGAAATAAGCTTTTCTTTATTTCGCATTTGAATTTGTGGCCTATGAAATGAATTCTAATATAATACAGTTAAAACTAATCCACAATATTTTAACAAATAAATGTTTTAAGCATCTCTTTTTTTGAATTATTCCCACACACTATGTTATGCTGGTTTTTCCTTACCCATATTCTGGATTAAAATGATGGATGACACGCTGGCACTTATTTTTTTATATAAAATAGGGCTGACCCTGGTGGCTGCCTCTTGGGCTCTGCTGGAGAGTCCCACCCACAGCCCACCAGCGGCTGAGTGTCCAGGAGCAGACCAGGCCCCTCATTCAGCCCAGCCTCCTGGGCCGAACACTCCACGAGTCACTCTTCCTGGTGGGCTAAACACTGGTGCGATGATGCTGATGAGAAGACACTCACCTTTGGTATCTGCTGGGGGTTGGCCCCAGGACCCCTGTGGGTACCAAAATCCTCCGATGCTCAAGGTCCTCATAGTTTGCCCTCTGAATACACAGTTTTGCACCCCAGGATAGGGAGGAACAACTAAGCATTTATTGAAAAAAAAATTTGAGTCTAAGTGGAGCAGTGCAGTTGAAACCCACGTTGTTCAAGGGTCAACTGTACTGTGAGAACCCCAAATATCTGCCTGTGACTGGGCCTTCCCTTGGGGCTCGGTTTCCTCATCTGTAAAGTTGCTTTGCTGCTCACAGCAGTCCAGCTCTCAGGCTTCCTGTGACTGCCACAGGCAAGTGTCTTTCCATGAGCCTCTTGTTTCATCTTCACAACAGCCCTGCCAGTTTACAGATGCTGAAAATAGATGCACAGAGAAGGGACTTGCCAAAGGCCAGACACTTAATTCATCGAATCTAGGACTTCACTGATGGTAAGACACACCATGATCTTATAGAAAGAAAGAAAAAGAGCTGACAGTTATAACTGCAAGGGGTCGCAGATCCTAAGACCATTCTAACATCAGAGATGTTAAAATGTGTGAAAAGTGAGCCTTACAACTGACAGACTGCTGAGATGAGCAGACAAGGGTGCAATCCTGAGTCTGAGGGATGCAAAGCTCAAGGTCTTTACATTCGGACCAGCTGCCAAAGGCTGATGTGAGTGAGACTTGAAAGAGCCACAGGACACAAGAGAACTTCTAAGCTTGTAACGTGCGGTGCAGACACAGGAATCATCACTGGGAGGGATGTGGCAACAGCTGGAGTGGAATAAATCCCTGGCTCTTACAGAAGTCACCTCGTTTAGACAGATTTTCAGTGAACTGGAATTGGGGTGGGATTTGGGTGGAATTTGGTTACAAGGCCAAAAGCTGATTCTTGCCTAGGCGTCTGATACAGTGTTATGAGTCAACACATCCAAGAACAGCTTGGCTTACCCCAGACCCAATTCCCTACAGGGGCTGGACTCCAGATTTGTTGGAAATCTAAGAAGTCTTTTGGTTGACGCGACAGACCAGAATGAAGTCCAGAAGACCAAGAGCGCCTGGACTCCCTCAGGCTCTGCCCTGGCCCCGAGTCTGTGGCTGCAGGAGGCACTGGGCTCTGCATCTCACCAGCCCTCTCCTTGGGTAGGCAAGTCCCACCTCCCTGGGGCTCACTTTATTAAACATTTTTAGTTTATTTCTTCTTGGCTGCCCTGGGTCTTTTTGCTGTGTACTGGCTTTCTCTAGTTGCAGTGAGCTGGGGCTGCTCTCTTGTTGTCCTACAAGGGCCGCGGCTTCTCCTTTTGCGAGCACAGGCTCTAGGGGTGCGGGCTTCGGTAGTCGCAACGCTTGGGCACAGCAGTTGCGGTGCACGGGCTTAGTTGCTCTGCAGCACGCGGAACCTTCCTGGACCGGGGATCAAACTTGTGTCCCCTACATTGGCAGGCAGATTCTTAACCACTGGACCACCAGGCAAGTCCTGGGGCCCACTCTTGACTGGGGATGTGTTTGGGTCAAATGGAAGGTCAAGCATTCATGGGCCCTGGAAACTGCCTTTGCAGTGAAACCCTCCCCCAAATTATATCTTTCCCCTGGACAGAGCCTGAGTTCCCATGGCTTGGGACACTGGGATCCAGACCTTGAATTGCTTCTCAGGGTGTAACCAAGTCTGCATCTGGGCCTGTCCTTTCCTGGCTCCCTTGCCTCCTCTGCCATTTTCCTAGGTAAACATTTGACACGAGTTACTGTTAACACACTTGGGCATGACCTGTGCCAGCTCTTTAGGGACCTAGTTTTATCAATTCTACTCAATACTCTCTAAAGTAGAAATTATCCTCCCATTTTAGTTTTTTTTTTTTGGCCAGACCATGAACGATGTGGGATCTTAGTTCCTTGACCAGGGATTGAACCCTTGGCCTCTGCATCCCTGTATTGGAAGCCCAGAATTTTAAGCACTGGACCAGCAGGAAGATCTCTCATACCCATTTTAAAGATAACAAACTTGAGACTCAGCAAAGCCAAGAAATAAGACATCCAAGGCCACACAGCCCTTTAATAAGAGAGGTCCTAGCCAAGTCTCTACAGCGTGCTGAGAACAATGCCTAAGTCAGCGGAAGCGCCAGCTACTTGTTAGATGACAGAGTGAAAACTCCCTGATGATAATGATGCTAAAAATCTTGCTGTGAACTAATTGTTATTTAATTTTATTCATCTGAGCACCTGCTTTTGTACCCAGCATGGACCTACAGATGAAGTGGGTTCTGGGCAACCGAGGTTGTAACATACACACACACACACACCCCATCCTCCCTTAATGACCCGCCTGCAATTGATCTACTGCTAAGTAGCATTTCGTGTACTGGGGAGCTTCTATTTCCACACTAGCAGCAAATTTGACCTTTGTGTCAGCTGCCAGCTGCTTATAATTCTGACAGATGCAAGCACATTTCTGGGAAGCTGTAGCCTCTCAGGACCTCACAGATCAACAGGCAACGCTGGCGGCTTTGGTAAGATTGATCGGCCCGCGAGAATCCCATTTACAGCCTGAATGGAGCCTCGGTTTACCGTGGCCTGGGCTCTGATGACTTCGACAGCTCCCTTCTAAATCTGTCAGCCGGGGCTGGTGGCGATATTAAAGAACACTCTATTTATACGAAGCAGCAATTAGAGGAATGCTCGCCAGTGGGGCACCGCTTCCAAGTAAATCCCCGGCCTTCCAAATGGTGTCATGCTTGTGGTTATTTTAATCCGCTTGGAATTTCAGGGATATTAATGTGACGGGCCATCGCAGAGGATTAGCCAGGTTTATTTCTGCTGACATTTCAGAGAGCACACTCAGGTTCCCAAGACGGCCGCACCTCCCTCCAGGCACATCCACATCGCTGGGGCGGAGGAGGGGCGGCGCCGGGGAGGGAGGGGCAGCTGCAGAGAAGCTCCCCTCTCCTGCTGCCCGTCGTTTTCTTCCTCCCCCTTTTCCTGGGGCACCCCCATTTTCTGCCCACCTCCTTTTGGGCCCCTCCACTCTCATGTCCTTCTGTTCTGTCCTTTTCTTATTCTCTCTAGGAAATCAAGCTGTGTCTGAGATGGTCTTTCAGGCATAAGTGTCAGGGTCCCATTTGACAGTTAATGGAGCACTGGTTATAATAACTTGACCTAGGAATGGGGTTGCCACATATTGGGTTGGCCAATAAGTTAGTTGGGATTTTTTCATAAGACATAATGGGGAAAAAAGAACTTTTTGGTCAACCCAACAAATGATGGCTGCTGCTGCTAAGTTGCTTCAGTTGTGTCCGACTCTGTGCGACCCCATAGATGGCAGCCCACCAGGCTCCCCCGTCCCTGGGATTCTCCAGGCAAGAACACTGGAGTGGGTTGCCATTTCCTTCTCCAAAGCATGAAAGTGAAAAGTGAAAGTGAAGTCGCTCAGTTGTGTCCAACTCTTAGCGACCCCATGGACTGTAACCCACCAGGCTCCTCTTTCCATGGGATTTTCCAGGCAAGAGTACTGAAGTGGGGTGCCATTGCCTTCTCTGACAAATGATGGCATGCTCACTTAAATCTAGAGTTCAGATAAGCACCTAAGACCATTTTTCAGCACATGTCCCACACAATATTTTGAGACAGGCTTATAACACCAAAAAATTCATTTCATTATTTATCTGAAATTATTTCACAGAGTGGCCTGAATTTTTATTTGCTGAATCTGGCAAGCCTATATGGAGAGGGCAGGTATCAGGTAGAAAAACCACTGGTGGACCAAAAAGTGTCCCACCTTAATGCAGGGGCCGGGCTTGTCCTTGGACTCGATCACCTTGTTAGAAATATTTCCATACCAGCTCAGAAAGTTCCTCATCTCCCTGAGGGCCTCCCAGGACCCTCCCAGATGTCCCCCACAGGGCCCTGGGCATCCCCTTACACAGCCTTTTAACTCTCTGATTTTTTTTCCTGCTACACTGTAGGTCTCCTGAGGACACAGACGAGGCCTTATTTCTCTTTAGATCCCCAGGTCCTGACAGGTGCGACATTTGGAGACAGTCAATAAATATTTATTGAATGAATGGATGGATGAGTAAAGGCAGGTTTTACTCCAATAACGATGACGTCACCTATCAAAGCATTTTGGGAACCTTTTTAATTTACTGATGAACTAACTTAGAAGAGCAGGCTGCTGGTGCTGGTTATGAACTTAGTTGCAAGATTGTAGGGAACGTCTGGGAGGGTCCTGGGAGGCCCTCAGGGAGATGAGTTGGTATGGAAATATTTCAATGTTTTAGCCATAAGCCTGGCTGCATTGCCAGGGAATGAAGGAAATGAATGGCAACCCACTCTAGTATTCATGCCTGGAGAATTCCATGGGCAGAGGAGCTTGGCTGGCTACAGTCCATGGGGTTGCAGAGACAGACACAACTGAGAGGCTAACCCTTTCACACACTTTCATAGGCTGCATTGTTGTATACAGCAGCTGAATATTACTGCTTACCTGTTCTGGAAACAGAAATATTTTCACACACACTCCCCCGGCCCCGACAGGTAAGCAAACTGAGACACAGAGAGGTTAAGAAGATTTTCACTGGACTCACAGCTCAAGCTGCAGTGCTAGGTTTGAATACAGGCTGCCTGGTCACAGCCTCCATGCCAGAAGCTCTTTCCCAGTGATTTCTGCCCCTTTATTATGTTAACATACCTACTGTTGTTTAGTCTCTAAGTTATATCCGACTCTGCCACTCCACGGACTACAGCTCGCCAAGCTCCTCTGTCTGAGGGATTTCGCAGGCAAGAATACTGGAGGAAATGGAGTTGCCATTTCCTTCTCCAGGGGACCTTCCCAACCGACGGATCAAATGCCTCCTGCATTGGCTGGTGGATTCTATACCGCTGAGCCACCCAGGAAGCCGAACATACCTATGCTTCCAGGCATAGGCTAAACACTTTATTTTTTACATGCAGTCTGTCTTGGTCTGCTCTGGTTGCTATAACAAAACACCATGGACTCTGTGTCCTAAACAGCAGAGAAGTTTCGCTCAGTTCTGGAGGATGGAAATCTAAGATTAACATGCCAGGTGATTCAGTTCCTGGTGAGAACTATCTTCCTGGGTGGGGGAATGCCTTCTTGCTGTGTCTTCCCTCACATGGTAGGCAAGAGAGAGAAGGAGAGAGCGTTCTCTATGTGTCTTCTTGTAAGAGCACTAATCCCATTACAGGGGCTTTACCCTACAGATCTCACCTCAACAATTATTCCGTAAAGGTCCCATCTCCAGATCCCAATGGGGGTTAGAGCTTCAACACATGAATTTGGGGAGGACATAAGCATTCTAGAACCCAGTCCACACAAGAACTCTATGAAATAGGTCCTCTTAGTAGTCCCACTTTACAGATAAGAAGTCAAGCCAACCTGAGGCTAAGTTACTGGGCTAAGGTCATGCAACCAACCTGGGAGGTAGGAACTATTGTTGAGACAGGTCTCCAGGTATTTGCATATTCAAGTCTCTGGTCCTGTCCACTCAGACATCACCTCCTCCAGGAAGCCTTCCAGGACACCCAGACCGACAGCTCCCTCTCCTGTTTCTGCAGCATTGCCTATATCCCTGTTGAATTAGAATTGCCTGGTAACTTGTTGCCCATCCCCACTCCCCACTGGGTTTCAATGTCGTTCCCTTTACTGTGTCTCCAGTCACCATTCTTGGCACAAGGTAGATGCTTTGCCTGTATCTATCCAGAGGATGTCTCCAAAACCCGCATTCTCCTCTGCCATCAGGCCCCAGACAGCCTGGCTGGCCAGCGAGGAGGAACCTATGTGCTGGGACATGGGCCACCTCCCTATCAAGCCAGGCCTTCCAGGGTGAGAATCACTTGGCTTTCTGTGACTTGGACTGCAGCTGGGCTGCTAGGAACCCCGCAAAAGCCCACCTGAGCCTGTGGAAATGTAAAAGTCAGAGAGTTTTATTGCCCTTTTAGGAGTCTTTAGACAGTTCTTTCTGGAAATAATTTTAGACATCAACAAAAGCCTAGAGGTATCCAGAGCTCGGCAAGGGACCGAGAGGGAGGCAGGCCTGGCCTCTGCGACCAGCTGCTCCACCCAAGCGTCGGGCCAGGAGGAGGTTTATTAGGCGCTGGCTCTCCATCCTGGAGACCTGCTCATAACTGTCCCCAAATTTGTTCCTTGGGCTGAGTGCCTGTTCCTCCAGAGTGGGCCGTGGAGGGAGAGGTGGATATGGAGCATTCTATCTGAATTCACCCAGGGTGTGTGTGCTTGGACGGGCTGGAGGCTACTGATGGAGATAACACTGATGTTCGCTAGCAGCCCGGGTTTGAGACCCAGATCTGCCACTTCCTCGTCTAGCACTTGTGAGCAAGTCTTGACTCTCCAATTTTCGTTCCCTCATCGCTTAAATGGGGATCATAGTATCAGAGGGTAACGATGCAGGTTGTCAGAGAGTGGAACTTTGGAAGTGTCTGGATAACTCAGGCATACCACCGACAGAGTTCCTCAGGCTATGATTGACGGTCTAAACAAACTCAGGCCTTGGCATCAAGAATAATAAAAATATGAACTTAGGCCCTGCCTTCTAGAGGCTATACCCTAACGTGCCTTCACCACCCTGGGAGCGTTTCAGGCATCGTGTGCTGAGCCGGGACTGGCTGGGGTAGGGATAGAGAGGTGGGACAGAAGCCATCAGAGACTTCTCCTTCCAGTGCAGGGTAATGGGGGCCTGGAGCAATGCTGCAGGGAGAGGCGGGACTGGGGGATGCTGAGGGCCGAGGACCGATTCTGGAAAGTGGGACTGGACAGCACAGGGCCTCTTAGCTGTCGGCAGGAAATTATTTTCCATTTCCTAGCATTTTGTAGAGGGTGGGGGATGGGGAGTTGAGAAGTGGAGTTGAGGCCCCCATTTCTCTACAGGCCCTGGGAAGAGCACCCTCAGATGGAGGGACACTCAGGCAGCTCTGAAACCATGTCCTTCATGTCTATCCACCCTTGTTTTCTTGCCCAGAAATCTCCCTGCTTGGTTGTAATCACAGTGAGCCTGTTAAGTGTTGTCTTAGGTATCTCAGTCAATACTCCTTTATTTCCCATCCACTTAAAAAGCGTGGCTTCCTAGGTGGCTCAGTGGCAAAGAACCCACCTACCAACGCAGGAGATATGAGTTCAATCCCTGGGTGGAGAAGGAAATGGGAACCCCTCCAGTATTCTTGCCTGGAAAATCCTATGGAAAGAGGAACCTGGTGGGTTATAATCGATGGGGTTGCAAAGGAGTCAGACATGACTTAGCAACCAAACAACAAAAACAGGCACATGTTTAGAGGGCCGAGAATGCCGCTCCTCTCTTAGACCTCAGCATCCGGCTTAATTTCCTGGTGTGTGTGTGTATGTAAATATATATAATTTTAAAAAACTTTTCTCATGAGAGGGAAGGCCTATTGACTTTTACTCTTGGAGTAGATGCTTCTATTCAGAAAGAGACGAGGTTGGTCTTCTCTGTCCCCATCCTCAACTCTGCCAAAGGCTGCGGGGCAGGCTCCTCGTGGAGACAGACCTGCCCTGCCCAGAGCCAGGTGATGCACCTGGCGCCCTGTGCACAGGCCGAGGGCCACAAGCCCTGGTGCTAGGCCCCTCAACCTCTAGTCAGAGAGCCCACACCTCGTGCAGATCGTCTGGCTTCTGTCCTCAGAGGAGGAGGGGATGTGGTGGTCTTTCTCCCTCTCCCTCCCACTGCTCATCCCCCCTTCCCCCGCCCCTCGCCCCCACCTCACGGGCCAGCTTTGCTCTGAGTGCTGGCTGGAGGGAGGGCGCCAAGCCACACGTTCAAGGGGTCCCAGGATATAACTGGCTTTCCTTTGAAATCCTTCAGCTGGCGAATGTTCTCAATAAAACCAGACTGGGATTGGAGCACAAGCCTTCAGTAACACTTAGCTCATGAGTGAAACCAGACAGAGGGTAATACTATTGGTTCCACGTGGGGAATCTGGATTTTAAATCAATTTGAAATCCCATTCGGAGAATTTCTTTTGGGTGGAAATTTGAGCGCTGCCTTTGAGAGAGTGAGGTCAGGTTGGCCCAAAGAGGCCAGGAATGACTTTGATAGGAAGCCACCCGTGGGATGGAAAAAGTTCACAGGAGCTCATAGCAAGGGGGGAAAGTCCGGTGAGAATGCAATCCAGTCTGGAAGACTGGCATAGGGCTGTACCAGGCCAACTTGGGCTCAAATTCCAACACAAATACTGGAAAGAAAGTGTTTACTACCTCAGAGCTCAGCTGAGAGAAGAGTAAGAAAGGTGGAAGGAGTAAGAAAGAAAAAAAGGAAAGCAAAACACGCGCGCCCCTTTTCTGACACCACGTGTACTATGTAAATTACCTGCATTAGCTCCTGGAGGAGTGAGCGAGTGTGCATGCGCGCGTGCGATTATGCCTGTGCTCACAGGTGTTCATTTGTACTGTTCTGCGCTTAGTTGCTCAGTCGTCGCGCCTGACTCTTTGCAACCCCATGGACTGTAGCCCATCAGGCTCCTCTGTCCATGGGGATCCTCTAAGGCAAGGATACTGGAGTGGGTTGCCCTGCCCTCCTCGAGGGGAACTTCCTAATCCAGGGATTGAACCCAGGTCTCCCGCACTGCAGGTGGATTCTTTACCAGCTAAGCTACCAGGGAAGTCCCATTTGTACTGTATCCACTGATAAACCTTCACATTAGTTAAATATCCATTATCTCACAGCCCTACAATGGGCCTCTTCACCTCCCGGGATTCTGTTTCACCATCTGTCCAATGTAGATAATAAAAAGAGTTTCTCCCCATCCAGAATCCACATAGAGGGAGGAAACAGGCAGGGTGTTAGTATCTATAGCCACGGATCAAATCCAGTGTTAACACAGACCGGCTGTGTGAAATGCATTCCTCAGTCATCCAGCAAGTCTAACTTCATCTTTCTGGCTCTCGGTTTTCCCACACATCAGATCAGATCAGATCAATCTCTCAGTCGTGTCTGACTCTTTGGGACCCCATGAATCACAGCACGCCAGGCCTCCCTGTCCATCACTAATTCCGGAGTTCACCCAGACTCTTGTCCATCGAGTCAGTGATGCCATCCAGCCATCTCATCCTCTGTTGTCCCCTTCTCCTCCTGCCCCCAATCCCTCCCAGCATCAGAGTCTTTTCCAACGAGTCAGCTCTTTGAGGTGGCCAAAGTACTGGAGCTTCAGCTTTAGCATCATTCCTTCCAACGAAATCCCAGGGCTGATCTCCTTCAGAATGGACTGGTTGGGTCTCCTTGCAGTCCAAGGGACTCTCAAGAGTCTTCTCCAACACCACAGTTCAAAAGCATCCCACACATAGAATGGGTCAA
The DNA here is from genome assembly GCF_027580195.1 of Bos mutus. Classification (NCBI taxonomy): domain Eukaryota; kingdom Metazoa; phylum Chordata; class Mammalia; order Artiodactyla; family Bovidae; genus Bos; species Bos mutus. The sequence continues at coordinate 16,212,628 of NC_091626.1, forward strand.
AACCGGGGGCACACACTGTGGGGCGTTCGCTGAAGGTACGCAGAGCAGTGGTTTCTGTCCAGCAGCCACCCAGGCCGGCACAGCTAACAACGAGGAGCTCGGACAGAGGGTGGTCTTAGGAAGGACAAAGGCAGCCGACCCCCTCTTCTCTAGGGATCCACTCTGGGTTTGTTGGTGAAAATGATGAACTATGGAGTCAAAGACAAGGTTCTTGCACAGCACAGCAAATACAGCCAATATTTTATAATGACTTTAAATGGAATATTGTTGTTGCTCAGTCTTGTCGGACTGTTTATGACCCCACGGATTGTAGCCCGTCAGGCACCTCTGTCCATGGGATTTCCCAGGCAAGATTACTAGAGTGGGTTGCCGTTTCCTTCATCTGGGTATCTTTCCAACCCAGGGATTGAACCTACATCTCCTGCATTGACAGGCGGATTCTTCTTTACCATTGAGCCACCAGGGAAGCCCTTAAACAGAGTACTCTGCTGCTGCTAAGTCATTTCAGTCGTGTCCAACTCTGTGTGACCCCAGAGACGGCAGCCCACCAGGCTCCCCCATACCTGGGATTCTCCAGGCAAGAACACTGGAGTGGGTTGCCATTTCCTTCTCCAGTGCATGAAAGTGAAGAGTGAAAGTGAAGTCGCTCAGTCGTGTCCGACTCCTAGTGACCCCATGGACTGCAGCCCACCAGGCTTCTCCATCCATGGGATTTTCCAGGCAAGAGTACTGGAGTGGGTTGCCATTGCCTTCTCCATAAATGGAGTATAATCTATAAAATATTGAATCATTATGTTGTACACCTGCAACTAATATTGTAAATCAGATATTACATCAATTAAAAAAACAGAAAAAGGTTTAAATGTCCCACCTTCTGTCTCTATGACTGCTTTGGGCAAGTCTCCTAATCATTCTGGGCCTCAGTTTTCCCATCAACAGAGTGGAACTAGGCACATCTCTATGTTCTGGGAATGCTTGGAACAGGGCCAGATGTGAAAGTTGCCACTGATACTATTCAATTAGAGTCTGTCTTAACACCTGCCACCAGAAAGAGAGGCTCAAAATATGGGGGAAATGACTGTGTCTCTGGATTTGGTGACAAGTGATTCCCTGAAACATGTGACACCCTCCCTTGGCACAGTATAGGGAACACAGTGAAATTTTAAATGAAGTTTGGCTACACACAGCGTGATTAAGTGCTCAGGCAGGTCCTTCCCTCTTTCCTCCTGGAAAGCCTCACAAATCTAGCCAAACAGCTTACATGATCATTACAGTGCATTGACATCCAACGCTGTTCCCATTAAATGCATCCATTAGCTTGTAAACGTTCAATAAAAGCCCTTTGGATAGCTTCTTACTCCTCACCCCTCCCTGGGTTCCCTATCAAAAGACGCCCCCAACTTTCCTTGCTGTTGTCAAAGACCTCCCCCAGACGTCCCCCCCTCCCTCAGACTGTCATTTACTAGGCTGGAGTTTCTGCCGCTTGGAGAAACTGTCTTCAGAAAGATATAAATAAGGCTAATTTAAATATCTTTGTGACTGTGGCTCCACCAAGGACCGAGGGACAAGATAAAGAGATTCCTGAGACTTTTCTTTAAAAGTGACTTCATGTCTTAGTTATCTCCTCTTTGAGAGCAAATGTCTTTCAATTATGCCAAGCCTGCGAGCAGGAGACATGGGATTTATGCTTGAAATTTCCCCCATTCACCAGTGATTCAGGTTTGTTTGTGCCATCGACGAATCTTTGTGCTGGCAATGCTGATGTGCAGAGAACACGGTTTGATTTCACATAGAAAAGCTCCCCATTCAGCGTGACTTTCCAGGTGTGCTGTAGCACAAAGGGCTTGATGTTCCGGTAATTTGTTATTGAAACTCAGAGTCAATCATGTGGCTTTTGAGGCCCCTCTGCCTGCCGTGCTCATCCCCACTCTACCCGAACGCCGCATTGCTGTAGAGGCAGGGCATGGAGGTCAATGCCAGAACTCCTGGGCCACTGGCTATGTGAGGTGCCCTTGGGCAAGGTGCCTGACCTGCCCACAGGGCTGCTCTAGGATGAAACAGAAGTGGATGTTGTCCTGGGAACTGTGCAGTGCTACACAGATGAAAGGTTTCTCTATCTTATCTGCCCGCTGTCTACTCCTGTCCGCTTGGCTCTCTGATGTTTTAGTCTGAATCACAGCTAACACTCATACCAAGCAAGAATTGAGGGACTTCTGGACTGTTCTTTCTGTCCAAAGGACTACATATTAGTTTGTGTTACCCATGGTTTTTCCTGGTGGTTCAGAGGTAAAGGACCCTCCTGCTAATGCAGCAGATGCAGGTCCGATCCCTGGGTCGGGAAGATCCCCAGAGAAGGAAGTGGGAATCCACTCC